>NC_056005.1:44263456-44912789 GCF_018446385.1 Zingiber officinale | reverse complement strand
GGCACTGGTGGTGGTGGTGTCGGGTATGCCATGGGCTCGACCGAAGTAGGTGCTGGGTATGCCGGTGGTACAGCTGGTGGTACCGTAAATACTGTAGGAGTGGGTATAACGGGTGCAACCGAGGTAGGTACCTCTAAAGAAGCCATCGGAGTCTGGGAGCCCGATGCGCCCGCAACACCGTAAAGAGTCTGTCCCTGACCCACAGGCTCAACCCCCGTAAATGTCTCTAGCGACTCTGTTGCCAGGGACTCCAACATCCTCTTACGTGGTCGTCCTGCACCACGTCTCGGCAAGGGAGCACGTGCACCTCGCCTCATATCTGTTGAATTATAACACAAATATTACTACAAGTATCAAACTATAAAATTAAACATCATACCTATATGTTGTCTGGAGATGTTCCGTTACTTCCAGTCCCCCTTTTTAACCTCGGAAATTTCGAAACGAGAAAATTGATGGAAATTCATGCAAATCCGAAACGAAATTCCGAAACATAAACATAACGGAAATCCGTACATATATGAAAGTACTAGTTTGACTCGCAAAGCTGGCTCTAATACCAAAAATATTTTCACACCCCAGGTAGTCTCTGCCAGAAGAAATTTCAGCAGCATCTCCCTTGTACGGGTGACAATATGAAACTTCCTATAATGCCCTCAGGGCCACATATACCTCGACCAACACGGTCGGAACAATAACAATATATATTAAGCAAGCACCCATGCAGTTTAATAGTAAAAACCAAACATAAGCAACGATAAGGAAAATATCTCAAATATCCAACTCAACTACACCCATAAAATTCAAATATTATATCCTACTCAACTACGCCCATAATCACTAGCATACATCCAAATGAAAATCCATCGAGAATAAGGGTTCATACAAGATCCAAGTGTCAAAAGGTACAAGTTTGGAAACGTAGACGATAACATAATAAGAAAACCAAAGAGAAAATCCAAAATGGAAATCATCGCAACATAGAGGGGGAAACTAGCAACTGGAACTCCTTCGGACAGCCTCAACCTAAAATGGTAATAACAGAGGGTGAGTCCAACACTCAGCGGCTACCTAGCTGACATGCATAGTAAATAATAACCAGCAGTAATAAATATGCGTATAGTCTCCGGAAGTAATGAAACAATGCAAAACTGAAGATAAGGGAGAAGCTGTACTCACCAGGGCCTCCTATCAGGATAACAAGATCGTCAGACCAAAAATGCATGTCCCTGTATGCATGTCAATCATATGCATCCATCTAATATGCAGCAAACAAAGTGAAACAAATACAAGCAATAAATGCATCATGCATATGATGCCAATGACATGTCCTGGTCACCCCTAACGCCAGTCAGCCATCTCACACACGATGGCGAGACTGAGTGGGTAGGGTTTTAAAAACTGTGTACTCTGCCATCACTACTCCTAAAGAGTGACCGAGTGGACAAGATACTGTCGGAGTACACCTATCCTCCTACCCCAAATCATAAGTGGGGGAACTCAATGTTCTCATCTCCCTGAGCCAGTACAGAGGAGGGATCCCTGTCTGCTACCACGCTGCGTCACACTACCCATGAGCGGACTAACGGATCCAAACAGAGAAAATCTATCTGCCGAATTCCACTTGCATCACCATTACCCATGAGTGGACCAGCGGAGCCTAACAGAGCATAAATGACACACACCTTGCTTGATATACCACTAACCCATGAATGATTGTGTGTGTAGATCCAAGTAACTAGCGATGTGCTCAACAATAATGGAGCTACCAATCGCTCAACATGCAATCATGCGAGATGGTGCATGACACTAAACATACAAATCCTGACCATATATACCTCCATAAAACATGTACCAAAAATAAATATATCAAATAAACCGATCTAGGTACACAGGTCAAATATGGTAAATGATCAGTCCGGTATATCACATAGCATGGTATGTCACTACCTCTATAACATAAATAATAAACAGGAGCATGAATTCTAAACAGGTAACAAACCAAACATGCTCGGAAACAAATAGTGACATACCGATGCAGATATAAACATAATTATTACTACTTGTTAAAATCTACTAAGTATATCGACATGACATTATCTAAAAGATAAGTCAAGGTACTCGTCTCAAATAGAAGATCCAATCGAACCAATCCGACGTCGAGACGCTCGTCTCGAATCAGAGTCCTACGTCAAACAATATATAAATATTTTATTTAGCTAAATTCATAAAAATAGCTAAATAAAATCCCTAAGACTAATTTAGGATAAAACCCTAATCAATATACCTATTAACCTACCTAATTGAATCTAGCAGGTAATTAGGGTTAGTTACCTTAACCCCTAATTATCCATTAGACTAAAAATCCAAACCTAGTCAATCATACTAATCATGTAATCCAAACCATACCTATTGATCTAACTACAATACGTAGCCAAATTCCTACACTATACCTCTAGCTCAACCGCTATTGAACAAAGATCAAGGTGAGCTGCTGTTGGATTGAGTTGTTGGACCAAGAAAACTCCACAGAGCAAGACTCCCATTTGGAATTCTTCGCTGTCCGATTCAAGGTGAAATCAAAAGTGGAGATCACGGATCAGAGCAAGGAATAAAGATCACTAATCAAGCAACAACCTAATCTTACCTCAACTGAGACCTCAATCAATAATAATGAAGAAGAGGTCCACTGATTCGATGCTTTCCTCCTAGTCCAGAATCGGAAAAATGATCATGAATCCAACAAGACAGATCAAGCAAGAAGTTCACTGATCAGATCAAGAATAGAGGTCAAGAACTCAATCCACAACTCGATACATCACCTACCTTAAGGACCTCTGCTAGGGTACCGAGTTAGGAAAAAAATAAATCCAGAGGGGATGAAGAAGACTCGATCGCTGACCCTCGGAGTCCTGATAGCCCTTCCACTCCGGCGATCAGCGGTGGCTCCGACTTGATCTGGTGGTCGGCAGTGTCGCAAAGGGAAGTAGGGAGAGCGGCAGTGGCGTCGAGGCTGGCTAGGGCACAAGATGCAAATCGACAGTGGCTTGCCCTCGATCACTAGCATCTGTGGGGCTTCAAGCGATGGCAGCTGGCTATCGGCTGAGAGGGGCGAGGGTGGAGATGGCTAGGGCAGAGGGGAGCGAGGGTTAAATCGTGAGGAAGAGGAAAGGGGAGGACTCGAAGCTTCCCTCAGCTTGTGGTTTTGTATGTGAGGGGAGGAGAGGAAGGGACGCGAGTGGCGACGGCGGCGGCGGTGCGTCGATTGGGGAAGAGAAGGAGAAACGGCAACGACGCGGGGGCGCGGGTCGGGGGAAAACAGCAAAGGAAGGGAAAATGAAAGATAAAATAAAGAAAAAGAAAACAAAACAAAACTTTTCCTCGTTAAAATGGAGTAGCCTAAGCAGGCTTTCCATGGCCAAATATTTATCCCCGTAACCTACACTATATAGTCCTAGAAAAAATTTTCAGAAAATTTCTAAAAATTTCGAAAAATTCACTTATGGTTATTCACCCATTTTCGATATTTTACAATGTATATCAGTGAGTTTTGATTGAAACACATTAATGGGCATAGGTTATTTGGATTTCTATAAACTTGTTCCTATCTGGTAAAGTTGAGTGAGAGAATGATAAATATGATGTCAAACTTTGATTCTGATTAAGGAACATTATGAGCCTAGTGTGGGGAGACTAGGTCCAACTTTGTCCTGGACTACTCCTAAAGATCGGGACCATGTTGGGCCTGATATAAGAGCATGCTAGGATTATGTTTGGTCTGGTCTCCCCACACCAGGCCCTTGATCAAAACTAAAGTTTGATATCATATCTACCTTCCTCTCACTCAACCCTATAGGACCGGTGCAAGTCAATAGAGGGGGTGAATATTGATCCTTTGCTTTCTTTTTGTTTCATTGTGTTCATTCTTTCTACATAGTTAATATTTGCAGCGGTATATAAACAAAAGACTGTCTACATGCTTTCTTTGGACTTAGCCGCTCAATATTGGATAGGCTGTCAAGACTTCCACTTAACTCGATATCAGGTCCTTCAGACCTATCGAATCCACCTGCCAGATGTTTGCTGGTGTAATCGACCTCTAAGGTTTTAATGTTTGACAAATATATTTAAATGAGCCTGATCAAGGGAAGTCCTAGTCGTGGCTAGGCAAGGGTGAAAATTCAACCGAGTAACTAGTCATAATTGTAGTTAGGCAAGGGAAGTCCTAACTATGGTTAGGCAAGGGAAGTCCTAATTGTAGCTAGGCAAGGGAAATCTTGGTAGATTGTGGAAGTCAAGTGGATTCAATAGGTCTGGAGCGTCCGATATCGAATTCCTAGTGGGCCGATCCAATGCTGAGTCTATGTGAGTGAAGCTAGGTGGAGAAAATCCTAGGGGGAGGTAACCTTAGGTTCTGGTAAGTAAAACTAGGTGAAGAAAATCCTAGAGGGAGGTAACTCTAGGTTCTGGTGAGTGAAGCCAGATAGAGAAAATCATAGGAGGAGATAACTTTAGGTAACAGAAAGTCTTGGAGGAGTGAACTCCAAGCAAGATTGATCGGATGGTTTTCGGTTGATCACGCACGATTGACCGGACCAACGGATCTCGATAATTCTAAATTTAGTTTTACCATATGGTTATGTATTACTGTCACGCTCCAGAGGAGTCCCTGTCCGAAGAAATTTCGGCAGCACCTCCCCTGTACGGGTGACAATCTGAAGCATTTCTACAAGCATAATATACCTCATCCACATGCGGCTGGAATCATAACAATAAAAGAAAACAAACACCACGCAGTTAATATCAAATTCAGCCTCTGGCTGACACAACCACGCAGTTAAAAGTAAAACAGCCTACTCTGCTGTACCAAAACCAAAACACAAAACGAGCCGTAGTACACAACCAAACAAAACATCACATACAGCATAACACCCGAACACAAAACCAAAACACACAAATCAAATACGTAAATTTCATATACCAAGATAAAACAACAAAAAGGCAAAGAAATGTCTTCTGATGTGACGCGGGGACCAGCAGACAGGATGCTCCAAGCGACACCATAAATAACCTGGTACCTGAAAAGATAGTGTCCACGGGGGTGAGTTCAACAACTCAGCGAATACCAATAGACATGCCTAGTAAGATATATATAACAGCAATAAACATGGAATACAGCTTCCGAATAATATATAGGAAATATACAAAACTGATAAGTAACCAAGGAAGCTGTACTCACCAGGAACTCCTATCCTGATCTAAAGGGTCATCAAACCGATACGCAGTATGTCTCTTGTATGCATGTCAAACAAATGCATCCACCAAAATGCAGCATATAAGTGCAGTAACCACAAACAAATAAAGGCAATCAATGCATGTGATGACCGTGCACTCTAACATCACTGCTCTTGAACAGTGACCGAGTGGACGGAATGCTGTCGGAGTACTCCTGTCCTGTGACCTCAAATCATAAATGGGGGAGCTTAATGCTCTCATCTCCCGGTACACGATGACGGGGAGGAAATCTCTGCCGGCTACCACGCTGAGTCACCTGACCAACGGAGCCAAACAGAGTCCACCATCTGCCGGCTACCACGCTGCTACACTAAATGCCAGCGGAGCCAAACAGAGCGCAACTGACTGCCGGCTACCACGCTGAGTCATATGACCAACGGAGCCAAACAGCAGAACCGCCACACACCTGCATGATATACCACTAAACCATGAGTGGGGGTGTGTGCAGTACATGAAACTGGCGATGAGCTCAATCATAGTGGAGCCGACAATCGCACAGCATGCAATCATGATGCATGTCACTAAGCATAGAAAAACTGATCAACATAACCATATCCATATATATAAAATGAGTACTGTAAAATCGATGGTCACATACCAAGATCTAGAGTACACAGGTCAGATAGAATATCAAAAACCTATGTCCTGAACATAATAAGTATGGAATATCCTGATCAGCATAGAAAAATCCATATATACATAATATGGGTACCACAGTATCAATAGGTCAAATCCACGGATCTAGGGTATACATGTCCTCTATCGTATAATAACCTAGATCCTAAACATATCCCCCTTCCATAGCATATGTACCAACAATATGCACAGATCAAAGCCACAAGATCTAGGTACACGAATCATATATGATATACCAATAGAAATACACAATCCAGGCATGGCATAAAAACCTAAGTATCAGATAATTTGGATACACATGCCAGAAACAAAAATATCGAGAGCCTAATCCTAACCTCACTAAAACATGGTATGTCACTCTAGAAACTAAGATACTCATGGCAATAAGATACTCAAGGCAACAAATCACGAGATATAAGCACGGATACATCATAGGCGACAAATCTAACATGTTATGGATATCAAACAGTGACATACCAAAGGTAAACATGTTCATTGCTTGTAGTTATAAAATACTATGCATATCCAAATGACGATATCATAAAAGATAAGTCAAGAGGTACCCACCTCAAAATAACAAGATCCAAATCGGTCCCAATTCGCCGTCAAGATGCTCGTCTCGCGTCAAAGTCCTGTGGTATCAATGTGTATATTATTTCTTTTATTTAGCTACAATCCAAATAAATGGCTAATTAAAATCCTTAAGGCTAAATTAGGGTAAACCCTAATCAACCTAACCATCCAGTATAATTCACCTACAACCAAAATAATCATACCTAAAACAACATGTATCAAGAACGTGCCAAATCAACCACACTCCAAACCCTTACCTTAGGGTTGCTGGACCAAAGATTTTGCTGGAGACAGAGGTTGTTGCTCAAGCAGGAAACTCCACCAACTGTCCAAGCAAGAATCAAGAGCTGAGATCAACCACAGGAATCAAACCACAACCCTAATTTCCAACATAACCTGAGCACTTTACCTCTTCCTTTATTGCCTGCAACGACCAAGGACCGGACAAGGCTGCTGCTGGATACCCTAGTGCCAGACACTCAAGCCGATAACAAGGTGGCTACTGGCACTCGACGGCTAGCCGACCAGCACTAGATCATAAGGGCGGTGGCGAGCGAAGCACACTGCAAGAGGGCAGTGTCGGAGATAACTAGGGCAGAGTGGGTCGGCGGCGCTGCAAATCTAGGGCACAGTGTTGCTCTGGCCCGTCGGCATCGGCTGTGGCGACCGGAAAATGCAATAGGGCAAGGGAGGCAGCGGCGCTAGGGCACAACCCAATCAATGCTGGCGTTGTTGGACAGCGTCGGGCGATCAACTCCCTTGTGGCGTCGGCGGAGATGCTAGGGCACAGAGGAGAGGCCGGCGACACTGCGGTGGTCGGCGCTGGGGACTGCAGAGAGGTTAGGCTCGGCGTTGCTCGGCGTCAGAAGTAAGAGAGGAAGAGGAAATCGGCTGGGGAAGAAGAAGGAGGAGGAGGCGTCGGCGCGAGGTGGTTAGGGCACGGTCGCGGCAGGGAAGAAATAGAAGCGTTTGGCGAAAACAAGGAAAAAAGAAAAGAAAAAGAAAATAAATAAGTAAATCCAACTTTTCCTCGCTTAAATGGGATAACCTAAACAAGCTTTTCCGGGCCCCATCTTGATCCCCGTTAACTCGTCCGTACGAGCTCCGAAAAATTCCTGAAAAATTTCCAAAAATTCCTGAAAATTCCCTTATTAATATTCGCCTATTTCCGGTATTTTACATTTTCCCCCACTAATAAAAATTTGATCCCCAAATTTCGTTATCTACCATCAGCAAGTACTAACAATAGACAGGAAGTATAAATGCTGAACGGTAAACTGAATCACATACCTCATATGAACATATGGGGGTATCGAGTTCGGATAGTATCCTCGAGCTCCCAAATAACCTTCTTGTCCAAATGATACTGTCATCCGACTTTAACCAGTCGGATAATCTTGTTCCGTAACTAATGCTCTTTCCGGTCTAGAATCCGTACCGGAACCTCCTCATAGGTGACGTCAGGCTGAATAGAAACTGAGATATCTGTCAGCACATGTGTCGGGTCAGGTACGTATCTCCTCAGCATAGATACGTGGGATACATCGTGAACTCCTGCCAGGGACGGTGGTGGTGCCAACCCGTAAACTACCGCTCCAATCCTTTCCGAGATCTGGAAAGGTCCAATATATTGCGGAGCTATCTTACCTCGAAAGCCAAATCTCTTCACTCCTTTCGGGGTTGAAACTCGCAGAAATACATGGTCGCCAATAGAGAACGCTAGGGGTCTGCGACTCCGATCAGCATAACTCTTCTGGCAGTCTTATGCCTCTAACATCCTCCGTCCGATAGTATGGACCAACTCTGTCTCAAGCTGAGCTCTATGAGGTCCTAATAACTGGGCTTCTCCAACCTCATCCCAAAGGATGGGTGTCCGCCAAGGCCTACCTTACAACGCTTCAACAGTGGCATTTGGATAGCCGAATGCAAACCGTTGTTGTAGACGAACTCTACCAACGGCAAATGGTCCTCCCAACTGCCTCCAAACTCTAGTACACAAGACTTCAGCAAGTCCTCTAGAGTCTGAATGGTCCGCTGTGACTATCCATCTGTCTGAGGATGGAAAAACTGTACTGAATCGGAGCTGTGTGCCCAAGGCCTGCTGCAGACTCTACCAGAAACGAGACGTGAACCGGGGGTCTCTATCTGAAATGATAGTCAAAGGAACACCATGTAATCTGATGATCTCCCGACAATACAGATCTGTTAATCGATCCAGGGAATCAGTCCTCAGGATCGCTAAGAAGTGCGCTGATTTGGTTAATCGATCAACGATAACCTAAATCGCGTCATACTTCGTCGTGTCCTCGACAAACCCACCACAAAGTCCATAGTATTATGTTCCCATTTCCACTCAGGAAATAAAAATCCGCTGAAACAATCCGGCAGGTATCCGGTGCTCATCCTTCACCTTCTAACAGACAAGACATCTTGCTACAAAATCTGCGATGTCTTCCTTCACACTGTTCCGCCAATAGGAACGCCTCAAATCTCGGTACATGCGGTTCCACCTAAATGGATCGTAAATCGAGAGCGATGAGTCTCATGAAGTAGCTCCTGCAAGACCAGATAAGACTGGGGTACGCATAATCTACCTCGGAAGTATATAATACCCTCCTCATCTCGTGTGAACTCTCCCATCGCCTGAAGCTATCACCGCAAATAAACCGCATATATCGATCAACACTAGGGCTCTTGACCTGATCGACGACTGAGCAACCATGGTAACCAGAATACCCTGCTCTGTCCGTCCCCGCTCCTCAAGGCACAATTCGGAGAATCCCTAAATCAAGTCTGTGACCACCACTTGGTGGCAAGCTAAAGTCCCTCTGGACTTCTTGCTAAGTGCATCAGCAACCACATTAGCTCTCCTCGGGTGATAGCTAATGGTACAATCATAATCCTTCAGGAACTCCATCCATCTCCTCTGTCGGAGATTAAGTTCCTTCTACGAAAACAAATATTTGAGACTCTTATGGTCAGTGAGAATCTCAACTGTAACGTCATATAATTAATGTCGCCAAATCTTCATGGCAAAAATAATGGCGACTTGCTCCAGATCATGTACAGGGTAGTTCTTCTCATGTTCCTTCAACCGACGAGAAGCATAGGAGTCTACTCTATCGTACTGCATCAGAACAACGCTCAAACCCTGAATAGATGTGTCGGTGCAGAGGACATATTCGTCCTCTCCAGAAGGTAAAAATTCAAAATCGGAGCCGACACTAGTCTCCGCTTCAGCTCCTAGAAGCTGGTCTTGTTATCCTCAGTTCAAGTGAACTTCACGCCTTTCCCAGTCAGGCGTGTCAGTGGCATAACAACGCGTGGAAAAACCCTCAACGAGCCTCCGATAATCACTAGCTCGACAAAGGGAGTTGCGAGTCTCATGTATAGACTATGGTAACTCCCAACTGGTATCAACCTCTATCTCCTGTGGATCCACGGTATACCCCTACTGGTGACCATGTGTCTCAATCATCTCACAGAAAACAATCAAAATACGCACTACTGATCTTCACATATAGACGTTTTCGTCGAAACATCTCTAGAACTATGCGAAGGTGGTGCACGTGACTCACCTCGGATCCGTAATAAATCACAAATCGTCAACAAAGACAATGGAAACCAATCTAAACATCCTAGGAATACCCATATCATCGAGTCCATGATAACATCTAGGGCACCGCAAGCACGAATGGTAAAACCAAGACACATAATGTCCGTATCACAGACATTCCTAACCATAAGATCCACAACAATAAACAGATCTAATCACCAACGATATATAATCACCAAAGAATAGCTCCTCCAGTGTGAGAGCAATGCTCCATCACACGAAATACTACATATGTGGGAGCAACGCTCTACCACAAATAATCCGGAATATGTGGGAGCTACGCTCCACCACAACCATCTAAAATATGTGGGAGCTACGCTCTACCACAAATAAACAAAAATATGTGGGAGCTACGCTCCACCACAAACAATACATAAATGTCCAAGGCACCTAACTATCACACTAGAGACTGCACGAGATCTCTCTACCACAGATCACTATGGATAGCATAAGTTATAACGACCCAGTAAGCAAATCAAATCCATAGTCAACTCTATCATCATCCTAGTGGGTCGGTCATCCACTAATAGGAGAATTAGTTGACAGAGTAATACAACCAATAACATAATGTAGACACTACACATTCTACATTCAACATAGATAGAATCATCATGATGCTACCAATCATAGACCTGACACACGTGCACACACAACATAGGTATGATCAACATAATTCTTCAATTATTATACATCAAACACACACACAACTCAGGTATATTCAGTATGATACCTCCAACAATACATACCGAACACGTGTGCAAAAATCAACGTAGGTATAATCGGCAATACACCTCAAATAATACTCACAACACATACCAAATGAGTATAATCACTTAATACTTCCAATAAAGCATACTAAACCAGGTGCACTCACATATCAAACATAAGCCACAAGATACCCCAATAAAACACTCAAACACATGTGCACATATCACGACACAGATTAAATTGATAAGATATCTCCAATAAAACACATGTGCACATTTCACCACATAGATTTAATCGACAAAATACCTTCACTAAACCAATCAGACCACTCGGGTACAATCTACTAGAAACCACAACAATCATAACTGGAAAAGTATGCACCCACTACATGCAATTAGACCGTCCATCAACACTCCTACAACCCGTAATAGTCATATGTACACACTATAAAGATATGCAGAATCAACATATTTAATCCAATCAACCTGATATTCCTTATTCTACCTGCTAAGTTATCCAACTAGGTACATACAGTCAAAAATTAAAGTACCCCAAGGAATAGGATACAACGATCCTTTATAGACCGACCAAGCCGACAATGGTATACGGCCAATTCAGTCTTTCCCCACGTCAGTACCAGCCATGTACTAAATGTGCTCAAGATATTAAACTAAGCACAAATAACCCAAAAATCAGCATCTCTATAGAATAGAGTATAACAATCCCCTACTGATCGAACCAACAAAACTATATCGGTAATCTACTAACTGATCAAGATTACATTAATCCTCTACCAGCAGCTAGAGTATATCAATCTACGACTACTCAAGTCGACAAACGTAAATCAATCTCCTACTGACCGATCTAACAAAAGTAAATCAATTATCTACTGAAGAAATTAACTAAGATAAAATGATATACTACTGGCTAAGTCAACATGAATATGTAGATACTACCCACTACACAGCTAATAATAGTAGAGGCTGGTATATGCCTCCATCTCCTAACCAACTAGTAGTAACAGAAGCTAAAACTACTAGTGGTATGATATGAAAAATCACCAGAAACTATAACCCTTAATCTCTATCAAGGTCGATCATCATCAGTGGTTTACCTAATACATAAAATGTATGATATATCAACGAAACAGGTACTAGTAAAGAGTGCTAATACATGTCATAAACTGTAATAGTCAACAGTACATATACTATCAAAAATGTAGGATAACAGTATACCAACATACCTCGCATAGCTTGGAGATGTCCTGCTGCTGCCAGGTCCCAAAATCCGAAAAGTCACATCGAGAAGACCAAATCACAAAATCCGAAACACAGGGAAATAAGACTCGTAAGCCGATCTCTAATACCAAATAAATTGGTAGCAGATAAATCTCGAAAATCCAAAACACATAGCAAGTATCGTATACCTGCTCTGATACCACTAAATTGTCACGCCCCAGAGGAGTTCCTGTCCGAAGAAATTTCGGCAGCACCTCCCCTGTACGGGTGACAATCTGAAGCATTTCTACAAGCATAATATACCTCAGCCACATGCGGCTGGAATCATAACAATAAAAGAAAACAAACACCACGCAGTTAATATCAAATTCAGCCTCTGGCTGACACAACCATGCAGTTAAAAGTAAAACAACCCACTCGGCTGTACCAAAACCAAAACAAAAACACAACAAAAACTGACAGAAACCAAATACAACCAAACACAAAACTGCTAGCCGGCTAGGCTTACACAACCAACAACATAACATCCGAAAACAAAATCAGAACACCAATCGAAATACAGACATTTCATATACCAAGATAAAACAACAGAAAGGCAGCGAAATGTCTTCTGATGTGACGCGGGGACCAGCAGACAGGATGCTCCAAACGACACCATAAATAACCTGGCACCTGAAAAGATAGTGTCCACGGGGGTGAGTTCAACAACTCAGCGAATACCAATAGATATGCCTAGTAAGATATATCTAACAACAATAAACATGGAATATAGCTTCCGAATAATATATAGGAAATATACAAAACTGATAAGTAACCAAGGAAGCTGTACTCACCAGGAACTCCTATCCTGATCTAAAGGGTCATCAAACCGATACGCAGTATGTCTCCTGTATGCATGTCAAACAAATGCATCCACCAAAATGCAGCATATAAGTGCAGCAACCACAAACAAATAAAGGCAATCAATGCATGTGATGACCGTGCACTCTAACATCACTGCTCTTGAACAGTGACCGAGTGGACGGAATGTCTTTGAGTACTCCGCCCCGTGACCCCAAATCATAAATGGGGAGCTCAATGCTCATCTCCAAAGACACAAGACGGGAGGAAATCGCCGCTACCACTACGAGTCACCCGACCAACGGAGCCAAACAGAGTCCACCATCTGCCGGCCACCACGCTACACTAAATGCCGAGCCAAACAGAAGCGAATCGATCGCGGCTACCACGCTGAGTCATATGACCAACGGAGCCAAACAGCAGAACCGCCACACACCTGCATGATATACCACTAAACCATGAGTGGGGGTGTGTGCAGTACATGAAACTGGCGATGAACTCAACCATAGTGGAGCCGACAATCGCACAGCATGCAATCATGATGCATGTCACTAAGCATAGAAAAACTGATCAACATAACCATATCCATATATATAAAATGAGTACTGTAAAATCGATGGTCACATACCAAGATCTAGAGTACACAGGTCAGATAGAATATCAAAAACCTATATCCTGAACATAATAAGTATAGAATATCCTGATCAGCATAGAAAAATCCATATATACATAATATGGGTACCACAGTATCAATAGGTCAAATCCACGGATCTAGGGTATACAGGTCCTCTATGGTATAATAACCTAGATCCTAAACATATCCCCCTTCCATAGCATATGTACCAACAATATGCACAGATCAAAGCCACAAGATCTAGGTACACGAATCATATATGATATACCAATAGAAATACACAATCCAGGCATGACATAAAAACCTAAGTATCAGATAATTTGGATGCACATGCCAGAAACAAAAATATCGAGAGCCTAATCCTAACCTCAGTAAAACATGGTATGTCACTCTAGAAACTAAGATACTCATGGCAATAAGATACTCATGGCAACAAATCACGAGATATAAGCACGGATACATCATAGGCGACAAATCTAACATGTTATGGATATCAAACAGTGACATACCAAAGGTAAACATGTTCATTGCTTGTAGTTATAAAATACTATGCATATCCAAATGACGATATCATAAAAGATAAGTTAAGAGGTACCCACCTCAAAATAACAAGATCCAAATCGGTCCCAATTCGCTGTCAAGATGCTCGTCTCGCGTCAAAGTCCTGTGGTATCAATGTGTATATTATTTCTTTTATTTAGCTACAATCCAAATAAATGGCTAATTAAAATCCTTAAGGCTAAATTAGGGTAAACCCTAATCAACCTAACCATCCAGTATAATTCACCTACAACCAAAATAATCATACCTAAAACAACATGTATCAAGAACGTGCCAAATCAACCACACTCCAAACCCTTACCTTAGGGTTGCAGGACCAAAGCTTTTGCTGGAGACAGAGGTTGCTGCTCAAGCAGGAAACTCCACCAACTGTCCAAGCAAGAATCAAGAACTGAGATCAACCACAGGAATCAAACCACAACCCTAATTTCCAACATAACCTGAGCACTTTACCTCTTCCTTTACTGCCTGCAACGACCAAGGACCGGACAAGGCTGCTGCTGGAAACCCTAGTGCCAGACACTCAAGCCGATAACAAGGTGGCTACTGGCACTCGACGGCTAGCCGACCAGCACTAGATCATAAGGGCGGTGGCGAGCGAAGCACACTGCAAGAGGGCAGTGTCGGAGATAACTAGGGTAGAGTGGGCCGGCGGCGCTGCAAATCTAGGGCACAGTGTTGCTCTGGTCCGTCGGCATCGGCTGTGGCGACCGGAAAATGCAATAGGGCAAGGGAGGCAGCGGCACTAGGGCACAACCCAATCAATGCTGGCGTTGTTGGACAGCGTCGGGCGATCAACTCCCTTGTGGCGTCGGCGGAGATGCTAGGGCACAGAGGAGAGGTCGGCGACACTGCGGTGGTCGGCGTTGGGGACTGCAGAGAGGTTAGGCTCGGCGTTGCTCGGCGTCGGAAGTAAGAGAGGAAGAGGAAATCGGCTGGGGAAGAAGAAGGAGGAGGAGGCGTCGGCGCGAGGTGGTTAGGGCACGGTCGCGACAGGGAAGAAATAGAAGCGTTCGGAGAAAACAAGGAAAAAAGAAAAGAAAAAGAAAATAAATAAGTAAATTTTACTCGCTTAAATGGGATAGCCTAAACAGGCTTTTCCGGGCCCCATCTTGATCCCCGTTAACTCGTCCGTACGAGCTCCGAAAAAATCCCGAAAAATTTCTAAAAATTCCTGAAAATTCCCTTATTAATATTCGCCTATTTCCGGTATTTTACAATTACTATTATTGATATTGGCTAATATAGTATTACAGAAAAAGTCTTAGTGAATTAGGGATCAGACACTGAGTAGAGAAAGTCCAAACATGTCTGGAGGACCAATGTTTGGTCGGTAAGTTGAGGTAATCAACTAGAGAAGAGCGACAGTGAGGATGTGTTCTGAAAAGGAATAAACTCTAGGTCATTGATCCAACTGAAGAAACCGGGAAGGTTTCCAAGTTGAGATCAAGATAGTCTTATTGTCTATTATTACTCATGCATCTTACTATTATTCCTTATATTACTGTGCTAACTCTATTTTGCAGGAGCTTTCATTCTAACTCTATTTTATAGGAACCGGAGTTTATCGATCGACCAAACACCAAGATCGATCGACTGAACCAAGTTGATTCAAAACAGAGATTAGTCAAAGTTATTGGATCGATTACGCACGTGAGAGAGGGGGGGGGGTGAATCACGTGGTTTTCAAAAACTTATTCTTTTTAGTTTTAAAATCACGAGTATGCACAGCGAAAATTAAAAGGGCGAACAACACAGAAAAACACGAGTGATTTTACTTGGTTCGGAGCCTTCAGCGACTCCTACTCCAAGACTCAGGTCCCACAAACCTATCGATGGGTAATCAACTAAAAACCTCTTCCGATACCTTCGAAAGAGGGAATCAAGTACTGAGAAAGTTCAGAGAAGTGTAACAGACTATACTTTCTGTTTGCAGAATTTAATTATAATTAGAAATCTTATTACCGACACTTTAGAAATTGATGTGAAAGTGCTCGTGTTAGAGTCGGTCTACCTATCACGATCGGATGTCCTCAAAGTAGTCATCAGACACAACAACTTTATAGCAAAGTCGTAGTAGGAGCCTAGAGCAGTCAGAACTTTAAATGGGTGCATAGTAGCTCGTATATTTGTTGTATCCAGTGCCTTCTCGAGATAGCCTTATAAAGGCATGGAAGGTATCTCCAATGAGGCAAATTCGATCCCAATTAGTCCGGTACTTATCTACTGTGACGTCAAAAATTTATCCTGTGGAAGGCGCCTTCCACAGCCATGGAAGACACCTTCTATAAACAGTATAAAAGCGCCTTCATTGCTTGAAGGCGCCTTCAAACACTGTTCATCCGAAGATAATTTTCTTCTCTTTGTCCTGTAAAACAATGTTAGTCTAAAATATCCTGCAAAATAAGTATTATGATAATTTAATAAAAATAAAGAGTAGTAATTAGTTCATGTCCTCCCAGGACCAGGAATTAGTTAAGGTCTCAACTTAGGGATCCCAAATGGACCTAAATTGGATCAACGCCTACTGTCCCTTCAATCGGGATGCATCCTCACTTGGTCACTCTCCTCCAGTGACTTACTTTAGCTTACCAGTTTGTCAGACATCCGGTCTGTTGGTGCAATATCCCTTAGGTCAAGGTTGACTGAGTTGACCAAGCTTGAGTCTTGGTCATAGTTTCGATGTTTGACAATACGTGTGGACACATGGACAATGCAGGTGCAGTTGCTCGTGTGGGGAGATTCTGATCAGGGACTAATCAGTGTGATTGAAGAAGAGTCAAGTAGGTCAAGGATGACCGGATACTTGACTGAGAAGTCCTAACTAGGATGTTAGGCAGAAGGAAAATCCTGGTGAGTGAAGCCAGGCAAAGGAAAATCCTGGTGAGTGAAGCCAGGTGAAAGTCCTGGTGAGTGAAGCCAGGCAGAAGGAAAATCCTGGTGAGTGAAGCCAGGTAAAAGACCTAGTGAGTGAAGCTAGGCAGATGGAAATCCTGGTGAGTGAAGCCAGGTGAAAGTCCTAGTGAGTGAAGCTAGGCAGTATGAAAATCCTGGTGAGTGAGCCAGGTGAAAGACCTAGTGAGTGAAGCTAGGCAGATTGAAAACCCTAGTGAGTGAAGCTAGGTGAAAGTCCAAGTAGGTCAAGAGAGTGACCGGATACTTGGCATGAAAGAAAAGTCCAAGTGGGTCAAAGGGATTGACCGGACACTTGGTGAGGGAGTCCTAGCAGGTCAAGGGAGTGACTAGACGCTAGGCATGACGTACCAACAGGTTAAGTTTGACCGGATGTTGGTTTGGGAGGTTTGGGGCTTGGTTTTGGGCAAAAACCAAGCTCTGGATCGATCAGTGCATCGATCCAGGCTCTGGATCGATCCAGACCTTTCCCAGCGAACAGAAAGCCTCTGGATCGATCAGTGGATCAATCCAGAGGTCCCAATCGATCAGTGGATCGATTGGGACGCTGCTGCTTCGCGCGATAAGCGCTGGATCGATCGGTGGATCGATCCAGGCGTTTTTCCAACGCACAGAGGCGCTCTGGATCGATCCGTGGATCGATCCAAAGCCTCCCGGATCGATTGGGAATAATCGAATCGATTGGGATCCGACCGTTGCGTCGTATTTGAGCCGCAGGCGAGCGTTGTCTTCGGCATCTCTTCACCGATTCATTTCAGATCTTCAACAGCTCCTCCACAACTCTTCTCAAGCTCGAGATCGCCAGTTCTTGAAGGTTCTTGGAGGCTCTTCCAAGTCAAGAGGCGGATCAAAGCAAGAAGAAGAAACTAGGGTTAGAGTTTGTGCACTCATTGTAAGCTTGTAAGCTTGTATTTCTTTACTACCCTTCCTTCTTCTTGTATTGAGTCTTGTAGGGCTTCTTCGCCCTTGGTAGTTACCATAAAGGAGAGTTTCATTAGTGGAGGGTGCGTGCGTTGTGTGGATCCTTGGATTAGTCACCTCCCTTGGAGGTGGATACCAAGTAAAATCCAAGTGTTAGCATGTTTGTATTTGTTTCTTTGTATTTCCGCTGTGCATCCTTGAAGAAACAAGCAACGCCGAGCAACGAGCACGCGAAGAGCTATTCACCCCCCCTCTAACTACTTTTCGGTCCTAACAAGTGGTATCAGAGCAAGGCCGCTCTTCACCGGAATCATCGCCGGAAGGGTCAAGCATAACAAGAAGAGCTAGAGGGTGAAGAAGTTGAAGCAAATTCATCAAAAGTCAAAGATTTCAAGAAGCTCAACTTCAAGATGCAATTCCAAGATGGACTTGGATTTGACACAAGGGCGGCTCCACCGTACACTTCCACGAGCTTCGATTCTTGGAAATCAAGAATCGAAAACTTTCTTATGATGGAGATAGAGCAATGGTTTGCTCTAATGGAAGGATTTGAAGCTCCAACAAACTCCAAGGGCAAGCGTCTCAAGAAAAGCAAATGGAGCTTGGAGCAAGTCCAAAGGTGCGAGGCCAATGACAAAGTGACCAAGCTTTTGGTAAATTTATTGCCAAGCACCATCCTTTGCAAAATTGGAGAATTTGAAGATGCAAAGGATTTATGGAGCAAATTGGCCAAGCTTCATGAAGAAATCCCCTCCACTGTACAAGAGCAAGAAGAATCCAGAGAGGGTGACTCTTTGGAGTAAGACCAAGAGGAGGACTCCGAGGTTGAGAGATGCTCAACCTCCGAAGAAGAAGTCCAAGAAGAAGCTTCATCTTCAAGGGAGTGCAATGAAGAGAACAAGGAGGGAGCATACTCCTTGTTCCATGTACAAGATGATGAAGCCTCCACCTCTAGGATTGAGGGGGAGCAATCTTCATTGACACCGGATCAAGAGCAAGAAGAATCGTCTACATCCGGGTCAAGAAGAGAAGAGGATGAAGAAGCTTCCACCTCCACAAGTCAAGAAAAACCAAATGGAGGAGCATCACTATCGGATCAAGAGGAAGCCTCTACATCCACATCACATGGAGGAGAAAGCGTCACCCCTACAAGCAAAGGTATAAATGTTTCAATTAATAATAAAAATCATATTATATGCTTTGAATGTAGGGAACATGGGCACTACAAGAGCAAGTGTCCTAAATTGGCCAAGAAGAAGGGCCAAGTGGCACAAAAGGGCAAGGTAAAGCCCAAGGAGACCATCCCCAATACAAAGAAGAGCAAGGAGCATATTATATGCTTCTCTTGCAATCAAAAGGGACATTACCGAAGTCAATGCCCCAAGGGGAAGAAGATGGTCAAGGCTCAAGGAGGAAGCTCAATTCAAGGGGGAGCCCCTAAGGTAAAAAGAAAGGTAACTTTCATTGAGCCTATTCCCTTGCATAATGGTAAAAAGCATGCTAATTCAAGTTTATATCATTTTAATGCTATTTACCATGAAAATAGGAGGCATGATAAAATTAAAGAAAAACATGTAGCTTATCATGCTAAGACTACCACACCAAGGATTAGGAAGATAGATAAAAATCTAGGCAATCACACTAAGGACCATAGTTATAAGTCTAGAAACAAAAATGCTCATGGGTGTAATGAAAAATCTATGGTTGAGGGATTATGGAAGGAAAATCAAGTCTTGAGGTCAAGACTTGATAAATTAGAAAAGACCCTTAGAAAAATCACAAATATGACACAAGGGTCTAAGGGTAAAAATCTAGGTCTAGGAGTATCAAAGTCATCCAATGGCCATAGAGGTTTGGGATACAAACCTAAGGCTAAGAAGGATAAAATTTCGTACCATAGAGTTCCATATAGTTATGGAACTAACCTTAGGTCTAGTGGTCAAGTCAAGAATACTAGGGAAGTCATCCCTAAGAGTATTTTTGCAATAAATGTGACTAAGGCTTCTAAGAAGTCTAAGAAAGTCACCAACAAGGTCACAAGGGAGGCTATCCCTAGAGTTGACCTAGAAAATGTGACCAAGGCTTCTAAGAAGCCCAACAAGGTCACTAGGAAGGTATCTAGGGAAGCTATCCCTAGTGAGTACCTAGAGCATCCAAGGAGCACCAATAGGTGTTGGGTTCGTAGGAGCATCTTTTCTACCCCATAGATGGGTTAGAGAGTGTCAACTCTAAGAAGAAGGGTAGTTAACCCAACTTTGAAGAAATTGACACTCAAGGAGCATTTTCAAGGTGATTATTAACCTTTAAAAATGAAGTGGATTTATGTTTACTCCTTGAAAGAGTAAAATGTGCCTAATGGTGAAATTTTGATTTTATCTTAAAATGGCATAAATTGGGAAAACCTAGAGAAATATCAAGTTGGGATTTTGGTATTCTCTTAGAAATTTAAGGCAATCCGGGCCTTTATTTATGTGATTATTCTTGAGGAAAAATGGAATATGCCAACATTTGAGGATATGCTTAATTTTTAAGTGGCATAAACAAATCAAGAGAAATAGAAATGTCAATTTAGGTTTTGACATTTCTTTGAAGCATTTAGGGCAATCTAGGTTTAACATTTTAAGTTAAAACAAGTGATATATTTTGGGTTAGCTAAGTGGTTAAGGATACTTAGATAGGTAATCTAGGTATATTTTACTTATGCTAAACCTTGCCATGATTATTTGCTCATCATATGTCATGACATCATATCTATTTTTGCATTTATGTGTTATTATGAAAATTCCAAAAATACCATGTCATGACATTCATACATCAAGTAGTTATAGGATATTTTCTTTTGAAAATTATTTCATCTTGATGTATGCCATAACATAATCATGCATTAAGTTTAAATTCCTTGAAATTAAGGACAAATGGCATTTAACATCACTTATTAACAAGTGACATCCTAGGTGGATGTTTAATATATTTAAAATGCCTAGATAGGTATGCATGATCTCTAGAATAGGGTAAAACCAAAATCTCACATCTCACAAGGACTATAAGGTGACTTGTATGTGTTTAAGTGCACATTAGATACAAGTGAGATGTTAGGAAGATGAACAAAACTCAAGATGTTGATTTAGTGCATTCTTCTGAGTTTTAGGTTCATCAAAACACATAGCTATGTGTTTTCCCATCATTGGGAAAGCTAATGTACAAGTCATGTGCATTAAGCCCAAGGAATGTGATGGGATATTGGTTTTGAAAATTATTTTAAAAGACTTTTGGAAAACCTTGGTGAAGGCTATCTTTTGATAGTAATCACCATTGAATAGTTAGACACAAACTTGAAGAAAACGCTAAAGTTTTAGCAAGTTTTCAAGATTGTGTCAATCTTTGAAAATATGATGTATTTTCATAGAAAACTATTTTTCCATGATAAATTATGCCCTAAATAATGTCTACACAAAATTTCATGATTTTTGGATTTTTGTAGAATTTTCTAGGGGTTTCTGAAGTTGGCTGAATTTGAAATTCAGCAACTATCAGAGCTCCGATCGATCCATGGATCGATTGGAGTGTCTGAATCGATCCGTGGATCGATTCAGAAGGAAATTCTAGTGAGCAGAAGCTCGCTGGATCGATCAGCCGATCGATCCAAGAAGACTGAATCGATCGGTGGATCGATTCAGCAGGGTTCAATCGATTGGAACCCAACTCCAATCGATCGAAGATGCTGATTTTGGCTGGGAAAGCTTATTTTCAGCATTTTGAACCTATTTTAGTCTAGGTAACCTTTCCAAACCCCTAAAAATACATGTGTATACATAAAGAGGGTGTTTTCATGTGAAAACAAGGATGGATTGGTTAAGGAAGGCTAAGTTGAAGTTTAGGTTGATGTTTGTTTCAAAATTTTGAATATTTGAACCTCAAAACTTCTAAAATTGGGTTTCCTAAAGTTTTTGGGATTCCAAGTCATTGTTGGTGCAATGACAGAAGTTACCACCATGTCTTTAGGGGGAGGGACTCTTTAAAGGCATGAAAATTATTTTTCATAAACCTTGGAAGGTGGTTAACCTTCCGTTAAGTGGATAATGCTCAAGGATGGGCATTTGTCTACATTGAGGAATAATGTAGGGTTAAGGATAAATGAAGGGTATGAGACATTCATTTGGGTCATTAGACCATGTAAATGCTCCAGAGCGAGCATTATTTGAAAATGAAGGGAATGGGTCCTTCATTATCGTGTTGGTCACAACGAGTGAAGTTGTGAACAACGATGAGCAACTTTTCAGGGGGAGAGTTTTCAACAATGGGGCATTTGTTGAAGAGTGCCCAAAATTGAGGCACGGGTTGATGTGTGCTCAAAGATGGGTTGATGTGTGACAATAGGGGGAGAATGTGTGGTTTAAGTTAGACCTTCATTACCTATGGGGGAGGTCATAGGGGGAGAATGAAGGGAACCAACATTCATACTTTGGCATGAATGGAGTTAAGGCTATGGGATTAGCTTAACTCAGAATGGTCTAAACTTAAAGGTATTGTCAAACATCAAAAAGGGGGAGATTGTTGGTGCAATATCCCTTAGGTCAAGGTTGACTGAGTTGACCAAGCTTGAGTCTTGGTCATAGTTTCGATGTTTGACAATACGTGTAGACACATGGACAATGCAGGTGCAGTTGCTCGTGTGGGGAGATTCTGATCAGGGACTGATCAGTGTGATTGAAGAAGAGTCAAGTAGGTCAAGGATGATCGGATACTTGACTGAGAAGTCCTAACTAGGATGTTAGGCAGAAGGAAAATCCTGGTGAGTGAAGCCAGGCAAAGGAAAATCCTGGTGAGTGAAGCCAGGTGAAAGTCCTGGTGAGTGAAGCCAGGCAGAAGGAAAATCCTGGTGAGTGAAGCCAGGTAAAAGACCTAGTGAGTGAAACTAGGCAGATGGAAATCCTGGTGAGTGAAGCCAGGTGAAAGTCCTAGTGAGTGAAGCTAGACAGTATGAAAATCCTGGTGAGTGAGCCAGGTGAAAGACCTAGTGAGTGAAGCTAGGCAGATTGAAAACCCTAGTGAGTGAAGCTAGGTGAAAGTCCAAGTAGGTCAAGAGAGTGACCGGATACTTGGCATGAAAGAAAAGTCCAAGTGGGTCAAAGGGATTGACCGGACACTTGGTGAGGGAGTCCTAGCAGGTCAAGGGAGTGACTAGACGCTAGGCATGACGTACCAACAGGTTAAGTTTGACCGGATGTTGGTTTGGGAGGTTTGGGACTTGGTTTTGGGCAAAAACCAAGCTCTGGATCGATCAGTGGATCGATCCAGACCTTTCCCAGTGAACAGAAAGCCTCTGGATCGATCAGTGGATCGATCCAGAGGTCCCAATCGATCAGTGGATCGATTGGGACGCTGCTGCTTCGCGCGATAAGCGCTGGATCGATCCGTGGATCGATCCAGGCGTTTTTCCAGAGCACAGAGGCGCTCTGGATCGATCCGTGGATCGATCCAAAGCCTCCCCGATCGATTGGGAGCAATCCAATCGATTGGGATTCGACCGTTGGCGTCGTTTATAGCTGTTGGCGTGCGATTCCTTCAGGATCTCTTCACCGATTCATTTCAGATCTTCACCAGCTCCTCCACAACTCTTCTCAAGCTCGAGATCGCCAGTTCTTGAAGGTTCTTGGAGGCTCTTCCAAGTCAAGAGGCGGATCAAAGCAAGAAGAGGAAACTAGGGTTAGGGTTTGTGCACTCATTGTAAGCTTGTAAGCTTGTATTTCTTTACTACCCTTCCTTCTTCTTGTATTGAGTCTTGTAGGGCTTCTCCGCCCTTGGTAGTTACCATAAAGGAGAGTTTCATTAGTGGAGGGTGCGTGCGTTGTGTGAATCCTTGGATTAGTCACCTCCCTTGGAGGTGGATACCAAGTAAAATCCAAGTGTTAGTGTGTTTGTATTTGTTTCTTTGTATTTCCGCTGCGCATCCTTGAAGAAACAAGCAACGCCGAGCAACGAGCACGCGAAGAGCTATTCACCCCCCCTCTAGCTACTTTTCGGTCCTAACAAGGTCAACCCGTCGACCTGCCTGGACTTCATGCCAGCTATCCGGTTGACCCGTTAACCTAGCTGGACTTCTTGCCAGATATCTGGTCGGCCTGTCGACCTATCTGGGCTTATTACCAACTATCCGGTCGGCTCGTCGACCTAGCTGGATTTTCTACCAGATATCTGGTCAGCCTATCAACCTATCTGGACTTCTTCTACACACTTAATCAAGTTGTTAGATTACAACAAAACCTAACTTAACTTACTTGTCATTCATCAAAACCTGAGTTAGACTGTTAGTGCAAAACTACACCAACAATCTCCCCCTTTTTGAAGTAATGACAACCTAGGTTAAGTTAGAAAAACATGCAAAAAAATAGACAGAATATCACTACAAAAAACAAACTTTTAGAAGTGGTTTTTAGACACCTATAGCAACGGTTTTCACCCGCTGCTATATATATTGCACCGATTAAAAATCGTTGCGGATGTTGGCGACGCTAAAGCCAACAGAAGCGACGCTAAAGCCAACAGAAGTGGTAAAGCTGTCCAGTGGTTATAACTAAGAGCCGATTCTGATGGGTACCTATAAAAGCGGTTAATGATCGATCCTGATGGATACATATAGAAGCGGTTAATGACCGATCCTGATGCATACCTATAGAAGTGGTTAATGACCGATCCTGATGGATACATATAGAAACAGTTAATAACCAATGCTAATGAATACCCTTTAGAGGCGGTCATGACCACCTCTATAGATTTTTCCAATCCAGAAAACTGGCTTTTAGAAGCGATTATAACTGGTTCTAAAGGTCTAGTTATAGGAACAGTTAAAATAGCTACTATTATTGAATTATCTATTTTACAAAAAAAAAACTTATTTTCTATTGTACCTGTAGAATTCCAAACCAAATGCTTAAATTAAATCAATTAACAATATTAATATTTCATTTCACAAACTTAATATATTTCCATAACACATAAATATAAATTGGATTACCAAATCAACACATAAAATTTGTATTTCATTTCAAAATATTCATAACATATAATATTTAACTACACATTATAACATTAATACAATATTTTCTTCAATCTTCAAAATATATACAACCTTCAATAACAAGTTTTCTCGATAAAAAAACATCAAAAGACATATGCTCCAAATGACAAAAGGCATGTGCTCCAAACGACAAAAGACATTTGCTCCAACCTTCAATAGCAACCTTCAATAGCAATCTTCAATAGAACCACCAAATTATATTTTATCAACATATTTCAATATATAATGAAAAAAATATTTAACAAAAGCTTGTACCAAATTAAAAAGGTTGAGTTAAAAAGGTGCTCCTCCCCACCTCTAACACCAGCCCACAACTTCCACAGAACAAAATAAAATGAACCCCATCAAAGAAAATAGCATGCTCCGAGTTCAACCAAACCAACTATTTTCCCATTCTTTACACCACCACTCTCCAAGAATAAAATCTAGCAACATGTCAAGAATACAAAACCTCCTTCAACACCATAGTAATAAGCAAACACCAACACCAAAATCTCAAAACCGAGCAAAACAAACTCCACCTCTTTTCCACACCTATTCATGGCACCTAATAATCAACATCAACTAGTCATACACCACCAAATGAGACCACAACAATTCCACTGCATCAACCAGTTCTACACTATTTGAATCAACTCCATTTTCAATTTATAAATAACTTATTTAATAGTTTATAAATAATCAAACTGGATCATGAATTAACTTATTTTAAACATGCAATAATATAAAAAAACTCGTATGCCTAGAATTATGAATTAACTTATTTTAAACATCAATTTTAAAAAATAGAAAGTTAGACCAGATAAAAACAAGTGAGTTATAGGCAAACACTGTAATTGAGAGCAGGAAGTGAGTTATAGGCAAAATACCACACAGGCACAGCATCTCCGACTGATATTTCCTTATATCCAAGTCCTAGCATGCCATCAAATTTTGCAACCAGGAATGTGAGACCTGGCTCCTTTGTGGCTTCAATAAATTCTAGGATGAATAATATCACAAGTCCACAATCTAAGAAAAATAGTCACAAAAAGCAACGGTTAAAGAAAATATACAAAGGTTATGAACCTGATCTTTAACAATTAGATCACCGATTGTAACATGATCTTCACTAAAAAAACCTGATATTGCTCCTGTTCCATAATGGATGCCTGCAGATTTACCTATTCATGGAAAGCAATGTAGAATTAGAATCGGTTCAAGATGATAAAAAAAGATGAATACGTTCGTCCTCAGTATTCCCGTCAATCCGTCCTAGGATCAACATGAAGGACGTAAATCACGGACGACTACTAGCCTTTGGAATAGTGACTAACATATAATGAAAATATTTATCTCGAATTTATTGAAATTCGAATCTTAGATCATATGATGACAACACCAGCCGAGATTCAAGATCCATACCAAATTGTACCAACCAGCCGATGCATGCAGATGATAAAAAAAATTGAATAAATTAAAAGAAGAGGAGGAAAACATGAAGTAGACAAATTTTACAGTGCTGTCACATGTGACTTCAGGAGAGATAAGGAAAGGATAGAATCAGCTCTGGCATCATAGGATGCTTATTCCATATTGGAAAAACAAATTAAACCACGATAATGCTTCCAAATACTATGAAGTAAAACTCTTAAAAGACTTCTTTTGAGCCAGGCTATTTCAAACACACAGTGAAGATGATTTCTAGTATCCAGTCAATATGTGCTATTGTACATTATCCATCTGGAAAAAATTCTTGTTAGTGTGCTCCTCAACTACAATGCCCAGAATAATAATTCTTGAAGCTATAATCAGTTTAATATATGAAAGAAAAAAAATTCAAATTCCACTTGTTTCTTCATATGCATGAACTACACAGCATATCATTTTCATTTCCACAGCAGCCAATTGTAGTTACGCTAGAATAGCTAAGCAGATATGCAGTGGAGCGATGCAAAATGCCATAAGCAACTAAGAAAGCATGATGGTTCAAGAGAAATGTTTTTCATGCTAACAACATACCATTCCTCTGATAAGTGCTCGATAGTTCTGACTTGTACTTCGGATGAAAGTAGCAAGCGAGCTGGATTACCATGAAATTTGGATTATTTCAAGAACCGCAAGAAAAACAAACAAAAATAAAAATTCAACAGAAGTAGGACAACTCTCACTGAAAAGTAGCACTGAGAAGATGGAACCCATAGATTCGAGCTACCGGTATCGAAGATCACAGTGAACTTCTGTGGAGGAGTACCAATGCCAATCTCCCCGAAGTATTGCACGTACATATAATTCTTGAGCGAAATAATTGTTGGAAGTTTTGAGAGCATGAAACAAAATCTAAATAATGTGATAACCACTCACAGTGATCTTCTGAAGAACCGCAACCGAAGACGTCGGCCGATGAAGAGATTACCGCTGTCGGAAGCACGATCACGGAACTGCCGGAAAGCACTTCAAAGTTCACGAGCCAAATCCCAACCTCTGGATGCTCTTCCTTTGCTCGCACACCTCTAATCACGATTGCTCTCTGATCACCTTCGTGAAGATTCTGCTCACCTCGATCTTGCCACTGATTGCCTTGGACGCCATCATATATATCAAGCAAGACATCGGTTACAAACCGATGCCTTGATGGCAGCTTTCAATGGAGGAAGATGAAGGTGAATGAGCACCTCTTCATCTTCCTGACGTTGCAACTGATGCAACGTTTAACATCTCCCACTCGTCCAAGTCAATCCATATGGTTACATAGACTACAAGGTGATCATGTCACGAAGACCAAAGCAAAATTAGTCACAAAGACTAAATAAGTCACGTAGACTTTATGAGGATCAAGTCACGAAGATCAGAGCAAAATTTAGTCACAAAGACCAAATAAGTCACGAAGATTTTATGAGGATCAAGTCACGAAGACCAGAGCAAAATTTAGTCACAAAGACCAAATAAGTCACGAAGACTTTATGAGGATCAAGTCACGAAGACCAGAGCAAAATTTAGTCACAAAGACCAAATAAGTCACACAGACTTTATAAGGATCAAGTCACGAAGACCAGATCAGAACATCCATTCTATATATTAGGGAAAATGGTTCGTGCGACAACAAGCACAGTGAGCATTCAATCGCTAAGAAGATTGTCACACCTTACTTAACTGCTCCATAGAATAAATCAGAGACATAAATGTCCATAGAACGAATCAAAGACATAAATGACTTGCCTTTACCCCAGATTAAATTATTTACATCATCATGAACATCTCTAATCCCTCATATTGACCATATGTCAAGAGCATGTTCAACATCTCCAATCAAACAAATTATTCACAATTACATTTTATGTACTGAACTAAAAATGTAACCGATACCAGTGAATAAATGTCACAGATGTAAATCAATCTTAATCTTCCTTTTTAGCTAGAATCCATTCATTCTAATCAGTCACTTTCCTAGTTATGCTCCATAAACTGAATCATCCATAGCCAATAGGAAACATGTTAAAGTAGCAGACACTGATCAGAACTTCAAATAGACAGCTAAATAGTCACTTAGGGTAAAATCGAGATTAACTTATAATCTCAAGGGTCTCACATAGTAGAGAAGCAGGGATCCATTCTCCTACTACCCTTCTTCTCGTCATAGCACATGTGGTATGAATCACATGCTATGATGTTATTCTCTTTACTAAAAAGAGCGTATGTTTTTCCCAAAATTTAACATCGTACAGATTTCGATCTAGACATTTCCAATGTCTAATCCTGAATTCAACATATGAATTCTAATATGGCCTCAAGCAGATTCAGTAAATGGTGGGTGCATTTACTTCAATCATTACACAAATGATCTCATCTTGACACAAATATCAAGGCGACCTTAACTTATGGGTATGTCTCTATTCACAGCTACATAAGCTGTCCCATAAGCAACAGTCTTACCCGTATTTGTACTTAACAAATAGAGATGATTGTCTATGTGAGTGGACCAATCTCAATCTGCCAACATGCTTATCGAGACTTTTAGTCGAATGTAACCAAGACATATACAGTGAATAAATCATGACATTTTTCATTTATCAAAATGCCTTTACAATTGTTACATTCTTCGAAGTCACAAAGACTTCATATGCCCATGAAATGACTCTTTAGTCAATGGCTTAGTAAAAGGATCAGCAAGCATATTCCGTGTAGGGATGTATTCAAGAATAATCTTTTTCTTATCAACAATATCCCTTACAAAATTATACTTAATTTCTATACGCTTGCCTTTGCTGTGGTATTTGGGATCCTTGGAAAAAGCAATCACAGCTTGACTGTCACAGTATACAGTAATAGGACTCCCACTATCCTCAGCAATCCTCAGATGCTTCAGGAACCTTCTTAGCCAGACAGCCTCTTTCACAGCCGCTGCACAAGCCACATACTCAGCTTCCATTGTCGACAAGGCTACACAAGCCTGCTTCTTGCTGTTCCATGAGATGACACCACAATTTGCATCTGAATAGCCACTAAGGCTCATATCTGATCCTTGGAAACAGAGGCAATAATCAGTTGTTCCTTTAAGATATCTGAATATCCTCTTCACCGCTTTCCAGTGTCTCGATCCTGGGTTTGACTGGAAACGACTAACTAAGCCAACATCATAGCTTATATCGGGACGGGTACACAACATAGTGTACATCAAACTACCAATGACACTGACATATGGTTTCTTCTTCATTTCGGTTATTTCCTCAGGAGTCTTAGGATACATACTTTTGCTCAAGACAGTACCTTTCGCTATAGGCGTCTGTTCAATGCTGCAATATGACATATTGAAGTATTGTAGCATCTTAGTGATATAAATTTCTTGAGACAAACCCAAAAGCCTCTTTGATCAGTCTCTAACGATCTTTACTCCTAAGATGTACTTTGCTTCTCCCATATCTATTATGTCAAATTGTGATGAAAGCCAACTTTTGACTTCTATCACACACTTTATGTCACTTCCAGCTATTAGCATATCATCAACATATAATGATAAAATGACAAGCTTTCCTTTTTTCCTTTCTTAGGTAAACACAATGATCCTCATTGATCATTTCGAAACCATAAGATAATATTACTTCATTAAATCTTATGTTCTATTGTCTTGACGTTTGCTTTAGCCCATACATAGACTTCCGAAGTCTATATACTCTTTTCTCTTGGCCTTCAGCAACATAATCTTCTGGTTGTACCATATAGATTTCTTCGTCAAGATTACCATTAAGGAAAGCCGTTTTTACATCCATCTGATATAATTCCATGTCATATTGTACTACGATAGCTAGGATGACACGTATTGACACAAACTTTACAACTGGGGAGAATGTCTCTTCAAAGTCAATACCCTCCATTTGGGTATATCCTTTTGCAACTAATCAAGCTTTGTATCGATTAATCGATCCATCTGCTTCCCTCTTTACTTTAAGAATCCACTTATTCCCAATAGTCCTTCGGTCCGGAGGAAGATCGACTAAATCCCAAACTTGATTCTTTCTCATTGACTCTATTTCTTCATCCATTGCATTTTTTCATTCTTTTCTAACTGAGCTTCTCAAAGCTTCCTCAACTGTTCGAGGTTCCTCATCGTCAACTGGGAGAACCATCAATGCCTCATTCTCAATATCAAACCTTCTCCGAGGAATAATCTGACGACTACTTCTTTGAAGGTTAGACTGTTGAGAAACTGACTCATTCAGTGGCAAATTACTCCCACTCGGTTGACTAGATTCAGGCATCTCCTGATCTGTTGATAAAGGAACATTATTCTCCTCCTCTATCTCATATAGAGGAATTGTCTTATCAACTTCACCTCGTGTTGGGAACTCAGTTTCTAGAAAAGTAGCATCTCTTGACTTTATTTCAGAGATGGTTCCATCTTGTCGCTCACCAATAAAAACATAACCCTTAGAAGTCTCAGAGTACCTTATAAAGATACACTTATTACCTCTGGGTCATAATTTTTCATATTCGTGAGTCTTATCATGAACGTAGGCAACTGACCCCCAAGGTCTCAAATTACTCAAACCGGCTTTCTGCCTGTTCAACGTTCATGTGGGGTAGATGGAACTGACTTTGAAGGCACTTTATTAAGTATATAGGTCGCAACTAATAATGCATCTCCCCAAAAGGAGATTGACAAATTAGCCTGCGCCATCATAGACCTAACCATTTCAAGAAGAGTCCTATTTCTTCTTTCAGCAACCCCATTTTGTTGTGGAGTTCCAGGGATAGTTAGCTGTCTAATAATCCCTTTCTCATTACACATTGTCTTGAACTGATCAGACAAATATTCTCCTCCACGGTCAGTGCGCAAGGTTTTAACCTTACGTTCCAATTGATTCTCAACTTCGTTCAAGTAATGAATAAAGCAATCCAATGCTTCAGATTTGTGAGAAATTAAATACACATGACCAAAATGTGTGAAGTCATCGATAAATGTAATGAAATAAGAACTCCCATTTCTAGCCTTCACATTCATTGGACCACAAATATCCGAATGAATTAATTGTAATGGTGATTCAACCCTAATAGCCTTACCAAATGGTTTTCTAGTTGTCTTTCCCGCAAGACAATGCTCACATATAGACAAGTTAATCTTAGCATGAGTGCCTAATAGACCCCCCTAAGCTAATCTATTCATTCGTTCTTGTCCTATATGCCCCAATCTAGCATGCCAAATTTCATCATTAACATCGGTATTACTAGTAAGAGCAATGTTTGAAAAACAACTATTATTATTTGGTTCTACATCAAGAACCATAAAATCATTTGTTACATAACCATATCCAATTAACACAGAGTTAATTCGAAGGTCCACACAACGACTATAAAAATTTACATTGTAATCTAAATCAAGAAAACAAATAACGGAAATCAGATTCCGTCGAATCTTAGGAGCGTAGTGGACATCATGTAGAAACAAGGTGCCTCCACCACGTAGGTTGAGCTTGCAAGTGTTAATTCCTTTGACTTCAATTCTTGCATTGTTTCCTACATATATCCATTTATTGCCAGCTGGTACCCGACGGTACTCCACATATGTAGCTCGATCACGAGCTACGTGGTTTGTTGCTCCTGAATCTACAATCCACAAAGGATACGAATCAGCTAACAATACTGTACTTGCAACATATTGCTCGTGGAAAGAAGACAAAACTGGATCTACCTTTTTAGGCTCAGTACAATCCCGAGCAAAATGACCCTTCTTACCACAGTTGAAGCAAGTCAACCTGCTCTTAGGTTTTTGTCCATATTTCTTTCCTTTCTTCTTGATTTGGTTTTTCACAGTAACAACATTAGACTCCTTTCCTTTCTTAAACCACTTGTTCTTATTCTTGGAACCAGAACCTTCAGCTACAAAAGCTTGACCCGAAATTCTTGCGGATTCAATCCTCTCCGCCTCAAGTTCCACATGGCGTGAGACATCAGTGAAAGTCGTGATACTCTCACTATGGGTCAGGTTCTGTTTCATCGTTTCCCAAGAATCAGGAAGGGAACGGATAACTGCCTGAGCCTATTGTTCATCGGTTAACGTATAACCAGTAGTCTTAAGCTCGAATCATGTTACCCATCTCCCTGAGATGTTGGGCCATGGTAACATTCGAGCGCTTTTTACAACTATCAAACTTGATAGTTAGCTGACGGAGCTTACTCAGACTGACTCCACTGTACTTCTCTCTAAGGGCTACCCAGACTACATGAGCCGATGGTAATGACTCATATTCAAACACCAGGTCATCCACCATTGAACTAATCAATATTCCCTTAGCAATGGAGTCCTTCCTTTTCCATGCCTTATAGGCATCAATGTCATGTCTGTGCTGTGCTGTAGAACTATCAACCGGTTCCTCCAAGAATTGATTTACAGCCTCTAGAACTTCTTGTTCCTCAAGAACATATTGTATCTTGAGGGGCTAGATTTTGTAGTTATCCCCATATAATTTCTCACCCTTATTGAGTTCAGCTATGATGTCTTTAGTTGCCATGATCTACACAAATAAATAAATTATTTATTATTTCAGTGTAATTCATATATGTGCAACTATTAATTGACTTAGTGTAAATTAGAGTTAGTTTACAAAATCAAGTGATAACATTGTTTCCACTCATCATTTGTATATTCTAATCTAATCAACACTGATCAATTATATTACACATATCCCAACTAATGAACGAATCATTTAATATGAACGAATCATATTTATATGAACTAATCATATCATGAAATGAACTAATCATTTCCAAGTTAGTTAACATATAACATAACTTTTCATTATTTAATTCTGTTCGTACAAAATGACAAAAATTATTACATGACTCAAAAACCAGACGAGTTGACACTGTTCGTACATAACGACAGTAAACAGAACACTAATAAACTAGATAGGCCAGCACTGCTCCCACTAGGACAAACACTAGTGTAACAGCCAACACTGCCCCTATTAACCTGGACTTATTTAGGATAATCTCAGATGGGGCAGCTTTAGGATTCTCTATCAGATTCATTTCTGGATCTTCCTCGAGCATCTCCTGGTCATCTTCAGACTCTTCAGGATCTTCTTCACCCATATGATGAAGTAGTTCCTTACACAGTATTGAATACGTGACACGCCCTTCATGACACCCCCATACATAGTCTGCTATTATCGTAGGATACTCTGGCAATGAATGCATCAATGCCCAGATCCTATAATTGTCCAAGACTGGAAACTCTTCTTACTCAAGTTTGCAAAATAATCTATCCAGCCGTCTAACATGTCCGTCGACTCCATAAGCAGACTTATACTCTATCTCCTGAATCTCCTCTCGGAGCTGGTTTTGCCGCACTTCGTGACGAGTCAATGTGGTAATCGTCCGTGCCATCTAAAAAATTGAATTTAAATAAGTCAGTACAAAACCGACTAACCAGTATAAAACCAGTTTAATTCAATTTATACAGGCATACCATCATTATAAATCAAGAAAAATAAATCTTCTCAATTTTCAAGAGTTTAAGTCGACTGACCCATTAGACCGGTCAATCAGGAGTCCGGATGTTAAAGTTAGTCTATTGTCCTTATTAGAATTAATCTAATTGGAGCTATGTTCTGTTATCGTTTAAGCTCATTGGAGTCAACCTCAGACTTATTGATCAAACTTAGGTCAGTTTGATTCATCCAATGCCCATTGGATTAAGTCTGACCCATTAGAATAAATCTAATTTTTATGATCAAATCTGATATACCAGAACTAATCCGGTCATATTTGATCAACTCAACTTCTATAATCAAGATCACCCTAATTAATTCAATAATAAACCGAGCTGGTTAAACCAACAAATAATTTGAACCAGCTTTAGGTATCATTGAATCAAATTGGTGTGCTTAAATCAACTAATAATTTAAACCAGACCTGGGTTTGATCTGCTAAGTTGGTCCGGTTTCATTTTTGATAAATTGAACCATAAATTAATTAAGTATTTATTTATTAATTAATAATACATTTTAGTATGTATTTAATTAATAAATAAATTTAATTAAATTTTAAACATATGTTCAAGTGCTGCAAAAGGTTGGAACCGCCAACCTAGCGGCCCCCTCAACCCGACCCCACAAGTATGAGAGGGAGTAAATCACGGTGAATACGGGCCCAGCTATGACATGGCGGTCTTAGGTGTTTAGCACGGACAGATATTGATGTTATCGGAATTGCTGCCGCAGACCATCGACCTCTCGATTCATGCTGCAAGAATTCATGTCATAACCAGTTGATCCCGCCCGTGGGGGCTTAAACATCTGTTCAAGTGTTTATATACGTGAAGGAAAATAAAATTATATACACATGCATGCACGGTGAAGATTAAAATAAAACTACTGTTCATTATTTTTTATTTCTCTCTTTACTCGATTCATGATTTTTTTTTCTTTCCGCATGCGCACTGTACTTCGTTAAATCGGTTAAATCGAGCATTGTTAATTTTGATTTTTTTCTCTTCAATCGATTGAACAATCGATTAATGAATCGTTTTAATACTGTTCGTGTTGTTTTTTTATCTATCGCGATTTTGAATCGATTGGAATGAAAATTCAATCGATTCATTTTAGTATTCATCTTCTTCTTCATGACAGAAGAAAAAAAAACACGAATTTTTTCACATCGATTTCTATGCTTTCAAAACTATGCATGCTTTGATATCAATGTTGGAAGTTTTGAGAGCATAAAACAAAATCTAAATAATGCGATAACCACTCACAATGATCTCCTGAAGAACCGCAACCGAAGACGCCGGTTGATGAAGAGATTACCGTTGTTGGAAGCACGATCATGAAGCTGCCGGAAAAGCTTCAAGGTTCACGAGTCAAATCCCAACCTCTGAACGTTCTTCCTTTGCTCGCACACCTCTAATCACGATTGCTATCTGATCACCTTCATGAAGCTTTTGCACACCTCGATCTCTCCACTGATTACGTTGGACGCCATCATATATATCAAGCAAGACATCAGTTATAAATCGATGTCTTGATGACAACTTTCAATAGAGGAAGATGAAAATGAATGTACATCCTTTCATCTTCCCGAAGTTGCAACTGATGCAACGTATAACAATAATATCCTCAATCTCCGTTACTCACAACACTACTCCTCACTCCAAATCTCTGCCACATCAAACCTTTTATTTCGTTCATTGAAAACTGCGTCGCAAGCCTGCTATTTTCATCCAATGGTTTCTTACGCATATCAATTCGAACCAATCCATTGGAGGCAGACGAGGCGGGGGAACTCAGTTAATTTTCCTGAAAAAAAATGTAAATTTGTATGATGTTAATCACAATATAAAACAAGTTCTAATTTACACACAAGTGATCCCACTACAGATCACCAAATTTGACATTTTGAACATATAAACACGTTTTTGGATGATTTACCCCCTAGAACCACAATTTACAAGTCTTTGTACACAATTTCACAATAAAAAAAACCTAGCTTGAATGGTATTCCTTAAACACTATGGAGAATCTCAATCATCTTCATTATTTCTACCAAGAATAAGAACAAGAACCGGAACAAAAATAGGAACAAAAATATGGACCGAGAAAGGAAATTATTGCTCAACTTGCCCTTGATTTGCAAGGCAACACGGGGACTCTCGACTGCCACTCGCGAGGCAGTGACCCTTGGCCAGGAGAAAAGGTCGCACGCGAGGCAGCCGACGCCTCGTGTATTATTATTCGTTGCCTCGCGAAACAGCAATGGCCTTGCGTGCGGTCGTTCGTTGCCTCGTGGGGTAGCAGCAGTCGCCTCTCGTTGGGCCGCCGCTGCCTCGTAGCGGCAACCCCATGAGCGATGGCGAAGCAGGCGGCAACCCCACGAGCGGTCGATCGCTGCTTCACGAGGCAAAGGAGAGAAGAAGGGAGATTGGCTGCCTCTCACTGCCGCCTTCCGATGTTTACTACCTCTGTTCCTGAACAAGAAATCGAGTTTAAGAAAAATAGGTTTTACCTTGTGTGCGGGAGAAGAATAATCAAGGACAGGGTACAACAACAGAGAAGAATCGTCGAGGAGAGGAAATGGGGTGGGAGCGTAAGTAAGGTAATGGGAAGGAAGAGGAATCGAAGCAGGAATATGAAATTTTGGGGCGGGAGTTTAAATATAAGGCCTCTCTTTTTATTTTTATTAATATTAATGTTATTATATAATCAATTTAATTTTTTTTTTATAAAAATAGAATGATATTAATATTATATAATATAAATGTTAATATTAAATAAGAACTGTTTACGTTTTTCCATTTTTAATAAAAATAATAATAATAAAATTAATAATGTCTAATAACAAATAAATTGATAAAATTAAGAATTATCATGAAAAAATTAATAACAATAATTTTAATATAGTAGTTAACATGTAAAAGATAAAATTCATATTTCATTATATAAATAATTCTAAAAACATAAGTTATTTCGCAAAATTAACATGAGAACGAGTCAACATAGGAACAGGTAGTGTATCAATCACTATGTATTATGTAATAGTAACAAGTGCTAATATTTTCTAAATATTTCTACTCATTTTCTATGAAATTATTTATATAAAGTATAGGACCCGGTTTTATAAGGAAATTTCTTATCAAGTGATACATCCTTTTTTTATGTATACCGTATCAGTTCAATTGGTCACTGAATAAGTATGATAAAATAGTTAACCTAACATATAGACTGATCACCTTTCTATTCTTTTATGTTACTTTTTATACTATTTTTTGCTATATCAACAAGAATTAGGATCATGCTTTGCATAATAGTGCATCATAGCACAATAGTGACAAATCCACTCTATAAATACCAATTGCAAGCTCGATCACATATGATGGAAAGAGACAATCAACCTTCATAAGTATACAACGCAGAACCAGAAAAATTAGTTTCAAGCACAGATCAATTTAACTCTACTTTTTTAGTGTGAATTCCATCTTATGTTCTTGAATCAGTAGCAGCTTTAATTTAACTCTTTGTTATTTCAGTGATTAACGAAAGTTTTAGTTAAGCAGAGCTTTTCAATACTCAAGCCGACTATACTTCAAGTTTCGAATTCTGAAACTTAATCCAAGAAGTTCAAATCTATTCTTGCTGAAAAGTTTGAGTTGTGATAGAAATTTAAATCAATTTTGTGTCAAACCTTATTGTAATTCTATCCAAATGACAAACTCAAGAGGAAAGGTCTTTGAGAATAAACTAGATATTGAGAAATTGTGAACATGTGTTAATTCTGAAATTAAAAGTTCTAAAATCAGACATTCAGAAATCAAAATCATCAAATTCTGAAACCATCTCAATTTTGAACCTGTGTCAATTCTTAAAGTGAACCCGTGTCAATAAAAAATTAGCAAATAAATTGGTGTACTTACTGACTTAAAAGGATGATGCTGGAATTGTATTAGCATTAACAATAGCTGAAACTATATCAATAGTTGAAACTGTATCAATCAGAAATCAACAAGAACTCTGAAATGGCAGGAGGTTACTTCCTTGTCTATCAAGAGATAATAACTATTTACATTAAAAAAAATAAAAAAATTTGTAGAAATGAAAACTGTGAGTGATGTATCAATTTCAACATGGGTGTGGAAGGATGATGTAGATGTGGAAGGATGACACTAGGGTGGAAAGATGATGCTAGGGTGTAGTTAATCTGATGGAATAGAAAGGCTCGCTAGAACAGAGATGGTTGATCGAAAAGAGAAGGTCATTGGAACAAAGAGAGTCACTGAAACAAAAACGGTTACTGTAATTGTCAAAATAATATGAGATGTGAGCATTTTTTTATTTAATCTCATATTTGACCTTTAGAAGCAATTTTATATTGCTTCTAAAAGACACTTATAGGATCAGTTATATTATCCGCTTCTATATGTGAGCATTTTTTTATTTAATCTCGTATTTGACCTTTAGAAGCAGTTTGTAATTGTTTCTAAAAGAAACTTGTAAGATCGGTTATATTAACTGCTTCTATATGTGTCCAACTGCAACGGTTTAACAAGCGCTTCAACAAGAGATCAACTGAAGCGGTTTTAAGAGCGTTTAGCATTGACCGATTCTATTAATTCTGCTTTTACAACCGCTTTATCGACCACTGCTAATTTTCTGATCCTAATGTCCATTTTTTTTGTAGTGCTGCAAGACTAGTATAATTTTGAATTTCATCGTATGAGATATGCCTCTAAGTTCTCAACTTAGTTAAGTCACACTCAAAGTTTTAGTAGTCGGACATCACTATTGTCCTATCGCACTTTAGCAAGATAAATCGAGTAACTTTGCTTTGACAAAACCTGACTACAATTGATCGAGCTAGAAGTGAGTACCAAACTTTGGTAGGCATATTTAAAAGACCTAATCATGATTGAACTACACATGCATCGCATATAATCATAGCATATCATGACATACATCACATATATGCATAAAAGAAATTGTGGCATAGTTATGGCCCCATTTTCTATGATCCTCTCAAGCCAATGAGAAGATCGAAAAGTCAACCTAGGCAAAAGCATATTCTCCAAGTGCTTCCTTGGTCGTCGTGTGTTGTTGTCCTTCTCCCTTTTCACAGTCTTCAAGTAAATTTATTCTTCTCTAATTTGTACATTACAAAATCTAAAGAAAACTCGAGTTACATTCGAGTGTAGTCTAAATTTACAACTAGAATGAAAGAGGAGAGGCACGACACGCAGGTCGTATTATGAATTACAACACACACATCCAATCATATCGGGGTTTAAGGGTCATAACCATGCACCATGTCATATAACATTCTCAATCTATTATGACAAAAAATTTACTATGATTTAACCAACTAATTATGAGCCGCAACGCCATGATGGTCTCGCTAAAAACCTCTTGGCCGAAACTTGCTCATAATTATGCAAATCATAATAAACATGTCATGCAATTTCTATATCACATATAAAATTCTAACTACTTAGTATATATCATCGCAAGTGGCTCTGATACCACTATAAGGAACTAGGGCACTAAACACGCGAAAGCGCAGAGGAAAACATCTAGTTCCTTTCCAGAAGATCCATGCGAAAGGAAACCATATACTAAGTACTAAGGTTCTATATGTAAAAGGAGTTATACCTTTGTTGTGTTCCCTTCGCAATCCCGACAGCAATGTTTCTTTCTATGCGGATCTTAGCGCGATCAAGTGGTCGCGCCTCTATGGGATCCACACAAATAAGCCTCGTTTGTCTCACAACCTCACAAAGTGGAGAATGAAATAACCAAAGGTTGTCCTAGCAACCCTTATTGGAAGTTTCGTCCAAGTGAAGAGAGGAGAAGGAAGAAGAGCAAGAACACCAAAAACTCATCATGAAAATGAATCCAAAAATCCCATTTTATAGATTCATGAAATTGCTTCATGCTTTAATGTCAATTGCCTTAATTGACATTAATATTTGTCTTCATCCAATGAATCCAATACATCCTATGCATGAGTAATTCAAATGGTTCACTCTTCATCCAATGCATGCAATGCATGAGCAATTCAAATGGTTCACTCTTCATCCAATGCATCCAATGCATGCAATGCATGCAATGCATGACGGGCAGTTTTGCTGTTAGGCTCCGCTGGTTTGGTGACTCAGCGTGGTAGCCGGCAGACGATTCTGCTCTGTTTGGCTCCGTAGGTTTAGTGTAGCAGCGTGGTAGCCGCCAGGCAGTTGGACTTTGTTTGGCTCCGTTGGTCCGCTCATGGGTAGTGTGACGCAACATGGTAGCCGGCAGAGATTCCTCCCCGTCATCGTGTACCGGGAGATGAGAGCATTGAGCTCCCCTATTTATGATTTGGGGTAGGAGGATAGGTGTACTCCGACAGCATACCGTCTACTCGGTCACTCATCAGGAGTAGTGATGGCAGAGTGCACAGTTGTCACAGCCCTACCCACTCGGTCTCACCATTGTGTGTGAGATGGCTGACTAGCGTCAGGGGTGACCATGACATTGACATCATATACATGATGCATTTATTGCTTGTGTTTGCTGCATTTACTTGCTGCATTTGTATGGATGCATATGATTGACATGCATACATGATTTATGACACTCTCGGTCTGACGACCTGTTGTACTCATACCCTGGTCCTGGTTAGTACAGTTTTCTCCTGCTTGTTTAGTTGCATTTATCCTTCTTGTATCAGGAGACTGTATGCATGATTAGTGCTGGTTGTTATTTTCTTTATTATGCATATCAGTTGATACCCGCTGAGTGTTGGACTCACACCCTCCTCCGTTGTTATTTTCAGGTTAATGTTGTCCAGAGAGTTCCAGTCGCTAGTCCCCTGCAGTCCACGAAGATGAGTGTTGCTCTTTTAGTTTTTCTTGTTTAGACTGTGTTTAGACTTATTCTGCTTGTGACATCTGGACTTGTATTAGTTTACTTTTGGATATTGCCTATGAGTTTTATTGGATTTGTTTTACTATATGCCTGGTTAGACGACAGAAGAGGTGAGTTGATTTTATTGTCGGATTTGAGTTTTATGGGTGTAGTGGAGTAGGACATCGATTTTGTGCTTTATGGGTGTAGTTGAGTAGGGTTGTTTTTGAGTCTTATTATTACTGTGCTAGTTTGTTAACTATTAAACTGCGTGGATGTTTGTGTGTTGTGCTTATATTATTATTATTGTTCCGGCCGTGTTGGCCGAAGTATATATGGCCCAGAGGGCATTGTAGAAAAGTTTCAGATTGTCACCTGTACAGGGGAGATGCTGCCGAAATTTCTTCGGACAGGGACTCCCCCAGGGCGTGACAATAATAATAATAACAGTGTATGCATGGATGGTCACTCCCGCCCACCTCTCTGCACCATGACCCTTGTATGGTCGAGAGGTCGGGTCAGTGACAGACTGTACACCACTCCTGCTACCACTCTCTCGAGTGGCCGAGGGGACAGTTGCATAGTAGCTAACGAGCTACGTCTGTGACGGGGGGTCCCTGCTGCTTGCAACTCCAGCTATCACTACCTATGAGTGAGCGAGTGGAAGTACGACAAGACAAGTGGCATCTGCTCCAGCTACCACTCTCTCGAGTGGTCGAGCGTGCAGCCCTAGTCAATGACTTTCTCGACCACAAGGAAAAATTTGTCGTTGATATGCATGCAATGATATGATACGCAAGATGCAACAGTCATCATACAATTATAAGCAGAAATTAGGTATGCTACATGAAGCCAGCATGCTCAATACGGTACATAAATAAACAACAATCAAAACATGTAAACATGGTATCTAGTATCTGCTACGTATCATGGATAACAACTAGAGGTTGTATAGATATGGAAACAAATATCTCAAAGATCGAGTGGAAGTATCAAGCGCAGGAAAAATAAGAGTGGAGTTAAGATAAAAGCAATTTCTATCCAAAGATAGCTCATGCACTAAGTTCAAAGAACTACAGAATCAAATTAAGAAATACTCGCCTTTATACGTAGATCGTATTAGACAATCTCCATGTCAAGCGGCTCATCTCAAATCCAAAATCCTGCGATCACATAATGTATGATATAACTAATCAAGTATGAACTAGTTAGCTAAATTTATCATGAACCAAATAGCTAACCGAACCATAATCTGATTAGGAATCTATACATCAATTCCATTTCAATTGTTAACTCCAAATCTGATAGTTAATCAATCTCATTAATCCTGCAATAAGAAGTACCATTTAGCAAATCTCATCATGTATCCAACATTTCTTTCACAACTATTCTCCTTATAGATTAATCCAGTTCAATTAGTTAACCATTCTTGTTTACATACTCCAATTATCCAATCCAGACATGAAACTGGCAATCCAACTAATATATTAGCTCTTATCACTATAATTGATTATCCTACTAATAAGAATGAGCTAACAATCCAACTATTGATCATACATATGCTACTATCAATCATGAACATGGATAACCAATTAATCAAAATAATCTTCTATTAATACACCTAATGATCCAAATCAAATCTATCATGATCAATTGTCAACCACCCCAATCTAATAACAAATCTCTATTTATAAATTCCCAATCAATCTGAGGTTATCAATGAGATGTAGATTAATCAACTAATTAATCTATTCAGATTTAGTTTGTTACCTAAATCAAACATCAGACTTCCTCTACGGTGGCAACTCATGATGATCAGCTGAGACACCTATCAAGACCAGCTGCTGGTGAAGCTATTGTGGCCTGAGCAAGGCTACAGAAATCCATGGCCAAAGCTACAAGATCAACCATCCTAATTAGCACAAACTTCCCAAATCAGAAACCACAATCTAGATCTCTACAACCCTAGGATCCAAAATGAAGTGCCTTACCAAAGCTTGTGTCCACAGCTTCCTCTCTGGTTGGAACCCACCTCAACGAACGCTAGTGACCGACGAAGGAGGAAATCACCAGGGGACTCGGGGCACGACAGCAAGTGATGGAGAGGCGTTGCGTTGGCCGCTGGCTCATTGCAACCTGCAGTGGTGCGACATCTCTGATGCTGGTGTGAGGAGGTGAGGCCGGAAACGTCTGGGTGTGCTCGTGCGAGGGAGAAAGAGTCACAGCTTTGGTGCTCGCATGAGGAGAAGAGGCCGGTGGATGAAGGGGGCCGGAGATGCTCTCTGCCTTCTATCCGTGATGAGAAGTTTGGCATCAAAACTGAATTTGGATGAAGGTAGAAGAAGATGGAGAGGGGGAAGATAGGATCAGACGCCCGACGACGGTGAAGGATGGAGCCGCCAACCTTTGGTGGAGGAGAGGGAGGTGCGGCGGTGGAGAGGGGGAAGGAGATGTCAGGTAAGAAATTTAGGGTTGAGGAGTTTTTTTATAACTATACTTAGGTTTAATACAATTAAACCCTAAGTTGATTCCTTAATCAACTCCCACTTCCGGATATTTCAAACAGACTTTTCTCGAACCCATAAGTGCATCCCCTCTAAATACGTCGTACGAGTTTCGATTAATTCCAGAAAAATTTCTAAAAATTTCTAAAAATTTTGTTAAGGCTATTAGCCTATTAAACTTTATTATTTAATTATTATCTGGTTCGATATTTTACATTAGTAATGTTGATTCGAGTTTTTGTAACGGTACTTTAAATATAGACATTTAAATCACATATGATCCTTGTCCTATATAATCATATTATATAAAATGTCTTTGCTTGGTGTCACTACACTGACTGTCCAGATAAGATTATCATATTCATAATGTCGGCAAACTGCATTAATGATTACCAATTAAAGATCTATACTTTAATCAATCATGGACATTTTAAATATATCTATGATTTTAATTCTCTTGTATATAACAATCTTATATACTACAATCATAGTTACAACAATATATTGTGGATTTTATATAGATATTCATTTTTATATAAGTAAGCATAAAATAATCAAATAATAAAATAAATACTTCTTTTATTTAATTCAACAATTAATAGTAAATATCTATTTTATTGGCATATGATCACAACAAACTCCCACTTGTCCTAAAGCAAATGAGACGTATCTCTAAGACTCATTCCCTCTAAGTGACCTATGAACATTTTTTCAAGTAACGTCTTGGTGAACAGATCTGCAAGGTTCTCTTTCGACGCTCTCTTTATAATGTTGACATCTTCTCGACGTACAATCTCTCTAATGAGGTGGTACTTCCTTTCTATGTGTTTGCCTCTTTTATGACTCTGTAGTTCTTTTAAATTGCCACAGCCCCACTGGTGTCACAATACAGGGTTAATGGCTTATCCATATCTAGAACTATTTCCAAATCAACGTAGAACTTTTTCAGCCAAAGTGAATCCTTAGCGACTTCACAACCTGCTATGTATTGAGCCTCCATGGTAGAGTCTGCTATGCTAGATTATTTAATACTTCTTTAAACAACCGCTCCTCCACCAAGAATAAATATTGATCCAGAAGTCAACTTTTGAGAGTCTTTATCTGACTGGAAGTCAGAATCAGTATATCCCAAGGGGTTCAGGACTCCTCCTGAATATACAAGCATATAGTTTCTTGTTCTTCGAAGGTACTTGAGAATATGCTTTACTGCAACCTAATGATCTAATCCTGGGTTTGACTGGTACTGACTAACCATTTCCACTGCATAACAAATATTAGGCCTAGTGCACAACATAGCAAACATAAGGCTCCCCATTGCTGATGCATATGGGATACATCTCATATGCTCTCTTCCTCTTGCAATGTTTTGGGGCATGTTGCCTTAGAAAGAGTAATTCCATGCCAGTTGGCAAGAGATCCTTCTTGGAATTTTACATCAAAAAAAAGTGTGAGCACCTTATCAATATAAGTTGCTAGAGATAATGCTAGGAGTTTATTCCTCCTATCCTGAATAATCTAGATCCCAAGAACAAAACTTGCTTCTCTCAAATCTTTCATTTGAAATTGCTCAGTCAACCATATCTTTACATGAGATAATACATTTATATCATTCCCAATGATTAAAATGTCATCTATGTAAAGGACCAAGAAAACCACACTTTTAGCATTGATGTGCTTATAAACACAAGGTTCATCAATATTTTGTTGGAAGCCATAGGTCTTAACAATCTCATCAAACCTAAGGTTCCATGATTTGGATGTTTGCTTAAGTTCATAGATGGACCTTTCAAGCTTGCAGATTTTTTGCTCCTGGTCTTTAACCATGAACCCTTCTGGTTGCACCATATAGATGCTTTCTTTAAGATGGTCATTCAAAAAAACTGTCTTGACATCCATTTACCAAATCTCATAGTCAAGACAAGTGGCAATAAACAAGAGAATACTGATAGACTTTATCATGGCAACCAGAGAGAAAGTGTCTTCATAATCAACTCCTTCCTTTTGGGTTTAACTCTTTGCCACTAGTCTAGCATTGAAAGTCTCTACTTCTCCATTTGCACCTCTCTTTTTCTTAAAGATCCATTTACATCCTATGAGTCTGACATCTTCAGGTGGATCTACAAGTTCCCAGACTGAATTGGAGTACATTAACTCTATTTCTTGGTTCATGGCTACTTGCCATTTTGCCTTATCAAGATCATTCATTGTTTGTATTGGCTACAACAACATTTGTTTCACTATCCTATCTGTAGTGGGCAGGAGTTCTAACAACTCTCCCACTTCGTCTAGGTATCAAACTTTTCTGATTAGGAATAGTGGTTTCTACTTCTTCCCTATTGTCTTCAACAAACATCGGTTGTGAAATGATCTAATCATTTAGCAATTCCTTGAGTACAACTTTACTTCAAGATTTGAAGTTTGTCATATAGTCATTCTCAAGGAAAGTAGCATGTATTGATACAAATAATTTCTTTTCTTGTGGGCTATAAAACAAACCTCCTCTCATGCCTTTTGGGTAGCCAACAAACAAATGCACTTCTGTTTGTGATTCTAATTTCCTAGATTTCCCTTTCAGTACATGAGCTGAACATCCCCAAATTCAAAAATGCCACAAACTAAGTTGATGCTCATTCCACATTTCTATTGAGGTCTTAGGGACTAATTTTGATGATACGACATTCAAAATATAGACTGCTGTTTGTAAAGCGTATCCCCAAAAGGATGTAGGTAGCGAGGCATAAATCATCATGGATCTAACCATATCTAACAAAGTCTGGTTCCTTCTTTCGGCAACACCATTTTGTTGTGAAGTTCTAGGAACCAAGAGATGGGATATAATCCTTTTCTCAATTAGGTGATTCTTGAACTCGGTATCAAGATACTCACCTCCTCGATTTGATCAAAGTATTTTTAGTGATTTATCTAATTGCTTTTCAACTTCAGCTAGAAACTCCCAAAACTTTCTAAAAGTTTCTGATTTCCTTTGCATTAGGTAAATATATTCATATCTTAAATAATCATCGATAAATTTGACGAAATATTCATAACCTCCTCATGCGTGGACATTCAATGGTCCACACAGTATGCACTAACTCAAGTGGTTCTTTGGCCCTTTCGCCCTTCGACGAGAAAGGTCTCTTAGTCCATTTTCCCTTCTAGACAAGATTCACAAACTGGTAGAGTGTTAACAATTAACTCTCTCAAAGGATCATCCTTTGTTAGTCTATTTAGCTTATCCAAATTGATATGACCTAATCTAAGGTGCCATAGATATGTTTCATCACTATTTGCAAGCTTTTGCCTTTTGTTAGACTTTAGATTAGCTACTTTGAATAGTTCAGTATTTAATGATAAACATTCACAAGGCTTAAGGATATATAACCCGTGTTTCATACCTGCATGATAAATTTCAAGACCATTTCTTAAAATAGGAATTCTATTTTCATAAAAGGAAATACCAAATAATTGTTCATGTAATTTTGAAATAGAAATCAAATTCCTACAAAATCTAGGAATAAAATAAACATTGTTCGACACTAAATGTTTATTTTTAAAATTTAAACGGGCGACTCTCACTACCTTGACTAAAACTAATGCCCCATTGCCAACTCTAAGTGACAACTCCCCATCAGCAAGCTCCCTCGAAGAACTAAGTAGTTGCATAGAAGAACAAACATGATTAGTAGCTCCTGAATCAATTATCCAGAAGGAGGAATTATCCTTTACTAAACAATCTTCTAAGACAAGTAAATCAAATTTACCTTTCTTCTTCTCCTTCGACTCTGTCAGGTATTTTGGATAGTTCCTTTTCTAGTGTCCATCTACACCGCAGTGGAAACATTTTCCTTTAGGCTTCTTCGCGTCCTTCTTGTAATTGGGTTTGTTGTTCTTAGACCTATCCTTTGTCTTTCTGAATTTACCACCATATTTACCACACTTAGCCATTTTTCTCTTCAAACCTTTTGAAGAATTGGGTTTATCAACAACATTTGCATCAGCCTTGTTCTTCACTAGTCCTGAGATAGATTCAAAGGTTTGTAGTTTATTCAATAGCTGAGTTATCCCATAATTCATATTATTTATGATATAGTTGTTGGTGAATGGGATGAAGTCACTAGGGAATGAATTCAAAATTATGCTCACTTGTGTGCCCTCATCAATTACAACCCCATGCATCTCAGCATCAGAAAAATAATTTGACATCTGCTTGACATGATCACGAACATGAGTGCCAAGAATCATTCTAGCATTCATGTACTTTCTGTTGGAATGTATACTAAAAGCCTAGCTTTTTGTATAAACATATATTTAGAAATAAGAATCACATTGGTCAATATCTACATTTATATGCTAAGTATAGTTGTTCAATTAATTTATATTGTAGATAACATGATGTGTGGTGTCACACACAGAAGATCATGTTATCAATTCCTTATAAATTATAAACAGTAGTTCACGACTGAGATGGAAAGGAACAAACCATTAGAATAGTCGTAGTGTAATTAAGTATTAGTTTATCTTGACTTATAAATTACACTAGTACACTATGAGTGTATTGAACAGGACCATTTGAGGTAGTTTCTTTTTATACTGACTAGATAAAAGAACAATACCTCTGTTATTATGGAAGTGTGTGCTCTTAATCCTAATATAATAACAAGTACATATACTTAATATTTATTTCTTTGATTTATCAAAGGATGCGATTTATTTCGATAAATCAATAGGTCCGATAAGTTAGGAAATGATATTACTTATAGTGTGTGTTGTTGATTATAGAAGGAAACTGTGTCCTAGTCATCTAGGTTGAGAATGTCCCCAAGAGGAGCTCATAAGGATTGTCATGTTAAACCCTGCAGGTGGACTTAGTCCGACATGACAATGTGGTTGAGTGGTACTACTCTTGGACTAAGATATTAATTAAAGCGAGTTGTCAGTAACTTAATTAAATTAATGGACATTCGATATCTTAAACACAGGGTGACTAACACACTTATGATAAGTAGGAGTCCATAATGTAATTTGGGATTGGTGCGGTAGTGCAATAATAACTCTCTAGTGGCATGAGTTATTATTGATAAACTTGAGTTGTGTCTTCGGGGCGAACACGGGATACTTGAGCTCGTCGGGAGACCAAAACCAATTTCTCCTATAGGTCCCTATTGTAGCCTCATTAATGCCTCATATCCACCTATGAAAAGCCCATCTTGGTGTCTAAGAAGGGGGTTGGCCCAAGGCTTGGTGACTAAGTCAAGGGTCGGCCACTATCTTCTCAAAGAGGGCCGGCGCTTTGCTTGGTGTCCAAGCAAGGAGGGGTCGGCCACCATAATCCAAATAAGGAGGGGTGTTTTGAATTTTTAAAATCTTCTCTTTGTAGATAACTACAAGTTTTAAAAGAAGAATTTTAAATTTACAAAACTTTCCTTATTTGAATTAGGCCACATGGTTTAAAAGAAAGTTTTAAAATTTTAAAACTTTTCTTTTTTAACCATCCTCATGGTTTTGAAAAAAAAGGAAGGGAGTTCTAAATTTGAAACTTTCTATTTTAGTAACCATGTTAAAAAAGAAAATTTTAGAAGAGAAGTTTTAAATTTTAAAATTTGGTTTTAATTTTTAAAACTTTCCTTTTTTAACATCCACATTAGGAAATTAAAAGAGAGCTTGTAAAATTTTATAAGAGATTTCCTTCTTTGCTTATAAAATTTTTACAAAGATTATTTTCCTTCTTTTAAGGGCCGACCACCCTTGCTTGGTGACCAAGCAAGGGGCCGGCCAATCAATCAATTAAAGGAGAAAAGGAAAAATAAAAGGGGAAAAGGAAAAACAAGAGAAAATTTTTAATTTTTATAAAAATATTTCCTTATTTGCCTTGGGCAAGTATTATAAAAGAAGGGAAGGAGAGACCTCATGAAAAATCAATTCTTATTCTCTTGTTAGAGCTCTCTCTTGTGGTCGACCCTCTCCCTTTGCTTTTCCCTTGCTCTCTTTTGTTCCTTGGGGGTGGTTGTGGCCGAATTCTAGAGAAGGAGGAGGAGCTTTTGGGTGGTGTTCATCTTGGAGAATCGTCGCCCACACGACGTCCAAGAGGAGGCGAGGAATACGGCAGAAGATCTCGAGATTATTAGCATACAAAGAAAAGATATAACTAGTAATTATTTTTCGCATCATGCTACTTTTTCTTTGTATGAATTCCAAACACAAGAGGCATGTGATTCTAGAGTTTCAAATTTGTGATTCGAGTTTGTGTTTTTTTTTGTTTTTCGAATTTGTGATTCGATTGCTCTTTTTGGTTAAACCTAGAGTTATATAAGGAAATTAAATATTAGCTTTCCTTAAAAGGCTTTGTCTACGCGGTGGCGGATGATCTCATATCCAAGAAGGACTAGTGCCTCGCCATGCAGTCCTGGAAGCCAATTTTGGAAATTAATATTTAATTGAATTTATAACATAGGTGGATTTGGATCAATAATGTTAATTATCGTTTGCGATCCAAATCTAAACCATTAAGAACAGATAAGTTAAATTTGGAATCAATAATGTTAAGTTCCATTTGCGATTCCTAATTTAATTTCTAAAGAACACAATAGGTTGTTTAGGAAAGGTTCGACACTTGTACACAATTTTTATATAGTGGAGTCGGTACGATCTTCTTAGGACCAACCAACAATTGGTATCAGAGCTAGAGTTTACCTCTGTGTGTTTGGTTTTCAAATAGATTATGTACATGTCATACATAATTTAGGCAGGATAATAGTAGGATGTGCTAACTTTGTGGTTGCAGGCTCCAACTATTATGGCATATAGATATTGTATGTGAATGGACCCTTGGACATGTCAAGGGCATTTTATTGTATGTGCATGATTGTAATATTAAATACAGCAGGAGCTGTATTAGTTATTAGGATTTTACAATTTTGTTTCAATCTAGATTACATGTATATTCCTTTATGGAATATTGGATCGATATATGTAAAATTCTATTTTTGTCACGGATCGTATCCTTGCGAAGCGTGGTGCTATTGGAGGACCAGATGCACAGCGAAAAAGGAAGCTCGATGGACCCGACGGCATGATCCCTAGGGCCAGCAGCACGCGAAGGACAGTGATGGAAGAAGCCATAATAGTTGGAAAATTAATTTCCATATTTATTGTTTTTATTTACTGTGATGTGTGTGTGTGCATGTGATGTATGCTAGCATAGTCAAAAATCCTCACCTTAAAAAACTAAGTGGGAGAGGGATTAGTAAATAAATCCCACAGTCTCCATTACTGGCTTGTAAGTAATGCAACAAGCTTGCTGTTGGCTCTGAGTGCCTCCCTCCACAACGGATGGGTTTGTTGCGGATCACTAGATCAAACTTCCTTTATGGATGATTATAGGAAATTATTTAGGAGCGTGTGATCTTCTCTAACTGAAGGGACATAATCCTATTTAATGGACTAAGTATTAAGTAATGATATACACTTAGACGCATTCAATAGTATCCCCCCCCAACGGAGTCACTGCTATTGTTTTACGTGACCAAAGGAATATCAACTATTAATTTGTCATAAAGCTAGGTAAACCTCCCCCCTTCTTACAAATGTGCGAATTTGTATATGTCCATACTAACGTGGGATACAAAATTCATGGTGTTTGAGGTAATTTTATTTGTCATAAAGTTAGGTTGACAAAATAAAATGGGAAATACCTTCTCTTACAAACAATTGAATTTGTATACGTCCACACTAACGTGGCATACAAAATTCATGGGTTTGAGGTAATTTAAGGTTGACAAGATAATTAATGGGTTAAACTCTCCTCTTACAAATGTTTGAATTTGTATACGTCTACACTAACGTGGCATGCATAATTCCTGGTGTTTGAGATGATGGTGAATTTAGATACTATTGTTTGAGGAATCAATGTTATTATAAATTCAAAGTTTTTACCAAATATTTGATCAAAGAAAGACCAACTATTAATTTTATTTGTCATAAAGATAGGTTGACAAGACAATAAAATTAATGGATAAAATCTCTTATTAAAGTTTGAATTTGTATACGTCCACACTAACGTGGCATACAAAATTCATGGGGATTTTAAGGTGTTGGTCTTGACCAAATATTTGTGTGATTCTTAGGATTTCAAATGTTTGTCAATCTCCTAGTTGTTATACTATAGAATAGACTTAGTAGTCCCAATTATGATTGGAAATAAAACTTAGACTCTAAGGTGGGCTGTCCTCTCAAAAATGAGAACAATAAAAGTGTATTTTATTCATTAGTTGTTGAAACATGTTTAGTGGTGTTATCTACCGGTACCTGGTGTGTAGATATGGAAGCCACTAATCATGTCTGCAATTCATTGCAAGATTCCAGGAAACCCGACAACTATATGAAAGGGAAAACACCATATACATGGGCACTACTGCAAAAGTAGCAGCTGTTGCAGTGGGAGATGTTTATTCTCTGATAGGAATAAAATATGAATTTTAAGAAATTGTCTTTACGTACTAAGTTTAGAAAGAATTTGATTTCAGTTTCTAAACTATTAAAGAATAGATATTCTATCTATTTTGGTAACAAAGTTGTTATCAAGAAAATAGGAAAGTTATCTGTTCTGGTACGTTGGTTGGCAATTTAAAATCCAATAACTCTCACGATGAAACAAATGGAAATTAATAACATATCTTCTAACTCTAATAAGAGAAAGCAACCTTCGGAAATGAACCAATCATATCTTTGACACCTAAGGCTAGGTCATATTAACTTGAGTAGGATTCAAAGGATAATAGCCAATGAACTTTTGGGTTCATTGGTGGTGGAAAACTTTCCAACCTGCGAGTCTTACTTGGAAGGGAAAATGACCAAGAGAACTTTTAAAACTAAGGGGTAAAGAGACAAAGATGTGTTGTAACTGGTTCATTTTGATTTGTGTAGACTATGACTATCCAGGCAAGAGGTGGTTTCAAATATTTCGTTTAGACGACTATTTAAGATACGGGTACATTTACTTGATGCGCCGTAAGTCTAAGTGCTTTGATAAGTTCAAAGAATACTAGGCTGATGTGGAGTGACGTCAAGGTAAAAGTATCATGACACTACGGTGAGATCGTAGTAGCGAGTACCTCTTGGGAGAATTTAGGAGTCACTTATCAGAAGTCGGGATTCAATCCCAACTAACTGCACCTGGTACACCCCAACAGAATGGAGTAGTAGAAAGAAGGTATATGACTCTTATGGAAATGATTAGATCGATGATGAGTTATTCAGAATTACCAAATTCATTTTGAGGATATACTCTGGAAACAGAAGTGAACATAGTACCTTCTAAGTCAGAATTCTCTACTCCCATAGAATTGTAGAATAGGCGTAAGCCTAATTTGAAGCATATTCGGATTCGGGGTACTCCAACACATGTGCTGAAGGGAGACACTGATAAGATAGATAGGAGTTCACTAGTTTGAGGGTTATCCTAGAGAAATGAAAGGAGGTTTATAGTCCTAAAAATCAGAAGGCCATAGTTAGCACCAATGCCTGATTTTTAGAAGAGTACTATGTAATAAACCACAAGCCCATAAGTAAATTTGTTCTTAAGGAAATAATAAAGGACACATCTAATCTAGTACCAATTGTACATATGAGATATCATAAGAAATTGCAACACGTATCACAAATGATATACAATTGCAGAAAGTACCTCGTCGTAGTGGGAGGGTTGATAGACAACCTAAAAGATTCATGTTTTGAGAGAGTCTTTGGACTAGATCCCTAGTGAACATGAACCTAATCCCTGAACATATGATGAAGCACTCCAAGATAAAGATACAACATCTTGGCAAAGCGCAATGAATACAGAAATAGAATCTATGTATAAAGTCTGGGAGCTTGTAGAACCACCAAATGATGTAAAAGTCATTAGGTGTAAATAAGTCTACAATAGGAAAAGAGGGATAGACGGGAAGATAGAAACTTTCAAAGCAAGGCTTGTTGAAAAAGGAAACTTTTTCACTGGTAGCCATGCTTAAGTCTATCCAGATTCTTTTATCTATTATTGCTCATATAGATTATGAGATTTGGCAAATGGATGTCAAGACAGCTTTTCTTAATGAAAGTTTTGAAGAAAGCATCCATATGAAGAAACCAGATGGGTTCATTGCGAAGGGCAAAGAGCATCTAGTATGTAAGCTTAATCGGTCTAATTATGGACTGAAGCAAAGCTTCAAGGTCTTGGTACATCCGATTGAATGAAGTAATCTAGACATATGGATTTATTCAGTGTCCGAATGAGTCTTGTGTATACAAGAAGTGTGATGGAAACGTGGTGGTATTTCTTGTACTATACGTAGATGACATATTTGATACTTGGAAATAATATCAAAGTGTTGTCAGAAGTAAGGGTATGGTTGTCCAAACAATTCGATATGAAGGACTTGGGAGAATGCACATATTCTTGGGATCAAAGTAATAAGGGATCGCAAGAAAAGAATATTATGATTATCCCAAGCTTCATATATCGATACGATCCTAGCTCGTTTTAGCATGCAAGACTCCAAGAAAGGTTTTCTACCTTTTAGGCATGGAGTAGCTTTATCTAAAGAGATGTCTCCGAAGACATCAAAGGAGATAGAGGACATGAAGAAAGTTCCTTATGTTTCGGCTGTCAGAAGTCTAATGTATGCTGTGAATGAAACCAGATATCTATTTTGCCTAGGGCATAGTTAGCAGATATCGAAGTAACTCAGGATCGGGACACTAGACTGCCGTAAAGCATATATTAAAGTACCTTAGAGGGACTAGAGATTATATGCTAGTTTACAAGGTAGATGATTTGATCCCTGTAGGTTACAACAAATTCTGACTTCTAATCAGATAGGGACAATAGTAAGTCGACCTCGGGGTTTTGTGTATACTTTAGGAAGTGGAGTCATAACAATGGAGGAGTATTAAGCATAGATGCTTTTCGGACTCCGCCTTGCAAGCTGAGTATGTGGCAGCCTCTGAGGCAGCCATAGAAGCTGAATGGCTCAGAAACTTCATGATGGACTTAGACATGATTTCTGGTTTGCCCAAAATTATTACAATTTATTGAAATAATAATGGTACAGTAGCAAACTCGAAGAAACCATAAGTCCATAAGGCAAGTAAACACAATAGAGCGCAAGTACCACCCAATACGAGACATCGTATAACGAGGAGAAGTTGTTACCGCCTAGATTGCATCAAGTGTTAACCTGGAAGATCTTTTCACTAAGGCCCTTAAGGCAAGAGCTTTTGATGGGCATGTTGAAGGGTTGGGAATCAGATGTATGGTAGGATATATGGCAGCATAGTCTTTTAGTATAGGTGGGAGATTGTTAGAATGTATACTAAAAGCCTAGCTTTTTGTATAAATATATATTTAGAAATAAGAATCACATTGGTCAATATCTATATTTATATGCTAAGTGTAGTTGTTCAATTAATTTATATTGTAGATAACATGGTGTGTGGTGTCACACACAGAAGATCATGTTATTAATTCCTTATAAATTATAAACAGTAGCTCACGACTGAGATGGAAAGGAACAAACCATTAGAATAGTCGTAGTGTAATTAAGTATTAGTTTATCTTGACTGATAAATTACATTAGTATACTATGAGTGTATTGAGCAGAACCATTTGAGGTAGTTTCTTTTTATACTGACTAGATAAAAGAACAATACCTCTGTTATTATGGAAGTGTGTGCTCTTAATCCTAATATAATAACAAGCACATATACTTAATATTTATTTCTTTGATTTATCAAAGGGTGTAATTTAGTTCGATAAATCAATAGGCCTGATAAGTTAGGAAATGATATTACTTATAGTGTGTGTTGTTGATTATAGAAGGAAACTATGTCCTAGTCATCTAGGTTGAGAATGCCCCCAAGAGGAGCTCATAAGGATTGTCATGTTAAACTCTGTAGGTGGACTTAGTCCGACATGACAATGAGGTTGAGTGGTACTACTCTTGGACTAAGATATTAATTAAAGCGAGTTGTCAGTAACTCAATTAAATTAATGGACATTCGATATCTTAAACACAAGGAGACTAACACACTCATGATAAGTAGGAGCCCATAATGTAATTTGGGATTGGTGCGGTAGTGCAATAATAACTCTCTAGTGGAATGAGTTATTATTGATGAACTTGAGTTGTGTGTTCGGAGTGAACACAGGATACTTGAGCTCGTCGGGAGGCCAAAACCAATTTGGATTAAAGGACCCCAAATAACTTTTATGGATATTTGTGAGGGATATTATGAGTGTGTACAATAGCTTTTATCAAGGACCCCAAATATCATAGCAAACGCAAGTATATAGCTATAAAATAAAACTTTGTGAGGGATATTATGGATAAAAGAAAAGTAATTTTTGAGTATGTTCCTACATATTCTATGCTTGTATATCCTTTTACTAAGCCAATAACTAGAGAGTCATTTAAAGAACATGTAAAGTCTTCAGGATTTCATAGAATGTCACAATATTGTAATAACAATCAGATATTGTGATTTAATTGTGTGATTTAACATAACTTATTCAGTATATATGCTATTTTTGTTACATTCATATAAGCTCTCAGTGAGCATGTTGGCAGGGTGAGATTGGTCCACTCACATGGACAATTATCTTAGTTTGTTAAGTACAAATAGAGGTAATACCGTACAACTTACATAGCTGTGAATAGAGATATATCCATAAGTTAAGGTCGCTATGATAATTATATTATAATAAGATCATTTATGTGTTAACAATGATCGAAGTAAATGATCTCACTATTTATTGAATTTGTTGAAGGCCAAATTGAAATTCATATATTTCAATTGTGGCAAAAAAGGTGAATACGCTTGCCTCCAGTGCCTCCGCCAACCCGTCCCAAGGCCAACACGGAGGAGGTAAATCACGGGCGGCTACTAGCCTTTGGAATAGTGACTAGCACATAAGGGAGGTATTTACCTCGGCTTTGCCGATATTCGAACTCCAGACCTCATTGTGGCAACACCTCATGCGCTAGCCACTAGACCCATCCAAGATTAGACATCAGGTATATTTAGATCAAAATTTGTATGATGCTAAATTTGAGAAAAACATGCACGCTTTTTAGTAAAGAGAATAACATAGTAGTATATTGATCCTGTCCGTGCACTGAGTCGATGGAAACTGGGGACGTGACGCTCTCTGCTGCTCCCGGGTGATCTTCGCAGCGACGTAAGCCTCCAATAAACCTGCAACAAAGTTGGGCCGGGAAGGGGTTCCCGACGACGACCTTCCGACGCTCAAGTCAGGCGATGACGAGAAGAAACAGAGGCAGAATAGAGACTGTGGCTATAGTAGATGAGGAAAAAAATCATACCTCCGTCGAAGTTCGGGGGTCTTTATATAGAACCCCGTAGAGGTGCGTGCACGCTTCCCAAAGCGTGCACGTTCCTCAAAGCATACCTCAGAATGGTTGTGTCAGAAAAGCATGCTTGGCGCCATACCACAATTGTCCGAGCATATCTCTGCCATGGCAGCGGAAACTTCCTCCGTACGATCCTTGGTAAGGCCCGGCCGCCAACCATGCTACTTGTCGGTGGCAGGTGTCTCGATGATATCACTAGCTGCCCCTTTTGTCCTCTTCTAAGCCCTTTGTCTCTAATTGGGCCAGACGGGCTGATCGCTTGGCCTCCCTGGTGCTCGGGTATACACGCACCTTGGACCGGGCGAGACGGTCGTTCGGTCACATAGTCAAATGGGACACCAACTAGTTGTTTTGCAGTTTGGTCGAGCAGTTTGACTACTCAACCTAGAGATTCCTCTATAAGGGAGCTTGTGAGCATCGGAAGCTCGACCCAAGGTCAAGCTGTCTTCGCGCCGGCTTGGGATCTACTCAGGCCGGTCGGCCAGGAGACTTCCTCCCCACTCAGCCGAACTTTTGACTCTCTCGTGTCGTTGACCCCTTCCTCTGTGAGCCCCCACTCCTTACCACCGGATCACGTGCCTTCCCTTCAAGCCTAGTCGAAGGAGGCGGCAAGTTCAACTGACTGGACCATTGGCTTGATGGCGTGTCCGCCACTTGCCTACCGATGTTAGTGTCTATCCGATTGGGGACTACGCAAGTAGGTGATGCCGATCGGCGCGTCACCGATTGGCACTGGGAAAGTTGTTTGCCAGCTGTTGTCCCGCTGCTCCGGCAGTGGTCAACGCTGGTATCCCTAGAAACTTCTCGGGATTTGTGTAAATCACCGCCATTAAGGCTGAGCATGCGGCCACGCCCGCATAATGGTGCTCATTAAATGTGACCCGTGAGAGGGCGCCACGTGGTCGCGCATCTGTCACCGCTCACTCGAGCTATCAGGGCTGACGTGACCTTTGGCTTTTCGAATTCGACGGTCAGATCCGCTCCTCGGATCCCGTGACCTGGATCAGACGACTCCGGTCGATCGGGCCCAACGTTTATAAGGACATCTCCTCTTCCCCAGCCGCTTCGTGTTATTGCGTGCACATCCGAAGGCTTCCGCTTCCTCTCGTTCAGTGTTCCGGCGACTCGTTCAGCGTTCCGACGATCCCTCGCCTCCTCCTTCGGTCATATCTTCCGTAAGGCCCCTTCGCCCTTTTCCTTTCAGTTCTTTTGCGTTTTTCTTTGCACTCTCGCCGTATTCGTGCCCCCTTTAGACACTGTTCCGACCATTCTTCTCGTTAACCCCCGCCATCTCTTGCTTCGGCCCTTGTCCTGGTAATGGCTAGTTCCTCTCGCCAGCCCGACCTCACCCCTGGCCTCTGGTATACCACCACAGAGAGCTGGTTCGATGAGAGGGATGCGCTTAGCCTCACCCGAACCTTCGAACTTCCTTCTGACCATGAACTAATACTAGCCACCCCCTCCGATTGGCCACACGACCCTCCGATCGGCACTGTTTGCTTTTTCTGAGACCAGTTTGTGCCTGGTCTACGCTTTCCTGTTCATCCGTTCATCCTTGAGGTGTGCAACTACTTCCGCCTCCCGCTCAGCCAACTCGTCCCGAACTCCTTTAGGTTGCTGTGCGGGGTAGTTGTCCTCTTTAGGCTGCACGGCATCCCCTTAGTCCCCAAGACTTTCCACTATTTCTACTATCCCAAATAGTCCGAGTGGGGCACCTTTCTCTTCCAGTCGCGGATCAGTCTTGTTTTCTTCGACAAGATGTCGACCTTGAACAAACATTGGAAAGAGAACTACTTCTACCTTCGTTTTCCCGAGCGGCCATCTTTCCGAACTAAATGGCAGACCACTGTACCGAGCCCGCCTAACCTTGGTAAATACAAGAGCCAGCCAGATTACCTTCACGCAGCTAATCTACTGGCCGGGCAGAGATTCAACATCCATAAGCTGTTCTACGTGGGGGTGCTGTACATATTCGGATTGAGCCCGATCCGAACGAAGCTTCCGAGCAGCATGGGTAAGCGTTTTCTTCGTCCCCCTTCCTTTTGGTCTAACTGATTTATTTTTCTTTTATGCAGCCGACATTATGTGGCGTGCCAAGGCCACCGAGCGGATGAGGTTGAAGGCTGCCGAGGTAGAGGCGGCAGCAGCTAAGGAGATGGCCGATCTGGGCAACGAACCGGTCAGCTCACACGAGGGTGAAAGCGAAGAAGCTCCACCCGCAGTTGGAGAGTTGGCTGTTCGGCTCCCAACAACCGAAACGGTCGGTGATGCTATATCGTCTGCCGAACATCCGGCGTCGGAAGACGCGGGGCACTCGACTGAGGACTCCCCCCTGGTGATACGCAAAAGGCGCCGGACGGACCTTCACACCCACTCAGCTACATCTGTGGAACCGGTGACAGAGCTGGTCAGTGCCCCTTCTACAGCAATCACCCTGACCCCCGCCTCAGTCGAGGCCATCTCTTCGGACCGAACTCCCTCCCAGCTTGATCTGCCAGTAGCTTCCCTTGAAGCGCAACCCGTTAGTTCCCAGCCCTGGACTTATCTTCGGCTTCGGCGGTCCGGTATAATTTCCGCTCCGCTCGGTGAGTCATTCGGCCGCGCAGCCTCAGCCCAGTCGGATCCTAGCAGCCGTCGAGTGGTTAAGGCCATCCTCCATCTCCCAACAGAAGAATTTCTTCTGGCGGCTGATTGACCAGTTGCCCCGGAGCATCAGATCACTATCCGCGGATCGCTCGCCAAGATATGGGAGGACACGAGGGCCCATGTTGCCTTGATGACTCCTGGTCAGCTCGGCGATAGCCACTTGCAGCAAGCTACCGGGGTATGCTTCTTAACATACTACATGACTATTTAACTTAGTTCTTGATATTATTTCATCTGAGCGCAGAACTGGGTAGAGAACATCATGGTCAGCAACCGCCTGGCTGCGCTGGAGGAAGACTAGAAGAAGCTCCAAATTTCTGGAGGGGCGCTGGCTCAGGGGCCTTCGTACTCCACGCTTCGGTCCGAGCTGACCAAAGCAGAGAAACTGCTTGCGGCCGAGCGACACAAGTCCTCTGGCTTAGAAACCAGGGTTGCTGGGCTTGAAGCTCAGGTTAAGTCCCACGACCAAGAGATCAAGCTGGCCACTAACAGAAAGAATAGGGCCGTCATCGATTTAGAAGCAAAGAATGTGTAGGCCCGAGCGCTGGAGCAGCGTGTCAAAGAATTGGCCGACCTGCTATCCACCGAACGAGAAGGTCGATCGACTGCTGAAGCTAAACTTCAAGGAGATAAGAAGGATCTCCAAGACGCTCTTGACACTTCCGGAGTTGCACTAAAGGAATATCAAGATGGTGAATCAGGCCGCTTCGCGGTGATGAAGCAGAACTATTTTCGCTCGGAAGAATTTGGCGAGAAGTTTAGCGATCGGCTAGTCCTGGCCTTTGAGGAAGCCATCCGGGCTACAACTGTTTATCTGAAGGTTAAGGGTCATCTCCCCGAGACAACATCTATCCCCCCTAAGATCTAGCCGGACTGCTGGAAACCATCCCCGAGCCCATCTTTGATGTCCTGGAGTGAGGATCATCTTTAGATTGTCTTTGTCTTTATATTTTGAAACTTCATCTGTACACTCGCCGTGTTGCGAATTAATATTATCCGCTTTTATCTGACTTTTAGCCTACTTGCCTGTGTATTCTGATACGACGAGTCAATATAAAATTCCGCTTCTACTAATGTTATTTCTTCGCACGCATTCTTTTCGAGCGGTATTCGGTAGTCTTCAGGCCGGGGGTTTATAGTCGCCGGTCCGACTCTGGGATTTAACGTCGCCGCTCGACGGTCTTCGGGCCGGGGGGTTTATATTCGCCGGTCCGACTCTGGGATTTAACGTCGCCGCTCGACGGTCTTCGGGTCGGGGGGTTTATAGTCACCGGTCCGACTCTGGGATTTAACGTCGCCGCTCGACGGTCTTCGGGCCGGGGGGTTTATAGTCGCCGGTCCGACTCTGGGATTTAACGTCGCCGCTCGACGGGGGTTTATAAACGCTGGTCCGACTCTAGGATTTAACGTCGCCGCTCGACGGTCTTCGGGCCGAGGGGTTTATAGTCGCCGGTCCAACTCTGGGATTTAATGTCGGTGCTCGACGGTCTTCGGGCCGGGGGGTTTATAGTCGCCGGTCCGACTCTGGGATTTAACGTCGCCGCTCGACGGTCTTCGGGCCGGGGGGTTTATAGTCGCCGGTCCGACTCTGGGATTTAACGTCGCCGCTCGACGGTCTTCGGGCCGGGGGGTATATATTCGCCGGTCCGACTCTGGGATTTAACGTCGCCGCTCGACGGTCTTTGGGCCGAGGGGTTTATAGTCGCCGGTCCGACTCTGGAATTTAACATCGCCGCTCGACGGTCTTCGGGCCGGGGGGTTTATAGTCGTCGGTCCGACTCTAGAATTTAACGTCGCCGCTCGACGGTCTTTGGGCCGGGGGATTTATAGTCACCGGTCTGACTCTGGGATTTAACGTCACTGCTCGATGGTCTTCGAGCTTGGGGGTTTATAGTCGCCGGTCCGACTCTGGGATTTAACGTCGCCGCTCGACGGTCTTCGAGTCGGGGGGTTTATAGTCGCCGGTCCGATTCTGGGATTTACGTCGCCGCTCGACGGTCTTCGGGCCGGGGGATTTATAGTCGTCGGTCCGACTCTGGGATTTAACGTCGCCGCTCGACGGTTTTCAGGCCGAGGGGTTTATAGTCGCCGGTCCGACTCTGGGATTTAACGTCACCGCTCGACGGTTTGAGGAAGATGGTCGTTCGGTAGAAATCGGTATACCCTTGTATTTCATGATGCCATTCCTGCAGCTAAAGGGTACAGGAGAACGAAAACATGCTTAAATGATTACATTGGTGCACCTTTCATCCAGCTCGGTACGGTTGGAGGTGGTTTGCTCTCCATAGTCTCTCCAGCTGTCGCCCTTCTTGATCCTCGAGATAGTAGGCGCCCGATCAGAGCTTTTCAACGACCTTAAAGGGGCCGGCCCATGGGGCCTCCAGCTTACTCACATCGCAGCTTACTCACATCGCCGACCGGCTTTACCTTCTTCCATTCCAGGTCGCCGACTTGAAACGCTCTGGGGATTACTCGCTTGTTATAATTCTGCTTCATCCTTTGCCGGTATGCCATTAGCCGGGCGGCTGCTTTGGCTCGCTCTTCTTCAATCAAATCCAGCTCCAGCTGCCTCCGTTAGGCGTTGTCCTCGTCGTAGCCTAATATTCGCTCAGACTCTACACCGACTTCGACTGGGACTACCGCCTCTCCTCCATATACCAAGTGAAACGGAGTGACGCCCGTTCCCTCCTTTGGGGTCGTGCGGATAGCCCATAGCACGCCCGACAATTCATCAACCCAGCTTCCCCTTATATGGTCGAGCCGAACGTGAAGAATCCGAAGGATCTCCCGATTGGTGACCTCAACCTGCCCATTGCTTTGGGGATACGCTACGGAAGTGAAGTGCTGATGCATGCCGTACCCTTTGCACCATGCTTGGAGCTCTTGACCGGCGAACTGCCGCCCTTTGTCAGACACGAGCCATCAGGGAATGCCGAATCAGCATATTATGTGTTGTCATATGAACTTCTTGACCATCTGCTCGATTATTCTTGCTAGCGGCTCGGCCTCGACCCATTTTGAGAAATAGTCTACTGCCACCAATAAGAACTTCCGCTGTCCGGTTGTCATGGGAAAAGACCCTACAATATCCATACCCCACTGGTCGAACGAGCAGGATACCATAGAAGCCTTCATCTCCTCCGTTGGCCGATGGGAGAAGCTGTGGTGCTTTTGGCAGGAAAGACAATGGGCGACGGTCCGGGCAGTATCTTTCTGAAGGGTTGGCCAGAAGTACCCCGCTAGAAAGATCTTCCTTGCCAGCGAGCGACCACCCGGATATCCTCCACAAGATCCCTGATGCACTTCCTTCAATATATATTCCGCATCCTCTGAGCTGACTCACTTTAGCAATGGTCGGGAGAAGACCTTCTTGTAGAGCTGACCCTATGAGGGTGAACCGACTGACCCTCCTTCTTAGCATCTGAGCTTCCTCCCGATCGGGAAGTGTAGTTCCAGAGCATAAAAATTTCGTTATACACGTTCTCCAATCGCTCGGGAACGTGAGGCCTTCCATTCTGTCGATGTCTGCCACCAAAGATACATGCTCGATTGGTTGCTGGATGACGACCGACGATATTGAACTCGCGAGTTTAGCTAACTCGTCTGCAACCTGGTTCTCCGTTCGGGGAATCTTCTGTATGACAACTTCCTCGAAGTTCGTTTTGAGCTTCTCGAAGGCGTCCGCATAGAGCCTGAGTCGCGCGTTGTTTATTTCGAAAGCTCCTGAAAGCTGCTGGGCGGCGAGCTGAGAGTCCGAGTAGAGGGCCACCCAACCGACCCCCACATGTCGAGCAGCCTGCAGACCGGCTATAAGGGCCTCATATTCAGCCTCATTGTTAGTGTCTCGGTAATCCAGCCGGACAGACAAATGCATCCGCTCTTCTTGAGGAGAAAGTAGTAAGATACCGATTCCGCTTCCGAGCCGAGTGGACAATCCATCCACAAATATTTTCTATAAAGCTGCTGGCTCAGGGTTCCGTACTTCAGTTATGAAATCTGTCAAGGACTGTGCCTTAATTACCGTTCGAGGCTGGTACTGGATGTCGAATTCACTGAGCTCGGTTGTCCATTTGATAAGCCGTCCAGACGCCTCTGGGTTAAGGAGGACTCTCCCTAGAGGACTATTCGTCATAACGATTATCGTGTGTGCGAAGAAGTAAGGTCGGAGCCTCTGAGCAGCGAGAACTAACGCGAAAGCAAGCTTCTCGAGACCAGTGTAGCGGGATTCGACATCCTTCAGAATGTGACTTAGAAAATACACCGACTGTTCTTCGCCGTCCGTCCGTACCAACGCCGAGCCAACAACATGCTCGGTCGATGATAAATAGACGCGGAGCAGCTCGCCAATAATTGGCTTGGCTAATACAGGCAGGGAGTTCAGATAAACCTTTAAAGCTTCGAACGCTCGGTCACATTCTTCATCCCACTGGAATTTAGTAGCTCGGCGTAGAATCTTGAAGAAGGGCAAGGTTCGGTCGACCATCCGGGAGATGAATCGCGATAATGCTGTTATCCGACCGGTGAGACGTTGAACTTCCTTAAGATTTCTGGGTGGTGGCATATCCTGCAATGCCTTCACCTTGCTGGGGTTCGCCTCAATGCCACGCTCGGTGACGATGTAGCCCAAGAAGCGTCCACCTTTGGCTCCGAACAGACACTTATGGGGGTTCAGCTTGACTCTGTACGTTCTCAGCGTCCGGAAGGTTTCTTCTATATCTGCACACAGATCGGTCGCTCGAAGTGATTTAATGAGTATGTCATCTACGTATACCTCCAAGTTACGCCCGATCTGCTTCCGGAACACCCTGTTCATGAGCTGCTGGTACGTCGCTCCGACATTCTTCAATCCGAACGACATCACGTTGTAGCAGTAGGTGCCGTCCGCCGTAATGAAGCTGACTTTTTCTTGGTCTTCCTTGGCGAGCGACACTTGGTGATAACCCAGATAAGTATCCAGCATGCATATCAGTTCGCACCCGACAGTCGAGTCCACCATTTGGTCGATCCGGGGCAGCGGGTAAAAATCCTTGGGACATGCCTTGTTCAGGTCACGAAAGTCGATGCAGACTCTCCATTTGTTGCCGGGCTTGGAGACTAGCACCACATTTGCGAGCCAGCTCGGGAACTGTACCTCGCGTATGTGGCCGACCTCCAAGAGTTTTTCGACTTCCGCCCGTATGATGACGTTCTGCTCGGCACTATAATCCCGCTTCCTCTGCTTGACGGGATGAGCGTCCGGCCGGACATGCAGCTCGTGCTGCGCGACGTTTGGCGAGATTCCTGGCAGCTCATGCGTTGACCATGCGAAGACGATGTGGTTTTGTTGAAGACATCTGGTCAACTCCTCCTTCTGGCTAGCCTCCAGGTCAGAGGCTATGAACGTTGTGGCCTCCGATCAGGCCAGATGGATCTGCACTTCTTCCTTTTCTTCATAAACAAAAGTGGGCGGCTTTTCAGTTATAGCGTTTACCTCAAGGCGCGGTGCTTTCCGAGCGGATTTTGCTTCGGCTCGGACCATCTCCACATAGCAACGCCGGGCCGTCAACTGATCTCCTTTAACTTCTCCCACTCGGCTTTCTATGGGGAACTTGATCTTCTGATGGAAAGTTGAGACGACAGTCCGGAACTCATTAAGGGCCGGTCGGCCCAAAATGACATTATACGCCGAGGGAGCGTCCACAATGATGAAGTTGGAGGTTCGTGTCCTTCTGATAGACTCTTCTCCGAGCGAAATGGCCAATTTCATCTGACCGACTGGTTGAACCTCGTTACCCGTGAATCCGAACAATGGGGTGGTCATGGGCAGCAGCTCCACCCTGTCGATCTGGAGTTGGTCGAACGCCTTTTTTTGAAGATGATATTGACCGAACTCCCTGTGTCAATAAAGACACGATGAATAGTGTAGTTTGCTATTACTGCTCAGATGATGAGGGCGTCGTCGGCAGCACTTCGACTCCCTCGAGGTCGCCAGAGCCAAAGTTGATCGCCGGCCCACTTGCCTTCTCTCGGCTACATCCTACAACATGTACTTCCAGTCGTTGGGCATACGACTTGCGGGCTCGGTTGGAGTCCCCGCTTGTTGGTCTACCAGCGATGATATTGATTTCTCCCCGGGCGGTGTTACTTTTATTTTCTTCCTCCCGAGCAGACGGTCTGGCTCGCTGATGGGAGACTCGAGGGTTGGTCCTTGACTGGTGATGTTGCTGCTGATGGTGGTGCTGCTCGGGTGAACGTCTATCTATTTGCCGCTCGGCGTGCTGATGATGAGCTCGCCTGTCTAGTGAAGGAGATCGGCGGCGATAGATCCTCGGCTCAGATTGCCTGACCGGGGTCAGACTCCGGCAGTCCCGAGTGTTATGAGTGGCTGATTGATGGATTTTGCAAAACATGGGCGTCCATACCTTGCCTTTTTGTCGAGGCCGCTTGGCCGCAATGTGCTGAACGGCGGGCGACCTGGAATCTTGAGGTGGACTCATCCCCTCTGCACGTGGTCCTCTTGGCGGTTGCTGGTTGATGTGTGTTCTCCGTTCGGTTTGGCTTGGGGGCTCGCTCGGCGCTTCCTTCTTTCGGGCCGCTTGGGCTTCCTCCACGTTAATGTACTCACTTACTTTTTTCAGCATGTGGTCGTAGTCGCGAGGGGGCTTCCTGATGAGCGAGTGAAAGAAGTCCCCGTTGACCAAGCCTTGTGTAAAACCATGCATCATTGTCTCAGACGAGACCTTGGGGATGTCCATAGTTGCTTGGTTGAAGCGCTGGATGTAGGCTCGGAGAGTTTCTCTTGGCCCTTGCTTCATGGAAAAGAGGCTGACGCTAGTCTTTTGATAGCGTCGGCTGCTGGAAAAGTGATGGAGGAATGCCATTCGGAAGTCTCTGAAGCTCTTAATTGATCCGTCCGGCAACCTCTGGAACTAGCGTTGAGTCGAACCGGACAGTGTAGTGAGGATGACTCTGCATTTGACTCCGTCGGTGTATTGATGAAGAGTAGCAGCATTATCGAACTTACCGAGATGGTCGTCCGGATCGGTTGCACCGCTATACTCCCCAATCGATATTGGAGCGTAATGCTTTAGGAGAGGGTCTTGTAAGATCGCCTCAGAGAATTGGCGATTGACCCGCTCGGGGGATGATTCTGCACGTGGTGCTTTCCCCTTTTTGGCGTCCCGCCCGGGCACTTCATCGGACGATCCCTGGTTGGCCAGGGCCAGCTCCAACGGAGTCTGGAACAGTACCTGATGGAATGGAATATGGGTGGCCGGTGCGTCTCTTGGGGTGCCGATCTGCCCTTTATTCTGAGCCCAGGTAGAATATTGTTTCGGTCTGTCCTCCATTGCCGCTCGGCCTCCAGAAACCGAGGCGACCTGCTGCGCTATCCTCTCGGCTTGGGTCTTCTGCTGTTGCTCGACCATCTTTATGGCCCGCGCTTGGATGAGTGCCTCGAGCTCCTCGGGAGAGAGCATTACCATGAGTTGGCGTCTAGCTTCTTCCTTCTTCTTGGCTCGGATTCAGGTGTGTTCCCACAGACGACGCCAATTTGATCCTGTCCGTGCACTGAGTCGATGGAAACTGGGGGCGTGGCGTTCTTTGCTGCTCCCAGGTGATCTTTGCAGTGACGTAAGCCTCCAATAAACTTGCAACAAAGTCAGGCCGGGAAGGGGTTTCCGGCGACGATCCTCCGACGCTCAAGTCAGGCGATGGCGAGAAGAAACAGAGACAGAATATAAATTGTGACTACAGTAGATGAGGAGAAAAATCATACCTTCGTCGAACTCCAGGGGTCTTTATATAAGACCCTGGAGAGGCGCGTGCACGCTTCCCAAAGTGTGCACGTTCCTCAAAGCATACCTCAGAATGGTTATGTCAGAAAAGCATGCTTGGTGTGATACCGCAATTGCCCGAGCATATCTCTGCCATGGCAGCGGAAACTTCCTCCGTACGATCCTTGGTACGGCCGACCGCCGACCATGCTACTTGTCGGCGGCAAGTGTCTCGAGGATGATATCACTAGCTACCCCTTTTGTCCTCTTCTAAGCCCTTTGTCTCTAATTGGGTCGGACGAGCTGATCGCTCGGCCTCCCGGGCGCTCGGGTATACATGCACCTTGGACCGGGCGAGACGACTGTTCGGTCACATAGTCAAATGGGGCACCAGCTAGTTGTTCTGCAGTTCGGCCGAGCAGTTTGACTACTCGGCCTAGAGATTCCTCTATAAGGGAGCTTGTGAGCGTCGGAAGCTCGACCCAAGGTCGAGCTGTCTTCGTGCCGGCCCGGGATCTACTCAGGCCGGTCGGCCAGGAGACTTCCTCCCCACTCAACCGAACTTTTGACTCTCCCGTGTGGTTGACCCCTTCCTCTGTGAGCCCCCACTCCTTACCACCGGATCATATATGATTCATACCATATGTACTATATACGACAATAAGGATAGTAGGAAAATGGATCATTGTTTCTCTACTATGTGAGACCTCTGAGATTATAAGTTAATCTCAATTTTACCCTAAGTGAATATTTAGCTATTTTACTTAAAGTTTTAATCAGTGACTGCTACTTTAGCATGTATCCTATGACTAAATGATTCGGTCTATGGAGTATAACTAAGAAAATGACTGATTAGAATGAATAAATTCTAACTAACAAACAAGATTAAATAGATTAATATCTTTTGATGTTATTCACTAGTTGACTCATTTATGTTATGTATAGAAATGATTGTGAATATTGAATATGGAACATGCTCTTGACATAATAGTCATTATGAAGGATTAGAGATGTTTATATTGATGGAAATGAAGATTATTTAATTTGAATAAATAAGAAGATATGGATATCTCCAAGATAATTGTTGTGTGCCACTGAGAGATTGAATGTTTCTTGGATAACAGATATATACTGCCAGAAGAAAGGCTATGTGCCATTATAAGAGTGTCTCTGATTTATTTAGAAGAGTGGCTAAATAAAGTGTAACAACTTTATTAGCATTGATTGCTCAGAGAGCGACTATGTAAGGTGTAACAATCTTCTTATCAATTATTGCTAAGTGTGTTTGCTGTCGTACGAACCATTTTCTCTAAGTATGAATTGGATGTTCTGATATGGTCTTTGTGACTAAACTTTTATATAGTTTATGTGACTTATTTAGTCTTTATGACTAACTGGTCTTAGTGACTTACCTTAGACGAGTGAGAGATGTAGGAAATAGGAACGTGGGTTTCCATAAACGTAGGCATGCCCACATTGCCCACTTTTCTTTGGGATAAAATATCTCTTTACCCCTGGGATAATTTCCATTATAAAGGGTACGTCCAAGGATGGTTCACAGGATTGAAAAACTTGTAAACGTGAGATTCGTTTTCATATAGAAGAAGAGCATCCGAGGCTGCGGAATTTGGTTTGTAAAATTATGAAGAGCTTTCTAATTCTGTGATCGCTTTTCCGACAACAAGCAAGTAAGAAACTCATTCTTTGTGACCACTTCACTTTGGAAGGTCAATGTAGATTTTTATAGATTGAGAATTAATTGGTATTCTTATTTCTATGCTTTAATTTCCTAACACCTAGAGGGGAAAGAAGTTTATATGGTTATCATACTAGCAAGTGAAAAACGTAAAAGGGACTTCTCAATACTTATTGTAATATCATAGTAAAATTTTAATACTTGGCCATTCAACCTCCAAAATCCATCAGTGCTTTGCTTTGGTAATGACGTTGGCATCTAAGACCGTTCACATATTTGAAGGTTCGTCATTAATATTAATGAAATTGCAGACAAAAGATGTAAAATTGGAGAGCACGCATAATTTGTAGACTACTAGATCCCAGGTAGATATGGGGATTTGCGGCTTTGAGTTGTGATCACCTTTCTTTCCTACAACACCTACAAGGTTGCTTTATCATCCGTATATTAAAAATTTGTATACTTACCAGCGATCAAAATTATGAGAACGACATTAAAAGCAAACACGAGTTATGCCTATATAATACAACCATCAAGTAGTCAGTTAATAATAAGATATGTTTATTTTAACTTATCCTGCATAATTTAGTTATGTAATTACTAGATAATAAGATGATCTTATCCCTGGAATTATGGTACCACACTAAGATATTCATGTTATCATCTAGACATCCGCGGTTCAATCCCCAACTATTACTTATTTTCAGGAATTTTTCCTCCAAATGAGTCGTGCAACTAAAAAATACTGGGCTCCTGGACTGCTCATCCTTCGCACTTTCTGATTTACCCTGATAGCCAGTGAAAAAATTCCATCACCCCTAAGACTAGTAAATGAAACTAACTAGGTTTATTATTTTTTTTAGATAAGAAGATAACCAAAGGTAACAAAGAATAAAACATAATCCTAATATAATGTTATTTGGTTTAACCTACGTAATATTATAACCTAATTTAATATTTACGATATTACCCTTGGTACAATTCTAAATAACATTAGAATTTGAAAAACTCTATTTAAATTATCCTATTAAGTTAGGATTTGATTGGATCAATTAATTAAAGTTTAAATTAAAAAAATAAAATAAAATTCACTCCTAATTTTTTTTACTAGGTCATCTCTTCTCAATGTTGTCCGCATCTCCTCCAACAGAATCTCATCTTCCACCGCAAGGACGAGGATAATAGTGCCTCCGCCGTCGACGCCCATCTGTATCATCTATGCCAAGCTCCACCGCCGTTGTGGCTGCAAAGGGCGCTCGACGGGGTGTTCCCCGCAAGTTCACCAACGTCGTGGGCGGTGTCGGTGTCGTCATTAGGGTGGATGGCGAGTGCAACGATAGAATTGTCGAGCGAGCAAAGGGTCGGCGGCGGCAGCCCCGGGATGGAGGTGACGACGATGATGATGTCGACCTTCGCGGATTGGATCAGGTGACGCTTCCAACAGCAAGACGAACCGTTGGTCGAGCAGTTTTGCTCTAACGCCGACATCAACTCCAGCAAAGGGTCCTCGTCTCCAATGGAGGCAAAGGGAGTGTACTGCTTTTTGTGGGAGGCACTAATTTGTGAAGGGTAATTCTGAAAAAAAAATTTATTAATCTCGGAATCGTGAAAAATCTTAGGCTTCCGAGATTTTCTGATTCTAGATTATATCACCTAATTGCTTACGTGGCGAGTATGTTTCATTACCAGGAATCGATCATTACCTAAACTAAATAAGATTTTCGTTAATAACTAACCAAAGTTATCAACAATAACCCCTAACCAAACACCTCCTAGGCGGCAATAACCTCACCAAATAAATAAACAAATACAAAGATTGGGAAAAAAACCCTACCTGATGTATATATCGTGGTAGTAAACCCAGAAATCAAAAGGGGCAATTTAGGGATAAAAAAAAATTGAAAAAACATGTATCCTAAAAAATCATATAATCGTTAGAAAGATATTCATCAAAATCTTCAAATGTTGAAGCCTGTATCCTAAGAAATGAACGTTTGTATCTTTAATAATGCAGATATTCAGTTTTTCAAATTGATTAATCTTGAAATTGACCGATCTAGAACACTGATATCTTTTGAAACATGATATAGTTTAAATTTTGTATGAAACACTGTATCACACACACTAAGTCTAGGTACACCAGCCATATAGAGACAGTACTATACTTCTTTACCTTTCCTAAACAAATCTACATATACTAAGAAACGTTTAATTATAGCATGACTTAGAATGATGGATTAGTATGTATAATATAAAAAAGACTAATCATGGTTATACGCAAATATTTTTTTCTCGCTAGGATCAATCGTCCATAATCAACTTCCAGACTAAAAATTGCAACAGAAGTTCCAAAAACTATGTTGAGGATGTTATATTAAACACGTTAAGTTGAATGACCTGTTGAAATAATTACAAAATGAAAGATGGCACAGACATTCTAGTAACTCAAGAAACAAATCTCGTAAAAAAGCACTAAAAAACGACATGGATAATGCGGAAATCATAAAACAAATTATGACGGAGGTACTATTATGATTATTGATGAAAGGAAATAAAAAAATCATAAAACAAATGACAAAGGGACTTATTACCCATGGTGATAACCGCCGCCAAGATAAAGATCCGAGGTGAGAGCAAAACGAGGGAAATCGAAGGAAACAGTGAGTAAAAAATCATAAAACAAATGGCGAAGGAGATGATTACTCACAAAGCACCATAATATAGAATCTCCTATAAAGCACAGCACATATCACTCGTAAACATGAATTTATTTATTTATTTTTTATATTCCACATGTATATTATATTTTTAAACTTATGTAAGCTAGATAGATGAAGAGATTTAAAAAATTAAATTGGCCAATTAAAGTTGGTCTTCCCACTAATTTTGCACCAAATCATTTATTATGCTGTGTGAGACACTCCTTTCAAAACAACACGGAATAAAAGAGTGCAAGAAAGATGGATTAGACTCCAATTTACTAGAGGAATTAGACAAACATCTAAAATGACTAAGTATTGAGTAAAATACAATCCTTCATCCAAATTTCAAATCCAATTTTTGCTTAACCTTCAAAGTAAAAAATGTGAGGAAAAGAAAAAACAATGGTATCAAATTATCTTTAAATTTCAGGAATAATTAATTTTTTTTAACCTAAACATGCTTTATTTTTTTTGTTACCCCTGTATTATAACATCCATCGACGGAGAAACTTCTCCACTGCTTGGCCGGCAAGGACTAAGGCAGGCTTTGCAAATACAAAACAATCATGGCATATTAAATTATCAAAACCAAGAAATATAAACAAATAGTGCAGAAAGCCAATTAGGCAAAAATAATATACATGCTCACTTAAAACTCAACTCACTCAAAAAATTCTGAGTAGAGGGCTCAATGACCAGCTGTAGTGCACAACACACATCGCATCCGGGATCCACTCGATTTGTTATCCTCATTCTCACTGTTATCGTCATCACTGTCGGTTGTATTATTTGTCTCACTCATGGAACCAGAGGCACCCATAAGGCAAGAGACGTGGTAACCATGGCAACAAAAGAAAACCACAACCGAAATGCTCTGAATGTAAAACGGATCAAAGCACAAGCAACATCTCCCGCTTCCCCTAGTTTTGGACTTGACTACCATATGCTTTACACCATTTGCTGATCCGTCAGTTTTTGGGCTAGCTGCATCATCTTCCCTTTTCCTGCGCACTGCTTCTTCTTCAATACCTAAGTAGACTGCACGTCGAGCTTCTTTATAGTACTTGATCAAAAGGTTGACGCAGTCAGTCTAAAAAAAATATATCAAGAGTGAAACATTTATAGTTGGAAAAAAAAATTATAGAGGAAAAAATGAGAAGGGCATTAGTTATAATTGAACCTTGAGGATAGCATTGCATCCATGTCTCAAAGAAGTTTCTGTTCGATAATCTGTTATAATTTTGACAAGACGATCCCTCAACCTAAAGGCAATGAGATATAAACGTTAGTGGCATCATTCACAAGAACACTGACAGAGAATCCAGGGATAGAGTATGTTAACAAATCAAATAATACAATTGAAATCATTTTGCATACACATTGAAGGAACAAGTTGTCAAACAAAAAAGAAAAGAGGATGGCTAAATAAAACAGGCATCTGAATGGCCTAAAGTAGCATTGTCCTCACCTTGGAATCTCTAATCCATCTGGAACTTTTTTGACAATATACAAAGGATCAAGATTACCAACAGTGTGCTCCAATAGCATTCCTATCTGCTCATTCAAATGAAAGAAATCGCCAATAATATCACCTCCATATATTGGAATATATAATGTAAACTACTATTCCTTTTACACACCATTTCAGGTTTTCTGAGACACTGTTTGATTAACTCCTCCCAGAGATCATCATCATGCTGCATAGTCACAAACTCTACAGCCTGTATGTAATTGGACACTGGAGTTACCAACTTTAGGAATTCAATAATATGCTGATGCAGGGATGGGAAACAGAATCATTTGATAAGTAAAATGCAGATAAGGGCAAGACGTGGAGGAGAAAGTTGAAACATAAGAACTAGATGCAGACACCTCTTCCATATCCTCCAACTTATTGATGATGAGAGCAAGAGCTTGCTTTGCATTTCCCATCCTTCCAAAGATGAATACTTGCTCTCTAACAAGTTCTTTTTTCATACAAATCTCATATGCCTGAGAAATGACACAGTGACTTATTGTTCAAAATAACCAACAAACAATGTGAATATGTAATGATAAACCTTTTCTAGTCTATAGTGCTGACTGCTGCGAAGAAATGGGAGTAACATCTTTGGTTCATATTCCGCATAAAGCGCAACCTATTGAAAATAAAGCTAAATGTCATAGATGCACAGAAAAGAAAAAAAAAAAGTAGAACGGGAGATGCTGCATTAATAAATGTTGTTTGTGAGTCAATTGACTGCAGCAATATTGTTTGCTTAGTTTATCATGTAAACTTAAAAGATAAAATAATGCTTGACAACTGATTAAATAAGATGAAGAACAACAGCACCAATGCATCAATACAGTCTAATATGTACTTTGCTGCAGATGCAGTACTCAACATGTTGTTGCTTATTGTTTGAGCTTTGAGAAGATGCAGTTGGTCACCCATGGTCGGCTCTCATACACATCGAGGAAACCTTACCACAGATGAAGAGGCAAATGAGGCTCATTGATTAATCATCTCCTAGCATGTATTGGGAGACAACAACATCTCTTTTGAATGAATATACAGTGATTCCTTCTTAGCTTTTCATCTACTTTGATGGTCATGAAAGCCACCGACTAATAAACATGAAAGACTAAACCAAAGGACTGAAACAATCCTAAGACAGGTGACTTATAAAACTCAACAACTAAACTAATTAATGTGATCTCTTTATGGCACATGATAGCCCCAGAGCGTTAGCACAGACGGTGGACACATGACATCTTTGACGTAATGGTAAGGGATCGATTCTCAAGAAATGACGACTTGGAGTTTACCCCACCATGTACCTAACGCCTGTGTACCTGCATTTACCTCCCTCTATATTTGTGGGGCCGGCACTAGGGGGAGGGGTCGTTAATGTAGTGGATCTACATTTTTTTTTATGGCACATGATAACTTCATGCTCTACTGTAAATACCTATGACAATTCAATCAATTCATTCCTTTAAATGATGATGGAAATTGTTTGGAAATAACATCTTTTGGGTTCATAACAAAACAAGATGAAAGTGGGTTACATGTGTCTATTAAAATTTGCAAAAGGACAAAATAAAAAAGAATCAGCTTAAACGGTAAACAATTCGTGAAGGACAAAACCTAAATACAGCCAAAAATGAAAAAATAAAAAGCAATAAGATAGCATCCTTCTGATCCATCTTTCTTCTATCTCAGACATCCACATGAAGCAACAATTGACCACCAATAAATTCCGGTCTCTCAAAGTATTGATTTCTCTTTGCCTAAACCAGTGTCAAAAATTGATTTTGCACTGTGCAGTTAATTGGTACACAAAGATAAAACAAAGAACAGAATGGCCTTCCCACTGCAAGTACAGGTAGGTATGCCTCTGAGTACACTGGAGTCATAGAGACTTGAACCCTATTTGAGACCAAACCAGTATCCAATAGAAGATTATAATATGATCTGAACCAATTATGAATTCGTTTTCACTCATTATTCTAGTAGAAATGCCTAGATCTAGTTTAATCAATCCATCTCAAACCAAGTTGTGTTCTGTTATAGATTTGTAGTATCAGCTTGGCACACTAGCTACCACATCAAGTTATAGTGATAAGATAGTATTCCACATGCTGTTAGAAGATACAATTCAAATCAGAATGCCTCTGATTTTCACAAGGGAAAAGCATAACCCAAAAACCGCCAATGATGTTCTGAGGATTAAAAAAAGGTTATACTGGAGTGAGACCACCCATTGCAACAGAAAGGATTGTGTTAGGTCCAGATAGTCAGTGAAAATTGTCTGAACCTATCGGCACAAATGTGAAACCCATTTTTTACAAGGCAATGATGATATAACCTAGCATAGTGCTCAATAAAAGTATAAGATTTATGGAACCCAACTCCAAACAGTTGGGGGTAAATGGCTTGATAATGATGATGCATAGCTCTAGTTATAGATTTCTTACTTTTTATAAGTGGAAATTTTATTGACCTTATTGTCTAGGTCTTCCGTGGAAAGACATCAAAAGGAAGGGCTCAACATGAATAAACAGGTAGAAACAACTGAATAGTGAATAATATTATGATTCTAGTTGGTCAACCATGAAATGGAAAACTTTAATTGTAGCAGAGAAAACAAATCCAAAAAAATCCATATTTTCCAGATAAGTGAAATCCAATATACAGACCAAATTATTACAGCAGACCCCATAGACACAAGCGAAAAAGCATTCACTATGGGCATTTTCCAGAATCTTGACAACTATTTTCTCAAATATGCTTTAATTCAGTCATTTGCTCCTTCACTTATGAAGATCAATGTCCTTATATAGTAAACAAAGCTCATGAAACAGCTCAAGTCTCAATCAAAGGAAAGATACAAATTATGTTACAAGGATCAGATGTTGGGGGTTTACTTTGTCTAGATCATTATAGGTCATCAAGAGTGACATTGACATCCTATAAAACTTAGTGAACTATATTTTGTGTCATGTTTCAGAAATTGATTGCACAGAAATAGGCTGAGTTAATAAAAGCAGTATCAATTGCTCCATATATATTTGGTAATGGAAGAGATTGCTAAGAATTGCAGCTTTTCTAAACAACTAAAGGTTAATAAATGAAAAAGGAAATCACCTGCAAGTCATGAAAATCTTTCCCAGCTTGTGGATCAATCTCAAACAGTGCATGCAGGTACAAATGCACTAGGTATCTCTTATCACACTTTCTACTTGTTTCTAAAAGCTGTTCAACAATTTCAGTTGGCAGAATTAAATCCCTATGTTGGATCAAGAGATTCATGGCTCTTTTACTGTCTAGTAGCATAAGTTCCACAACCTGTATGATGCAATAAAGAATAGGATGACACTCCTAAATAAGTTTTATGATCCATGGAAATAAATAATAAAGATAATTGATGAAATACAATAACACTGCCAAAAAAACAAAATTGCCAAAACAACATTTTCCTCACTGCAACAATTGCTTCAAGTTGTTATTGAGTAGGCACTCTATTCCACTATGAACTTTTTTGTAAGTACATGTGGATGTTGTCCATGAGCAAATTGTAAATAGAATATAGCTCAATTGTATGTACCATCCTGAGAGGTCTAAATGTAAAAAGAACAACAATAGCAATCTATGTCAAGGTAGAGAGGACTACAAAGGGAATGAGATACCCTAGTCTTTTTCCTCATTAACTTTTATATAGTATCAGATCTGTGATATCAATCCCCATTCACGCTATGCAACAAACAATCTCCTTCACACAAATGTCAGTAGACCTTGCAGTACATCAAACTGGACCCCTTCCTTCCCAAACCTGTTTCACCTGTTTCCTTTAGCCCAATTGTTCCACAATGTGCCATCACTTGCAAGGAAAAGACTTCCTGTGATTATGAGCTTCTGAGGGAAGACTTACCTACAAGAGCCTTCCTCACCATCACCTGCCAGCTGCGAATTCCTCCAGAACCCTCCAAGCCCATCTTCACGCTACAAAAGATCTCCTTCACACGAATGTCAATCGACCTTGCAGTACATTGGACTGCACTCTCTCCTTCCCAAACCTGTGTCACTTGCTTCCTTCAGCTCATTCCATAATGTGACATCACTTGCAAGGAAAAGAATTAGTGACCTTCCAGCTGCAAGCACCCACAACCTTTCAAGCTCATCTCCCCCCTCTGCCACAACTCTAATTCCAGACCTGCTCCGGTCCTCATTTTCTTCTTGCAGAGCTAATGACAACTACCTTTGTGATCTAGCTTCCTCTCAAGCAATTGCATGTTTCCGTGATCCTTTTCTTCCAGGGCCTTTGAAGGATCAGATTTCCTCAACAATTTTGTTCCAGCACCTTTGCAGATTTTTTGTATGTGTGTGTGTGCAGAATTGCAGATTTCAGTGCAACAGCAACCAAGTTCTCTTGCAGTTTTTTCTTCTTTTTTTTTTTCTGTACAAAGTTCCAGAATCAATTTTCTTGTTATCTTTTCATCTATAGAGCAGATTTCTGAACCCAGTTGGCTTCCTGCTGATCTGTGGTTGATTATCAATGTTACTACTTGAAGAGTATCAATGCCTTATAAATGGTTGAATTCTCAGAATATAGCATCATTATGGGCAAGGTTTAAAATCTCATATCATGCCTGGGTTACAATCTTCGACCAAGACAATACAATTCTAATGTCGTGCCTAGCTATGCTGACCTTCTAACAGCATGGCATGCTCCCAAGCATGCCAAAATGAATTCAAATAAAATTTAGTCTATAATCCTCCTTCAGTAGACTTGTTTACTTCTAAACATAGGTCTACAGCAATTTAAGAATCATTTTCAATTAAAAATTTTAAAGTTATAAGTTGAAATATTATAAGCATCTCAACTATTGTCTTCCACTTGTCTCTACCCTTTAACCTACAACTTTAATCAATTCTCCTATAATTAGATACTATGTTGATCATCTTTCCTTGTGTTTATACCCTCTCTACTCATTTCTTCTCATTTTATCACATATTGTAACTATAGCTTTTTGCTCCTGAATTCTAGTTCTTGAATAGTGGTAATTTATCAATCTTTTCTACTAACCACACATCCATTTAGCACTCATATCTATTTACTAAACTTTAGGTTTTGTTTTTTAAGTGCCCAACATTTGTCTTGTACACAAAATTATAAATTTTTTACTTTGTCTAAGGAACACCTAGGAACACTCAGAAGTTTTTCATTTCAACCACGTTTATCAACTTCCTTATTGATTAATAGAACAAAATGATTTAAAACTCATAAAATTTCATATTCATCCATTTCAACTATTCCTTCATTTCTTTTCTTATTACTGAAACTACTATTCCATTTTTTCCGTATTTCTGAAATTGTATTCTATATAATCAGTCTAGTTCTACTTAATAATTTTTTTTTCTTAAATTTCACTTAAACAATTATGCTCTTCCGCCATATCAATTAGCATAATATCATAGGTAATGAACATATATTAAGGAGATTTAACTTCAACATGACTGATTATTTCATCTTAAAACAACCAAGTCTTATCCAACTAGGTGCGGTAGACTATGTGGATCATTTTACGTCATTGGGTTCTATCCCCTACTATATCATCATTTATATTTAAATAAATTTTATCTTATTTTATTATTACTAACCAAGTATTTTTTGGTCTTCCTCTTCCTCGTTTGATATGCACATTTATCATAGTTTCACATCGCCTAACTGGAGTATTTATGGGTCATCAAGTACATATCCGTACCATCTTAAATGCGTCTCTTGAAATTTTCTCTCAATAGGTGCAACCCGACTTTCTCTAATATTTTTATTTTTTATTCTATCCATCCTTGTATGTTCACATATTCATCTTAACATCCTTATTTATGCAACTCTAATCTTCTGCTCATGTGCTCAAATCAGAACAAGCATTTAGCTCCATATAACATAGCACATCTAATCACCGTTTTGTAAAATTTTCCATTATGTCTTAAAGGTACTTTAAGATCACAAACAACACCTGATGCTCTTCTCTATTTCAACCATCCCACTTATATTCAATGCAAGACATCTCTCAATCCCTCTATTCTTTTGTAAAAATGATCCTAAATACTTAAAACTTCCAGTTACAGACAACTTGTCATCCCCTATCTTAACAAAGTCTCATTACGTCTAATATTATTAGACTTAAATTCCATATATTCTATCTTTACTCTACCAAACCTAGAACCTTTCACTTTTAGTGTTTCCGGCTAAGATTCGAGTTTAGCATTTACTCTAGACATGTCTCATCTATTAAAACAATATCATCCGCAAATAGCATACACTATGGTAATATGTCTTGGACTTAGTCTCATGAGTTCATCAATGATTATTGTAAAAAAATAGGGACTTAAAATTGATCCTTGAATCTACCCTTGTCTTTATAGGAAATGTTTTGGTTAACCAGTCTGAAGTCTTCACTTTTGTCATTGCATCCTCATATATATCCTTAATTATTATAATATACGCCCAGGTTTAAAATTTCGACCCATGCCGAGGTTTCGGTCCTAGACCGGAACGATATGGTTTCGGTACCGTATCGTACCGTGCCGATATAGTTTCGGTATTTTTTAAATATAAAATATATTAATTAAAAACTAAAATATTTAACATAAATATTTAAAAATAACAAGATAAAAAATAATCTTTTAAAAAAGGAAAAGATATGAAAATAGATAAATAAATAAATAAAAATTTTATTATAATTTTTTAAATTAAAATAAATGAAATATAAAATTAATTAGATAATTTTATTAAGGTTTTTAATAAAGTTTCTTTAGATTATCTCCACCATAACTAGGAGTTGATTAAAAAAATTAACCTAAGTTTAATTAAAAAGAATCTGAAATCTGACACCACTTGCGAGCCCACACGACTTCGGTGTTATCCTAGGGTTGCGCGACCAGCCATGGCTGTGGGGATTGCATGACTCCTTCGGCACGACCACGTTAGTCGTGCAACCCCTCTGCAGTGACTGTGGTCGCACGATGCCTCCACGACGGCAGCGGAAGGGTTATGCGACCTCTCCGCTATTGTTGCAGAGTCAAGTGACCCCTTTGTTATGACCACAGGGTCGCGCATCACTTCACGCCTGTCGTGAGTCTGGTGCCGGGGTCGTGCCGGTATCGGTCGCCGAGCGGAACGAGACGTTTCGCCCGTTTCGACCGTTTCGGCACGACACTTTAAACCATGATATACGCTATACTAACACCTCTCTTTTCTAGAATTTTTCATATAATTTCCCTTGGGACTATCATAAGCTTTTTCTAGGTCGACGAATACCATATGTAAATCTTGCTTTTCTTCCCAAATCTCTAACATTAGAAATCACATTATCATATATGTCATATTACAGGATTACTATACTTCTTTCATCTGTGAAACCTATAACAATATCAGTCTAGGAAATCTAAATCAATAAAAAAACACATTAAAAATTATAGTTTTCTAAATCTATTATTTAAACTTTTAAATCTTATATTCTAATATTACAAAAACTATACTTTCAGAATCTATCATAATATTTTCCTCCAAAAATAAATTTTATATAGTGTTGAGTGTTTATCATTTTTTCTTAAAAAACTTCTTTTTGATTATCAAAATCAATAAGACCTTTTAATTTTTTCATTCAGTATCTTATTGGGTACGTCTCTAGATTTTCTTTCTCTAACTCTAATAATACAATAAATATTTTTACCCCCATTCTTCATAGATTATCATAGCTACATTTTCTTTTTCTAACTCCAATAATACAATAAATATTTTTACCCCCATTCTTCATGGATTATCATAGCTCAACCAAGCACCGCTAACCATTAGCTCATCTTCTTTTATTTACTAATGTTTTCAGTGATTCTTGGAGGAAACTATTGATAAATAGACATTATCCAAACTGTGGTCTAATAGAGAATAAAGTCAAACATAAGTAACGTAATGACTTACCATAAGAACTGGTCTTTGAACATACATTTGAGAGAACATAATTGCTGTATAGGAAAATAGTTTCTCTTACTTGAGGAGTACGTTAACATACCTTATCATGTATAAAGTCGTATAGACTATGCTTTTCAATAAACTCAAAAATCTCAGGCTTCATTAGCTGTAATAATAAACAGAGAAAAGAGATAAGCAAGAACCTGAATTAAGCGAGATGAGATCCTCTGTCCCGAAAATGTTGTGTCCCCGTGTCCCAGCGCCGATCGGACGGCTATGATATTTTCATGATGTACACTACATCCTTGAGATGTGATTTAGGCCGTCCGATCGGCGCTGGGACACGGGGACACAACATTTTCGGGACAGAGGATCTCATCTCGAATTAAGCTTGGTGATCAACATGAGCAACTGACCAGTTGCAGCACATTACATGCATGGTTAGTTACAAAAGCTCATATTCTGTAGAATGGTCTACTTACATCCGCATATAATGCAAGAGCTTTTTCAGATTGTGTATTGATGATATACAACTCAGCTAATGCCTGCCAAAGGGAATAGAATGTGAATTTGAAATACAATAATAAAAAGAAGAAGAATACAGTGAGTTGTGAGTTTACCTCCTTTAGAAAGTCAGTCACAGATGATGTATTAATCTGTGGTTCAATAGCAGATATAATATGTGTTGAGGAATACAGTGTATGTGGCCATGATTTGACAGTTGTCAATAGAAGTTTGTGGAAAGATGGATTTGTAGCTAATGAAACAAGTGCAACCTGCATGGACAGAAATTTATTTTCAAAAGTCATTATTTAACAGATTACCGCATAATGTCTAGACTGAATTTGAAAATGGAAAATGATGGCATTTTGTAGACAAGATTTTGTAAATGTATTTGCGACAATAATTCACCGTCCAGTTGCATGCCCCTAGTGCAGGACAGCATGGGAACAAGGTCCAGCCCACATTTTAGTATCTTCAGCAAGAGTTCTTAAGAGAAAAAAGTGTGCCAAAGTCCCATAGTAAAATAAACTAATAGTTCAACATAAAATCAAGAGCTCCATGGTACATTTCAGGTTCTATTTTTAACAAAAATAATGATCATGCAATACATGCTGAAAACACATTTTCTGGAGATACATTAGACATAGGTACCTCATAAGCAGTATCATTCAGTTGTGGATTTTCAATTGGTATGTAAGGAACTAGGACCGGAAGTTGGCGAAGATGAGCAAAGTGGAAAACCCATCTGTTAGGGAAAATAACTGAATCACTACATTAGAAAATATTAATAATGCTAACACACAAGTGGAGGTTTAATAAACCTTTCCCAGGCTGAAGCAGATCCTCGAAGTATTTTAGGGCATAGAGATGCAGCCTCTGCATACTTCCTTTCAACAATCAAATGGTCAAGGTATCTTGAACCCACCTGGCTTGCAATTTATAGCCATAAATCACTTAATAAGATTCAAATTCTCTTAATATGCAATGATGTAAAAATATTAGTAGAACAAAAAATTTAATAAGAGCAAGCAAGAGATCCTAAAAGCTAGGATACCAAACATGGCCTATGAGGGTATATGATAGATATGTTCCAATCAGAGACAAAGAAAGTCTTGTCATGAAATAGTCACAGAGAGCCACATAGAGTTTTAACATTCCAATTGCACAATTAGGGTTGTAAACAAGCCAAGACGAGCCAAGCTTTGTGGTGTTCAAGCTTGTTTGACCAGGTAGCCTAGTCTAGCCAAGCCGAGTCTAAAATGAACCAAGTTGTTAAAATGATTGTTCAAGCTTGACTTGATTTTTTTTTTTTTTAATGAGCTTGAGCTTTGTTTGAGCTTGGCTTGAGCTTGATTCGTTTATGTGTTATCGAGCTCTCAACTTAAACTTGTTTGATTGTTTAAAATTTTACATTTTGATTAGTTATTAAGCTTGATAATACAAATTTGTTTGTTTATTTTGAAAGTTTCTTTATTTATTTAGTAAGTTGATAAGAATTTTATTGCTGATTCACAAATGTTGTTCACGAATATTGTTCATGAACCTTCTTTACAAACATTATTCATAACATTGTTCACGAACATATCCATAAACATTGTTCATGAACGTCAACGAGCTGAACACATATGTGTTCAAGCTTGTTCATTTAGTTAAACGAGTTGTTCAAGCTTATTCATTTAATTAATCTTGTGTATATTGAACGAACATAAACAAACTCTTACCGAGCCGAACACCAAACTTGTTCACAAACGTTTCATACATTTACAACCCTATGCCCAATGCACATAACCTTTAACTTTTCTTTCTTCCATTCCTACATACTATTGTTAGAATAAATATTCTATTAATAGAAAACTTAGAAGTCTATATAAAAGGACAACGTATAAAAGATTATGAATTTACCAGTAAATTGACAATTGATTCCACATTAACATGAAATTTTTAATGAAACTGAAATGATCCTCTCAATTTCTACTTCAGATGTTGAATTGTTTTCTTGCGAGCATGGAAAGATTTCATATATGCTACATGATTGCCATTCTAAGAAAATCACCCAAGCACATAAATAATCTCAAGACTATACAAACTCAACTAGCACAGAAGCCATATAATAACTAGAATTGGTGCTACCAAACTTGACCATACCATTATTTTACCAAACAACAATAAATGACATCTTGTTAAAAAATATAAAGAGGCCTATTTGCTCTTTAAGTTAATTTTTTTTTCTCAATAGATAAACTCTAATGCATATATGCATGGTTTAAAATCTCAACCTATACCGAAGTTTCGGTCTTGGACTGGAACGATACAATTTCAGTATCATATCGTGTCATGCCGATATGGTTTCAGTATTTTTTTTAAATATAATATATAATATATATATATATATATATATATACATGAGAATGTTATCATACTTACCTTATGGTGCTCATCTTATGAGCACTAAATATATTTTTTTAGAGTTTAGGGTTTAGAATTTAGGATTTAGTCTTTCGAGTTTAGGGTTTGGGCTATAGTATATATATATATATATATATATAACCCTAAACTCTAAAAAAATATATTTAGTGCTCATAAGATGAGCACCATAAGGTAAGTATGATAACATTCTCATGTATATATATATATATATATATATATATATATATATATATATATATATAAACAAAGAAATTAAAAAACAAATTACACATGGTGCTCACAATAAGATAAGTAGGGGGTATATATATATATATATAGAGAGAGAGAGAGAGAGAGAGAGATTTTTTAGGGTTTAATTAAGTCTATTTAAATTATCTCTATTATAGTTAGGAGTTGATTGAAATTATTAATTTAAATTTTATTTAATTAAAAGCTAAATTTTGGCCCCTATTCCAAGCCACCAGTGACTGCAGGGTTTGCACGATGCATCTGGAGCGGCCACGGGGCTGGTGCAATGCATTTGCGGAGGTTGTGGGGCCTTAGGACCTCAGGTGTGTCAATGCCGTTCTGCAGGCGAAATGAAATGTTTCGCCAGTACCGGCAGTTCAGCACAAGATTTTATACCATGTTGTAATGACCAATGTAAATCAGTATTATATGATCAAGTATTTGGCCTTTGCAATAAGGTGTGTCTACTGTTACCATTATGGATGTGTGAGCATAATAGATATTTTTACTTACAACCAAACTGTTTCATTCGATTCTTGCTTGTTTGGATGACAGCTCTTGTCCAACACTAAAATAGTTTGAACCACGTCAAGCACCAATTACCATATGGTTCAGAAATTCCAGAGGATCTACATTTATGCAATCAGTAAAATCTAACAAGTTTTTGTCAAATGTACTATCTCCATGCATGATATACATCTAAGACGCACCAATGAATCTGAAACGAATACAATGCAATCAAGAAAATGTCCTGTTACAGCAATATTCAGTAAAAATTTATCTGAGAAATGCATGTCTTCATGAGATACAAAAAAATATAATTATCCAATTGTACAAAAAAAATGTTTGGAAAAATATACACTAAGGAGACAATCAAATCAAGTTGCTTGAATCAGCCACCTAGGAACCAATTTTTGAGTGTTCAATTAAAGAAGAAACCAGAAAACATAGGATACCTCATCAAGAAGCTCCGTCGGTCCTTGACCTGCTTCAACTGCAGCTAATGCTTTCTCATGCCAACCATGTTGCAGAAGCCAAGAAATATGATCTTCGGCATCTCTAGCATGAATACATGTATAAACTACTCATTACCTACTGTTTACAGATGAAGAAGATGGAATTGATTACTGTGACAATGATTCTACCAATAATACCAGGGTTTGCAAACACCTGACTCCAACCACAAAGCATAATACCAAACTTGAAACCATTATTGAAAACTCTTCCACCTTAATTTGTTGTCACATCACAACTGGGAGACTAGCTACAAAGATTCATAAGGGTTAACAGCGTTACTACAGTTAACTTCTTTGGGTCATCGGAGTTGAGCCCACAAAGTTAATGGGTACAAGTTGGAGTTTCAGATCACCTGCTGGGACAATCAGCATGACATGGTTTGACTGGACAAGGATGTCAAGGATACAAGTGGGGAAGAATGCAACAAATTCAGTCAATCTAATTAGTTTCATGTGCTACAAGGATAAGCTTTCAACAATTTGAATGGCTCAGCCTGCTAGTACTTCTTAGCTGCCTTACTGGACATAGCACCAGGCTCAACCAATGCATTGAGCTTGCAAAATGTTACAAAATAGAAGCAGAAAATTCAAAGCCACCAATTCTAGCAATTGGGCCTGAAATTTAACACTTGCAGAGAAAAGAAGCAAGCCCAAAAGTCAAATATTTGGATTTAAGCTATCATAGCAAAGAACCAAAGATCAAGTCTCACAAAGTTCTATTGGATGAAGATCTTTTCCATTAGCTCTTGAACAGTTCAAAATCAATATTCCAAAAAACAAAAAAAGACCACAAACCTAGGCCTTGCAATTACAACGTCCTTGGGAGATACTATGTAGTATAAAGGTTCATCACCAGCAGCCCACTGACCACCAGCATAGCTACTTCCTATATTTGAAAGGGCAGCAAAGGATAAGGTAAGTGCTGAACGTATGATACAGATTTGTAACAACACCACATGAGAAACTGCAAACCTGAGAAAGGAGCATGTGCAAGGGCATAATCCTTTGCTTTATAATGCTCATAACCATGGACTGGCAGAGCATCTGTTGTTAGCTCCTCATTTTTCCATGAGACAATTCGTACCACCGGTCTTTGTGCAGTTCCCTATAGAAAAGTTTTGCTAAGAATAGGTGTGCAAGGGTGATTAAACCTAGCTTTGAGCATAATAACCATCCTTTTCAATCTACCAGATACATTAAACACTGCATAAAAAGAATATAGAAAAAAGGAAAATTTCTCAAGAACAAAATGAAATGAACCAGAAAACAACATCATGCAATTTCTAATTGTAAATTTCATAAGACACACTTGAACTCAGGTCTTCAATTTGGACATTAACATCTGGAATGATGCACTTGCTTGTAGAATGTTATATATCTAGATAGACATAGAATATAGATCCCCTCCGGTAATTCACCTTCATGAATGATGTGATTCTATTATGTTTTTTCTCCAAGATAACTACAATTTTTTATATATGATAATCTAAGGTTCGACAACTATAAAAATGAAAACATAAGTACACAGTTACCCAAGTTCCTAAACATGTTTGATTCACAAATATTGGAATTTCAAATTTGGATTATCTTTATATAGATTCAGTGTGAAATATGGTTTCTACCTTATGAATTTCAATAGACCAATAGGGATAACATAATTTGAGTGGTTCTTAAACAGTATCAATAAATAAGTAAAGGCAAATTTCCTAATGGGCACCCCCTAAAGTTCTAGAATTCGCAATGGGAACACCTAGTTTAGTGTCTTTCCAAATCATGCATCTCCATTCTTTACATGCCCAAAGTACTCGTCACAAAAATCAATTTATTTCTTTCAAAATTTATTTGTCATTTTGGATAAATAAGGAATAATTGATTTGTAAGAGCAAGATTTGTCTAAGGACCATTAAGGTGGTTTGGGTCAAATCACCTTGATGGACCACAAAAGATCAAATGTGGCAAGGTAAGAGTCATGATGATGACTCGAAACAACCCATTGACCTTTAAAAGGAAAAATTCAGATAGATCTAGGAACCACTGTTTGTCCAAAATGATAACATAACGTTTTTACCTTTAAAAAATCTAAGAGGAAAAAATTAAATTGTGAAACCAAAGGTACATGTCATATGTAAAATGGAAAAGGTGCATGATTTGATAAGAAATAAAACCACAAGCACCAATTTGAAAATTCCCCAACTTTAGGATGAGCGTGGGAAATTTGCCTAGCATAAATTGGGACCATATGCAGATTACATCCATGTAAGATCATTTAACAAAACATTTTGTATGAGTAAAAGTAGTCGTTCACCATTTCAAAGGACAATATCAAAGTTGTAATATTTCCTTAAATATTTGATGTTCTCATTGCATCAAAGAAGAAAAAGAATGGTAAAGAGTTCAAATATCACTCACTGATAAGACAATTTGAATTTTGATTTTTGAAAAAAAATCTCACTCATTGACGCAATAGGTAAAATCCAGAAAAGACTTTCAAACTTGAAAACAACATTTGAATCTAAACAAACTTAAAACCACATTATTCCAGTCATAAGAACAAAGGAAAAAAACCAAACAAGGACAAGATTCTCAAAACTAAGAAACTTAACCACAAAGATTTCTATGTAAATTATATGTTAGTCACTGAATTATTTGGGAAAAAAACACAGAAAGTAATTTCTTCCATGCAACAAGTTACAGCCTCAAGTAGCTGCAAGCTTTTGATGGATAAAAAAAATATAAACAAGAAATTGCCTTGAAAACTGAAAACACCATTTCAATCTAAATAGATAGCTAAACATACATCATTACAATTGCAAAAACAATGCAAAAGAAATCAAACAAGAACAGGATTCTCAAAACTATGAAACTTTAACCACAAAGATTTCTATGTAAATTATACACGTTTGTCACTGAATTATTTGGAAAAAAAACCGTAACTCGGTACCTTCCTCTTTGCAACTAGTTGCAGCCTCAAATAGTTGCAAGTTTTGATGGGGAAAATACATTAACAGAAAATTTCATACAAAATTGAACCTAACTACCAAAGTAGGAACAATAGCAACTAGTGTCCTTGAAACTTCCTCATCCTCCACTTCCTCTTCTTCTTCTTGAACGGTTATCATTGAATCCACACCACTAGTGGTAGGCTTGTTAGTGTAAGCCCTAAGAGCCAATCAAGAGTTGATTGATTGAGAACATATTGTATCATATTTCATTAATAAAAGGCAATGATTATTATATTTACTTCAGATATGTATCAGATAAATAAGTATAATAAGTTTTAGGGTAGTAGGTTCTACTCTACAATATATTAATTGGTTGAATTGATAGTGGAAGGTTGTAGATATATATAGAATACTACTCTTAAGTATTCCTAGTCAAGCATTAATATACAAGGGCAATATTAACACGTTGAGACTAGTATATAAGTTAATTGATGACTTAATCTCACAAGTCATGGATATAAGATATCAAGTTGACACATGGGTATATATTAGAAAATATGTACTGAATTGACCTGCCATGAGAATATTTCATAGATCGTTATATGAGTATCATAAACATTCTCATAGTGACTATTGGTATGAATAGTTCTTAAACTTGAAGTCACTATGATTCCCTACATAAGGAGTTGTGTACTTTAGTATCGGCAAACGTCACCTGTAACAAGGCGGACTATAAAATCGATCACTGGATATGCAATAAGTTATATGGAGGGATGTGAGTGATGTAGATGGGATCTATCTCTTTTATATGACTGAAGTGATATCTGTGAAGCTCTTGATTAAGTAGGATACAAGAATGCATGACCATGCTCAAATTAGTTAATATGAGATATTGAGTTTATTTGATTGAGTGTGTCTACGTAGGGATCAAGAAACACAAAGATTGATAAGAGGATGGCGGACTATGCCTCATCGATCAATCTAGATATTAAGGATAGAAGGACTGAGTTATACAAGATAATAGACACAGACAAGTTAGGTCGGATCTCGATATTCTCGTCACTTGGGTAGCAATGGTGCATTGTTAGATGCCACTCATTGCTTAAGTATCTAAAATGTTGATTTGAATATATGAGAGTCTATTGAGTCACATACAAAGAACATGTTAATTTGGAGATGGGTTTATTTTAGTTTGACTAAAATATGATGGACCCTAAGACCATAGGGTTAAGTCTAATCCGAATTAGACTCATTAAGTTAGACTCATTGGATTGAGTCTAATCTGAATTATACTCATTTGAATTAATGGATTAGACTCATTGAGTTATTGAATTAATGTGTAATCCAATATATTAATCCAACCCATTAAGAAGATTAATAGAAATTAATGGAGATTAACTCATCATTAATAGAAGAAGACCAAAAAGTATGAAACCTTAGGTATTCCTTAAATGAATATAAAAGGCCTTTTGAGTGAAATTTTCACATGAGACTTTTCATCTTCTTCTTCTTCTTACTCTTGGCCGAATACCCTTGTGTGGCTAGTACTACGAAAGTGGTTCTTCTCTTAATCTGAGTTCGTGCGACGAACGGGAAACATGTTCATGTGGATACCGTAGAGGCGCAAATGTTCTGATCGTGCTGAGATTTGTATCCGAATCAAAATTGCTGTTAGGAGTACCGTTCACGCAACAAAGGTAACCTAACTATGTGATAGAGTAGTAAGAAGGAGTATACCATATTCGCATAGAACTCTAGAGCGATCTTTTTTCCGCTGCATTATATGTTATTTTCGCATAAGATCCCTATAAGGTTGACAACAGGTTGACCAATGTCCAACATCCATATGCATATGCCCAACAACTCATTTATATATATAATTAAAAGGCCACATGCACAAGAATCCAGATAGTCCAGAATTCCTTTTAGCCAATTATATTACTAGTAATGTTCAAATTAATTACATTAATTTTTTATATTAACTAATGTTTTCTTTTGAGATCCACACAGCTATATTTTCTTTAAGTTGCCTTTTAATATGTTCATACCAGGGTTCAAAATCAAGAGCCATGCCAAAGTTTCGAACTTTGATTGGAACGATACTATTTTAGTTTGGTCTCGGTGTTTCAACATGTGGTGCTAGTAGACAATTGAAAGGGGGAGACAAAGGAGATGAAAAAGAAGAAGATAACACAATTATATATCTAACTTCATATTTTATGTTTCATTTAGAATTTGTAAAGCTACAAAAGAAATAACAACCATTATTTCAATTCATGTAGTGGCATTTTGCAGCATGTTAAGAGATGTTGAATGTGCACGCTATCAACATGATTGACACAGTGACATAGGATTGATTAAATATGTCATGCCGAATAATATCGAGTTCCAACAATTTATTGAAATGATGCATTTAGATAATGCCACCCAGCAAAGTACAAGATTTCAAGTCATGGTTCATACCACACAAATTTATTTATTTTTCATTTTAGCATCGATTAGAGTAGCGCCTAATTGTTTTATTTATTATTTTCTTTTGGGCAACTCCATTCATCCATTTTAGCATTCTCATTTTTGTTACATTAACATTTTATATGTGCTGCTTCTTACTAGTTTAACACCAATTCATAAAGCATGACAAAATGTACCATGGTCATGGATTATAATATCCTTCCATTGATTGGCATATGTGAAAATTTTTGTTCCATCCATTAATCAACTTGCAAAACATCACGAATGAAACTGATCGGGCTTCTTCCACAACGAAGGCAACACAATCGAACTCTTCACCAGAAGCATTTGAGGCTTCCATGACAATTGTGTGAAGCCTCCCGCCCTTCTGTGAAGACACTGACATAGGATGGGGTGAAGTAAAAATAGCATGTGGTGAAGTAAAAATGTGGTGTGAGGTAACAGCGAGGTGCAAGGTGGCAGTGATGAGAGTGAGGCGGTAACCTTGAGGCAGCAGAGGCTCTAACAACACCACAGGAAACTTCACAACATTTCTTGACCCTTGCTAAATGGTGGCAACAGTGTGTTGGTACATCCTGAGGCAGTGAAGCCTTCCATAGCACATGAGAAGCTTCCTAATTCTTCCACAAAAGTGGCGACAGTGTATTGGTACGTCCTTAGATTCTTCTCTTCCCCAAGGCTCCTAAATGTTCTTCTCTTTCTTGATTCTTCCTATCCTCCTCAACTGCCTCTAGCATGGCATGTTAGTACATCCATCACACTATCTCATTCCGGATTGAGATCAAAACTCAAGCTCAGAATGAGATTTCAGACATTTGACCGTATTATTATGAAATTTTCCCTTCAACATAATGGACCATAGTGATGAATCAAGACAATCCTCCAAAAGCTTGTGTTTATTTTGACTGATCACTCTTTATTCTATATTTTCATCAATATCCATCCTACATAACTAAAAGGAATTTAGTGTTCAACCATCTTAATTTTCAACTATTCCCTTAATTCTTTTTATATAACTTAGATAACTGAAATACATTTTTAATACATTTTAATTCAGTTTCAGTTCTAATTTCCAAAGTTTTTCTCCACAGTTTTAGCATCACCTTCAATCTATTTACACTCTCATCAGTTAATACAATATGTTTGCAAATAACATGTACCAAAAGATTATGGTATGTTGATATTTTATAAAAAAAAGACGATCAGCTATCATATGCCCCAGAACCAAAAACATTGATCATCCAATCAAACACCTGAGAAGTTTGTCAGTTTGAAAATAGTGTTGTTCCTAAAAATCCAATTGAGTCTCTAGTCTCAAATAATATGTTTATACTAATATATGAGCAAAAATGAATATGGCAACAAAGTATAAGAATTTGAAGATTGTTGAGCAGTTGTCCCCAAGGCGTAGCGGTGAGTGCATGGCAACTCTGGCGTAATGGTCAGGGGTCGATCCCCCGGAGTGATGGCCGACATGGTCGATCCCACCATGCGCTCAATGCTTGTGTACCAGCATGCAATGTTTGAAGTGCCGTTCCGTGCCGCCCGGCACGGACGGTTTTTACCGTTCCGTCGAGCGGCCGAAACCGGCACGGGAGGCGTCCCCGTCTCGGCGGCGCCGGAGGAGACGAGGGACGCCTCCTTCGGAGCTGGAGGAGACGCGGGACGCCTCCGGCGGCGTCCCGCGGCACCTTCGGCACCGAAAGCGTCACGCGCGACGCCTTCTGTACGCGACGCCTTCTGCTGCGGCGCCGAAAGCGTCCGGCAGGGTCGCCGGACGCTTCCGGCGACCCTTCCGGAGCCGCCGGAGGCGTCCGGCGACGCTTCCAGCTTCGCCGGACGCGTCTGCCAGATCGATCGCGCGCGGGCGCGATCTCGCGTACGCTACTGCGTTTTTTTTTTTTCCCCTGTTTTTAATAATTATTTATTTTATTTTATTAATTTAAACAATTCCTAAGGAGGATGGGTAGAGCATATGTGATATTTCGAAGAGGCTTTTATAAACCTAGTTAAATTATCCTAATAAAATATATAAAAAATATATTTAAAATTAAAATAAATTAAATAAATTAATTAATATACTGAAAAAATAATATTTTAAATTTCAAAATTTTTTAAAAATATATAATAATTCTTATTTATATTCTAATATATTTTTATTATTTTAAATTTCATTTAAATTTTTTAAAAAATGTAAAAAAATTCTAATAAATTATATTTATATTCTGTTTTTTTTTAAAATTTTTTTACTTGATATTTTTTACTATTTAAAATATATATTATTTAATTAATAATTAATTAAATGAATAAATAGTTAATTTATATAATTATTATTAATATAAAATTATATCTTGTATTAATTATTATTATTATTATTATTATTATTATAGATACTTCCATTTTAATTTGAATTATTGATATATCAATTCTATTTAAATAAAATTATTTTTAATTATTTTTTCTAACAATATTAAATTATTCAATAATTGAGAACTTATAATAAATCAATATATAACTTATTTTTATATACACAATAAACATATTTATCTTATCATTATTATAGATAAATAAAAAATACCGAAACTATATCGGCACGGCACGATACGATACCGAAACCGTATCGTTCCGGCCTGAGACCGAAACCTCGGCACGGGTCGAAATTTTAAACCATGCCAGCATGAACCTCCCTCCATATCTGTAAAGCCGGCTCTAGGGGGATCGTTAAGGTAGCGGATCTACCTTTGAAGATTGTTGAGCAATCAGAATGAGCTGCACTATGACAAAGATGTAAAGTTGCAGTAAATCAGTAGGTGGGAACATGTGTGGATGAGGAAGACGCAGAAAGAGGCTTCTGATAATTTTGATGTCAGAAATGATGCTTGTCTTTCCAAAATTCATTTAACCATTGCTAGGATATTATACAAGACATTGACATTGATATTATGTTGATTACACCAAGAAAAATATGTGCCTGTACAAAAGAAGGTTGGCTGAAGCAAGATAACAAACTGTGTTGCAGTAACAAGGCAGTTGATTTGAACAAGATCGACGGGATGGGAGAATGTAATCTTCCAGCATCATGGAAATATACTCTTAACCAAGTATGAAGCCATTTTATGTTCAGTTTTTATCAATCTACATGCGAAACATCTTTGGAGCAATATACGTTGAGATTCAATAAATTAAAATTTTCAAGTGAATACAGAAAGAGATCACCTTAAAGATTCTAAATGTGTATAGATATTCTTCAATCAGTCTAGACAGAGAACAAGAAGATATAGGTAGCACAAACTATTTAGTGAACAAAACATACAGCAATATTGTGAGGACACAAATAAATTTTCTGCATAATAAAAAGTAATTGAGGAAAGATTTACAAATCGGTTTCTTAAATGGAACTAGTTATAAATAGAACTTTCAACTAGAATATAAAGACGCATGGAAATAGTCAAAGTAAGACTACTAACTTGGATGCACAAAGGAACAGGAAATAGTCAAAAAAAAAAAAAAAATACACAAAGAATTAGACTATATGAAATATCAAGGGAAGATACTGAAATATCAAGCAACCCCTTGATGAAACTGGTAGTAAAAATTTTACCAGCCTGGCAGGTGGACTACTGTTGAAGTCTTTTTCTCCATTCTCCTCCTCCGGAATGTAAGCAAGCACAACCAGAGTATCACCAAAGGGAGCAATGCCAGATATATAGTAGCTAGTTTGAAAAGATGCTACAATATCCACATACTTTGTACTAGTTATGGATAAACTTATTTGCATCCCATTTGCTCCACTAGATTGGTTGCTCTTAATCGCTGCTATTTTAACAGATGTTCCCCAGCCAATAACCAAGAGTGTGTCAGCCTAGACATGAGAAAGAAGTGCTTAGCATGCAAACACTGACTTACAGAAGATTAGTCACTATAAGTAGGAAATTAAGTCTTGTGATAATTTCTGACTTTTTATTATTAAAATCAAAATGCTAAAAACTACTTGGTGTAATTATTTAATGTCACCATCAAGAAAGCCTTTTCCAACATAATTTGAACCCTTATAACATAATTTGAACCCTTCTAACATAATTTGAACCCTTCTCCTAAATGACCTAATGGAAAAGTCTGATCCTCCAACTCCCACAACAGTAATATTGATTTTCACATGTATGAACTAAAAATTTAGGAAGCAAAAAAACTACATTTTACACCTGAAATAAAAATGAATGACTAAACATAGATCAAACAAAACCTGACTTGAGCACGTGTCTTCTTCAGTTATAACATCTCAGAATATGCATCACTAACTCAGGTGGAAAGATCCATTCTAAACATGAACAATACAAGGCAAATACAGAAAAGCTAACATTTCCGGACCTCAAGTCCTGTAACCAAAAATACTATAAACCATGGTTTAAAGTGTCGTGCCGAAACGGTCGAAATGGGCGAAACGTCTCGTTCCACTCGGCGACCGGCACCGGCACGAACCCGGCACCAGACCCACGACAAGTGCGACGTGTTGTACGACCCTGTGTTCACAGCAGAGGGGTCACTCTACCCTGCAACAGTAGCGGAGAGATTGCATAACCCTTCCGCTGCCTCCGTGGAGGCATCGTGCGACCGCACTACAGAGGGGTTGCACGACCAACGTGGTCGCGCCAAAGGAGTCATGCAATCCCCGCGGCCATGGCTGGTCGCGCAACCCTGCGATAGCACTGAAGTCGTGCGGGCTTGTGAGTGGTGTCGGATTTCAAATTTTTTTAATTAAACTTAGGTTAATTTTTTTAATCAACTCCTATTTATGGTGGAGATAATCTAAAGAGACTTTATTAAACCCTAATAAAATTATCTAATTAATTTTATATTTCATTTATTTTAATTTAAAAATTATAATAAAATTTTTATTTATTTATTTATCTATTTTCATATCTTTTCCTTTTTAAAAAGATTATTTTTTATCTTGTTTATTTTTTTAAATATTTTAGTTTTTAATTAATATATTTTATATTTAAAAAATACCGAAACTATATCGGCATGGCACGATACGGTACCAAAATCGTATCATTCCGGTTCAAGACCGAAACCTCGGCACGGGTTGAAATTTTAAACCTTGCTATAAACCAACTTTAGTTATTCCATTTACTAAGAGACAAGCAGTGGGTTTACTATTTAAAGAAATGCCTTATGTATTGTTTGCTACTAAGTTTGCAGTATGCCATTCTATCCAATATATACAATCCTCAAGCTAACTTAAGTACTTTCCTTAGTTTACACTTTCTTTGAAAAAGACTGGATAACAATGTAATGATGGATCATTCTCAACAAACCTGCCAGACCAAGTGAGGAAGTAAAAGTTCAGGGCGTGGACTTCCTCTCGGCCTCTCAATAAAAGCAATGCGTTGATTATTGGCCATGTCATAAATTTTCACCCCTGCATCATTTGCCCAAGCAATTAGGTTTGTTCTCCATCTGACAGCATGTATTGGACCTTCACCATCATGAAGAATCTAGATGGGAAAATATAAAGAGCAATTGTTAATGTTATAGCTCTATTAATGATGATTATAACAGTAGAAGAGATGTTGGAACACCTGATATACCTGTTTATTGTATCCAAACCAATTCTTCATATTCAGAAAAAGGTGACCAGCCAACCCACCAGAAACAAATCTCCTTGAGGCTTTGCGTGAAAAATCAGGGTCTAAAGACATTGTCTTCATTGGGCGATGGTACTCAAATTTTAATTTTTCATCGGTAAAGAGACCATTTATGACTACAGTTCCATCATCTGAACAGCTACCAACATATTCACCTTCTGAATCAAAGCTAATGTCATTCACGGTGGCTGTGTGGGAAGTATATTCTTTGACCTGCGAAGAAAAAATTTAGTTGTGACCACATATAGAGGATGTTCAAGCAGCAATGCTCATTTGAAACAAGATCTAGAAAAGACTTATTAGAAGTTAGAACATCAATGACGTTCACATCTATTTAACATAGGCTAACAAATTACAATCCATAATTTAATAAGAAACTCTTTAAAACTTAATCTACAATCATATTTTGTTTACTATAGAAGGAAAATAATCAAAAGAAAAAAAATAATCCAGAGGGAGAGCAAGCACCAATGAAATGGAAGGCTGATTCTTGGAAGTTCAAATGTGTGGTAGACACATCTTATAAATAATAATATTTTTTATTCATTTATAAATTATACAGCCTGTTAAGATGAAGATCTCAGTACAAAATTGAATGATTACAAAAGCTAAATGGCACAGCATACAAAAAGTCAAACGGCACAGCATAACATACCCTTCTTGTACCAGCATATGGCCAGGAGATGTGCAAATGGGAGGTTGATCTTGCTCTATGCTAAGCTAGAGTAATTAGCATAAAACCTAACTAATTGGGAAGTGACAAATGTGGTCCACAAGCATAACAAACAAAGTGCTAAGATAAGCAAAAGCATAAAAAATTGGCACATATCTTTGATGATAGATGATACCCTAGGCGAGCCTTGCATCCCAGCTACTCAAGGAGGACATACCTAGAGTCCTAGACCATACTTAGGCATGGTCCCTATACCATTTGCCCCTCTAGTACTAGGTGATGCCTGGACATGGTTCCTATGCCATACCTTGACATGGTGTTGACCCTACTTAGGTACGGCTCTCCCACCTACCTATATGTATAAATACCCAAGTATATCGGCCAGAAAAGGGGAGAAAATTCTCACTTTTTTTTAATGTCTCTGTATTCTTTCTACATCCGCCCTTGTGTAACTTAAGCATCAGAGGGTCTTTATCGTACAACTCCGACCCTCTTTCTAGTGCATAATTTGTATGTCTACGACTTGGCCTCAACAATCTCCACCTCAACGGCTTCCACATCATTCAGCCTTGGCCTCGTCGTTGTCCATTTCAGCATTCCAAATCAATGGCAGTTTTATGTTGTATCATTTTTGGCATCGTCAGTAAGAGGTCCCCTACGGTGTCCACGCATGGAGGAGACGAGATCAAACCCGAGAACGGCGAGATTCACCTTCTCATGAAGAAAAGGAAGTTTCTAGGAGAAGGTTGGATAACGACAATCATCCTACCTGATGGAGAATCAACATCATCTCAGGAGGAGAGTCCTGTAATTTGCCCAACTTGGGAACCTACGATTGCGAAAGGCATTCACAAACATCCCATTATGGCAAGGTCACCTTGTATATTTCTCGAGGCTTAGTGCCACGCCTCTCTAACCTCCTAAAGGTTGGCCTTTAGGATGCATTGAGTTCCATTGCAATGAATTGCAACTTTAATTGGATACTCTCTATTTTATTATTATTCTGATTCACATATCTCTCCCCTTAGAGATTCACCCAATGTTTAGGGATCGAGCTCCCCCTTTGTCTCAAGGATTTGCTAAAGGTAGGGGTTGATTTTTGATTCTCTCCGAACTCTTAAAGGTTGCCAAAGGTCTCTAGATCAAGCTCCCCCTTCGCCTCAAAGGTTCTTCCAAGGTACAGGTTCACTTTCAATTCTTTCTTAGACCTCAAAGAGTCTACCTGAGGTCTTATGATCGAGGTTCTCCTTCGTCTCAAAGGTTCACCCAAGGAAGGGGTTGACTTTCAATTCTCTCATGGACCTAAAAGGTTCCTAAGGTCTCGGGATCAAACTTCCTCGTCACCTTAAAGGATCTCCCAAGACCGGGTCAACATTTAATTCTCTCCTAAACCTTAGAAATTCGCCTTAGGTTTCAGGATTGAGCTCCCCCTTTGTCTCATAGGATCATCCAAGACAATGATTGACTTCTAATTCTTTCGCCGGCCTTAGAGGTTTACCCAAAATCTCGGGATCAAATTCCTTCATCTCAGGGTTCGCCAAAGGCAAGGATTGCAGACCTTAGAGGTTCACCTAAGGTCTCTGGATCGAGCTCCTACTAAGTCTTAGAGATTCGTCCAAGGTAGGGGTTGATTTCCAATTCTCTTCAAAAACTTAGAGGTTTTCTCAAGATCTCAAGATTGAGCTTCCCATTCCCTCATAGGTTCGCCCAAGGTAAGGGCTAACTTTTAATTCTCTCTTAAAGCTCAAAGGTTCACTTAAGACCTTGGGGTCGAGCTCCCCATTCACTTTAGAGGTTTGTCGAAAGCAAAGATCAACTTTTGATTTTCTCACGGCATAGAAGTTCGCTCAAGATCTCAGATTGAGCTCTCCCTTTGCCTCAGAGATTCGCCCAAGGCATGGGTCGGCTTTCAATTCTCTCCCAGACCTTAAAGTTTCACCCAGGGTTTCGAGATAGAACTCTCCCTTTACTTCAAAGGTTTGCCCAAGGTAGGGGTCAACTTTCGATTATATCTCTCCTAAACCGCAAAGGTTAATCCATGGTCTCGGGACCAATCTCTTCCCCCCTTGGCCCATAACTATGGGGTTGACTCTTTTAAGTCAAGACTAGTTTATTACATGTTCATACAAAGGCCTTTTCATCTAAATCAAATTCATTGTATGTTCATATATTACCAAATCTAAGCAGAAAGGCCTCGAGACGGTGACTTATTAAAGTCCCCGCATTGAGCCTATAACCCATCCTCAGCTTCCAGCACAATTGAGATCCTAAGAATACTTCTATGTCATCTCTGTTTTTTAGTCCATCTCTAGCACATCAAAGTCTTTAAATACTTCGACGTTAGCTTGCAGTTTCGCCCAAATGTTGGGACCCACCTTAACATCCTGTTAACTTAAGCACTCTAATCGAGTCTTATGCACCTCAACTCCTCGACTTGACTTAAAGGGGAGACTAATGATACCCTAGGCGTCGCCTCCCATCCCACCTGCTTTTGGTATTATTGGTCACACATGAAGTCCTTAGTCATACCTGAGAATGGTCCCTCTGCCATTTAAGCATGCAATCCTAGACCATGCCTAGGCATAGTCCCCATGCCATACCTACATATGATTCGCAGTTATAGGTCTACTTAGATATGAACTCCCACCTACCTACATGATATATCCACCAAAAAATGGAGAGAAGAATCCCACTCTCTTTAGTGCCTTTGCATTCTTTCTATATCCACATTTGTGTGACTTAAATGGACTTTGTTGGATAACTCTAGTGCCCATAACACTCTTTATAGCGTGTGCAGGCTACTTGGACCCAATGATCTCCACCTCAACAGCTTCCACATCATCCAGCCTTCACCTCATCGTTGTCCATTTCAACATTCCACCTCAGCAACAGATTTTCTCTGCATCAACGCACATCATAGTGAAATATTAAACCCAATCAAGTGTTAAAATGTGGTTCTAGGCTTTAGGCAATTGGTCGCCTCGGTTGTAGATGGGGACATCACAATCCGCATTAAAATCTTAGAAAAATAGAAAAACAAAAAAAATAAAAAATAAGTGAAAATCAGATAATACAATCAAAATCGGTAATAATCATCAATGAAAAAAAATGATATCAAAAAATAAACAAATAATAGCGTGGAAATTGCAAAGGAAACTAGAAAAACACACCTAGTATGGAGATAAGGGGAAATTGAAATTGAAATCACATAATACTTGAATCACAAGTGGTGTTGGGTGAAGAAAAAAAGTCAAGAGAGGGGTATGTCAAGCAAAGAAGTCAAACTTAGGAGTTGTATCAGATAGATCTCAAAGTAGGGTAGAAATTAGAAATTAGGGTTAACTAATCCCTATTAAATGAACCACAATCTATTAAGTGAACTAAAACCTAAAAAACTATTTTTTCTAGGCTACCTAAGCAGCCCACCTATGCCAATTTTTTAATTAGTCAATTAGTACAAATCATTTATCCTCTAGGCAAGGTGGAGAAGGATCAAAACCACCTAAGTTGCCTATATCGAGTTTTAAAACCATGAACTCAATTTGACAAAGTAATAATAATTCTCACATACACATACATAAGAGATTATCGCCTGCATTTATGCACACAAAGGGTCCCTCTGCCATTTAAGCATGCAATCCTAGACCATGCCTAGGCATAGTCCCCATGCCATACCTACATATGATTCGCAGTTATAGGTCTACTTAGATATGAACTCCCACCTACCTACATGATATATCCACCAAAAAATGGAGAGAAGAATCCCACTCTCTTTAGTGCCTTTGCATTCTTTCTATATCCACATTTGTGTGACTTAAATGGACTTTGTTGGATAACTCTAGTGCCCATAACACTCTTTATAGCGTGTGCAGGCTACTTGGACCCAATGATCTCCACCTCAACAGCTTCCACATCATCCAGCCTTCACCTCATCGTTGTCCATTTCAACATTCCACCTCAGCAACAGATTTTCTCTGCATCAACGCACATCATAGTGAAATATTAAACCCAATCAAGTGTTAAAATGTGGTTCTAGGCTTTAGGCAATTGGTCGCCTCGGTTGTAGATGGGGACATCACAATTCGCATTAAAATCTTAGAAAAATAGAAAAACAAAAAAAATAAAAAATAAGTGAAAATCAGATAATACAATCAAAATCGGTAATAATCATCAATGAAAAAAAATGATATCAAAAAATAAACAAATAATAGCGTGGAAATTGCAAAGGAAACTAGAAAAACACACCTAGTATGGAGATAAGGGGAAATTGAAATTGAAATCACATAATACTTGAATCACAAGTGGTGTTGGGTGAAGAAAAAAAGTCAAGAGAGGGGTATGTCAAGCAAAGAAGTCAAACTTAGGAGTTGTATCAGATAGATCTCAAAGTAGGGTAGAAATTAGAAATTAGGGTTAACTAATCCCTATTAAATGAACCACAATCTATTAAGTGAACTAAAACCTAAAAAACTATTTTTTCTAGGCTACCTAAGCAGCCCACCTATGCCAATTTTTTAATTAGTCAATTAGTACAAATCATTTATCCTCTAGGCAAGGTGGAGAAGGATCAAAACCACCTAAGTTGCCTATATCGAGTTTTAAAACCATGAACTCAATTTGACAAAGTAATAATAATTCTCACATACACATACATAAGAGATTATCGCCTGCATTTATGCACACAAAGGGACAACGCTAGTGTCTCCTTGCAAACGATTGTGTCTAGTGACCACCTATATGCCTCTTAAAGGGAAGTCGCCTTTTCCCCTCTCAAAGAATCATTCCTACCCCTTTTCCTTTTCAATGAATCATTGTTGCTCTTTCCCCTTTCAAAGATTCATCCCCTTTCAAGAAGATGTTGTTGGCACCCCTCCCTGCACCGACAATTGCCACATTTCACCCACACTATCCTCTCCCCCCAATCTCAAGTATTCTATCTTTGTTCCCTTGAAATAGTCAACCTCCCTTCATGAGAAGCCAACCTCCCTCCAACACTACTTGATGTTAGTCTGTCATATCATGGCATGTATGGCATATAGATGGACATAACCCTAGAGTCGTTTTACATCAAAGATGGTTGGGTGTTGCCAAACCAGAGATTATACAACTAGAGATATAACGGGTCCATGTTGGTCAAGTATTATCAACATCTAATTAGTGATCACATAATCAAAGAATTCCAACCTGACGGTAGAAACATTGATCAATACTAGTGGTAGAAGCCCTCTTTTATAAGATGTCATTAGGTTTTCTTGTCTGAGAATGAAAATAAAAGTAATTTATAAAGATTGACATATCTTAGAGATAGATAAACAAGAGACAATATGTAATATCATCTAACCTTCTTATTTATATTTGTCTACTCCTTTTTATTTAATTTTCTTTGGAAGGATCTCTAACCAATTTTCCCAATTCACCTACCCCTACATTATTCTTCTAACTCATCTCAAGGTTGGTAGAGGTATTGCATCAGCTTATTAGGTGAACTACCATCTTGCTGCTTTAAAACACAACTATTGTAGTTAAAGCTTTTGTGAGCCTTTTGTTATTTTTTCTACTTTAGTTATGCATTTCATGTTTAAACAACAACATATGTAAGTCTTGCTTTTATTCTCAATATTATGAGTTGTCCAAGAAGATGTATAACTTCTATTATCGACCTTCCTTGCATGAATCCAAATTGATTTTTGATCGCCGTGTTTTCTTTCCTTAATCTTTTTCTATTACTCTTTTCCAAAGTTTTTATGACTCATTAGTTTAATACTCCTATAATTCAAACAATTTTATATATCTCCTTTATTTTTATATAAGATGACTCGAGTACTTACGCTAATCACATCATACATTTTTTTCAATATCAGGTTGAATAACCTTGTAAGCCATGAAATATTTTCTTCCATAGGTACTTTCATACCTCTATCGAAATATCGTATGATCCAATTACCTTTTCATTATACATCATATTTAAAGTTTGTTCTACTTTTGAAGTTTGAATTCGATGATAAAAGTTTAAATTTCTATATTCCATTTACTTAAATTACCTAAGTTAAGTTGGTTACCTAAACTTCCATTAAAAAGTTTATGAAAATCCATCTTTCATCGCTCGTTTATTTTTTCCATCATTCACTAGTACCCTATTACATTCATCTTTAATGCATCTTATTTGGATAAGATATTTAAACATGCTATATTAATTTTGTTGCTAGAAAACATTTTATGTTCTTAAATTTATATAATTCATTTCCTTTTATGAATGAATCATATTTGAAAAATTGGTGTTTTATATGCATATGGTTGCTCTTGTTATACTGGAATATTGAGTAGTGTGCTTTGAAAGTTATATAGCATTTTCAGGGTAGTGTCGTTATTGATCTATCATCAGTGGTCATTCCTAGTCATAGGAAAACTACTCTCCTACGTCACTTAAGAGCTTATATATGCTTACAAGCACGTGTGGAGAAAGGGAAAGACACTCAGTTTCTGTAGCTACCAACAATCAAAAATCATCTTCTAATCTTTCTTTAGAGCCAGACCAAGTTTCCGTTGGGATAGATCCTCCCTGTAAACTGACCCTGATTCGTTCAAGCGGGTCCATTAAACTATTGTAATTTGGCCACGACAATATCCATCATGTCGAGCAAATCTGGCATAGTTTTAGCAACGCATAGTTGCAAATATAGAATTTTCCTTGGGACCGTGGCTCAGTGAGCAAAGTTTCAGACCTCAATAAAACAAATTAAAACTATGTGCTAACTTAATTAGCTAAGAGTTTGAAATCAAGAGACAGATGTGATCTAAAAGCCGCTCAAGAAAGAGAATTGAGCTGTATCCCACCTGATTGCCCTGGAAATCAAGTATATGAACGGTGCCGTCGTGGGTGCCGAGGGCGATCATACGCTCCGCAACGGCGATGGAAGCGGCGGCGTCGTTGGATAGGAGTGACGGCACGCTGCCTCCAAGCCGCTGGTACTTCAGCCTGGGTTCCTCCTCCTCCTCCATCTCCTCCTCTTCCTCTTCAGCGTCATCCTCCTCCCGCTCGTCATCCCCATCGACGCCGTTCTCGGCGGGGTGGTTCGACACCATGGTCGCCGGGGGGGGGCAAGATCCAATCGCAGTCTTCTCTTCTCCACCTGGCGCCCTGGATGGTTCGCGTGGTTTCGAAGGGTGGTCAGGCGATTTGCGGTGGCTGAGTCAACTCGATCGAGAAGCAAGGGCGAGGCCAAAGGCAACGAACAATGGGTGTTTCCGTTTCTGCCTGTCCATTTCTGCTTTTAGATGGTGGCTCCCAGACAGGCTACAGTTGTCCTTACGGATCATCCAATCGCGCGTGGTGACGCTCTTCAAAAGATCTGAGTCCGAACAACTGTTGTGATTGGATGAGTTAACATAACGTATGAAACATTCATTTTGCCAAGAGTTTACCTGTTCTTAAAAAAATACCTTAATATTTTAAAATCAATCAAAGTACCCGAACACATCTCAATTATAAGCTCCAATCAAATAGGACCATATGTTTATTATATTATTTTTGAAAAAAATAATATTGTAGTATTAGAGTCAAAACATATGTTCTTAAAAAAATTTATAAGGATAGACACATAAATGATGGGATCCATAAAAAATGAAATGATGAGTCCCATCATTTATGTGTCTATCCTTATCGATTTTCTAGATGAAAATTCTAGATGAATATTATAGCTCTTTTCTTAATGAAAAATGATATTCATCTAGAATTTTCATCTAAAAATTCATAAGGATAGACACATAAATGATGTGACCCATCATTTCTCATCTAGAATTTTCATCTAAAAAATTTATAAGAATAGACACATAATGATGAGACCCACAATGGGTCCTATCATTTATGTCTTTATCCTTATGAATTTTCTAAATAAATATCATAACTCTTTCTTAATTTAGAAAGTATTTTAACTATCTTAAAACTCTAGAATGTATTTTAAAAAAGTAGATATATTTAAAGAACATAGTATTATTAAAAATATATTAAATGAAATTTTTTAAAAAGAAATTATCAAAACTCAAAAGCGTAGGTGCATCCTTATAGGTATTTTAGGGATTTTAAAACTACACAATGCATTTTAGAAAATAGATAAATCTTAGGCGTTGAAATAAAAATTTTCACTTATATTTATTATGGGGTTAAAAATAAAAATATTGATTGGAATTTAGAAAATCTATATCAAAAGGTCATTCATTATATATAAAAAAAAAAGTTAAAGAGGTAGAAAGAGAAGCTCTCAACTACGGTACAAATCATAATGGTCACTTGCTCATTCCTCAGTATCATTTGATACGTGATACTTACTACTAATGTAGGTTTGTTACATTAACAGTCCTTCTGTTGATTTTATAGATATGAAGAGAAGTATATATAAATACATAGGTATCATAAATATAGTAAGATAAATTTTAAATTTTAGAATCAATTTTTAACCGATATAAAATATCTCATTAAATTCTTAACCTCTCATGCAAAGAGTTATTATGACAGTGTAAAGTGTCCCTTGTAATTTATTTATTTATATTTTATCATGAGATAGTTAATATTGGCTGCTTGAAATAAGTGATATTATCTTTTACTCTAATATTATTTATTCGAATCTCATCGAGGAATTCATGGAGTTTTGTTATCCCTCGTTGCAGAGTCCTACAAGTCTATTGCACTCTATTATCAATTGGGATCAGAACTGAATAGAAAGTTAATCAGAATTATTATTTTGGTGTGTAAGGTTAATCAGAATTATTAGTGTGTAAGGTTTTGATGTCGAATTTGTTAGGAGAAAATATTACTATGAAATAGAATTTTATTATTAGAGAAAAAGATAATATCACTTATCTCACATAGCTAAGTATCACTAGCTTTGATAAGATATAGGCAAGTAAATCACAAGAAACATTTTACCCTAACACATCATCCCTTTACATAAGGGGGGTCAAGCACTTAATGAGATATTTTGTACCCATTGAGAATTGACTCCAAGACCTATTAGAACAAACACTTATGTATGTACTGTTGATTATTCTAAATGCATGGATTGAAATGAATTAAAACAATAAGCAGTAAATGTTTATAGTGATCTCCCGCAGATCTGCAATCGACGTCGACAAGACTCACTGCCGGAAGAGCGATCACAAGATTGGAAAGCTCTCCACAATTCCATGAACCAAATCTCACCGCCTCATATATTCTCCTTCCTCTCTCTACGTTGCCCTCCCTAATGATCCTTGGACATACTATTTATAAAAGGAAATGATCTAGAGTTATGATGGTCTTTTCCATCAAGAGTAGTGGGAAACATGGGCATGTTCCCACGTCCCCACTTTCTCCATTTCTTACATCTCTCACTCGTCCAAGGTAAGTCACTAAGACTAGTTCATTCAGGTAAGTCACAAAGACTTAATAAGTCACATAGACTATTTCAAAGTTTGGTCACATAGATCATTTAGAACATCCAATCCATACTTAGAGAAAATAATTCGTGCGATAGCAAACACACTGAGTGATAGTTGCTAAGAAGATTGTTACACCTTTACTTAGCCGCTTTTTGATCAATCAATGTAAATAAAGTTGTTACACTTTACTTAGCTGCTCAAATAAATTAGAGACATACTCTTCATGGCACATAGTCTTTTTCCTAGTGGCACATAGCCTTTATCCAGGATCCATCCAATCTTCAAGTGCCTCACAGCCATTATCTTGGAGATATTCATGTCTTGCTATTTACCCAGATTAAATAATTTTCATTTTCATAAATATGAACATCTTTAATCCCTTATAATGACCATTATATCAAGAGCATATTCCATATCTAATATTCATATTCATTTCTATACATAACAGAAATGGGTCGACTAGTAAATAACATCAAAAGATGTAAATATATTTAATCTTCCTTTTTAGCTAGAATCTATTCATTTTAATCAGTTGCTTTCCTAGTTATGCTCCATAGACCGACATACATAGTCATAGGATACACGCTAAAGTAGCAGACACTGATTAAAACTTCAAGTAACAGCTAAATAGTTACTAAGGCAAAAAATGAGATTAACTTATAATCTCAAAGGTCACATAGTAGAGAAACAGGGATTCATTCTCCTACTATCATTATTGTCACAATAGCACATGTGGTATGAATCACATGTTACGATGTTATTCTCTTTACTACAAAAAGTGCATGTTATCTTCAAATTTAACATCGTATAGATTTTGATCTAGACATACTTAATATCTAATCCTGAATTTAACAAATGAATTCTAGTATGGCCTTTAACAGGTTCAGTAAATGGTGGGTTCATTTACTTCAATCATTATTAGCACATAAATGATCTCATCTTGACACAATTATCAAAGCGATCGACCTCAACTTATGGATATGTCTCTAATTTAAGCTACATAAGTTATTCCATAAGTAACGGTCTTACCTCTTTTTGTACTTAACAAACAGAGATGATTGTCCATGTGAGTGAACCAATCTCCACCTGCCAACATGCTCACCGAGATCTTATATGACTGTAATAAATACAACATATACATTGAATAAATTATGGCAAATGACACAATCAAATCACAAAGTTTGATTGTTATTTCAATATTGTTACATTCTACGAAGTTCTAAAGATTTTACATGTTATTTAAATGACTCTTTAGTCATTGGCTTAGTAAAAGGATCTGCAAGTATAACACGTGTAGGGATATACTTAAGAATTACTTTTCTTTTAGCTACAATATTTCTCACAAAATTATATTTAATTTCTATATGCTTGCCTTTGCTATGATATTTGGGATCCTTGGAAAAAGCTATTACAGCTTAACTGTCACAGTAGACAGTTACTGGACTCCCACTATCCTCAGTAATTTTCAGATGCTTCAGGAACCTTCTCAACCAGACCGCTTCTTGCACAGCTACTAAACATGCCACATATTCAGCTTCCATAGTCGACAAAGCTACACAAGCTTGTTTCTTGCTGTTCCAGGAGATGGCGCCACCATTCAGAAAGAATGCATAGCCTGATGTGGATTTTCTGTCATCTAGGTCCCTAGCCTAATCTGCATCTGAATAACCTTTCAGACTCATATATGGTCCTTGAAAATAAAGACAATAATCTGTTGTCGCTTTCAGATATCTGAATATCCTTTTTACCGCCTTCCAGTGTCTCGGTCCTAGGTTTGACTGGAAGCGACTGACCAAACCCACAACATAGCTGATATCGGGACGTGTACATAACATAGTGTACATCAAACTACCAATAGCACTGCATATGGTTTTTTATTCATCTCAGTTATTTCCTCTAGAGTTTTAGGACACATACTTTTGCTCAAAACAGTACATTTCACAATAGGTGTATGTTCTATGTTGTAATTTGACATGCTGAAATGATGTAACATCTTATTTATATAAGACTCTTGTGACAGACCTAAAAGTCTTTTAGGACGATCTCTTATGATCTTCACTCCTAAGATGTATTCAGCTTCTCCCATATTCGTTGTATCAAATTATGATGACAACCACTTCATGACTTCATTCACATATTCTATGTCATTTTCAGCTATCAACATATCATCAACATATAATGATAAAATGACATACTTTCCTTTTTTCCTTTTCAAGAAAACACAATGATCCTCATTGATCATCTCGAAACCATAAGATAAAACAACTTCGTTAAATCTTATGTTCCATTGTCTTGACGCTTTCTTTAGCCCATATATAGACTTTATAAGTCTACATACTTTCTGGTCTTGGCCTTCAGCAATGAAACCTTCTAGCTGAACCATATAGATTTCTTCGTTAAGATCACCATTAAGGAAAGCGGTTTTTACATCCATTTGATGTATTTCAAGTCATAATGTGCCACAAAGGCCAAAATAACTCGTATTGACATAAATTTCACTACGGGAGAAAATGTCTCTTCAAAGTCAATACCCTCCATTTAGGTATATCTTTTTGCAACTAAACGAGCTTTGTATCTGTTAATCGATCCATCTGCTTTCCTCTTTATTTTGAGAATCCACTTATTACCAATAGCCCTTCGGCCCGGAGGATGATCAACTAAGTCCCAAACATGATTCTAAATCATGGATTTCATCTCTTCAACCATTGCAGCTTTCCACTTTTCTCTAACTCTACATCCCAATGCTTCCTCAATGGATTGAGGCTCATCGTTATCAATTGGAAGTGTAACCAATGCCTTATTCTCAATATCAAATCTCTTATTAGGTTTGATCTTACGAACACTTCTTCGTAAGTTGGGCTGTTGAGAAGTCAACTCATGGCTCGGCATATCACTCCCACTCGGTTGACTAGACTCAGGTGTTCCTTTTGACACCTCTCTTATTGATAATATCTCATCCTCCTTAAATAGAGGAACATTTTTATCAATATTACCTCTGATTGGAAACTCTGTTTCGAGAAAAGTCACATCTCTTGAGTCTATTTCGGAGATGGTTCCATCTAGTTGCTCACCTATGAAAACATAACCTTTGGAGGTCTCATGATATCTTATAAAGATACATTTCTTACCCCTAGGTCCCAATTTTCTATACCTGTGAGAACTATCATGAACATAAGCAGTTGACCCCCAGGGTCTCAGATTACTTAAATCTGATTTTCTGCCTATCCAACGTTCATATGGGGTAGATGAAACTGACTTTGAAGGCACTTTGTTAAGTATATAAGTTGTAGTTAATAATGCATCTCCCTAATAGGAGATTGACAAATTAGCTTGCGTCATCATAAACCTAACCATTTCAAGAAGAGTCCTATTTCTTCTTTCAGCTACCCCATTTTTCTGTGGGGTTTCAGGGATTGTCAGCTGTCTAATAATCCCTTTATTATTACATATTATCTTGAACATATCAGACAAATACTCCCCTCCACGGTCAGTGCGTAAAGTCTTAACTTTACGTTCCATTTGATTCTCAACTTCGTTCATATAACGAATGAAGCAATCCAATGCTTCAGATTTATGAGAAATCAAATACACATGACCGAACTTAGAGAAATCATCAATAAATGTAATGAAATAGGAAGCTCTATGTCTAGCCTTCACATTCATTGGACCACAAATATCTGAATGAATTAACTGCAATGTTGATTCAAATCTAATAGCCTTACCAAAGGGTTTCCTAGTTACTTTTCCAACAAGACAATACTCACATATAGAAAATTGAATCTTAGCCAGAGTGCCCAATAGACCCTCTCCAGTCAACCGATTCATACGTTCTTGTCATATGTGTCCTAATCTAGCATGCCAAACCTCATCAGTTATATTTGCATCACTAGTTAGAGCAATGTTTGAAAAACAACCATCAATAATATAATTGACATCTGGTTCTACATCAAGAACCATAAAACTATTTGTTAAAAAATCATGTTCGATTGACACTGAGTCAATGTTAAGTTCAACACATTGACTGTAAAAATTAATACAATACCCTAAATCAAGAAGACAAGTAATGAAAACAAGATTCCGTCGAATTTTAGGAGCATACAGGACATCATGTAGAAACAAAACTCTACCACCATGGAGGTTGAGTTTGCAAGTGCCGACTCCTTTGACTTCAACTCTTGCATTGTTTCCCACATAGATCCACTTATTGTCAGCTGGTACCCGATGGTACTCTACAAATATAACTCGCTCTCGAGCTACATGGTTGGTTGCTCCCGAATCTATAATTCATAAAGGATAAGAATCAGCTAACAATACTGAGCTAGTAACAAAATGCTCAAAAAAAGAAGACACGTTGGAATTTACCTTTTTCGGCTCAGTAGACTCCCGAGCGAAGTGACCCTTCTTGCCGCAATTAAAACAAGTCAACTTGTTTTTAGGGTTCTTTCCAGTCTTCTTTACTAGCTTCTTGATTGGGCCCTGTCTCACAGCAACAGCTTCCCTCTTCTTTCCCTTCCCTTTCTTGAACCATTTCTTTTTCTTGGATCTAGATGATCAAGCAGAACCTACAGATGATCAATCAAGTAGAACCTACAACCACATAGGCTTGTCTAGAAATCCTTACAGATTTAACTCTCTCCGACTCCAATTCTACATGGCGTGAGACGTCAGTGAAAGTTTTGATACTCTCACTGTTAGGTAGGGTCTGCTTCATGGTCTCCCAAGAATCTGGAAGTGAACGAATAACTGCTTGACCCTGTTGTTCATTGATCAACTCATGACCAACAGTTTTAAGCTCCCGAATCATGTTTGACATCTCCTTGAGGTGTTGAACCATTGATACATTTGGACGCTTCTTGTAGCTGTCAAATTTGATTGTCAGCTGTCGAAGCTTGCTCAGGCTTACTCCACTGTATTTTTCTTTAAGGGCTACCCAGACTGCATAAGCCGAAAGATACGACTCATACTCAAAAGCTAGGTCATTTACCATTGAACTAATCAATATACCCTTCGCAGTGGAGTCCTTTTTCTTCCATGCTTTATAGGCATCAAGATCTCGTCTGTGTTGTGCAGTGGGATCATCTATAGGTTCTATCATAACCTGATTTACAGCTTCCAAAACTTCTTGTTCCTCAAGTACATATTGTATCATGAGGTACCATATCTTATAGTTATCCCTATTAAGTTTTTCACCTTTGTTGAGTTCAGCGATAATGTTTTTGGTTGTCATAATCTATCATAAATAAACACATTATTTATTATTCAGTGTAATTCATATGTATGTAATTTATGATTGACTCAATATTAATTTGAGTTGGTTTATAAAATCAAGTGACAACAATGTTTTCACTCATCATTCGTATGACAAATCAAATCAATATTGATCAATTCTATTACATACATCCCAACCAATGAACTAATCATTTATAAAATCATAATTTCTTTAATTAAATAAACTAATCATTTAATATATCATGATTTCTTTAATTAAATGAACTAATCATTTAACTAATCATGCATCATGTCATGCAAGCAGCATAAACAAATGAACATATCATTAATATAAAATTATGTTGCATATTGTTAACATATAACTAACTGACATGAATGAAATGGACTAATATTGTTCTTACATAATGAAAATAATAATAATAGAACTCTAGTAAACTAGATAGGCTACTACTAATCCCACTAGGTCAGACACTAGTGTAGTGGCCAACATTATCCTTTTCAGCCTGGACTCATTTGGGGTAATCTTAGATAGGACAACTTCAAGATTCTCTATCGGGTCCTCAATTGGATCCTCTTCTGGATCCTCCTTGATCATTTCCGGATCCTCTTCGAACTCTTCTGGATCCTCTTCAGTCATATGGTGAAGCAGTTCCTCACATAATACTGAATATGTGACGCGTCCTTGATGACACCCCTAAATATAATCTGCTATCATCCTAGGATTTTCTGCCAATGAACGTATCAAAGCCCAGATCCTATAACTGTCAAGGACTGGAAATTCTTCTCGCTCAAGTTTCCAAAATAAATCATCAAGTCGTCCAATGTGTCAGTCGACTCCATAAATATAGTTATACTCTATCTCCTGAATATCCTCCTTGAGCTGATTTCGTCGTACTTCGCGACGAGTCAATGTGGTAATCGTCCGTGCCATTTGAAAAATTGAAATTAAATAAGTTAGTAAAAAACCAACTATCCAGTACAAAACCTGTTGGTTTCTACTCGAAATACCATCCTAGTTCCCCTATATAAAAATTTGTACAAACATAGAACTATCCTAGCTACCCATGTGCTCTACTAAAGTTAAATTTGGATTGCAAACGATGCTTAACATTATTAATCCAAATTTCCCCTTTAGAAGTTAAACTTGGATTGGGAACGAAACTTAACATTCATACTCCAAGTTCAACCGATGAGATCTTCCTAAGTTAAACCATATTACAGAAATTATCAAATATCTATTTCTAATATCGGCTTCCAGGTTAAACATGGCGAGGCACTAGGCCTTCTTGGGTATGAGATCATCCACCACTTCCTAGACAAAGCCTCACAGAGAAATTGGATATTTAACTTCTTACAGTAAACTAGGTTTAACTATAGAGACCTCAATAGAAGCACAATATCGAAACATGAAATCGAAACGAAAATCGATAACAAAAACGATAACTAAAAGCATTAACCTCTTGTGTTTGGTTTTTCAAGATCTATATAAAAGATGAACTAGTTATAATGCGGAAACTAATAACTAGTTATACCTTTTATAGCTTATAGACCTCTTGAACTTCTATTGTATTCCTCTCCTTCTCTTGGACGTCGTGTCGGCGACGATCTACCAAGATGAAATCCACCCGAGCCTTCTCTTCTTGCTTCCAAGTTTCGGCCACCAACAACCTCCAAAGGATGATGAGTTTCGGCCACCAACCAATTTCCAAGGGATGCTAGGAAACAATGCCACCTTTCTCTTCTTCTTCTTCAAGTGAAATCCGACCACCAATGAAGCTCCAAGAGGTAGATACCGCCGGCCACAAAGAAGAAGAAAAGGGGAAGAGGAAGGGTCGACCACAAGGAATAAGAGAGGAAGAATAATAGACGAGTTAATGGGTGAGACACCCCCTTCTTCTCTTTTATATTCCTTGGTCTTGGCAAATAAGGAAATTTTTAAACATAATTAAAACTTCCTTATATTCTTTTGCCAATGACTAAAAAGGAAAGTTTTAAAATAAAAAATTAAAACTTCCTTTTCTTCTTGTCATGGTCGGCCACCCCTTTAAATCCAAACAAGGAAAGTTTTAAACATAAAATTAAAACTTCCTTATTTGTTTCTAGTAAGAAAAATTTTAAAATAAAATTTCTCTTTTAAATCCCTTCATGGTTGGTTATAAAAGGAAAATTTTATAAATTAAAATCTCTCTTTTAAAACATATAGATGGTTACAAAAAGGAAAGTTTTATCAAAAATTAAAATCTTTCTCTTAACTACAAATAAGGAAAGATATCAAATCTTTCTCTTAACCCTTTGTAGAAAGATTTTAAAATTTTAAAACTTTCTTTTAAAACCATGTCTTCCACAAAAGGAAAGATTTCAAAATTTAAAACTCCTTTTAATCTTAATGTGGTCGGCCACCCTTGCTTGGGCTCCAAGCTAGGGTCGGCCACAACTTGGCTCCCATCTTGGTTTGGTTTCGCCGACCCTAGCTTGGGCTCCAAGCTAAGCTTGGCCGACCACCAAGAGGTGGGTAAGAAGTTGGGGTTTTGGTGGATATAAGACTTTATAAATAAGAGGCTACAATAGGGACCGAGAGGAGGAATTGATTTTGGTCTCCTGATGAGCTTGAGCTTCCCGTGTTCACCTCGAACACCCAACTCAAGTTCATCAATAATATCTCATTCCACTAAAGAGTTATTATTACACCACCACACCAATCTCATATTTCTATATGGGCTCCTTCTTATCATGAGTGTGTTAGTCTCCCTGTGTTTAAGATATTGAATGTCCACTAATTAAATGAGTTACTAACAACTCACTTAATTAATATCTAGCTCCAAGAGTAGTACCACTCATCCTTATCGTCATGTCAGATTAAGTCCACCTGCAGGGTTTACATGACAATCCTTATGAGCTTCTCAAGATGATATCATCAACCTAGATTACTAGGACACAGTTTCATTTTATAATCAACAACACACCATATAAATAATATCATTTCCCAACTTATCGGGCCTATTGATTTAACGAACTAAATCGTACTCTTTGATAAATTAAAGAAATAAATATTAAGTATATGTGCTTATTATTATATCATGATTAAGAGTACGCACTTCCATAATAACAGAGATTTTATTCTTTAATATAGTCAGTATAAAAAGAAACTATCTTAAATGGTCCTGCTCAATACACTCATAGTGTACTAGTGTAATTTATTAGTTAAGATAATCTAATACCTAATTACACTACAACCATTCCAATGGTTTATCCCATTCCATCTTGGTTGTGAACAACTGTTTATAATTTATAAGGAACTGATAACATAAACTTCTGCGTGTCTCCTCACACCATATTATCTACAATATAAATTAAACGGACAACTACACTTAGCATAAATATAGACATTTGACCAATGTGATTCTTATTTCAAAATAAATGTTTACAAAAGCTAGACTTTTAGTATACACTCTAATAATCTCTCACTTATACTAAAAGTCTATGCTGCCATAAACGCTGCTGATTCCCATCCCCTCAATATGCTGATCAAAAGCTCTTGCCTTAAGGGCCTTAGTGAAAAGATCTTCCAGGTTATCATCTGATGCAATCTAGGCGACAACAACTTCTCTTCGTTTATACGATGTCTCGTATTAGGTGGTACTTGCGCTCAATATGTTTACTCGCTTTATGGGCTCGTGGTTCCTTTGAGTTTGCTACTGCACCACTATTATCACAATAAATTGTAATAAATTTGGGCAAACCAGGAATCACATCTAAGTCCATCATGAAGTTTCTGAGTCATACAACTTCTATACTCATCTTCTATGGTGGAGTTCGAAAAAGCATCTCTGCTTAACACTCTTTCATTGTTATGGCTCTACGTCCTAAAGTAAACATAAACCCCGAGGTCAACTTACTATTGTACCTATTAGTCCCAATTTGTGTAACTCACAGGGAGCAAATTATCTGCCTTACGTCAATCCAATGTCCTGGTCCTGGATTACTTTGATATCTGCTAACCATGCCCACGACAAAATAGATATCCGGTCTCGTGCACATCATAACATACATTAGGCTTCCTACAGCTGAAGCATAAGGAACTGCCTTCATTACTTTTACCTCTTTTGATGTCTTTAGAGACATCTCTTTAGATAAAGATACTCCATGCCTAAAAGGTAGAAAACCTTTCTTGGAGTCTTGCATGCTAAAACGAGCTAGGATTGTATCGATATATGAAGCTTGGGATAAACAAAACATTCTTTTCTTGCGATCCCTTATTACTTTGATCCCGAGAATATGTGCACATTCTCCCAAGTCCTTCATATCGAATTGCTTGGACAACCATACCCTTACTTCTGACAACACTTTGATATTGTTTCCAACTAACAAAATGGCATCTACGTATAGTACAAGAAATACCACCACGTTTCCATCACACTTCTTGTATACACAAGACTCATCCGGACACTGAATAAATCCATACGACTGGATTACTTCATTAAACCGGATGTTCCAAGACCTTGAAGCTTGCTTCAGTCCATAAGTAGACCAATTGAGCTTACATACTAGATGCTCTTTGCCCTTTGCAATAAACCCCTCTGGTTGCTTCATATGGATGTTTTCTTCAAGACTTCCGTTAAGAAAAGTTGTCTTGACATCCATTTACCAAACTTCATAATCCATATGATCAACAATAGATAAGAGTATCCGGATAGACTTAAGCATAGTTACTGGTGAAAAGGTTTCCTCATAATCGATTCCCTCTTTTTAAGTATACCCCTTCGCAACAAGCCTTATTTTGAAGGTTTCTACCTTCCTGTCTATCCCTTTTTTCCTTTTGTAGATCCATTTACATCCAATAGCTTTTATACTATTAGATGGTTCTACTAGCTCCCAGACTTTTTTAGAATACATAGATTCTATTTCTGAATTCATTGCTATTTGCCAAGATGCTGCATCTTTATCTTGGAGTGCTTTGTCATATGTTCAGGGATCAGGTTCATGTTTACCTGGGATCAAGTCCGATGACTCTCCCAATAACATGAATCTTTCAGGTTGTCTCATAACCCTTCCACTACGATGAGGCACTGTCTATAGTTGTGTATCATTTGTGATACATGTTACAATTTCTTGTGATATTTCATCTTTCACTGTTGGTACTAAAGTAGACGTGTCTTCTCTCATTTCTTATAGAACAATTTCACTCATGGGCTTATGGTTTATTACATAGTCCTCTTCTAAAAATTGGACATTCGTGCTAACAATGACCTTCTGATCTTTAGGACTATAAAACAAACCACCTTTCGTTCCTTTTGGATAACCTATAAACAGGCAAACTTCTGTACGAGATTCCAACTTATCAGTATCTCCCTTCAGCACATGTGTTGGACTATCCCATATCCGAATATGACTCAGATTAGGCTTATGCCCATTCCATAATTCCATGGGAGTAGAGGGTACTGATTTAGAAGGTACCAGGTTCAGAATGTATACTATCATTTCTAAAGCATATTCCCAGAATGAATTTGGTAATTCTGAATAACTCATCATCGATCTAACCATTTCTATAAAAGTCATATTCCTTCGTTCTGCCACACCATTCTATTGAGGTGTACCAGGTGCAGACAATTGGGATTGAATCCCAACCTCTGATAAATAATTCCTAAACTCTCCTAAGAGGTACTCGCCACCACGATCAGACCATAGTGTCTTGATACTTTTACCGTGACGTTTCTCCACATCAGCCTTGTACTCTTTAAACTTATCAAAGCACTCAGACTTGCAGTGCAATAAGTAAATGTATTCATATCTTGAATAATCGTCTATAAACGAGAAAAAATATTCAAAACCACCTCTTGGCTGGATAGTCATAGGTCCACACAAATTAGAATGAACCAATTCCAACACATCTTTTGCTCTATACCCCTTCGCCTTAAAAGGTCTCTTGGTCATTTTTCCTTCCAAGCAAGATTCACAGGTTGAAAAGTTTTCCAACACTAATGAACCCAAGAGTCCATCGGCTATTAGCCTTTGAATCCTACTCATGTTAATATGACCAAGTCTTAGATGTCAAAGATATATTTGGTTCATATTTGAAGGTTCCTTTCTCTTATTAGAATTAGAAGATGTGTTATTAATTTCCATTTGTTGCTTTGTGGGAGTTATTGGATTTAGAGTGTACAAATTTCCAACTAATGTATCAGAACAGATAATTATCCTATTTTTCTTGATAACCACTTTGTCATCAAAAGAAACAGTATATCCATCCAGAAATAGTTTAGAAACCAAAATTAAATTCTTTCTAAAACTTGGTACATAAAGATAATTTCTCAAAATCAAAATTCTATTCCTATCAAATGATAAGTCGACATCTCTCACTACAACAGCCGCCACTTTGTAGCATTTCCCATGTAGACGGTTATCTCTCCTTCATATAGTCGACGGGTTTCCTGGAACCCCTACAATGAATTACAGACATGATCAGTGGCTCCTGTATCTACATACCAGGTACTGGTAGATAACACCGCTAAACATATTTTAACTACTAGAGAATAAGGTATACCTTTATTTTTCTCTCTCCTACGAGGACAATCTGCCTTCCAATGTCCAGACTGCTTGCAAATGAAGCACTTGCCCTTCGGCTTCTTCACTCCTGCTTTTAGTCCAGTACCTAGAGATTGATTCACTTTCTTTGTCGAGCTAGCTTGTTTCTTATTCTTCTTCTTGCCTTTCGACTTAGAAGTAGAAACATTTTCAACAAAGTGAATTTGAGAATTATGACGCAATAGCCCTTCTGCTGCCTATCAGTAGTTCCACCAATAAATAAATCCTTTTATTCATATTGTAGTTCAGGCGGAACTGCTCAAAACTTTTGGGCAGTGTTTGGAGAATAATATCAATCTGGGTTTTCCCATCAATTTCAGCTCCAAGGATTTGTATCTCGTTCAAGTAAGCCATCATCTTGAGGATATGATCCCTTACAGGTGTCTCCTCTTTCATGGTGGTTGTTATTAAGTTTCTCATTGCCTCTTGCCTAGCAGCCCGATTCTGGTGTCCGAAGAGTTCCTTGAGATGACTCATAATGTTATAGGCAGTTAGCATGCCCTGATGCTGATGTTGCAGCAATGCTGATGTTGCAGCACATTTGATATTGAAGCCAAAATGTAACACCGCGCCATCTCATCTGCCTTTACCCATTTCTTATGATACTCAATCTCCTCTTCACTAGAATCACTATTAGGCACATCAAGGCAGACCTCTAACAGTACAAACTTATAGCCTTCAGCAGTTAGGACAATGTCCAGGTTTCTTTTCCAATCTATGTAATTGGGACCAGTAAGTTTGTTCTCTTTCAGAATAATAGCTAGTGGGTTGAAAGTCATCCTAAGAATCACAAAATAAGTTTTGGGCAAGACTTTAGAATTTAGAATAATATTGAGTCCTCAAACAATATTATTTAAATTCACCAACACCTCAAATCACCGTGAATTTTGTATGCCACGTTAGTGTGGGCGTATACAAATTCAAACATTTGTAAGAGGAGGTTTTACCCATTAATTTTATTCTTGTCATCCTAACTTTATGACAAATAAAATTAATAGTTGGTATTTCTTTGGTCACACATATAATAGCAATGACTCCGATGGGGAGGATACTATTAAATGTGTCTAAGTGTAAATCATTACTTGATACTTAGCCCATTACATAGGATTATGCCCCTTCAGTTGGAGAAGATCACATGCTCCTAAATAATTTCCTACAACCATCCATAAAGAAAGTTTGATCTAGTGATCCGCAAACAAACTCATCCGATGTGGAGGGAGGTACTCAGAGCCAACGCGTAAGTTTGTTGCATCACTTACAAACCAGTAATGGATACCGTGGAATTTATTTATAAATCCCTCCCCCACTTAGTTATTTAAGATGAGGATTTTATCATGCACACACACACATATCATAGCAAATAAAATCAATAAATATGAAAAAAATAATTTTTCAACTATTATGGCCTTTTCCCATCACCCAGGCCCGGCTCAAGGCATAGGTCATTAAGGCCTATGCCTAGGGCCCCCAAAAAATTAAGGCCCATTATTAGTTAAAAATAAATAAATATATTTAATATCTAATATTTGCATTTAAAAGATATACTGTGCAGTCTCAAGCTGCATTATGCACGCATGCATATTTTGTTAGCTAGAGCCCTAGAGCCAATCATTTGATGATTGTATTATGGACTTGTTGTATCATATTCTATATAAATAAAGACATTTGGTTTTTGGTTATTATACTTACTTGTATTGGTGCCAAATAAACTAAGTATAATAACGTCCTTGAGTAGAAGGTTCTTACCTATATCAATCGGTTAGCTGAACCGATAGTGACATGATATAGGGAACACTACTCTTAATCATTCCTAGTCGAGTATTAACATTCAGGGATAATGTTAATGCAATAAGACTAGCATGTAGGTCAACTCGATGACTTATTCTCACAAGTCATGGATATAGAGATATCAAGTTGACACATGGGTATGCATTAGAGAATGTATACTGAATGACCCACCATGAGAAAATATCATGGATCGTTATATGAGTGTCATATACTTTCTCATGTGGCTATTAGTATGACTATTAGTCCTTAGACCTGAAGTCACCATGGTTTCCTACATAAGGAGTTACATATTTTAGCTTCGTCAAACATCACCCGTAACTGGGTGGACTATAAAGGCGATTACTGGGTATGTAACAAATTATGCGGAAGGATGTGAGTGATGTAGATGGGATCTATCCCTCCTATATGACTGGAGCGACATCGATATTCTTGATAGAGTGAGACCACGAAGTGCATGGCCATGCTCAAATGAGTCAATATGAGATATTGAGCTCATTTGATCGAGTGAGTATACTTGGAGTTCAAGATTTAGATTGATTAGAGGATGACTCGGTCTATGCCTCACATTGATCAATCTAGATGTCTAGGATAGAAGGACACTTGTCATATATTGTGAGGAGTCACAATTAGTAGTCATAAGGTGATGTTGGATCTCAACATTCTTGTAACTTGGGTAGCAGTGATGTATTGCTAGATGCCGCTCATTGCTTATGTTTTCTAAAGGAGTTTAGAAACATTGCCAACGTTACAAGAACCTATTGGGTCACACACAAAGAACAAGTGGATGGAGATTAGGTTCATATGATGAACCAATTGGATTAGGTTTATATGATGCACCAAAGATTGGATTCGAATTAATTCAAATTAGACTTATTGAGTTAGACTCAATTAGATTCAATTGTTGAATGAGTCTAATTTAAATTTGATTCATTGAGTCAATTTATATTAATGAATTGAGATTTATTAGATTAAAATTGACTTGAACCAAAGGTTGGTTTTAACTCAACAAGGAAGAGAATTAGTCAATTTTGACTTGACCAAATGGAATTTGAAACATCAAGTTTGACTTGATGTATTGCCACATCATGAAGGTTGACTCATCCTACATGGCATGACTAACCTTGCCACATCATCTCCACCTCATCATGGTGTGCCACCTCATGGAGGTTACACATCCATTCCATTTAATGTGGTCGGCCACATTAAATGAAGGGGTTACAAGATGTGGCCGGCCACACTAATGTTAGAGGAGTTTTTGTTTTGTGGCAATCAAGTGTGGTTATTGTGGCTTCTTCTTCCTTGGGTTCTTCCTCCTCTTTTGCTACTGTTGTCGTGGGTTTCAAGCAAGGAAGAAGAAAGGTGAGTGAATCTAATCCAAGAAGAAAGGTTAGTGAAAGTCACATAGAGTTTTTAGAGGAGTGTGTTCTCTTCTTTTCCTTTCTTCATCTTCCAATCCTATCCGAGAGCATCAAGAAGTGCTAGCACACTTGTGGTGTTCTCTTCTCCATCCTTGAGTGTTAGAGAACACATCTTGTTCGTGTGAATACTTCTAGAGGTGTGTACGTTTGAACACACTTGAGATCCGGCGTACCTTAGACTTGCGGGATTGCGAAGGGCTTCGCTTCAAAGGTATAACCTTTTTCCCTTGTAGATCTAAGTGTAGATCTAGGTAAACTCGTACTCGTAGTTTTTCGAAAAAATTGTCTTTGCACAGATCCATTGGCTAGGGAGTTTTGGGGTTTCCGCGACGCGAAAAAGCGATTTTCGCGGCCCGAAAAAACCTAGCATATTTTGCTTTAATTTGACTTACTTCGATTTCCGTTCTAGTTGTATATTTTGCTTTAATTTGACTTGCTTTGATTTCTGTTCCAGTGCTCTCTAGATTTTGCTTCAGATTCTGTATTGATTCCAATGCAACGATTTTACTTGATTTTATTTTATTTCAATTTCCACTGTACTCTTCAACTATATTTAATTACATATTAATTATAATTATTATATTCTCTAATCCTAAAGTTATAATATAACTATATAAGACATTACAACTAATTTCTTTTCTTTTGTCTCATTTTATAATTAGTTGAACATCTACTCATTCTTTCATTAATGTTCTATGTATTTTTTCCTCTTTCATCATTGATTCTCTAAGAAGACATCCTTCTCCTATTTTACACAGTAATATTTTTTTTACTCTTTTTTTTTTTAAATTATGAAAGGAATGGACTATGAACCCAAACCTAAATTATTAGCAATTGCATCAGAATTTTTTTATATATTTGTATCGATAATAGTCAAACTTTAAAATATCATCAAATTAAAATTACACGACATGAATTTTTAAATCTAATTTGTTTTTAAAAATAAATCCGCCGTTATCCGTCCCAAGTCTGAATAAAAAAGAATAAAGAAAAATTTATTTTAAAAAAAAACATTATTAAAGATTATTATTTTTTTGCCTAGGGCCTCGTGGAACCTTGAGACAGCCCTGCCATCACTGTCCTCCATGTGTTGCCAACCCTAGCTGCTGCCATCTTTAGCCACTGTAATCGGATCTAGTTGTCGCATCTATCTTGCCACTTTTTCCACCGCATCTCTGATGCTCAAATAGAACCACGCTTCGCAAGGATACGATCCGCGATTAAAATAAAATTTTACATATATCGATCCTATATTCCACAAACGAATGTACATAAAGTCTAAATCAAACAATAATGTAAAATCCTAAAACTAATATAGCTCCTACTGTATTTAATACATATAATCATGCACACACATAAAATGTCCTCGACATGTCCGAGGGTCCAATCACACACAATCACAATAGGCCATAATAGTTGGAGTCTGCAACCACAGAGTTAATCGATTTGCACATCCTACTATTATCCTGCCTAAAATATGTATGACATGTGCATAATTAAACTAAAACCAAACACACAGAGGTTAAAACCTAGCTCTGATACCAATTGTTGGTTGCTACTCGGAATACCGTCCTAGTTCCCCTGTACAAAAATTTGTTCAAGCATAGAAATATCCTAGCTACCCATGTGCTTTACTAAAGTTAAATTTAGATTGCAAATGATGCTTAACATTATTAATCCAAATTTCCCCTTTAGAAGTTAAACTTTGATAGGGAATGAAACTTAACATTCTTACTCCAAGTTCAATCGATGAGATCTTCCTAAGTTAAACCATATTATAGAAGTTATCAAATATCTATTTCCAAGATCGGCTTCTAGGTTAAACATGGCGAGACACTAGGCCTTCTTGGGTATGAGATCATTCACCACTTCCTAAATAAAGCCTCACAGAGAAATTTGATATTTAACTTCTTACAATAAACTAGATTTAACTATAGAGACCTCAATAGAAGCACAATATCGAAACATGAAATTGAAATGAAAATAAATAATAAAAATGATAACTAAAACCGATAACCTCTTGTGTTTGATTTTTCAAGATCTATACAAAAGATGAACTAGTTATGATGCGGAAACTAATAACTAGTTATACCTTTTATAGCTTATAGACCTCTTGATCTTCCATTGTATTCCTATTCTTCTTTTGGACGTCGTGTCGGTGACGATCTACCAAGATGAAATCCACCCGAGCCTTCTCTTCTTGCTTTCATGTTTCGGCCACCACCAACCTCCAAAAGATGATGACTTTCGGCCACCAACCAATCTCCAAGGATGCTAGGAAGCAATGCCACCTTTTTCTTCTTCTTCTTCAAGTGAAATCTAGCCACCAATGAAGCTCCAAGAGGTAGATGCCGCCGACCACAAAGAAGAAGAAAAGGGGAAGAGGAAGGGTCGGCCATAAGGAATAAGAGAGGAAGAATAATAGATGTGTTATTGGGTGAGGCACCCCCTCCTTCTCTTTTATATTCCTTGGTCTTGGCAAATAAGGAAAGTTTTAAACATAATTAAAACTTCCATATATTCCTTTGCCAATGACTAAAAAGGAAAGTTTTAAAACAAAAAATTAAAACTTCCTTTTCTTCTTGTCATGACCGGCCACCCCTTTAAATCTAAACAAGGAAAGTTTTAAACATAAAATTAAAACTTCCTTATTTGTTTCTGGTAAGAAAAATTTTAAAATAAAATTTCTCTTTTAAATCCCTTCATGGTTGGTTATAAAAGGAAAATTTTATAAATTAAAATCTCTCTTTTAAAACATATGGATGGTTACAAAAAAGGAAAGTTTTATCAAAAATTAAAATCTTTCTCTTAACTCTTTCTCTTAACCCTTTGTAGAAAGATTTTAAAATTTTAAAACTTTCTTTTAAAACCATGTCTTCCACAAAAGGAAAGATTTCAAAATTTAAAACTCCTTTTAATCTTAATGTGGTCGACCACCCTTTCTTGGGCTCCAAGCTAGGGCCGACCACAACTTGGCTCCCATCTTGGTTTGGTTTGGCCGACCCTAGCTTGGGCTCCAAGCTAGACTTGGCTGGCCACCAAAAGGTGTGTAAGAAGTTAGGTTTTTGGCGGATATAAGACTTTATAAATAAGAGGCTACTGTTGGTTTCTACTCGGAAAACTCAATGGCTCCACTGTACAAAAATTTTGTACGTGATCTGAATCTTTCCTAGCTACCATGTGTTCTTTTAAGTTAAACTTGTATCTCCTGCGGAACTTAACACGTTTGATTCCAAGTTTAACTTATATGTTCTTTTAGGTTTTGATTTGGATCTCCTGCAGAACTTAACACGTTTGATCCAAATCACCTAGGTTATAAATTTAATTAAATATTAGTTTCCAAAATTGACTTCCAGTACTGCATGGCGAGGCACTTGGCCTTCTTGGATATGGGAGCAACCACCACCGACTAGACAAAGCCTTTTAAGGAAAGTTAATATTTAATTTCCTTATATAACTCTAGGTTAACCAAAAGGAACAATCAAATCACAAGGAAAAAAGAAAAAGAACACAACATCGAAATTAAATTCGAAAAACAAGAATCGAATGCCTCTTGTATTTGGTATTTATACAAAGAAAAATTAACTAGTATGATGCAGAAATTAAATACTAGTTATGCCTCTTCCTTGTATGCTAAAAACCTCGAGATCTTCTGCCGTATCTCTTGCCTCCTCTTAGACGTCGTGTGGGCGACGATCCTCCAAGACGAACACCACCTGGAAAGCTTCTACTCCTTCTCTAGAATTCGGCCACCACCACCACAAAGGAGCAAAAGAGAGCAAAGGGAAGAGAGGGAGAGGGGCCGGCCACTTGATGATCTCCGACAACACAATATCAATTGTTGTGTTTTTCAAGGCCTCCCCTTCCCCCCTTTTTATATTAGTTTCCCAACGGAAAATTATGGAAAGAGTTTTATAAAAAATTAGACTCATTCCTATTTCCTTTTAATTTTTTCTTTTTCTTTCCTTTTAATTAATCAATCCTAGATTGATTTATTAATTAAACAACAATTTGTTGATGTTTAATTATTTGACCGGCCCCTTGCTTGGGCACCAAGCAAGGTGGCTGGCCACTTATTAAAAGGGAAAGAAAGAATTTTTTTTTTATAAAATTTAAAAGAAGAAAACTTCTAATAAAATTTTACAAACTCTTTTTTTTTTCAATGTGGATATTAAAAGAAAAGTTTTAAAATTTAAAACCAAGTTTTAAAATTTAAAACATCTCTAATAATATTTCTTTTTAAAAGAAAGTTTTATAAATTTTACAACTCTCTTTTAAAACCTTGTGACCTAATTTAAATTAGGAAAATTTTATAAATTTTTAAAATCTCTCTTTTTACAAATTGTAAATATCTGAGGAAATTTAAAAATTCAAAAACAACCTTCCTAATTTAAATATTGCGGCCGACCCCCTTGCCCAAGGCAAGGGCCGACCACTTCTAGAGAATATGTGGCCGGTCATTGCTTGGTCACCAAGCAATGAACCGGCCCCTTCTTGGACACCAAGATAGACTTTTCTTTGGATGGACTTGAGGCTTTATTGAGGCTACAACAGGGGCCTATAGGAGAAATTGGTTTTGGCCTTCCGATGAGCTTGAGTATCCCGTGCTCGCCCTGAACACACAACTCAAGTTCATCGATAGTAACTCATTCCACTAGAGAGTTATTACCGCACTACCGCACCAATCCTAAATTACATTATGGGCTCCTTCTTATCATGAGTGTGTTAGTCTCCCTGTGTTTAAGATTACGAATGTCCACTAATTAAGTGAGTTACTGACAACTTATTTAATTAATATCTAGCTCCAAGAGTAGTACCACTCAACTTCATCGTCATGTTGGACTAAGTCCACTTGCAGGGTTTAACATGACAATCCTTATGAGCTCCTCTTGGGGACATTCTCAACCTAGATCACTAGGACACAGTTTCCTTCTATAATCAACAACACACACTATAAGTGATATCATTTCCCAACTTATCGGGCTTATTGATTTATCGAACTAAATCTCACCAATTGATAAATTAAAGAAATAAATATCAAATATATGTGCTTGTTATTATATTAGGATTAAGAGCACACACTTCCATAATAACTGAGGTCATTGTTCCTTCATAAAGTCAGTATAAAAGGAACGACCTTTAATGACCCTACTCAATACACTCTAAGTGTACTAGTGTAATTATATAGTTAAGATAAACTAATACCTAATTATACTACGACCTTCCAATGATTTGTTCCTTTCCATCTTGGTCATAAGCTACTGTTTATAATTTATAAGGAACCGATAACATGATCTTCTGTGTATGACACCACACGCCATGTTATCTACAATATAAATTAATTAAACAACTACATTTATCATAAATGAGACATTTGACCAATGTGATTCTTATTTCTAGATAAATGTTTATACCAAAAGCTAGGCTTTTAGTATACATCCTAACAATCTCCCACTTATACTAAAAGACTAAGCTGTCATATCTGCTGCCATACATCTGATTCTCAACCCTTCAACATGCCCATCAAAAGCTCTTGCCTTAAGGACCTTAGTGAAAGGATCTATAGGTCATCACCTGATGCAATCTAGGCGGCAACAACTTCTCCTCGTTTATACGATTTCTCGTATTGGGTGGTACTTGCACTCTATTATGTTTACTTGCCTTATAGACTTATGGTTTCTTCGAGTTTGCTACTGCACCACTATTATTATAATAATTTTAGGCAAACTAGAAATCATGTCTAAGTCTATCTTGAAGTATCTGAGCCATACATGTAACGACCTAATTTTCCCTATTTTGAGTTCCAAATGTCCATAAAAATATTTGGAAATGCTTTTAAAATATTCTAGAGATTTTTAAAAATTTTTAGAGTATTTTTGCATAATTTTTAGAGGTCGTTTAGTATTTTTGCAAAACAAAGGAAGTTTAGGCAAAAATCGTTGGAAGCAAGGTTCGAACCCGCGACCTCGGGTCGGACTGACCCAAGCCAAAACCAACCTGACCAACTGAGCTAGGAGATTTTTGTTAACTCTATGTAGAAAGAATTAAGGATATAGCATAGTTTTGGATTTAACCCTAATATATTAAAGGGAATTAGGTTTTGATTTTTCCAAAAAACCAAACATTTTCTCCCGAATTCCTTTCTCCCTCGCGTTCTCGCGTGCGACAGCGGCGGCGTTGCTTGGACGAAGGCGCAGCCGAATTTAGGGTTTCATTCCGGCGGCCGGCGAGCGTTCTTCTTCAAGCCTTCGAACCCTAGGTCACCTTCCTCCGTCGGCTGTAAGTCATACAAGCAAGGGTAAGTACTACTCACCTGTAGTAGGAGTAGTTCCGAGTATTACTTTGATTTCTTGGCTTTTGGAATTGAAGTGGTATGGATTTTGAGATCTTTTGATTGCTGCCGTGAGCTCTTTGAGGGAGGATTGGGTTTTTGTTTGATGATACTGCCGTAAGAGAAGGGTTGGGGAAATAGAAGGAGGAGATTTCTTAAGTTTTGTTCCTGATCATGTGGAATTGCCATGGTTAGTGCCGTTGCTCAATTTTCTCTCCTTACTGTCACAATGAACATGAGATGTTATGTGCCGTGTAGTGCTAGGTAGGTTGAATTCTTCAATTCTTCCATGCTTTGTAGAGATGCCATTTCCGGATTATGTATATGTATCCTTGGAATTTAGTTTTGTTGCCAAGCAATGAGCATGAATTAGTTAGATACTTTCGTGGCTTAGTTTAGCATTTCAGCTGCAGATTTCTTGCTAAGATCCGAACAAGAACAGCCCCTAGATTACAGATCAGCTTTAGACTCTTCTTCTTGCTGGTTTACTAAGTAGGAGTGGTATTCTTTTGATATGCAGCCCTAAACTTGTTTATTTCCAGCAACCGGGCATGAAAACTTCTTTTCACAGCAGTAGAGTTTTATTCCAATGAGCAGATTGCTAATTTTTCTATTAGTAAAACTTGAGTATTATTGTTTAGTTTTTTTCCTTTGTTATTGAACATGCATGATCGAACTTCATGTCCTATTTCTTTGCTATAGATTTAAGCATGAGCAGTAGCTGAATGTGTTTTACTTTCACAGCTTGATCTTCACAGTATGCTTAACTTGATTCCATTGCGTGCCTAGTAGTTAAATCTGTTTTTACAGCATGTTTAGAAAGCCTAAAATCACTTTCCTTTGCTCTATTATATGGCATGATTAGTAAGTTCAAAGTCACTCTCCTTGATTTGGTTTTATAACATGCTTAGAGGGTTCAAACTGATTTCCCTAGTGTATTTGTATATAGCATGCTTAGTTAATTGTAATCTTATACCTGTTAAATACATCTACAGGACTCTAATAAACTCTAATAAAAGAGTATGAGAAGTATGAGTCAAGAAAAGATTAGAGTCTAGTTAAGAAAGAGATAACTAGTAAATTAAAGTAAGAGGCTAGTACCCGACTTCCAAGGTTGTTGTTAAATAAATCCAGGTGACCAATTCCAAGGTCTTGGCCCTGGTAAGACCAAGGTCTTTACCTCATAGGACTAGAGGCTCGCTACCTCAGTCACTATTAGAGAGCGCGCAAAACAAAGATGGTACTAAGCCTGGGCCCAAAGAAAAGAAAAGTAAAGAAGAAAAGAAAAGTAAGAAGAAGAAAGTAAACGAGAAATTAAAAGATTAATTTCTGGTACAAGGATATGAGAAAATATAATAAGTTTTATGCTTAGAATAAATAAAAAGTTAGTTTCTTTAATTCTAAGCTTACAGTGTTGATTTCTTATTATCCTGTTAGATAGTGAGCATGTTTAGTATTCAATTTCATTTTCTGTATACCATGAGCACATGCAGATTTGCTTTAGCATTTCAGTTTCAGTATTATTGCATTACTTTTTATGCACTTCGAGTTTTGTGAGATAGATTAGTACTTACTAAGCGTTTTCGCTTATAGTTTTGTTTTCTTTCCTCCTACTGCAGATAAAGGAAAAGCTAAGATATGAAGGGAGGCGACAGGGTGGTGGTGATGATGAATGTGTGTGGTGACTGAACTATGGAGAGATCCAGAGGGTTCTAGCAAACCTGCAGGACTTAGTTATTTAGAGTTTATGCTCTAATTCCTTTCTTTATTTACTGTTATGAAAATTATGAGATTGTGATTGAGTTTGATTCGGATTGTATCTTATTATGTTCCGTTCTGGGAGATTGTGTTTAGTTTTTGTTGTTATACTAGTCTTTTGGTTATAATATGAATTTATTACTGCGTGGTTGTGAATAAAATGTGATCTAGTCACATGTGGCTGCGTATATATCTTGTGTATTATAGATTTGGTCACCGGTACAGGGGAGACTCTGCCGAAATTTTTCGGTTGGAATTCCTCTGAACCGTGATAAATCTAACTGACTCTAATAATAGCGTCAGTGACACTAGATAGAGAGTTGTAGTTAGGTAACATTCGCCCTTAGAGAGTAGAAGTAAGAAGGGTGGGTTGTTACAGTTGGTATCAGAGCAGTGTTCCATTCTCCAGCATCACACACACATCAGCATCATCCTTGTCGTCTTCAAGTAAGAAAGTATTTAAATCCTTTCTTTATTCTTCTTTTCTTATTATTAACTGTAGTATAGAGTACTTATTTATTTTTGAGTACTAAAGTAAGATAGAAGATTTAGTTTCCCTTTTCTCTATTCGTATTTATGTATGATTAGAAGGGTTAAAGTAAGATATCAAGCCTTTACCTTGCATAATTAGATGGCAAGAAGAGGACGTTCCCGTACTACTCACACTGAGGAACCAGCTTAAGAGAACGAAGTGCCTAGGGCAACTGAGCCCAACCTTTCTGAAGTGGTTGCTCAGCTCTAGAGACAAGTAGCAGAGCAGCAGCAAGTAATTGCCAATCTGATGGCAAACCAGTCAGCAGTTCCTCCCCCTCCTCCAGCCATCACTACAGAGGCTCCAGTGGTAATTGAGACTCCACCAGCTACTCAGGGAGCCATCACACCATCCCAGAGACCAGAAGCATACCTTATACAGTGGCTGAAGCTGAAACCAGAGAGCTTCTCAGGCACGACTGAGCCCTGGGATGCCCAGGCTTGGTTTAAACACTGGAGAGCACTATGGAGCCTCTTGACTGGCCAGAATTTCTGCCTGTCTGCAGATGCTCGTATGTGGTGGGAGAGGATAAAGACCAAGAGAGCAGCTGATCAGATGAGCTGGGCAGATTTTCAGTCAGAGTTCTATGAAGAGTTCTTCCACCTGCAGATTACCAACAAGCACTATGAGGAGTTTATAGAGTTCAAGCCAGCTAAGATAGAAGACAAGACAGTAGGGAGCCGGAGCCCCGGTCAAGTAAGTGCAGAAGAACAGAAAGAAGGTAAGAAAGAGGGGGTTCGGGTGGTCTGTGAATATCCCGAAGTATTCCCAGCAGATCTACCTGGACTACCTCCCAATAAATGAATGGATTTGAGATTGAATTGGTTCTTGGAACTGGTCCAATTTCAAAAGCTCCGTATCACATGTCTCCAGCAGAGCTGAAGGAGTTATAAGAATAACTACAGGAGTTACTTGACAAAGGCTTCATTCGCCCTAGTCATTCACCCCGGGGAGCTCCAGAGTTGTTCGTTATGAAGAAAGACGGACCCGTGCTAATGTGCATAGATTTCATAACGCTGAGCAAAGTAGCAGTTAAGGACAAGTACCCCCTTCCCAGGATCGATGACTTATTTGATCAGTTAATAGGAGCAACAGTGTTCTCAAAGATAGACCTGCGCTTTGGGTACCATCAGCTGAAGGTGAAAGAAAGAGATATACCCAGAACGGCGTTCAGGACCAGATATGGACACTACGAGTTTGTGGTCATGCCTTTTGGAGTGACTAATGCACCTGCGGTCTTCATGGACTTAATGAACAGAGTGTTTAGAGAATATCTTGACAAATTTATCATCGTATTCATCGACGATATTTTGGTCTATTCAAGGACCCTAGAGGAGCATGACATGCACTTGAGGATGGTATTGCAGACTCTGCAGCAAAAGCAGCTTTATGCTAAATTCTCAAAGTGCGAGTTCCGGTTAAATCAGATGGCGTTTTTAGGTCACATTATTTCTAAAGAAGGTATTCAAGTGGATCCAACCAAGGTGGAAGTGGTCAACAACTGGAGTAGACCCAAGAACGTCAGAGAGATCAGAAGCTTCCTTAGTTTAGCAGGGTACTACAGGAAGTTCGTGGAGGATTTTTCCAGGATAGCTTCTCCACTAACAGCCCTCACCAGAAAGAACAAGAGATTCGAATGGTCAGATAAATGTGAGCAGAGCTTCCAAGAGCTAAAGAAGAGATTGATCAGTGCTCCCATTCTGAGTGTTCCACAGAGCGACAAGAGTTTCGACATCTACAGTGATGCTTCCAAGATGGGCTTAGGAGTTGTACTCATGCTAGAAGGAAAAGTCATAGCTTATGCTTCCAGACAACTCAAAGATTATGAGAAGAACTACCCTACTCATGATCTTGAGCTGGCAGCTGTGGTTTTTGCACTTAAACTCTGGCGACATTATTTGAATGGAGTTCAGTGTAGAATCTTCACAGATCATCAGAGTCTTAAATACTTCTTCACTCAGAAGGACTTAAACATGAGACAACGCAGGTGGCTAGAGTTGGTCAAAGATTATAACTGTGAAATCCTCTACCACCCAGGCAAAGCTAACAAAGTGGCAGATGCACTCAGTAGAAAATCCAGTGCATCCCTGATGTCTTTGTCATCATTAGCTCTGCCACTGCAGAAGAAGTTGTCGGATTTTGGACTTGAAATTATTGAAGGGCAACTCTCTGCATTGACCTTAGAGTCCACATTGCTTGAAGAGGTACAGAGAAAGCAAAGTAAAGATCCAGACATCCAGAAAATCAAGCAAGGGTTATAGAAAGAAGACAAATCAGAGTTTCGAGTAACAGATAGCGGGATTCTTTATCAAGGGAGTCGCATTTGCGTGCCCCATGATGAAGAACTGAGGAAGAAGATCTTAGAAGAAGCTCACAGCACACCATACTCCATGCATCCTGGTTCTTCCAAGATGTACCAAGATGTGAAACAGAGGTTCTGGTGGTCAGGACTCAAAAGAGACGTTGCTAAATATGTCAGTACCTGCTTGACATGCCAGAGGGTTAAAGCAGAACACCAGAGACCAGGAGGAGTTCTTCAGCCTCTTCCGATACCAGAATGGAAATGGGAAGATATATCCATGGACTTCATAACCGGTCTTCCAAGAACCACCAATGGATATGATGCAATATGGGTAATAGTAGATCGATTGACCAAGTTTGCTCACTTCCTAGCCATCAAGATGTCCCACTCTATAGAGCAGTTGACCCAGCTATATGTTAAAGAGGTAGTCAGACTTCATGGAGTTCCTAAATCTATCATTTCTGATAGAGATGAACGCTTCACCTCACACTTTTGGGAGTGCGTTCAGAATGCACTAGGCACCGAACTCAAGTTCAGCACAGCTTTCCATCCATAGACTGATGGACAGACAGAGCAAGTAAATCAGATTTTTGAAGATATGCTCAGAGCTTGTGCACTGGATTTCAAGGGAAGTTGGTGCAAGTATTTGTGCTTAGCTGAATTCGCCTACAACAATAGCTATCAGGCCACAATCAAGATGACACCTTATGAGGCACTATATGGCAGGAAATGCAGATCACCCATATGCTGGCAAGAAGCAAGAGAGAGAAAAGAAATGGAAGTAGAGCTGGGTATTTAGACAGAGGTGATAGACGAGACTACTCAAGCAATCCAGAAAATCAGACAGAGAATTGAGGCTGCCCAGAGCAGACAGAAGAGTTATGCTGACATCCGCCGTAGGCCATTGGAATTCCAAGTACGAGATTCAGTTTTTCTCAAGGTCGCTCCTATGAAGGGAGTGATGAGATTTGGCAAGAAGGGCAAATTAAGTCCTCACTACGTAGGACCTTACCAGATCATAGAGAGGATTGGGAAAGTAGCTTACAGGCTGGACTTACCACAAGACATGTCAGTAATACACAATGTATTTCATGTCTCCATGCTAAAGAAGTGTCTCCATGACCCGAGCCAAGTGATTCAGCCTCAGTCAGTGCAGATCCAAGAGGATCTTAGTTATGAGAGCAGACCTACACCGATAGTGGACAGAGCAGTCAAGAGATTGAGAAACAAAGAAGTACCACTAGTGAAGGTCGTCTGGCAGAACCAGAAGCACGAGGAAATCACTTGGGAGCGGGAGGACAGTATAAGACAGAAGTATCCAGAGCTATTCTAAGTTCGAGGATGAATTTTTTATAAGGTATGGGGGATTGTAACAATCCAATTTTCCCTATTTCGAGTTCCAAATATCCATAAAAATATTTGGAAATGCTTTTAAAATATTATAGAGATTTTTAGAAATTTTTAGAGTATTTTTGCGTAATTTTTGGAGGTCGTTTAGTATTTTTGCAAAACAAAGGAAGTTTAGGCAAAAATCGTTGGAAGCGAGGTTCGAACCCGCGACCTCGGGTCGGACTGACCCAAGCCAAAACCGACCTGACCAACTGAGCTAGGAGATTTTTGTTAACTCTATGTAGAAAGAATTAAGGATATAACATAGTTTTGGATTTAACCCTAATATATTAAAGGGAATTAGGTTTTGATTTTTCCGAAAAACCAAACATTTTCTCCCGAATTCCTTTCTCCCTCGCGTTCTCGCGTGCGACAGCGGCGGCGTTGCTTGGACGAAGGCGAAGCCGAATTTAGGGTTTCATTCCGGCGGCCGGCGAGCGTTCTTCTTCAAGGGTTCTACACAAACCCAAGCTCCTCTCGGCAAGGCGAACGCACGGGCAGGAGAAGAGGCCGAGAATCCCAAGCCTTCGAACCCTAGGTCACCTTCCTCCGTCGGCTATAAGTCATACAAGCAAGGGTAAGTACTACTCAACTGTAGTAGGAGTAGTTCCGAGTATTACTTTGATTTCTTGGCTTTTGGAATTGAAGTGGTATGGATTTTAAGATCTTTTGATTGCTGCCATGAGCTCTTTGAGGGAGGATTGGGTTTTTGTTTGATGATACTGCCGTAAGAGAAGGGTTGGGGAAATAGAAGGAGGAGATTTCTTAAGTTTTGTTCCTGATTGTGTGGAATTGCCATGGTTAGTGTCATTGCTCAATTTTCTCTCCTTGCTGTCACAATGAACATGAGATGTTATGTGCCGTGTAGTGCTAGGTAGGTTGAATTCTTCAATTCTTCCATGCTTTGTAGAGATGCCATTTCCGGATTATGTATATGTATCCTTGGAATTTAGTTTTGTTGCCAAGCAATGAGCATGAATTAGTTAGATACTTTCGTGGCTTAGTTTAGCATTTCAGCTACAGATTTCTTGCTAAGATCCGAACAAGAACATCCCCTAGATTACAGATCAGCTTTAGACTCTTCTTCTTGCTGGTTTACTAAGTAGGAGTGGTATTCTTTTGATATGCAGCCCTAAACTTGTTTATTTCCAGCAACCGGGCATGAAAACTTCTTTTCACAGCAGTAGAGTTTTATTCCAATGAGCAGATTGCTAATTTTTCTATTAGTAAAACTTGAGTAGTATTGTTTAGTTTTTTTCCTTTGCTATTGAACATGCATGATCGGACTTCATATCCTATTTCTTTGCTATAGATTTAAGCATGAGCAGTAGCTGAATGTGTTTTACTTTCACAGCTTGATCTTCACAGTATGCTTAACTTGATTCCATTGCGTGCCTAGTAGTTAAATCTGTTTTTACAGCATGTTTAGAAAGCCTAAAATCACTTTCCTTTGCTCTATTATATGGCATGATTAGTAAGTTCAAAGTCACTCTCCTTGATTTGGTTTTATAACATGCTTAGAGGGTTCAAACTGATTTCCCTAGTGTATTTGTATATAGCATGCTTAGTTAATTGTAATCTTATACCTGTTAAATACATCTACAGGACTCTAATATACTCTAATAAAAGAGTATGAGAAGTATGAGTCAAGAAAAGATTAGAGTCTAGTTAAGAAAGAGATAACTAGTAAATTAAAGTAAGAGGCTAGTACCCGACTTCCAAGGTTGTCGTTAAATAAATCCAGGTGACCAATTCCAAGTTCTTGGCCCTGGTAAGACCAAGGTCTTTACCTCATAGGACTAGAGGCTCGCTACCTCAGTCACTATTAGAGAGCGCGCAAAACAAAGATGGTACTAAGCCTGGGCCCAAAGAAAAGAAAAGTAAAGAAGAAAAGAAAAGTAAGAAGAAAGAAGAAGAAAGTAAACGAGAAATTAAAAGATTAATTTCTGGTACAAGGATATAAGAAAATATAATAAGTTTTATGTTTAGAATAAATAAAAAGTTAGTTTCTTTAATTCTAAGCTTACAGTGTTGATTTCTTATTATCCTGTTAGATAGTGAGCATGTTTAGTATTCAATTTCATTTTCTGTATACCATGAGCACATGCAGATTTGCTTTAGCATTTCAGTTTCAGTATTATTGCATTACTTTTTATGCACTTCGAGTTTTGTGAGATAGATTAGTACTTACTAAGCGTTTTCGCTTATAGTTTTGTTTTCTTTCCTCCTACTGCAGATAAAGGAAAAGCTAAGATATGAAAGGAGGCGACAGGGTGGTGGTGATGATGAATGTGTGTAGTGACTAGACTATGGAGAGATCCAGAGGGTTCTAGCAAACCTGCAGGACTTAGTTATTTAGAGTTTATGCTCTAATTCCTTTCTTTATTTACTGTTATGAAAATTATGAGATTGTGATTGAGTTTGATTCGGATTGTAGCTTATTATGTTCCGTTCTGGGAGATTGTGTTTAGTTTTTGTTGTTAGACTAGTCTTTTGGTTATAATATGAATTTATTACTGCGTGGTTGTGAATAAAATGTGATCCAGTCGCATGTGACTGCGTATATATCTTGTGTATTATAGATTTGGTCACTGGTACAGGGGAGACTCTGTCAAAATTTTTCGATAGGAATTCCTCTGAACCGTGATAAATCTAACTGACTCTAATAATAGCGTCAGTGACACTAGATAGAGAGTTGTAGTTAGGTAACATTCGCCCTTAGATAGTAGAAGTAAGAAGGGTGGGTTGTTACAATACAACTTCTATGGCTACCTCAGAGGCTGCCATATACTCAGCTTCTATGGTGGAGTCCGAAAAGCTCCTATGCTTATCACTCTTCCATAGTTATGACTTTACCTCCTAAAATAAACACAAAATCCCGAGGTTGACTTACTATTACCCCTATCCAATTGGAAGTCAAAATCTGTGCAACCCACATAGACCAAATTAACTGCCTTGTAAGCTAGCATATAATCTCTTGTGCCCCTAAGGTACTTCAATATATGTTTTACTGCAGTCCAATGTCCTTGTCTAGGGTTACTTTAATATCTGCTGACTATGCCCTTGGCAAAACAAATTTCTTATCTCGTGCATAGCATACTTTAGGCTTCCGACAGGCGAAGCATAAAGAACTGCCTTCATTTCCTCTATCTCCTTTGATGTCTACGGACACATTTCTTTAGATAAAGTTACTCCATGCTAAAAAGGTAAGAAACCTTTCTTGGAGTTTTGCATGCTTAAAACGAGCAAGGATTTTTTTCGATATATGTAGCTTGGGATAAGTACAATATTCTTTTCTTGCGATATCTTATTACTTTGATCCCAAGAATATATTCATTCTCCCAAGTCCTTCACATCGAATTGTTTGGACAATCATACCCTTACTTCTGACAACATTCTTATATTGTTTCCAACTACCAAAAATGTTATCTACGTATAGTACAAGAAATACCACCACGTTTCCATCACATTTTTTGTATACACAAGACTTATCCGGTTACTAAATAAATCCATAGGTCTGGATTACTTTGATAAACCGGATGTTCCAAGACCTTGAAGCATTGCCTCAGTCCATAGACTGATTGAGCTTGCACACAAGATACTCTTTGCCCTTTGTAATGAACCCTTCTGGTTGCTTTATATGGATGCTTTCTTCAAGACTTCCATTAAGGAAAGCTGTCTTGATATCCACTTGCCAAAAAGAAACTGGATAGACTTTAGCATGACTACCGATAAAAGGTTTCCCCTTTTTTTTAACAAGTCTTGCTTTGAAAGTATACACTTTCCCGTCTGTCCTTCCTTTTCTATTGTAGACTTGTTTAACACCCAATGGCTTTTACACCATCTGGTGGTTCTACAAGCTTCCAGATTTTATTAGAATACATATATTCTAATTCTATTATTCATTACTCTTTGCCAAGATGTTGCATCTTTATCTTGGAGTGTTTCATCATATGTCCGGGATCAAGCTCATATTCATTTTGGGATCAAGTCCAAAGACTCTCCCAAAACATGAATCTCTTAGGTTACTTGACAACCCTCCCACTACGATGAGGCACTGTCTGTAATTGTGTATCATTTATGATACGTGTTGCAGTTTCTTGTGATATTTCATCTTATACAGTTGGTACTAGATTAGACATGTCCTTTATTATTTCCTTAAGAACAAATTTACTTATGGGCACATGGTTTATTACATAGTCATTTTCTAAAAATCGGTCATTGATGCTAACAATGACCTTCTGATTTTTAAGACTATAAACATTCTTTCATTTCTCTAGGATAACCTACAAACAAGTGAATTCCTGTCCAACTTATCATTGTCTCTCTTCAGCATATGTGCTGGACTACCCGAATCCGAATATGCTTCAAAATAGGCTTATGCCTATTCAGCAATTCTATATGAGTAGAGAGTTCTGACTTTTGAAGGTACTATGTTCACTTCCATTTCCAGAGTATATCCTTAAAATGAATTTGGTAATTTTCCAAATAACTCATCATCAATCTACTTATTTTCATAAGAGTCCTATACCTTCCTTTTTCTACACCATTCTGTAGGGGTGTACCAGGTGCAGTTAGTTGGGATTGAATCCCTACTTCTGATAAGTGACTCCTAAATTCTCTCAAGAGGTACTTGCCACTACGATCTCACCATAGTGTCTTGATACTTTTACTTTGACGTTTCTCCACATCAGCCTCGTGCTCTTTGAACTAATCAAAGCACTTAGACTTGCGACACATCAAGTAAATGTATCTGTATCTCAAATAGTTGTCTATAAAATAGATGAAATATTTGAAACAACCTCTTGCCTGGATAGTCAAAAATCTTCACAAATCAGAATGAACCTATTCCTATATATCTTTGGCTCTAAACCCCTTAGATTTAAAAGCTTCTTGGTTATTTTTCCTTCCGAGTAAGACTCGCAGGTTGGAAAATTTTCCTCTACCAATGAACCCAAGAGTTCATCGATTATTATCCTTTGAATCCTACTCAAGTTAATATAACCTAGCCTTAGATGCCAAAGATATGTTTGGTTCATTTTGAAGGTTCTTTCTCTTATAGTTAGAAGATGTGTTACTAATTTCCATTTGTTGCATCGTGGGTGTTATTGGATTTATAAATTGCTAACCAACGTTCTAGAACAGATAACTTCCCTCTTTTCTTGATAACAACTTTGTTATTAAAAGAGGTAGAATATCAAGTTCTTTAAATAGTTTAGAAACTGAAAACTAGTTCTTTCTAAACTTGGTACGTAAAGACAATTACTCAAAAATTCATATTTTATTCTTATCAAAAGATAAACATCTCCCACTGCAACAGCTACCACTTTTACAGCAGTGCCCATGTGGACGGTGTTTTTATTTTCATTTAGTTGTCGGGTTTCCTGGAACCCTGCAATGAATTGCGGACATGATTAATGGCATCTGTATCTACACTCCAGGTTCTGATAGAAAACACCACTAAACATGTTTCAACTAATGAATTAAATACACCTATATTGTTCTTAGTTCTAAGAAGACAGTCTACCTTAATGTCCAAGTCCTATTTCCAATCATTACAATTGGGACTACTAAGTCTTTTCTATAGTATAACAACTAGGGGATTGATAAATATTTTAAACCCTAAGAATCACAAAAATATTTGGTCAAAATCAACTCCTTAAAATCCCCATGAATTTTGTATGCCACGATAGTGTGGACGTATACAAAATCAAAGAGGAGATTTTATCCATTAATTTTATTATCTCGTCAACTTTACTTTATAACGAATAAAATTAATAGTTGATCTGTCTTTAATCAAATATTTGGTCAAAACTTTTGAATTTAAAATAACATTGATTCCTCAAACAATATTATTTAAATTCACCAACACCTCAAACACTGTGAATTTTGCATGCCACGATAGTGTGGTCGTATACAAAATTAAACATTTGTAAGAGGAGGGGTCTACCCATTAATTATCTTGTCAATAAATCTTTATGACAAATAAAATTACCTCAAACACTGTGAATTTTGTATGCCACGATAGTGTGGATGTATACAAAATCAAACATTTGTAAGAGGGTTTTTAATTTTATTATCTTGTCAACCTATTTATTTGATAAATTAATAGTTAGTTTTCTTCGGTCACACAAATAATAGCAGTGATTCCGATGGGGAGGATACTATTAGACGTGCCTAAGTGTATACCATTACTTGACACTAAGTCCATTAATAAGATTGTGCCCCTTCCGATGGGGAAGATCACACACTCTTAATTAACTTCCTATAGTCATCCAAAATGGAAGTTTAATCAAGTGATCCACAAACAAGCTTATCCGATATGGAGGAAGGCACTCAGAGCCAACGCGCAAGCTTGTTGCATCACTTATAAATCAGTAATGGAGACCGTGGAATTTATTTAAAATAAATCCCTCTCCCACTTAGTTATTTAAAGTGAGGAATTTTGACTATGCTAACCTACTTAACATGCATACTAACAAGCACACACAGCACAACATAAAAAGCAATAAATAGAAAAACTAATTTTCAACTATTATGCCTTTTATCTATTGCTGTCCTCCGTGTGTCGCCAACCCTAGCTGCTGCCATCTTTGGCCACCGCCACCGGGTCTAGTTGTCGCATCCATCTTGCTCCTTGTTCCGCTGCGCCTCTGATCCTTAAAAGGTTCCAAGCCTTGCAAGATTCGATCCACGACATAAATAGAATTTTACATTTTTCGATCCTATATTCCTCGAAGGAATGTACATGTATCTAGATCAAAAAATAAAATCCTAATCAAACTAAATACAGCTCTTGCTGTATTTTATAATACAATCATGCACACACAATAAAATGCCCTTGACATGTCCAAGGGTCCAATCACACACACAATATCTATAAGCCATAATAGTTGGATCATTCATCTACAAAGTTAGCACATCCTATTATTATCCTGCCTAAATTATGTATGACATGTGCATAATTAAACTAATACCAAATAGACAGAGGCAAAACCCTAGCTCTGATACCAATTGTTGGTTGCTACTCGAAAAACCCAATGGCTCCACTGTACAAAAATTTTGTACGTGATCTGAATCTTTCCTAGCTACCATGTGTTCTTTTAAGTTAAACTTGTATCTCCTGCGGAACTTAACACGTTTGATTCCAAGTTTAACTTATATGTTCTTTTAGGTTTTGATTTGGATCTCCTACGGAACTTAGAACGTTTGATCCAAATCACCTAGGTTATAAATTCAATTAAATATTAGTTTCCAAAATTGGCTTCCAGTACTGCATGGTGAGGCACTTGGCCTTCTTGGATATGGGAGCAACCACCACCGACTAGACAAAGTCTTTTAAGGAAAGTTAATATTTAATTTCCTTATATAACTCTAGGTTAACCAAAAGGAACAATCAAATCACAAGGAAAAAAGAAAAAGAACACAACATCAAAATTAAATTCGAAAAACAAGAATCGAATGCCTCTTGTATTTGGTATTTATACAAAGAAAAATTAACTAGTATGATGCGGAAATTAAATACTAGTTATACCTCTTCCTTGTATGCTAAAAACCTCGAGATCTTCTGTCGTATCCCTCGCCTTCTCTTAGACGTCGTGTGGGCGATGATCCTCCAAGACGAACACCACCTGGAAAGCTTCTCCTCCTTCTCTAGAATTCGGCCACCACCACCACAAAGGAGCAAAAGAGAGCAAAGGGAAGAGAGGGAGAGGGGCCGGCCACTTGATGATCTCCGACAACACAATATCAATTGTTGTGTTTTTCAAGGCCTCCCCTTCCCCCCTTTTTATATTAGTTTCCCAACGAAAAATTATGGAAAGAGTTTTATAAAAAATTAGACTCATTCCTATTTCCTTTTAATTTTTTCTTTTTCTTTCCTTTTAATTAATCAATCATAGATTGATTTATTAATTAAACAACTATTTGTTGATGTTTAATTATTTGACCGGCCCCTTGCTTGGGCACCAAGCAAGGTGGCCGGCCACTTATTAAAAGGGAAAGAAAGAAATTTTTTTTATAAAATTTAAAAGAAGAAAACTTCTAATAAAATTTTACAAACTCTTTTTTTTTTCAATGTGGATATTGAAAGGAAAGTTATAAAATTTAAAACCAAGTTTTAAAATTTAAAACATCTCTAATAATATTTCTTTTTAAAAGAAAGTTTTATAAATTTTACAAATCTCTTTTAAAACCTTGTGGCCTAATTTAAATTAGGAAAATTTTATAAATTTTTATAATATCTCTTTTTACAAATTGTAAATATTTGAGGAAATTTAAAAATTCAAAAACAACCTTCCTAATTTAAATATTGCGGCCGGCCCCCTTGCCCAAGGCAAGGGCCGACCACTTCTAGAGAATATGTGGCCGGTCATTGCTTGGTCACCAAGCAATGAACCGGCCCCTTCTTGGACACCAAGATAGGCTTTTCTTTGGATGGACTTGAGGCTTTATTGAGGCTACAATAGGGACCTATAGGAGAAATTGGTTTTGGCCTTCCGATGAGCTTGAGTATCCCGTGCTCACCTCGAACACACAACTCAAGTTCATCGATATTAACTCATTCCACTAGAGAGTTATTACCGCACTACCGCACCAATCCCAAATTACATTATGAGCTCATTCTTATCATGAGTGTGTTAGTCTCCCTGTGTTTAAGATTACGAATGTCCACTAATTAAGTGAGTTACTGACAACTTATTTAATTAATATCTAACTCCAAGAGTAGTACCACTCAACTTCATCGTCATGTTGGACTAAGTCCACCTGCAGGGTTTAACATGACAATCCTTATGAGCTCCTCTTGGGGACATTCTCAACCTAGATCACTAGGACACAGTTTCCTTCTATAATCAACAACACACACTATAAGTGATATCATTTCCCAACTTATCGGGCTTATTGATTTATCGAACTAAATCTCACCCATTGATAAATTAAAGAAATAAATATCAAATATATGTGCTTGTTATTATATTAGGATTAAGAGCACACACTTCCATAATAACTGAGGTCTTTGTTCTTTCATAAAGTCAGTAGAAAAGGAACGACCTCTAATGGCCCTACTCAATACACTCTAAGTGTACTAGTGTAATTATATAGTTAAGATAAACTAATTCCTAATTACACTACGACCTTCCAATGATTTGTTCCTTTCCATCTTGGTCATTTGCTACTGTTTATAATTTATAAGGAACCGATAACATGATCTTCTGTGTATGACACCACACACCATGTTATCTACAATATAAATTAATTGAACTACTACATTTATCATAAATGAGACATTTGACCAATGTGATTCTTATTTCTAGATAAATGTTTATACCAAAAGCTAGGCTTTTAGTATACATCCTAACAGCTACAATAGGGACCGAGAGGAGGAATTGATTTTGGTCTCCCGATGAGCTTGAGCTTCCCGTGTTCGCCCCGAACACCCAACTCAAGTTCATCAATAGTATCTCATTTTACTAAAGAGTTATTATTGCACTACCACACCAATCCCATATTACTATATGAGCTCCTTCTTATTATGAGTGTGTTAGTCTCCCTATGTTTAATATATTGAATGCCCACTAATTAAATGAGTTACTAGCAACTCACTTAATTAATATCTAGCTCCAAGAGTAGTACCACTCATCCTTATCGTCATGTCGAACTAAGTCCACCTGCAAGGTTTACATAACAATCCTTATGAGCTCCTCAAGGGGACATCGTCAACCTAGATTACTAGGACACAGTTTCATTCTATAATCAATAACACACCATATAAATAATATCATTTCCCAACTTATCGGGTCTGTTAATTTAACAAACTAAATCACACTCTTTGATAAATTAAAGAAATAAATATTAAGTATACGTGCTTGTTATTATATCATGATTAAGAGTACGTACTTCCATAATAACAGCGATTTTGTTCTTTAATATAATCAGTATAAAAAGAAACTACCTCAAATGGTCCTGCTCAATACACTCATAGTGTACTAGTGTAATTTATTAGTCAAGATAAACTAATACCTAATTACACTACGACCATTCCAATGGTTTGTCCCATTCCATCTTGGTTGTGAGCAACTATTTATATTTATAAGGAACTGATAACATGAACTTCTGTGTGTCTCCTCATACCATGTTATCTACAATATAAATTAAACGGACAATTACACTTAGCATAAATGTAGACATTTGACCAATGTGATTCTTATTTCAAAATAAATGTTTATAAAAGCTAGACTTTTAGTATACACTCTAACAAAACCGACTTAATTCAATTTATACAAGCGTAGTTCCAACATAATAAATCAAGAAAAATAAATTTCCTTGATTTTTAGGAGTTCAAGTCGACAATTAGAACTGATCTAATTGGTCAGACCCATTGGATCGGTTGATTATGGATCCAGATCCTAAGCTCGATCCATTGTCCTTAATTAGAACTAATCTAATTAGACAGAGATTTTTGTACCTATGTTCTGTTATTGTTTGATCTAAGTCCATTTCTACCAATTTAAGACTTATTGATCAAACTCAGGTCCGTTTGATCAAACCAATATTCATTAGTTTAAGTCTGTCTGATTAGAATAAATCTAATCATTTGATCAAATTTGACCCATTAGAATGAATCTGATCATTTGATCATATTTGGTCCAAATCCAATTAATCAACCCAAATTGATTCGGGTTTGGATCAAATTGGTTCGGTTAAACCAACTAATGATTTAATCTAAACGAGGTCTAATTGAACCAATCAGGTTAAACCCACATAATTAATTAAAATTGGACTAATAATCCTAATTTTAATTAATTCCAACATGCATATATATTTTTTTTTTAAACACGGAAGCTTAAAAAAATTTTTGCATGAAAAGCAATTCGAAATCAAAAAATTTCATTTTTTTAATTTAAAAGCATGCGGCAACCTTTTATTTTTTTTATTTATTTGATTTTTGAAAATTAAACATTTCCTCACGAAGCCGTCGCGCATGTCACTATGTAACCGCTGCGAACTCGGTCACTGGCCATGCTAGCCTTCTGTGCCGACGATAGCCGGTCCTTTTCAGCACCTAAATTCAGTCGTCTTTAAGCCTGACGAGATCGCCGACATCTGCTGTGCATGTCCCAACCACCAACACATTGCCGGCCAGGACGCCATCGCCGACCACGGAATACCATCACCGACATTTCCTCACAGCCTGAGCCCTACTTCGATGGTAATTGCTATACTGTTGCAATTAGCATAATGCGTTGCCAAGCAGCCACGCTAACGCCAACAGTGACTCTTACCAGCGACCCTGTCGTTGATCTCCCTGCCATTATGCAATCGTTGGTGCTTGTTTGCTACGACACATTAGTCGTGCAAAAAAATGACGAGAAATGGCAAAACAATATAGAAAAATATCTGAACAATGATTTCATAATTCGTCTCAAGCATTTAGAAATAATTTGTGCTCTGATACCATTGTTGATTATTCTAAATACATGGATTGAAATGAATTAAAACGATAAACAATAAATGCTTACAGTGATCTCCCGCAGATCTGTAATCGGCATTGACAAGTCTCACTGTCAGAAGAGCGATCACAGGATCGGAAAGCTCTCCACAATTCCACGAACCAAATCCCACCGCCTCAGATATTCTCCTTCCTCTCTCTACGTTGCCTTCCCTGATGATCCTTGGACGTACTATTTATAAAAGGAAATGACCTAGGGGTATGATGGTCTTTTCCATCAAGAGTAGTGGGGAACGTGGGCATGTTCCCATGTCCCCACTTTCTCCATTTCCTACAGATACCAACTAACTCATGGAGGTAATATAAAATCTTATTATGTCTAGAGGTGAAAGCAAAGCAACTCTCCAACAAGTTGGTTGTTGGGTTTAATTTACATAGGGCTGTAAATGAGCCGACCCGAGTCGAGCTTTGAGGTGTTCAAGCTTATTTAATAAGCTAACCGAGTCAAACTAAGCCAAGCTTAAAATGAACCAAGCTTTTAAAATGGTTGTTCAAGCTTGGCTTGGTTTATTTTTTATGAGCTTGAGCTTGTTTGAAGCTTGGCTTGAGTTTGTTTTGTTTAGTTGTTATCAATCTCTCAATTCAAGCTTGGCTTGAGTTTGGTTCGTCTAGATGTTATCGAGCTCGCAATTCAAACTTATTTATTTATTTTATTATTTATTTAGATTATTTAAAAGAGTTTTATTAATGAATATAGTTCGTGAACATTGTTCACAAACGTTAACGAGTCAAACACATATGTATTCAAGTTTATTTGTTTAGTTTAACGAGCTATTCATGATTGTTTGTTTAATTAATCTTGTGTATATTGAACCAACATAAACAAGCTCTTACCAAGCCGAACACCAAGTTTGTTCATCAACACTTGGTTCATTTATAACCCTAAATTTACCTATTATTTGAATTGATAAAGTTAATATCAATGGGGTATAAGCACATGAGCATTAATAAAGATCCTTGAAGAAGTATATGGTACCTATCACTTTTTTTTATGAAAGGTAAATTATATATCATTAAGAAAAGGTACAACTAAACATATGTCCAAAGATAATCATTCGTTTATGATAAAGTATCAAATTTGAGTAGCTATCTAAGGTATGAAATCATATACATATATGTATACTCTTATAGGCACCAACCTCACTAGATCACGACCTCACCGTCAAGCATAGGATCCAAAATACCAATCACTCAATCAGTCCTATCATGATCATGCCTACATAGGGACCACTCCATCATCTTTAACTGACCCGTCGAGTAACCTCGTCCATGAACATCAAATCCATAATATGATCTGCATTGGTGTGTGTGATGACCTCTAGGTTAGGAGCTACTATGTATGTATGTCTGATCAACATTAGCATCTATGATGATCTTTGGGCTAGTAGCTAATGCGTGTGTTGTCACGCCCCAGGTAGTCCCTGTCAGAAGAAATTTTGACAGCATCTCCCCTGTACGGGTGACAATATGAATCCAGAATACATATATCTATACCTCGGCCACACACGACCGAAACAATACAATACAAATAAGAAATAAACCACGTAATTTATATCAACATTCCACACAACTCAACATATAATCAATCCACGCAGTTTAATAAGGAAAGACGATATAGAATCCTCGAAGATATATGTAAACATCCTACTCCACTACAACGAAGAAAACAAATCCACGAAGTAATGAGAAAATCCTCAGCGGAAAACAAAAGTAGCAAACCTGAATGTTCAATGTCCACAATACAAGTATATAAGATGCAAAAGTAAAATATAATCCAACAAAGAAAATCCTCGCGATAATAGGGCTAGCGACTGGAATATCTCCCGACGGCCTCAACCTAAAAAATAGTAACAACGGGGTGAGTTCAAAGAACTCAGCAGGTAATCCAATAGATATGTACAACAACATATAACTACTAGCAACAATCCTACGATACAGTATCCTAACAGTATAACATATAGTACAGTCTCCTAAGTATAACAGGTATGCATAACTGAATAAACTGCAGTAACCAACAATAAGCATGTAATACAGTCTACTGCAAGAATAATAAGAAGTGCATAACTGAAATAAACTGTACTCACCTGCGAAGCTTGTGCAACTGACTGTGAACATACACAGATAAAAATAGTCAGAGCAAAAGCATATAACCTGTATGCATGTCAATCATATGCAATCACTAAAATACATCAATCATAAATAATGCACTCTGTGCATATGATGCAAATGACATGTCCTGGTCACCCCTACTGCCATGCTCAGCCATCTCACACACAATGGTGAGACCGAGTGGGTAAGGCTGTGACAACCGTGCACTCTGCCGTCACTACCCCTGATGAGTGACCGAGTGGACGGGATGCTGTCGGAGTACACCTATCCTCCTACCTCAAACATAGTGAGGGAGCGCAATGCTCTCATCTCCCGGTACACAATGACGAGGAGGGACCCCGGCGTGCTACCACGCTCTTGTCACGCTACCCATGAGCGTCCTAGCGGAGCACCACCGGGCAACCTACCATACACACCCTAAGTGTTGTGCCACTACCCATGCAGTGGTCACGTATGCAGAGGTCCATGTAGCCGGCCGACGAGCTCAACAATAATGGAGTCATCAATCGCCCAACATGCAATCATGCGATATGGTGCATGCGACTACAGAATGTCATACCTGAACATATCCTCCTCCATATGCGTAGGTGCCAAAAAGATAAACACATATATAGCAGAGATATAAACAACATGAATCCAATATCACATATCCAACATATCTATCAACTAATCCAGTATAGAGGGAAACACAATAAATACCTCTATCTCTATTAACACATATACACATGGCAAAAGATAAAGGCATCTAGTTCTAAAGTAAAACAACTAACAGAAGAAGCATGTGATAGGTATCAACTAGTCCCCAGGGCGTAGCACAGATGGGGAGTGCATGGTTCCGTGGCTGAAAGGTCCAGGGGTCGATCCCCGGGGTGTCATTGCCTAGGGTTAACGTCTCCGCCATGCACTTTCCACCTGTGTACCTGCATTTACCTCCCTCTATATCCGTGAGACTGGCTCTAGGGGGGCCGCTGATGTGGCGGTTCCACATGTGATAGGTATCAACTAAGCCAAGACTAGGGAAGAGATAATCTACCATCTACCACTAGTAATTATATATAAACTACACATATCATAAGACATTATCAAAAAGATAAGTCAAAGGGTACCCACCTCAAATAGAAGGTACAGTCAATCCAAATCCGAAGTTGAGACGTCCGTCTCGAATCAGAGTCCTGTGTAAACAAATATATTTACTTTTATTTAGCTAGAATACAAACAAATAGCTAAATAAATCCTAAATAGAAATTTAGGGATAAACCCTAAATCATATCCCTCAACCTTTCTAACAGTTAATTAGGGTTAATTACCTTAACCCCAAACAACCCTTTAGATAGAAATCCAAAACCTAAATCCATATAACCTAATTAATCTACACAACCTAATGATGATTAATTATCAATAGGTATCAAGATCATACTTAATCATCTAACACATGATCTAACAAATATCCAAATTCGAAACATGATCTACAACATGTTCCAACCAAAATCCAATTCAAACCTAACCCTAATTCAATACATAAACCTAATTCATCAACATGTATCAATTACTCCTCAACATACCTCAATTGAGCTGCTGGAAAACAAAGTGATCTACTGTACCAGACAAGATCCTCAATTTACAACCGCTGTTGATTGTTGAAACCAGAGGAGCTACTTGTTAGTGCAAGATGCACCAGAATCAAACCTGAGTTTTGATGTTGTCAAAGGTTCAAGTTAAGTCTAGTTATGATCTAATAAGTTTACTGAGTGTGCAGAATATTTACTCAACCGGGAAAGACCTAGTTGGAGACTAGGCAGGAGAAATCGTAGCAGATTGTGGAACCCAGGTGAAAGTCCAAGTAGGTCGAGGGGAGACGAAGCTTGGCAGTGTGATTGAGAGGTCTGAAGGACCGAAGATCAAAGGAAAAGTCCTGGGGAGCCGATCAAGGCTGAGTGAGAAGTCCAAACTAGATCTGGAGGATCAAAGTTTGGCAGGTAGGTTGAGGTAAGCAAACTGGAGGAGCGACAGTGAGGTCGGGTTCCCGGAGGGAACAACCTTAGGTCGCTGATCCAACTGAAGAAATCGGGAAGGTTTCCAAGTTGAGATCAAGACAGTTCTATTGCTGTCTTTTATATTACTCATTATGCTGTCTTTTATTCATTATTATGCTGTGTGCTAACATCTGTGTTGCAGGAAGTTTTTGTTCTAACACTGTGTTGCAGGACAGACTGGATCGGTCGACCAAACCAGCAGTTCAGTCGATCGAACATGAGCATAACAGAAAGCAAACAGTTCAGAACAGATCAAAGTCAAAGTTCGATCAAAGCTTGATCGGTCGACCGAATAGTAAGATCGGTCGACCGAACTTGATGACTCAGCAAAGTCAGCTCACCAGCACCGATCAGCAAGCAAAGGAAATAAGCTGATCGGTCGACCGAACTTGGGGATCGGTCGACCGATCCAATCAACATTAATTTCCCATTAATTCATGATTCTGGCAGACTTCGATGAACAAGGTAAAAGCTTGTTCGGTCGACCGATAAAAGAGTTCGGTCGACCGAACCATTGAAGGCCAGTTAATGCAAAATTTACGAGCCAGCGTCAGATTCCAGCTGTGGGTGATCGGAGCTGGTTCGGTCGACCGAACCTCAGTCCACCTATAAAACCAGGCTCGAAGACAGAGGCGGAGATAATTTTTTCTGAAAAACCAAAACTATGTTCTGCAAGCAATTTGAGCTACACGTCTTCGTTAATTCAGCAAGCCACATTGCCCGGAAGTGCCGACCACAAGCTTTGTCTTTCAATCTTCTTGTCGGTATAACTTTACTTTTTGCTTGCATTGTATTTAACTTAAGCAAGATAGTAGGGTGTTACTATCTTGCTCATACTTGTACGATTTGCTTCTTTTCGAAGGATTTCGGAAAGAAGAAATATAGTGATTTCCCATCGGTGCGGTCAAGGACCGCGGGCCTTCGAGTAGGAGTCGAGCTAGGCTCCGAACGAAGTAAAATATTTGTGTCTCTATTTACTTTCCGCTGTGCATGACTTTGATTTAAATACGAAAAGAATAGCTTTTAAAAAGAAGCGATATTCACCCCCCCCCCTCTATCACGCTACTCGATCCTATCAATTGGTATCAGAGCGAGGTTAGCTCTGAAATTTCTTAACCGATTTTCTAAGCATCTTTAAAATCTTTTCTTTTCTTCAAATTTCTTTAATATTTCTCATTATCTCTATTTTTTCAAGCACTACTAATCCCAAGACAAAAGTCTTGGAAATATTTTTTTTGTGCTTTGCAAGGATGTCGAATTCATATCAAGAAGGCTATAGCATAGTCCGACCTCCACTATTCAAAGGAGAAAACTTTAGCTACTGGAAGAATAGGATGGAGTGTTTCCTGAAGTCCAACATCGAGCTCTGGTTCACAATCTTGAAAGGTTATACTCCTCCAACGAAGGACGGAACAACTCTAGAACCGGAAGAATGGACTCCATAAATGGTCAAAAAGGCACAACTAAATTACAAGGCAATTAACACCATTCAGTGTGGACTCACAATGGAGGAATTGAACCGAGTTGGTCCCTACGACAACGCCAACGACTTGTGGGACTCACTAATCAAATTACAAGAAGGAACCGACGACTCAAAGGTAAACAAACGAGATCTTCTTTTAAATAATTTACTTAATATAAAAATATTTCCTGGAGAGACGGCTTCGCAACTACATGCCTCACTTGATCGGACACGAACTCGAAAATCGTGACACGATAAGGTACGCTCTGAACGCCTTTCCGAGGAATACTTTGTGGGCATCAATTGTAGATGCATACAAAGTTTCCAAAGATCTTTCAATTCTTAAGTTAGACGAATTATTTTGCGAGTTGGAATTACATGAGCAATCTAACATGAGCCATGTCGAGAAAGGAGTTGCTTTGTATCCAGGTTCAAACAAAGAGACAAAATCAAAAACGAAGATCGAGTCTGAAAGCGAGTCAGACTCAGATTCAACAAACGAAGAAGAACTAGTCAACATGGTCCGAAGATTGTTGACTAAGAAAAAGTTCAGAAGAAATACCAAAAAGATTCCACCGACCCTGATCCAAAACAAATCAGAAATGATTTGTTATGGATGGAACAAAAAGGGGCATTTCAAAAATGAATGCCCTAATCGGAAAGAAGAACGCCCCAAATCGACAAGGCGGAAGAAGGCACTTCAAGCGACTTGGGACGAAACCTCTTCCGACGAATCTGACACGGAACAAACGAAGCACTCGAGTCACCTTGCATTTATGGCAAGGAACGAAGATTCCGAGTCCGAGCCCGACGAAGAATATGAGTCCGAGATCGACCTCGATTCCGAGAGAAGCCCCAGATCGAAAGATCCGAATATGGTAACGATTTATTCAAAGTCAAATTTACTTAAAGTAGTTAAATGTTTGTTTAAAAAATTAGCAAATTCAGAAAAACAAAATAACTTGTTACTTAAGGAAATAGACCACCTTAAGCAACAAGTTAGCTTGAGTGACTCGACTAACCAAGTTCAAATCGGAACTTCGACTCAAGTTGAAAAACTTGAGGAAGAAAATTCGGATTTGAAAGGTCAAGTCGAGCGACTCAAGAAAACTTTTGAAAGGTTCGAAATGGGATCCAAGTGTCTAAATATGGTACTTGGATCACAACGAGCCGTGTACAACAAATCGGGGCTTGGTTATAAACCGAACAAAACAAACAAATCATACATGTCTCTAATCAGTCAAAATGTTCGAAGTCAAGTCCAAGCATGAGTTCAAACAAAACACTTAATCAAATAAATCAAACCAAACCCTATAACATAGCACCAGAATGGATTGGGATGATAGTACGTCAAGGAAACTCTATCGAAAGCATGTCTAGGTTGAATATGGAATTCTACCTGGTGCACTAGACTTAGTGGATCTGACCGAAGATACCCCAGTCAAACATGGGCTAGTTAGACCAAAATTTAGTATTAAGTTTTTTGGGCAGGAACAGTTTAGAAAGTCTTCAGCAAGTGGTCTAATGATATTCAAGTAGGCCATATGCCTCGCCACTGAACTGAAACTTATCCTTAGGACGCCTGCTTGATTAACCCAAAGCTAAGTTTGAACCTAACATTGGTTCAATAACCTCTTTCAATAAAATTAATTCTAACTTGAACTAAATTAATTGAACTCAAATTTAATTCAAATTTAATTTAAATCTAATTCAAACTAATTCAATTTTTAAAAATTAATTTTAAATTATTTTAAAACTAAATTATTTTAAAACTTAATTAAATTATTTTAAAACTTAATTATTTTAAAACTTAATTAAATTATTTTAAAACTTAATTAAATTATTTTAAAACTTAATTATTTTAAAAATTAATTATTTTAAAACTTAATTATTTTAAAACTTAATTAAATTATTTTAAAACTTAATTAAATTATTTTAAAACTTAATTAAATTATTTTAAAACTTAATTAAATTACTTTAAAACTTAATTATTTTAAAACTTAATTAAATTATTTTAAAACTTAATTAAAATTATTAAATTATTTTTAAAAAAACTTAATTAAAATTATTTTAAAATTAATTAAAATTATTTTAAACTTATTATTATTGAAAACTATTTTAAACTTTTTCAAAATTATTTTAAAATTATTAAAAAATTATTTTAACTTATTAAAAATTATTTTAAATTAGAACTTAATCACTTTACTTGATTCAAACAATAAATAATACATATTAAATTCATGTAAATCAATTAAAGTTGAAAACCACTTATTTAATCCCTTAGCCACACTTTGGTCTCATCCTACATTTTGTAGGATTCCAAAGCTCTGGATAAATGGATTTTGGATAGCTGGTGTTCCAGACACATGACTGGGGATCAGCACAAATTTTTCAACATTGAATTCAAAAATTTAGGGTCCGTTGCCTTTGGAAACAATGGCAAGTTAAAGGTAATCGATACAGGTGAAATTCAATTACAGTCAAACATTTCAATTAAAAAGGTTTTACTTGTTGAACATTTTAATTATAATTTACTTAGTATAAGTCAACTTTGTGATTCAGGTTTTAAGGTTCAATTTTTGTCTTCTAAATGCTTAATAAGTTACAATGACTCAACTAATGTTTTACTGAAAGGTTTTAGAGACAAAAATATATACTCCATTCATCTACCTAAAATAATATCTAAATGTCTTCTAGCAAATAATGATGAAACTTGGTTATGGCATAGGAGATTAGCTCATACTCACCTTAGAAATTTATTAAAATTAAGCAAAAATGGTTTAGTTAAAGGTTTGCCAAAATTAGGAAATCTTTTAAATAAATTTTGTAATTCCTGTCAACAAGGTAAACAAATTAAATCAACTCATAAAATTACAAATCAAAGTAGAATAAGTAAAATACATGAATTAATACATTTGGATTTATTTGATTCTCATGGAATAAAATCTTTTAATGGAAATCTATATTGTTTAGTAATCATTGATGACTACTCTAGATATACTTGGGTAAAATTTTTATCTAACAAAAATGAAACCTTTGAAACATTCAAGAATTTTTGTAAACAAGTAGAAAATGATAGAGATATTAAAATAAAAAGGATAAGAAGTGATAATGGAGGAGAATTCAGAAATCATAATTTTAATAATTTTTGTTTAGAAAATGGTTATCACCATGAGTTTTCATGCCCTAAAACACCACAACAAAATGGCTTAGTAGAACGTAAGAATAGAACCTTACAAGAAGCTGCCCGAACCATGCTAAATGAATACTTTTGGGCTGAAGCTGTTAACACAGCCTGTTATGTACAAAATCGGATTATAATTAATAAAGACAAAAATAAAACATCCTATGAAATTTATTTCAACAAAATTCCTAATATAAAATATTTTAAAGTTTTTGGTTGTAATATTCATATTTTAAATCTTAAAGATCACTTAGGCAAATTCACTTCAAAAACTAACTTGGGAATTTTTCTAGGGTATTCATCTACGAGTAGGGCATATAGGGTTTATAACAAATCTACTTTGAAAATTGAGGAAACAACAAATGTAACATTTAATGAAATTGATATTGATTCAACTATTCAACCTCACTCAAATGGTAATCAAGTAGATGATGAAGAATTACCTAACCTTAAAGAATCTGAAAATTCAAAATTATTAAAATCTAACCCTCACCATCCGGTCAATCAAATCATAGGGAATCCTGAATTAAGAGTTCAAACAAGATATGCTTTTAGAAATCTAAGTCAAATAGCATTGATATCTAAAATTGAACCTAAAAATATAAATGATGCATTAATAGAACCAGACTGGGTAATTGCAATGCAAGAAGAATTAAACCAATTTGAACGAAATCAGGTTTGGGACTTAGTACCTCCACCAATAAATAAAACGGTCATTGATACTAAATGGGTGTTTAGAAACAAATTAGATGATCAAGGTAATATTTTAAGAAATAAAGCTCGTTTAGTAGAAAAAGGGTTTAGTCAAGTCGAAGGACTAGATTACGACGAGACTTATGCCCCGGTAGCTAGACTTGAATCAATTAGAATGTTGTTAGCCTATGCTGCATTTAAGGGATTCAAGTTGTACCAAATGGATGTTAAATCCGCATTTCTAAATGGCGTTATTAAGGAGGAAGTCTACGTTAGTCAACCACCCAGTTTTGAAAATCTAGAAAATCCAACCTATGTCTTTAAACTTAAAAAAGCTTTATATGGATTAAAACAAGCACCTAGGGCTTGGTATGAATGTTTATCTAGTTTTCTAAAATCCAAGGGTTTTAAAGAAGGCCAAATTGATCCTACACATTTTATTAAAACCTTTAACTCATATATTTTTATAGCCCAAGTTTATGTAGACGATATTGTATTTGGTTCAACTAATTCAAAATTCTTAAAAGAATTTGTCACCTTAATGGAAAATGAATTTGAAATGAGTTTAGTTGGTGAATTAAATTATTTTTTAGGTCTTCAAATTAAACAAACTAAAGATGATAATTATGTACATCAAACTAAATATACAAATGAACTTCTTAAAAAATTTGGTATGGAAAACTGTAAAGGGCTTAAAACACCAATGGCTAGTAATCTAACCCTTGATAATGATGAAAATGGTATACCTGTTGATTTAAAATATTACAGAAGTATGATAGGGAGTTTACTTTATCTAACTGCAAGCTGACCTGACATTTTATTTTCAGTTAGTATGTGTGCCCGATATCAAACTTGTGCAAAAGAAACTCATCTTACATTGGTTAAAAGAATTATCAAATATTTAAAAAGCACTATCAATGTGGGAATTTGGTACCCAAGAACCTCACATTTTGACTTAGTTGGATATTCGGATTCAGATTATGCTGGGTGTAAGTTAGATAGAAAGAGTACAAGTGGAGGTTGTCAGTTGTTAGGATCTTCTTTGGTTAGTTGGTTTAGTCATAAGCAACAATGTGTTGCCTTATCTACCACTGAAGCCGAATACAAGCAATGGGTGAATGTGTAGTTCAATTGTTGTGGATGTCTCATACATTAAAAGATTTTAATCTAGATTATAAAAATGTAAAAACCTACATTGATAATATTAGCTCTATAAATCTTACTAAAAATCCAATACATCACTCTAGAACTAAACATATAGAGGTTAAACATCACTTCATTAGAGATCATGTGTCTAAAGGGAATATTGAACTTAATTATATTGAATCCAAATCTAACTTGGCAGATATTTTTACTAAACCCTTACCTGAAGCAGAATTTAGTAATCTTAGAAGACAATTAGGGTTATGTTTTGTAGAATAGGTTCTTTGTTTTTGAAAATTACTACATAGTTTATTTTTTAAAATTATTTTTGTAAAAATTCCCATTTCAAATTTTTGTTTTTAAAAACAATACTTTGAAACTATTTTTCAGTCTATGGAATAGCCTAGGTTTTACCGTAGAATTGCATGATCCTATAGTTCTAGGAGCCATCATCTCACAAGCACAGTAGGATCCCTTGTTTGATAACTTAAAATAGGTGAGATGCTTAGGTCCTAGCCCTAGATTTCAGGTGCTTATGTCAGTGCATCGCTATAAATCTGGGCTTTAAATAACAAACATTGATCAATTTAGGTTGACTAATAAGTAAAACCTTACTAGTTATAAATGCTCAAATTGACCAAGCTGAGTCAACTTGCTACTATCTTGTGATAGCTAGTCTTAGATAAAGGTTGGACATTTCATCATAAGGACAAATTTTCCCTTAGTTTACCAAACCATGCTTGGACTTTTAGGATAAATATCAATTTTAGGGGGAGTTATCTTCAAAATAGTTTTATAAACTTTTTATTGTTTCAAATTATTTTCTTTAAACACGTTTTCAAATTTTTCCCTTAGTCTATTTATTTTCAAAATTATTTTCTCTATCATTTAAAAAAAAATTCAAGATTGATTTTCTTTTTTCTTTAACTCTTTTCAAATCATTTTATCATTAAACTCTTTTTCAAATTGTGATCACTTAGTAAAATTATGGTTTTGAAACTTAGACGAATGTGATATCATTTCAAAACTTAGTATATTTTTTAAACAATTAGTTTTCCTTTACTAAAGAGTTTTACTTCTCTTTCTTGTTTAATCTTTCCTCATTTTCAATAATGTTAAACTTTCTTGTGTTCTATGTTTAGATTTTTTGACTTCCCCTAATTTTCATGTGTGTCAAAGGGGGAGAGATAGTGAATTCAGGGGGAGATGATTATTTCAGGGGGAGAAATAAGAATTGAAAATTGTTTGTTTATTTACTAGTTGCATATGTTTAACTTAACTTTGAACCTTGGTTGCCAAACATCAAAAAGGGGGAGATTGTTGGTGCAAGATGCACCAGAATCAAACCTGAGTTTTGATGTTGTCAAAGGTTCAAGTTAAGTCTAGTTATGATCTAACAAGTTTACTGAGTGTGCAGAATATTTACTCAACCGGGAAAGACCTAGTTGGAGACTAGGCAGGAGAAATCTTAGCAGATTGTGGAACCCAGGTGAAAGTCCAAGTAGGTCGAGGGGAGACGAAGCTTGGCAGTGTGATCGAGAGGTCTGAAGGACCGAAAATCAAAGGAAAAGTCCTAGGGAGCCGATCAAGGTTGAGTGAGAAGTCCAAACTAGTTCTGGAGGATCAAAGTTTGGCAGATAGGTTGAGGTAAGCAAACTGGAGGAGCGACAGTGAGGTCGGGTTCCCGGAGGGAACAACCTTAGGTCGCTGATCCAACTGAAGAAACCGGGAAGGTTTCCAAGTTGAGATCAAGACAGTTCTATTGCTGTCTTTTATATTACTCATTATGCTGTCTTACTGTGTTGCAGGACAGACTGGATCAGTCGACCAAACCAGCAGTTCTGTCGATCGAACATGAGCATAACAGAAAGCAAACAGTTCAGAACAGATCAAAGTCAAAGTTCGATCAAAGCTTGATCGGTCGACCGAATAGTAAGATCGGTCGACCGAACTTGATGACTCAGCGAAGTCAGCTCACCAGCACCGATCAGCAAGCAAAGGAAATAAGCTGATTGGTCGACCGAACCTAGGGATCGGTCGACCGATCCAATCAACATTAATTTCCCATTAATTCATGATTCTGGCAGACTTCGACGAACAAGGTAAAAGCTTGTTCGGTCGACCGATAAAAGGGTTCGGTCGACCGAACCATTGAAGGCCAGTTAATGCAAAATTTACGAGCCAGCGTCAGATTCCAGCTGTGGGTGATCGGAGCTGGTTCGGTCGACTGAACAGAGGGATCGGTCGACCGAACCTCAGTCCACCTATAAAACCAGGCTCGAAGACAGAGGCGAAGATAATTTTTTCTGAAAAACCAAAACTATGTTCTGCAAGCAATTTGAGCTACACGTCTTCGTTAATTCAGCAAGCCACATTGCCCGGAAGTGCCGACCACAAGCTTTGTCTTTCAATCTTCTTGTCGGTATAACTTTACTTTTTGCTTGCATTGTATTTAACTTAAGCAAGATAGTAGGGTGTTACTATCTTGCTCATACTTGTACGATTTGCTTCTTTTCGAAGGATTTCGGAAAGAAGAAATATAGTGATTTCCCATCGGTGCGGTCAAGGACCGCGGGCCTTCGAGTAGGAGTCGAGCTAGGCTCCGAACGAAGTAAAACATTTGTGTCTCTATTTACTTTCCGCTGTGCACGACTTTGATTTAAATACGAAAAGAATAGCTTTTAAAAAGAAGCGATATTAACCCCCCCCCCCCTCTATCACGCTACTCGATCCTATCACTACTGGTTAGGGTGCTGCCAGAACTAAGAAGCCACAGAACCCAATTCCAGATCCACAGGACACTCAACCTCACTGGAAATCAATCGGATCACAGTGGAATCAAGCAGGAAGACTACTGATCAAGCATCAACACCTGTAGTCTCTGCCCTACAGCCCAAGCACAACTCACTGATCCCCACGTCTCCAATCCGTGACCTAAATCAATCTCAAAGAAGAGGAGAACCAAGATCTGATCAGGGAAAAACAGTAATAGAAGGAATCACACAGAAGGGTAAACTAATTCAAGATCGTACTTGATCCCACTCTGATTTACCGATGAAACTTTAACTCAATTCTCCAGCAGACGTCGCACAACTCGATCTGGTTGGAGACGACGCAAATCCCTCTGTGAGCAGCGCGAGGAGAGAAGAACGGAGGTCGATCGGTTGGGAGCCGGCACGAATCTTGCTCCTCACTGTGCCCTAGCCACCTCACCGTCGACTCTCAGTCGTAGAACTCACCGGACAAAACCCCCCGATCAGATCCAGCTCCTCGGCACCGTCGAGCTCCGGTGACGAGTCTCCTCCGGCCTCGGCGTCGAGTGATCCGCGAGAGAGGGAGAGCACAGAGAAGGAAGAGAGGGGAGATCAGGATTACGTTAGGCAGAGAGGGGAGGAATCGGGTTAGGTTCGGCGTTTTGGGAAGGAAAATAAAGAAAAAAAAAGAAAAAAAAGGATTTATATAATCTAACATTTCCTCTCTTAAATGGGTATCCTAAACCGGCCTAATCTGAACCCGTTAATTCGTCCCTACAAAATCCGTCGTATGAGTTTCGAAAAATTTTCAGAAAATTTCTAAAAATTCCAAAAAAATTCTATAAGGTTATTTCTCAAATAACCCTAATAATTAAATTTTTCGATATCTCACATGTGTGGTAGTCAACCTCCTCAATGTAGCCCTCCTTGTCCTGCCATTCAACCTGCCTCCCCCTCCCCTTGGCTTCTCATATCATATGTAATACCTACCATCATTCCTCACTTTTAGCAAGTGATCAACTATCAACGAATTTGATATATCTTACTGTGATGCTCACACTCATAAAAAATCATCGAGTGTGGACCTTCCCAACAAATATATGCTCACACCTCTCCAAAATATGACTCACCTTTCTAAATAATACAAAAAGACAAACAGACACAAAATGTAAGATTACAGATCAATGCAAGTGCTCATGGTGCTCCAAAGGGACACTTCAAAACTATTGTGAGTACTCATCCTGAAAGCTCCATAGAAGTGCTCCAAAACTACCATGAGTGCTCCATCTAGAAGAAGAAAGACATCCAGACTAGTGCTCCTCAAGAAGGAACTCCAGACTAGTGCTCCTAAAGAAGAAACGCTAGACTAATGCTCCAGAGTAGGGCACCATCCAGGCTGAAGTGGCTTCTAAGAAGCTCCAAAGAGTACTCTTTCCTGTAGAAGCTCCATGAGAGTGCTCCACCTAAAGCTAATGCGGCAATAGATGAGACCCCATACTAGCCCTCATTTTTTTTCCTTGGATATCTATTCAAGTATGGTGTAATACCATATTAGAGTAAATATCCAAAGAGCAGTATGCATACGTTTGGACTTTTTGAAGTATAATATCACCCTCAAATCTCTCACTCTCGATCATCAAATGATTACGAGTTTGTCAAACATAATGTATCATAGCATCCATAGTAATGTGGTGTGCCCACATCAGTCTACTAGTCCCTCGACAGTGGCGCTCAAACACCCGTAACATCCTTCGATATGTAAGCATTGTTGGTACCCCAGGGTTGTTTTGATGTGATCAAATAAGTTAGGTTAGGTCCTATTGTGTTTAATCTTGTGTCTAAGTGTACAGGAACTTAGGAACATAGGATATCGAGCAAAAGATGCAACTAGTGAGAAGGACGACACAGGATAGAGCCGACAGGCTTGGTGCGTCTGAGGGATGAGGTGTTATGGAATAGTACACGGGTAGATGAGAAGGAGGCGCATGGCGTTTCCGAGGGACAAGAAGCCAAGAGCAGAAGCTTGCTCAAGAAGGCCGGAAGTTGGGTTCGGATGAGCCCTATTTCAGATGGCCGACATCAACAAAGCAAGAGGAACTGGAGCGGAAGACCCAAACTGAGGCGAGCGAAACTGGAGCGGAAGGCCCAGACTGAAAAACTCAACTTGGTTGACTTTCCTAGTCCGGGCGCCTGAAATCAAATTTTATCCGCATTGCATTTGACCGTGATCCGTTGTGAAGGGGATAAAATTTTATCCCCCTCCAGGCGCTTAGAACCCTTCCCGGCACCCCAAGCAAGGCTATATAAGCAGCCTTTCTCCCAAAGCTAAATAACAATGAGAAATACAAAGAAACAACACTTGTGCATTCTTAGTATTTTTTAGCTTATTTTTTGTGCGTTCATTACTGTAAGAGGCTTCTCCGAGATTTTTTTTATGCGTTTTTTCACCTTGGATTAACAACCTCCCCGGTTGTAACCAAGTAATTTATTGTGCCTCTTTCTTTTCAGTTTCTTTATTATTCTTTTGCAAGTGTTATATTAAGTTATAAGTCCTAGGAAGGTATTTTTGTTTGTTTTTGTGCAGGGGGCTATTCACCCCTCCCCCTTTAGCCGACCGCTAAGGGTCCTAACAAGTGGTATCAGAGCCAGGACACTTAAGGAGGACTAACCGCCGAACAAAGCACACGAGATGGTCGGAGCGAGCATCTACCCACCAAAGTTCGAGGGGGAGTTTGTGAGCTGGAAAAAGAAAATGGAGGAATTCTTTAAAACCGACTTTGAATTACTTTTAATAATGAAATTTAGTTTTGTAGCACCTGAAGGCAAGGAAGAATACTAGTGGACGAAGAAAGAGCAGGCTGACTTTGTGGAAAATGGCAAAGCTGAGTTCCATCTACTGAGCATCCTACCGCCACAAGAAGTCAATCAGATCGACACCTACGACTCAGCAAAGGAGCTTTGGGAGAAGTTTCTTGAGCTACATGAAGGAACGCCTGAAGCCAAGCTCGCAAGACGGGATCTGCTACGAAATCAGTTAAGCAACATAAAACTGGAAGCAATAGAAACCGTTGCACATCTTCACTCAAGAATGAAGGAACTAATCATCAGACTCATAAATCTCTGAAAAAAGGTAAGCAACCGAGATTCACTAAGTTACGCGCTTAATGTATTTCCTAGATCTACTGAGTGGGCATCATTAGTAGATGCTTACTATATTTCTAAAGATTTAGAAGTTGTCACTTTAGAAGAAATATTTTCAACATTTGAAGTCCATGAAACAAGATGTGCAAATCCGAAGAAGAGCCAAAGCACAACGTTGCCTTTAAGGCAAGGATGGAAGAACGAGATTCAAAATCCTCTATGGACAATGATGAATTTAAAAAAATTATTTAAAACTAGAAAATCTAACCATCTATAGGGTAGAAAGAAAAGAATAATCAGATGCTACCACTGCAATGAAGAAGGGCACGTTAAAGACAACTGCCCTAAGTTAAAGATCAAGGATAAGAACAAAGGGAAGAACAAGAAGCATGTCCAATCTAACAAGTACAAGATACTAAAGGCGATGTGGGATGAAACATCATCCGAATCAGAAGTTGAAGTTGTTGCCGACCTTGCGTTAATGGCAAGTCATCAAGACGACGAAAATGAAGCAAGCTCGTCCGAAATGAGCATCGAGATCATCGATGAAGGGAGAGAGACATCAAAAGAAAGTAGCAATTCAGGGGGAGGTACGAATAATGAGATTGACAAGGTAAGTCAGGTACGATCTCTTCCTCCCGATAATTTATTTAAATTTGTTAAGTTATTATCTAAATACTGTTGCAAATTTGAAAAAGAAAATAAAGATTTAAAATTAATTCTAGTCAAATCTTGCCTATTAGAAGATTTTGAAAAATTAAAATTGGAAAATGATGAATTGAAAATACAAGTAGAAGACTTGAAAAAACATGCATGCTTAAATGTTAAAAATCAAAATATTAGGAAATATAATAATTTGAACTAGTATTTTAATTACCACAAAGGACAAATTAGAAAACTTTCTCAAAAATATATTCCTAAAAGATTTTTAATTAAGCCAGTTAGCTGGAATCTATATTGGGTTCCAAAGTCTTGTCTAAATTGATCTTTAATTAAACTTAGGGCTTTCAGTAAGAAAATTAAATATTTAAATTTCCTTAAGAGACTTTATCTAGAAAGTGGTTGTTGCTCCAATAACCAAGAAGGCCTAGTGTCTCGCCACAGCTTGGAAGCCAATTAATGAAACAAAATATTTAATTGACTAACTGATAAAGCATTTAATTGTAATTAAATAATTCTTTAAATAGTTACTCAAACATTTTTTTCGATGTTTTTAACTTAGAAATCTTTTTTCAGACTTAAAGTTTTTTTTTGGAAGTATCAGTTTTACTTTATCAAAATTATTTCTACAAAATTAGTTTTTACAAATTTATTTAACTTAGAAAATTATTGATGTTACAACAGAATGGTGTAGCAGAACGAAGGAATAGGACTCTTATGGAAATGGTTAGATCGATGATGAGTTATTCAGAATTACCAAATTCGTTTTGGGGATATGCTCTGGAAACAGCAGTATACGTTCTGAACTTAGTACCTTCTAAATCAGTTTCTTCTACTCCCATAGAATTGTGGAATGGGCGAAAACCCAGTCTAAGACATATTCGGATTTGGGGTAGTCCAGCACATGTGCTGAAACCAGATGCTGATAAGTTAGAATCTCGTACAGAAGTTCGCGTGTTTGTAGGATATCCCAAAGGAACGAAAGGTGGTTTATTTTATAGTCCTAAAGACCAGAAGGTCATTGTTAGCACCAATGCCTAGTTTTTAGAAGAAGACTATATAATGGATCACAAGCCCAGTAGTAAAGTTGTTTTAGAAGAACTTAGAGAGGACATGTCTACTTCAGTACCAACAGTACAAGATGAAGTACCACAAGAGACTGCAACACGTGTCACACATGATACACAACCACGATAGTGCCTCGTCGGAGGGTTGTGAGGCAACCTCGAAGATTCATGTTTTTGGGAGAGTCTTGGACTTGATCCGGTAAACATGAACCCGATCCCCGATCATATGATGAAGCACTCCAAGATATAGATGCAAATCTTGGCAAAAGGCAATGAATTCTCAAATAGAGTCCATGTACTCTAATAAGGTTTGGGAGCTTGTAGAACCACCTGATAGTGTAAAAGCCGTTGGATGCAAGTGGATCTACAAAAGGAAAAGAGGGACAGACGGGAAGGTAGAAACCTTCAAAGCTAGGCTTGTTGCAAAAGGGTACACTCAAAAAGAGGGAATCGATTATGAGGAGACTTTTTCACCAGTAGCCATGCTTAAGTCTATCTGAATACTCTTATCCATTGCTGCTCATATGGATTATGAGATTTGGCAAATGGATGTCAAGATAGCTTTCCTTAATGGAAGTCTTGAAGAGAACATCCATATGAAGCAACCAGAAGGGTTCATTGAAAAAGGCAAAGAGCATCTAGTGTGCAAGCTCAATCGGTCCATTTATGGACTGAAGCAAGCTTCAAGGTCTTGGAACATCCGGTTTAATGAAGTAATCCAGTCATATGGATTTATTCAAAGTCCGGATGAGTCTTGTGTATATAAGAAGTGTAACGAAAACGTGGTGGTATTTCTTGTACTATACGTAGATGATATTTTGTTAATTGGCAACAATGTCAAGGTATTATCGGACGTAAGGGTATGGTTGTCCAAACAATATGATATGAAGGACTTAGGAGAATGTGCACACATTCTTGGGATCAAAGTTATAAGGGATCGTAAGAAAAGAATGTTGTGTCTATCCCAAGCTTCATATATAGATACAATCCTTGCTCGTTTTAGCATGCAGAATTCCAAGAAAGGTTTCTTACCTTTAGACATGGAGTAGCTCTATCAAAGATATGTCTCCAAAGACATCAAAAGAGATAGAGGACATGAAAGCGCTTCCTGGTTGAGGGAAGCCTAATGTATGCAATGTTATGTACGAGACCGGATATCTGTTTTGCGGTGGTGCAGATATCGGAGTAACCTCGACAAGGACATTGGACTGCAGTAAAGCATATATTAAAGTACCCGAGAAGGACTAGAGATTATATGCTAGTTTACCAAGCGCACGATCCGCCTCCTGTGGGTTACACTTGATTGATTTCAATCGATAGGGATAACAGAAGTCTACATCGGCTATGTGTTTACTTTAGGAGGTGGAGCCATTTCATGGAGGAGTGTTAAGCGTAAATGCTTCAGACTCAACCATGGAAGTTGAATATGTAGCGACCTCGAGGCGCCTAAAGAAGCGATGGCTCAGGAGCTTAATGGACTTAGATGTGATTCTGGTTTGCCCAAAATCATCACAATTTATTGTGATAATAGTGGTGCGATTGCAAACTCGAAGGAACCACGAGCTCATAAGGCAAGTAAACATAAAGAGCGCAAGTACCACCTTATACGAGATATTTTGAAGCGAGGAGAAGTGGGCATCACCAAGAGTGCATCAGCGGATAACCTGTCAGATCCTTTCACTAAGGCCCTTCCGACGAAAGCTTTCGATCGGCATGTGGAGGGAATGGGAATCAGATGTATGGTAGAAGATATGGCAGCTTAGTCATTAGTATAAGTGGGAGATTGTTGGAATGTATACTAAAAGCCTAAGCTTTGTAAACATTTATTATGAATAAAGAATCACATTTGGTCTAATTGTCTACATTTGTTTGTAGTTGTTCATTTAATTTATATTGTAGATAACATAGTATGTGGTGTCACATACGGAAGATGATGTTATCAGCTTGTAAATTATAAACAGTAGCTCACGACCAAAATGGAAAAGGAACAAACCATTAGAAGGTCGTAGTGTAATTAGGTATTAGTTTATCTTGACTATATAATTACACTAGTACACTCAGAGTGTATTGAGTAGGACCATTTGAGGTCGTTTCTTTTATACTGACTTTATAAAGGAACAAAGACCTCAGTTATTATGGAAGTGTGTGCTCTTAATCATAATATAATAACAAGCACATATATTTGATATTTATTTCTTTAATTTATCAATGGGTGAGATTTAGTTCGTTGAATCAACAAACCCGATAAGTTGGGAAATGGTATTACTTATAGTGTGTGTTGTTGATTATAGAAGGAAACTGTGTCCTAGAGATACTAGGTTGATAATGTCCTCAAGAGGAGCTCATAAAGATTGTCATGTTAAACCCCGCAGGTGGACTTAGTCCGACATGACAATAAGGTTGAGTGGTACTACTCTTGGACTTAGATATTAATTAAATGAGTTGTCAATAACTCACTTAATTAGTGGACATTCGATATCTTAAACACGGGAGACTAACACACTCATAATAAGGAGCCCAAAATGTAATTTGGGATTGGTGCGGTAGTTCAATGATAGTTCTCTAGTGGAATGAATTATCATTGATAAAATTAAGTTGTGTGTTCGGGGCGAACACGGGATGCTTAATTTTATCGGGAGACCAAAACCAATTCCTCCTCTCGGTCCCTATCGTAGCCTCTTATTTATAGAGTTCTATACCCACATATACCCACCTTCTATACCCACCAATAAGGGGCCGGCCAAGCTAGCTTGGGAACCAAGCTAGGGCCGGCCTAGGTATAGGTGGCGGCCCTAGCTTGAACCCAAGCTAGTAGGGCCGGCCAAATAAAATTAAAAAGAAATTTAATTTTAATTTTTATTATTATGTGAAAGATATATTTTAAAGAGAATTAAAATTAAAATATCTCTCTTGTAAAAGATTTACAAAAGATTAAAAGAAAGAGATTAGATCTCTTTCCTTATTTGTAGATTGGAGAGATGCTTTATTTTCTCTTTAAAATTATTCACATGTTAATAAAATTAAAATTATAGATATTTTCTTTTATTAACCATGAAGAGATTTTAAAGAGAAATTTTATTTTTTAAAAATTTCCGGAAACAAATTAGGAAGTTTTAATTGTTGATTAAAACTTGTCCTCTTTTGTTTCCAATGATGTGGCCGGCCATCTCAAGTTAATTGGGAAATTTTGTTTTATTTTTCTCAATTAATTCATGTCAAGAAAAATTAAGGAAGTTTTATTGTAATTAAATTTCCTAATTTGCCTAGGCCAAGGAATATAAAAGAAGGGGTAGGGGTGCCTTCATGAGACACAACCTCTATTGTTTTCTCTCCCTTTTTCCTTGGTGTTGTGGCCGGCCATTACCCTCTCCCTCTCTTCCTCTTGTGGTGGCCGAATACTTCATCTCTCTTGGAGTTTTTGTGGTGGCCGGATACTACTTGGAGAAGAAGAAGAAGAAAGAGAGAAAGTTAACATCTCTTGGAGCTTGGTTAGTATTTTGATTTTCTTCTTTGGTGAAGTTCTTCCTTTGTGGGCGAACCTTGCTTGGAGGAGAAGAAGGTGGTTGGTGGTTTCTCATCTCGGTAGATTGTTGCCCACACAACGTCCGAGGTTAGAAGAGGAATACGGTAGAAGATCAAGAGGTTTTTCTACAAGGTATAACTAGTAATTTCTATTTCCGCATCATGCTAGTTATTTATGGAAATAATACCAAATACAAGAGGCTTACGTTCTAGTATTTCGAATATATTTTTCGATGTTGTGTTCTTTTGTTTTCTTTCTTTTCCTTGTGATTTGATTGTTCTCTTTGGTTAACCTAAAGTTATTTTAGGAAATTAAATATTAGCTTTCTATTAAAGGTTTTGTCTAGTCGGTGGTGGTTGCTCCCATATCCAAGAAGGCCATGTGCCTCGCCACGTCAGTACTGGGAACCTTTTATGGAAATTAATATTTAATGGAATTAATAACTTAAGGAGACTTGGGTCGAACGTGTTAAGTTCCGCAGGAGATCCAAGTCAAAACCTAAAAGAACAAATAGATTAAGTTTTGGATCAAACGTGTTAAGTTCCGCAGGCGATCCAAAATTTAATTTAAAAGAACACATGGTAGCTAGGAAAAGGTTCAGACCTTTGTACAAAATTTTTGTACAGTGGAACCTCTAGGTTTTCCAAGTAGCAACCAACAGTTTGGTTACGTCCTGTTATGTTTAATCATGTGTCTAAGTGTGCAGGAACTTAAGAGCCCATGATATCAAGCAAAAGATGCAGCTAGCGAGAAGAATGACACGGGAGAGAGTCGACGGGCTCGGTGCATCTGAGGGACAAGGTGTTGCGAAAGAGTACACGGGGCAGACGAGAAGGAGGCACATGACGTTTCCAAGAGACGAGAAGCCAGGAGCGGAAGCTTTCTCGAGAAGGCTAAAAGTTGGGTTTGGGTGAGCCCTATTCCAAATGGCCGAGATCACCCAAGCAAGAGGAATTGGAGTGGAAGGCCCAGACTGAAAAAGTCAACTTGGTTGACTTTCCGAGTCTGGGCGTCCGAACTCCGGGCGTCCGAACTCCGGTGCTCGAAATTAAATTTTATCTGGATCACATTTGACCGTGATCCATTGCAAAGGGGATAAAATTTATCCCCCTCCAGGTGCCTGAAACACTTCCAAACGCCCCGAGCAAGGCTATATAAGCAGCCTTGCTCCTAAAGCTAAACAACAACGAGAAATACAAAGAAACAACACTTGTGCATTCTTAGTTTTTTGTTTAGCTTCTTTTTTGTGCGTTCATTGTTGTAAGAGGCTACTCCACCCAGAGGAGATTTTTTTTTGCGCTATTTTCCCTTGGATTAACAACCTCCCTAGTTGTAACCAAGTAATTCACTGTGCCTCTTCCTTTTCAGTTTCTTTATTATTTTTTATGCAAGTGTTATATTAAGTTATAAGTCCTAGGAAGGTATTTTTTTTTTATTTTTGTGTAGGAGCTATTCACACCCCTCTAGCCGACCACCAAGGGTCCTAACAAGCATCTCATGCTTTATATGCAGTCCTGGCATGGTAACAATGGGCACCATAGTGAATAGATCAAAACAAGATATACTGATCAATAAGGTATCAAACCTAGGTCCTGACATGGTAAAACATGGTTATCAATACCCATGAGCATGTGAAATCAGATAGGTATCAATACGAGATGCAAATAAACAATCAATCAAGCAGGCAACATGTATCGGGCAGTGATTAACCGAAACAAATAGGAAAACACAATTAATGCAAATTGTTAATTTCATTACTAAGCATATCAAAGACAATAAGTCAAAAGTACCCGCCTCCGAAAATAGAAAGGTCCAATCTGACTCCGAGATACTCGTCTCGCGTCAAAGTCCTGTGTCACCAATAAATATATATTTTATTTAGCTACATTCCTATAAATAGCTAAATAAAAAATCTCTTGCACTAAATTAGGGTCAAACCCCAATTAACACAATAACATAGACCTAATTTCAATTATACATATACAACCAATTACAAAAATCTAACTCATACCTAATCCAACCTAATTAAATATCTTACCTCAACACCAAAGTCTCCTCTATTGATCCACAACAAGTAGTTGCTGTCGGGACAGGGCAGCCGCTGAAACCAGATACACCACCGTCGAATTGAATCTAAAATTAGAGACTACCATCCTTAGTTAGCATAACCTTCCACACAACCCAAGTGCTGCTCACGGCAGGGATAAGAACCAGATCACAGAATTGAAAATAAAAAAAAACAAACCCTAAGCCTTACCTCAAGTTCCACAACCTAGAAATCCAAATCAACCTCGCTGCTGGAATCCAAGAGTTGCTGCTCAATAGGGTTGTTTACCGCTAGAAGGTGGCTGCCGGAAATTAGAAACACCCCTCAAAGCACAAAAACCCCACCAATCTGTGACCTAGAGTGGCAACAAGGAGAGGGTCGGCATCCGCAGTGGTGGCGGCGCGAGGTGGCTAGGGCAGAGGCGTCGGCGCTCAGTGGCTGGCACAGAGGAAAGAAGGGAGAATGGCGGCGATGTCTCGTGAGGCGGCAGTGCTACTCTCGTCGCCGGCGGCAGAGTATCGGCAGCAGGGGAAAGATAACTGTCGGCACTTCTCCAGGCGGCGTCAGCTGTGGCTAGGGCACCAGTGGCCGGCGCTAGGAACCCCACAGCAAGAGGCTACGACAGAGGAGAAGAAGATGTGGCGGCGGAGGAAACTGCCGTGGCCGGCGGTTAGGGCAAAGAAGGGAAAACGAGCGGCGTCGGAAAGAAGAAATGAAAAGGCTCGGGTGCGCGAGGGAGAGAAACGAAGGATTTAAAGAAAATAAAGAAAATGTAAAGAAAAAGAAAAGGGAAAAGGAAAATAAAAATAAAACTTTTCCTTATTAAAACTGGGTAGCCTAAACAGGCTTTTCCGGCCCCATTTTTATCCCCGTTAACTTGTCCGTACGAGCTCCGAAAAGTTCCCGAAAAATTTCCAAAAATTTCGAAAAATTCCCTTATTAATATTCGCCTATTTTTTTGGTATTTTACATTCTCCCCCACTAATAAAAATTTGGTCCCCAAATTTCGTTATCTACCATCAGCAAGTACTAACAACAGACAGAAAGTATAAATGCTGAACGGTAAACTAAATCACATACCTCAAGTGAAAAGATGGGGATATCGAGCTCGGATAGTATCCTCGAGCTCCCAAGTAGCCTCCTCGTCCGAATGATGCTGCCATCCGACTTTAACCAGTCGGATAGTCTTGTTCCGCAACTGACGCTCTTTCCGGTCGAGAATCCGTACTGGAACCTCCTCATAAGTAATGTCAGGCTGAACTGGAACTGGAATATCTGCCAGCACATGTGTCGGATCAGGCACGTATCTCCTCAGCATAGATACGTGGAATACGTCGTGGACGCCTGCCAGGGACGGTGGTAGTGACAGACGATAAGCTACTGCTCCTATCCTCTCCAGGATCTGGAAAGGGCCAACGTACCGCGGAGCTAGCTTACCTCTGAGGCCAAATCTCTTCACCCCTTTCGTGGGTGAAACTCGCAGAAATACATGGTCGCCCACAGAGAACTCTAGTGGTCTGCGTCTCCGATCAGCGTAACTCTTCTGGCGGTCCTGCGCCTCTGACATCCTCCGTCTGATAGTACGGACCAACTCTGCATCCTGCTGAACTCTATGAGGTCCCAACAACTGAGCCTCTCCAACCTCATCCCAGAGGACGGGTGTCCGACAAGGTCTACCATACAACGCCTCAAACGGTGCCATCTGAATAGCTGAATGAAAGCTGTTGTTGTAAGCAAACTCTACTTACGGCAGATGATCCTCCCAACTGCCTCCAAAATCCATAACACACGACCTCAGCAGGTCCTCTAAAGTCTGAATGGTCCGCTCTGACTGTCCATCTGTCTGTGGATGGAAGGCTGTACTGAAATAGAGCTGTGTGCCCATGGCCTGCTGCAGACTCTGCCAGAAACGAGACGTGAACCGTGGATCTCTATCCGAAATGATACTCAACGGAACACCATGTATTCTGATAATCTCCCAACAATACAGATCTGCCAATCGATCCAGGGGATCAGTCCTCCGAATCGCTAAAAAGTGCGCGGATTTGGTTACCAAATCGCGTCGTGACCTCGTCGTGTCCTCGGCAACCCTACCACAAAGTCCATGGTAATGTGATCCCACTTCCACTCAGGAATAGGAATCCGCTGAAGTAATCCTGCAGGTCTCTGGTGTTCAGCCTTCACCTGCTGACAGACCAGACATCTAGCTACAAAATCCGCGATGTCTTTCTTCATACCGTTCCACCAATAGGAACGTCTCAAATCTCGATACATACGGGTCCCGCCTGGATGGATCGTAAATCGAGAACGGTGAGCCTCCTGAAGTAGCTCCTGTAAGACCGGATGAGACTGAGGTACACATAATCTGCCTCGGAAGTGAATAACACCCTCCTCGTCTCGTGTAAACTCGGTCTGCTGCCCGGAAGCTATATGACTGCAAATAAATTGCAAATGCTGATCAGCAGCCTAGGGCTCTCGTATCCTCGTCCTGATCAACGACTGAGCACCCATGGTACCAAAGTACCCTACTCTGTCTGTCCTTACCCCTCAAGAACCAAATCGGAGGAACCTTAAATCAAGTCTGTGACCACAACTCGGTGGCAAACTAAAGTCCCTCCGGACTTCCTGCTAAGCGCATCGGCAACCACATTAGCTCTCTCCGGGTGATAGCTAATGGTACAATCATAATCCTTCAGGAACTCCATCCATCTCCTCCGTCGGAGATTAAGTTCCTTCCAAGTAAACAGATATTTGAGACTCTTATGGTCAGTGAGAATCTCAAATGTAATGCCATATAAATAATATCGCCAAATCTTCATGGCAAAAAATAATGACGACTTGCTCCAGATCATGTACAGGGTAGTTCTTCTCATGTTCCTTCAATCGACGAGAAGCATAGAAGACTACCATATCATGCTGCATCAGAACAGCGCTCAACCCTGAATAGATGCGTCGGTGTAGAGGATATATCTGTCCTCTCCAGAAGGTAACACCAAAATCGGAGCCGACACTAGTCTCCGCTTCAACTCCTAGAAGCTGGTCTTGTCATCCTTAGTCCAAGTGAACTTCACGCCTTTCCAGGTCAGACGTGTCAGTGACATAGCTATCCGAGAGAAACCCTCAATGTATCTCCGGAAATATCGAGCCAAACAAAGGAAGTTGCGAGCCTCTTCTATAGACCCCGTCTACTCCCAACGGTAACAACCTCGTCCTCCTGTGGAACCACGGTATTCTCCTACTGGTGACCGTGTGTCTCAAACATCTCACAGAAGATAACCAAAATACACACTACTGAACTTCACATATAGACGTTTCCATCGAAACATCTCTAGAACTATGCAAAGATAGTGTACGTGATACACCTCAGATCAAGAATAAAACACCACATCATCAATAACGATAACGAATTCTGATCCAATATCCTAGGGATACCCAAATCATCTAGTCCATGAAAACATCTAAGGCTCCGCAAGCCCTAATGGTAAAACTAATACACATAATGTCCGTATCACAGACATTCCCAATCCATAAGATCCTCGACAATAAATCTGAAATATGATCACCAACGATATAAGACATCTAAGCATAGATCCTCCAGTGTGAGAGCAACGCTCCATCACAGAAAATACCACATATGTGGGAGCAACGCTCTACCACAAGAAATTCTCAATATGTAGGAATAACACTCCACTACAAATAATCCATAACATGTATCTGCAATAGATATGGAAGCAATGCTCCTCTACAAGCAATCCGAAATATGTATATGTGGGAGCTCCGCTCCACCACAAACGATCCATAAGTGTCCAAGGCACCTAACTATCCAACTAGAGGTTGCACGAGATCACTCAACCACATATCGCTGTAGGCAGCCAAAGGTATAAACAACCTAGTAAACAAATCAAATCTATAGTCAACTCTATCATCATCCTAGTGGGTTGGTCACCCATTAATAGGAGAATTAGTTGACAGGGTTATACAACCAATAACATAATGTAGACACTCAGCATTCTACATTCAACATAGGTAGAATCATCATGATGCTACTAACAAGACACCTGGCACACTTGCTCACACAACATATATATGATCGACATAATCATCCCATTAGTGCATACCAAACACACTCATAGCACAGGTATAAATCAGTGTGATACCTCCAACAATACCTACCGAACCCGTGTGCATATATCAACATAGGTATAATCGACAATACACCTCAAACAACCTCACCTGACATATATACACCTATGCCAAGAGTATAATCAACGTAATACTTCCAACAAAGCCTAATAGACACAAGTGTATCAACAAATCAAATATAATAAACAAGATACATCAAATATTACACCAAACGCATCTGCACATATCACAACTCAGATTAAATCGATAAAATACCTCCAATGAAACACTCAAACATATGTGCACATTCCACAACATAGTTTTTAATTGACAAATACCTCCAATAAACAATCAGACATGTATGTCTATCTACTCGGGTGTAATCTACTAGAAACCCACAATAATCATATGTATAAATGTGTACGACCCAAAAGATAAAGTCAGAATTCAAGAACATCAAGACACTTTAATTTTTATCCTCAAAAATATCAGCCCACATACTATCAGATGAATAAATCTCTACTCCCCATGAGAGCTAGTTAGCATTCAAAACATCAAATCATTATTTATCCACATAGTCCAATATCAGAGGAAGTAAATATCAACCATTTTTTTTTTTCATCCTGTTAACTAATCACAACTAAACAGATTTATTAAAATCTTATAAGCACACTCAACCGTAAACTCTCTAGCACCCAATTTATAATCTGATCACCAACTATAATCAGCAAACCTATGAACATCATACATGACACTCACTATGTCACCATCAACGACAACCCAAGTACTAGATCATCAAAATAGTTATCCACTAATAGATCATCAAAATAAATATCTAGTAATAGATCATCAGACAACCACATAACATTTACTCTCATAAATCATTAGAAATCAACATATCACAATATCTGATCTCATAATATCCCGCAACCTCAAACCATTCTCAACAATGATCAAACATGATAACTCCCCAATGACCAATTTTCATCGTATCGGGTACCCTATTATCCAAAAGATATGAGTATAAAAACTCTACTGGCTAAGTCAACAGAAATATGTAGGTATCATCCACTACCCAGCTAACAATAGCAGAGGCTGGTATGTGCCTCCATCTCCTACTGGTAAGTAGTAACAGAAGCTAAAACTACTGATAGTATGTTATGAAAAATCACCAGAGACTATAATTCTTGATCTCTATTAGGGTCGACCATGATCAGTGGCTAACCCATCACATGTAATATGGCTACAACAACCAAACAGGTAATAAAGATAAAGTGTTAATAGATGTCATAACTATCATAAAATAAACATCATACCTATTTGCCGTCTGGAGATGTTCCATCGCTGTCCAGTCCCCAACTTCTGACCTCAAAATTTCGAACGAGAAAATCGCCGGAAATCCATATAAATCCGAAACGGAAGTCCGAAACATAACCATAACGGAAATCCGTACAAACCGAAATAGACATCCAAAAATCCAGAACACCAAAATCAGGTATCCATAACCTGCTCTGATACCAATAAATTGGTATCAGATAAATCTCGAAAATCCAAAACACGGAAATCCAACAAGCGTCGCCGAACTCTGGCGCTCTGATACCAAGTAAATAAATTGGTATCAGGTTATCCCAAACATCAAAAATATGAAAACAAAAGATCGTATACCTGTGCTCTGATACCACTAAATTGTCATGCCCCAGAGGAGTCCCTGTCCGAGAAAATTTCGGCAGCATCTCCCCTGTACGGTGGACAATCTGAAACTTTTCTACATCCTCACATACCTCAGCCACAGGCGGCTGGAATAATAACAATAAATAAAAACAATCACAAACAATAAATGCATCATGCATATGATGCCAATGTCATGGTCACCCCTGACGTCAGTCAGCCAACTCACAACATAAGTGGGACCAAGTGGGTAGGGCTGTGACTACCGTGCACTCAGCAACACTACTCCTGATGAGTGATCGAGTGGACGGGATGCTGTTGGAGTACATACGTACTCCTACCCCAAATCATAAATGGGGGAGCGCAATGCTCTCATCTCCCGGTACAATATGACGGGGAGGAATCTCTAACGTGCTACACGCTGCGTCACACTACCCATGAACGGATCAACGGAGCACCGGAAGAGTCAAACTGACGTGCTACCACGCCGTGTCATGCTACCCATGAGCGTCACAACGGAGCACCGAACAGTGATGAAAACTGGCAAAGTGCTCGATAATAATGGAGCAATCTCTCACACAGCATGCAATCATGCGAATGGTGCATGTCACTAAGCAAGGTAATATGCTAAATCAATTCTCTAGACATATAACAATGGGCACCATAGTGAATAGATCAAAACAAGATATACTGATCAATAAGGTATCAAACCTAGGTCCTGACATGGTAAAACATGGTTATATCACTACCCATGAGCATGTGAAATCAGATAGGTATCAATACGAGATGAAAACAAACAATCAATCAAGCAGGCAACATGTATCGGGCAGTGATTAACCGAAACAAATAGGAAAACACAATTAATGCAAATTGTTAATTTCATTACTAAGCATATCAAAGACAATAAGTCAAAAGTACCCGCCTCCGAAAATAGAAAGGTCCAATCTGACTTCGAGATACTCGTCTCGCGTCAAAGTCCTGTGTCACCAATAAATATATATTTTATTTAGCTACATTCCTATAAATAGCTAAATAAAAAATCTCTTGCACTAAATTAGGGTCAAACCCCAATTAACACAATAACATAGACCTAATTTCAATTATACATATACAACCAATTACAAAAATCTAACTCATACCTAATCCAACCTAATTAAATATCTTACCTCAACACCAAAGTCTCCTCTATTGATCCACAACAAGTAGTTGCTGTCGGGACAGGGCAGCCGCTGAAACCAGATACACCACCGTCGAATTGAATCTAAAATTAGAGACTACCACCCTTAGTTAGCATAACCTTCCACACAACCCAAGTGCTGCTCACGGCAGGGATAAGAACCAGATCACAGAATTGAAAACAAAAAAACAAACCCTAAGCCTTACCTCAAGTTCCACAACCTAGAAATCCAAATCAACCTCGCTGCTGGAATCCAAGAGTTGCTGCTCAATAGGGTTGTTTACCGCTAGAAGGTGGCTGCCGGAAATTAGAAACACCCCTCAAAGCATAAAAACCCCACCAATCCGTGACCTAGAGTGGCAGCAAGGAGAGGGTCGGCGTCGGCAGTGGTGGCGGCGCGAGGTGGCTAGGGCAGAGGCGTCGGCGCTCAGTGGCTGGCACAGAGGAAAGAAGGGAGAATGGCGGCGATGTCTCGTGAGGCGGCGGTGCTGCTCTCGTCGCCGGCGGCAGAGGATCGACAGCAGGGGAAAGATAACTGTCGGCACTTCTCCAGGCGGCGTCGGCTGTGGCTAGGGCACTAATGGCCGGCGCTAGGAACCCCACGGCAAGAGGCTACGACAGAGGAGAAGAAGATGTGGCGGCGGAGGAAACTGCCGTGGCCGGCGGTTAGGGCAAAGAATGGAAAACGAGCGGCGTCGGAAAGAAGAAATGAAAAGGCTCGGGTGCGCGAGGGAGAGAAACGAAGGATTTAAAGAAAATAAAGAAAATGTAAAGAAAAAGAAAAGGGAAAAGGAAAAGAAAAATAAAACTTTTCCTTATTAAAACTGGGTAGCCTAAACAGGCTTTTCCGGCCCCGTTTTTATCCCCGTTAACTTGTCCGTACGAGCTCCGAAAAGTTCCCGAAAATTTTCCAAAAATTCCAGAAAATTCCCTTATTAATATTCGCCTATTTTTTCGGTATTTTACATCCAGCGTCGGCAAAGCCTTATTCCAGTCATCCTTCACCGTGGGTGGTTATCCCGACGGAGAGGAGCTCGCGGGTACAAGAGGAAGCCAAAATTTTAAAAGCCGCCGAGCCCTAAAAGTCTTCCCCTTTCTTCTTCTCGATTGTAAGCGCAAGAACGAGGTAAGTACTACTCGCCTGTGGTAGGAGTAGCTTCCGGGTCTGTGTTTTCTTGGTGATTTCTGAAATAGGCAGTATTGTGGATGTTAGGAGTTTAGTCTTCTCTCCTTGTCTCGGCACATGCTGGATTAGGGTGGTTAGGGCTTAGTTCTATCTCTATAGCATTCAATATGTGCTGTTTTGGAGCTTGCCAGGGACTTAATTCTCTTTGTTGTTCTTGGAACATGCTAAACAGGATTTTGGTTGTTAGTAGGCTAAATGGTAGTTCTAAAGATCTCTTGTGGCTTGTATTGCTGTTGTAAACCGCATAAGGAATTCGGTTGCCTTTTTTTGGAAACCCTAGGATCTGTTTAGGAGTTCCGAAAACTTATTTACTGCCTTAGGGTTGCTGTGGTAGCCTGCTTAGAGGATCCGACCCTATGCATGTGTAGATTTGTCTATTTTGGTTGCTCTAAATTGTTAACTACATGTTAGAATGCTTTTAGAAGAAATTCTGAATTTTTCTAACAGTAACACGAGTAAGATCAGTATTTGCATGGCATGAACAGACCTTAAGCTTAGGTTTGGGTTTCCTTGACGATTTTACCTTAAGCTTAATTGATTGTATCTTCCGTGCCATTTATGAGTCATTGTTCTTTGCAGTCTAAGAGCATGAGAAATTAGAAAGCTTAAAGTAGCATTCAGTTGTCTATTTTACATCATGTTTAGAAGGCCCAAAGTTACTTTCTTTTGCTCTATTCTATAGCATGATTAGTAAGTTCAGATGTGCTTTCTTTTCCTTTATTTACAGCATGTTAGAAGTTCAGATTTTACCTTTCTTTTGCGTTGTTTGATAACATGCTTAGAGAGAGTTTAGATTGGTTTCCCTTGTATTGTTTTTATATAGCATGTTTAGTTAATTGTAATCCCATATTTGTTAGGTATATCTAAAGGATTTCAATAAACTCTAATAAAGGATTATGAGGAAAAAAAATGAGTAAAGAAAAGACTAGAGACTAGTTAAAAAGAGATAACTAGTAAATTAAAGTAAGAGGCTAGTACCCGACTTCCAAGGTTGTCGTTAAACAAATCCAGGTGACTAATTCCAAGGTCTTGGCCCTGGTAAGACCAAGGTCTTTACCTCATAGGACTAGAGGCTCGCTACCTCAGTCACTATTAGAGAGCGCGCAAAACAAAGATGGTACTAAGCCTGGGCCCAAAGAAAAGAAAAGTAAAGAAGAAAAGAAAAGTAAGAAGAAAGAAGAAGAAAGTAAACGAGAAATTAAAAGATTAATTTCTGGTACAAGGATATAAGAAAATATAATAAGTTTTATGCTTAGAATAGATAAAAAGTTAGTTTCTTTAATTCTAAGCTTACAGTGTTAATTTCTTATTATCCTGTTAGATAGTGAGCATGTTTAGTATCTAGTTTCATTTTCTGTATACCATGAGCACATGCAGATTTGCTTTAGCATTTCAGTTTCAGTATTATTGCATTACTTTTTATGCACTTCGAGTTTTGTGAGATAGATTAGTACTTACTAAGCGTTTTCGCTTATAGTTTTGTTTTCTTTCCTCCTACTGCAGATAAAGGAAAAGCTAAAATATAAAAGGGAGGCGACAGGGTGGTGGTGATGATGGAGGTGTGTGGTGACTAGACTGTGGAGAGATCCAGAGTTAATTGACAATATTGTCAAAAACCTTCTGTTTAATTCTTTAGTTTTCCTTAAGTGCTATTATGAGTTGAGACTGTATTTGAGTTTATTCTACACTTGTAATTGGTTTACTTGTGTTATTTGTGGAGTACCGTAGTTGGTTATTTATGCTAGAGTAGTTCTTTCTTTTCACTGTTATTTTATAACTGCGTGGTTGTGGAAAATGCGATCCAGCCGCCTGTGGCTGCGTATATGTCTTATGTATCATGGATTTGGTCACCGGTACAGGGGAGACTCTGTCGAAATTTTTTGGTAGAAATTCCTCTGAACCGTGATAAATCTAACTGATTCTAATAATAGCGTCAGTGACACTAATAAGTAGAGTAGTAGTTAGGTAATAATCGCCCTTAGAGAGTAGTAGTAAGAAGAGTGGGTTGTTACATATGTGCTCCTGTGTTTCCTCCTTTGCCCTATAGAATGGGAAGACTTTGTTGATCAAGACGCACGTGAGAGGGGGGGAGGGGGTGAATCACGTGATTTTTAAAACTTTTTTTTTATTTTATAAAATCAAGTGCGTAGCAAAAAATTAAGTACTAAAGTGAAATAGAAAAGCAAGCAATAAAACATACGGTCGGTTTTACTTGGTTCAGAGCTTCGATGACTCCTACTTCAAGATCCAGGTCCAGCGGACCTATCGATAGGTAATCCACTAAAAACATCTTCCAAGACCACCAGAAGAGGGAATCGAGTACAAAAAGAGTTGGATTACCCATCGATAAGTTCACGAGACTTGGGTCTTGGAGTAGGAGTCACTGAAGGCTCCGAACCAAGTAAAATTGAATGTGTGTTCTTTTGCTTGTTTTTCTACTTCGCTTTCTTACTTAGTTTTCCACCGCGCACATTATTTTTCAAAGCCAAAAAAGTTAAAATTTTGAAAATCGCGTCATTCACTCCTCTCTCACATGCATCTCGATCCAACAAGTGGTATCATAATTAGGTTCTGCTCTGAATTAGTGCAACAACCAATCTGTAACGACCACCCTTCTTACTACCACTCTCTAAGGGCGACCATTACCTAACTACTAACCCTACTTAACCGGTACGCTACTTAACTACGAGGAATCCCTACCGAAAAATTTCGGCAGAGTCTCCCCTGTACCGGTGACCAAATCAGTAATATAAATAATATATACTCAGCCACAGGCGGCTGGAACACATTTTTTCACATCCACGCAGTATAATAACACAACAGGAAGAAAGAAACTACTCTAGCAATAGCAACAACTATACCACTCCAACTCATAATAAAAGAAAACTAATTACAAATGCGGAATAAACTTAATTACCGTCTCAACCCATAATAACACTTAAAAGAGAACTAAAAGAACTAAACAGAAAAGTCTTGGCAATTTGCCAGCTCATTCTGGATCTCTCCACAGTCCAGACATCACACACCTTCATCACTACCACCATCCTGTCGCCTCCTTTTCATATCTTAGCTTTTCCTTTATCTGCAGTAGGAGGAAAGAAAACAAAACTATAAGCGAAAACGCTTAGTAAGTACTAATCTATCTCACAAAAACTTCGAAGTGCATAAAAGTAATGCAATAATACTGAAACTGTAATGCTAAAGTAAAGCTGCATGTACTCATGGTATACAGGAATAAAACTGAGTACTAAACATGCTCACTAACTGACAGGAAAGTAATGAAACTACTACTGTAGGCTTAGAATTAAAGAACTAAACTTTTATTGATTCTAAGCATAAACTTGTTTCATTTTCTTATATCCTTATACTAGAAATTAATCTTTTAATTTCTCTTTCACTTTCTTCTTCTTGTTCTTCTTACTTTTCTTTTACTATAAATTAAACTTTTAATTTCTCTTTCACTTTCTTCTTCTTTTTCTTTTCTTTGGGCCCAGGCTTAGTACCATCTTTGTTTTGCGCGCTCTCTAATAGTGACTGAGGTAGCGAGCCTCTAGTCCTATGAGGTAAATACCTTGGTCTTACCAGGGCCAAGACCTTGGAATTGGTCACCTGAATTTGTTTAACGACAACCTTGGAAGTCGGGTACTAGCCTCTTACTTTAGTTTACTTGTTATCTCTTTTTAACTAGACTTTAGTCTTTTTCTTTACTCATGCTTCTTATAATCCTTTATTGGAGCCTATTAGAATCCTATAGATGTATCTAACAGGTATAGCATTACAACTAACCAAGCATGCTATATAAAAATAACACAAAGGAAAGCAAACCTGAATTCTCTAAGCATGATATAAAATAAAGCAAAGGAAAGCAAATCTGAACTTACTAATCATGCTATAAAATAGAGCAAAAGAAAGCTAATTCAAACTTGCTAATCATGCTATAAAATAGAGCAAAAGAGAGCTAATTTGGACTTTCTAAACATGCTGTAAAATAGAGCAAAAGAAAGCTAACTTGGACTTTCTAAACATGCTGTAAAATAGGGCAAAAGAAAGCTAACTTGGACTTTCTAAACATGCTGTAAAATAAACCAAAAGAGAGCTTATTTAGATTTCCTAAACATGCTGTGATAAAAGCAAAAGAAAGCTAATCTAACCTTACTAATCATGCTACAAAATAAAGCAAAAAGAAAACTAATTTGATCTTGCTAATCATGCTACAAAATGGAGCTAAAGAAACTAATTTGATCTTGCTAATCATGCTACAAAATGGAGCAAAAGAGAACTACTTTAAGCTTACTAATCATGCTATAAAAATAGAGCAAAGAAAGCAACTTTAAGCTTACTAAACATGCTGTAAAATAGGGCAAAAGAATGCAACTTTGAGCTTTCTAAACATGATGTAAAATAGGGCAAAAGAATGCAACTATGAACTTTCTAATCATGTTGTAAAATAGAGCTGTGAAATTCTGAATTTCAGGTTGAAATGCTAAGGAACTAAGCAACTGAAATGCCAAGCAACCAAATACTAGAGTGCTAGAAAAGTAGCACAACAAGCTAACTCCGAATCATAAAAACAAGGCTGTTCATGTTAACCCAGGAAGCTAAGAACTCAGAACTGAAATGCTAGGAACTAGGGTTGATCGGCCTCATTGAGTTGGCACAGGAAGGACCAAACAGAAATCTCAAAGAGGGCTGTTCGTTCTACCAGACAGCACAAGAAAAAGAAATCTAACCAGATCTACTAATATAGAGCTGTTCTTTTCAAGTTTAATAGAAAAACTATGGCAGTAAATGCTCTAATCTGCATGGTATAAGGAACTAACAGTATAGGAAGAACATGCTGTCACCTGCACAGCCTAAGGAAATTAATAGCATAAGCAGGAAATGCTATAAACTACATAGCATATGAAACCCCAATTCGGTAGAAATCTCAACCAAGGTTCGTCACCGAAAACATCCAAGCATGTAAACTCACGGTAGATTCAAACACAAGGAGAAACAAAACCTCAAACAAGGGTTGTTCGGTCTGCTATAATTGGAGCATCTCCATTACAAAACTCAAAACTCTCATGCAATTAGGTATAACCGTTCGGCTTGACAAACAGAGCAAGGAAGGTAAAACCCTAGCACAAAATTCTACTCGGCACTGTGAAAACCAGAAGCAAAGAAATCAAATCGAAGCTCGGAGCAACTCCTACCACAGGTGAGTAGTACTTACCGACAATTCTTGGACTTACAACCGAGAAGGAAGAAGGGGCGGCTAGGGTTCCGGGTGGAGCTCGAAATCTCGGTCTCCTCTTGTGCTCGCGGGCTCTCTTCGACGGGAGGAACTCGGATCCGCAAGGTTCGCCGGAAGAAGCCTTCGCAGGCCGTGGGAAAGAAGCTCCAAAGTGCTGCGTTTCCGCCCGAGACCAGCGACGCTGACGCACGAAGAGGAAGAAGAGAATTAGGGTTCGGGGAAAGAAATTAACCCTTTATAACCCTTGGTTTAATTCGATTCCAACTATGGCTTATATATATTTCATTCCCTACTTAGTTAACAAAGCCCGTGTAGCTCAGCTGGTTGGGCCGTGTCTGGTTGGGTCAGTCCGACACGAGGTCGTGGGTTCGAGCTTCGGTTTTGACAAATTTTTTTTTGCCAACTTTCTTTCGTTTTGTAAAAATATCAAACGATCTCCAAAAATTAAGTAAAAATACTCTAAAAATTCCTAAAAATCTCTAGAATATTTTAAAAGTATTTCTAAATATTTTTATGGACTTTTAAAACTCGAAATAGGAAAAATTGGGTCGTTACACAATCAAACCAGGGGAATGATTTTAAGTTATTTTTCAATTTCTATTTTTTGTAGCTTATTTGAATTGGTATATTTACCTATTTAAATAGTTATTTCTCATTTGAATTTTACTTAAAATTGGTACAACACCACTTGAGTCGTTGACATATTTCTTTTTGTCACGCCCCGAGAGTAGGGTGTCCAATCGAAAATCGGACAACACCTCCTCTGTAACAGTGACAATTGGAACCAATATACATCCACACTCAACATATAAACATATTCAACAGCCCACACGGCTGGATATAAGCACAACCACGTAGTTTATAAGTAGCCCACACGGCTGAAAGTAAACACAACCATGCAGTTTATAAGCAGCTCACACAGTTGAAAGTAAATATAGCGGAAATCATAAAAAAATATACGAATGCACTAAACTCCAAAATATAACAAAAAAAGTACCCAAAATACCTGCAATCACCAGACTAAACTCCAAAATCCACATCAACTAGTTACAACACAAACTCACGAAAGCACTATACCACTCAAACAGAAATAAGACCGAAAAGAAAACTGTTCTTGACTATGTAGCGGGACTGGCAGCCAGGACTCTCCAAGCATCCTTGATTCATCTACTTGCTACCTGGTGAAAGAAAAATCAGTTTTTAGGGTGGTGAGTGCTGGGACTCAGCGGGTAAAGGAAAGATAGTGCATGAACATAACATACTATACAAATAGAGAGTGAGCCAAAGATATACAGTCTCATAAGAGGAATAACAGATACTAAAATAAAACTATAATATATGCCCATACTTGAAACTATATCCTAGGCTAGGTAATAGAAGATCAGGAGTAACACCGATCGACTACTAAACTATTCATCACTACGAAGATATCATGTGAGGTAAAGATATTCTATCAATAAGTAAACTGGAGTCGAACAACATGCAATCAATACATATATAGCTCAACAAGTATAAATGTATCACATGGCAAAATGAACAACTATAAACATAAGAAAGCAATAGCATAGGCAGGTATAACAATAATAAAAATGTATGCATTGATGGTCACTCCCGCCCACCCCTCTACTCCATGACCCCTGTATGGTCGAGAGGTCGGGTCAGTGACAAACTATATAACACTCCAGCTATCACTCTTTAGAGTGGCCGAGTGAATAGTTGCATAGTAGCTAACTAGCTACATCTGCGGTAGGGGTCCCTACTGCTTGCAACTCCAGCTTTCTCAACTCATAAGTAAGTGAGTGGGGGCACGACAGGACAAGCGACATCTGCTCTAGCTACCACTCTCTCGAGTGGCCGAGCGTGCGACCCTGGTCAACGACTCTCTCGACCGCAAGGGAGAATTTGTCGTTAACATGCATGCAATGATATGATGCGCAAAATATAACAGTCATCATATACATATAAACAGGAATTAGGTATGCTACATGAAGCCAGCATGCTCAATACGGTACATAAATAAATAACAATCAAAGCATACAAGGTTGGTATTTAATATCTGCTAAATATCATAGATGGCATCAAGAGACTGTATGGATATAGAAATGAATATCTCAAAGGTTTAAGTGGAAGTATCAAGCACAGGAAATATTACGAGTGGAGTCAAGGTAAAGCAGTCCTTATCCAAAAATAGCTCATGCACCAAGTTTCAAAGAACTAAAGAAAGTCAAAGTAAGTGTTGGTGCGGTTAGTACTAACGGTCTAACTCAGGTTTTGATGAATGACAAATCAGGTTAAGTTAGGTTCGTCGTTATCTAACACTCTGATCGAGTGTGCAGGATAAGTCCAGCTAGGTCGACGGGCTGACCGGATAGCTGGCGAGAAGTCCAAGCGGGTCGACGGGCTGACCGGACGCTTGGCGAGAAGTCTAGCTAGGTCGACGGGCTGACCGGATAGCTAGGAAGAAGTCTAGCTAGGTCGACGGGCTGACCGGATAGCTAGCAAGAAGTCCAGCTAGGTCGACGGGCTGACCGGATGGCTGGCAAGAAGTCCAGACGGGTCGAAGGGCTGACCGGACGTTTGGCAGGTAAGTGAGGTAAGTCACTGGAGGGGAGTGACTGCGAGGACGCGTTCCCGGGAAGGGAACATTAGGCGTCGATCCGGCTTAGATCCATTTCGGATGTCTAAGTCGAGATCGTGACTAGATTCCGGTCTCGAAAAGACGGAATCTAAGTCATACTAACTTATGCTAACTCATACTATTATAAATATGCTAATAATCTGTTTTGCAGGATATATATTGCCTCGGACTAACTTTATTTTGCAGGAAAATGGAGATTTCTGGAACAAGGTGGTCCGGGCGCCCGGAAGGAAAATTATATCCAGCCGAGTCGTCGCCACGTGGAGCATCACGGTTTGTGCAGCTACGTCGCATTCCAGGCGCCCGGAACATCATATAAAAGAAGCCCCAGGCAGGAGCTTCATCAATAATTGATCTGAGAACTCTTCTACTGCTGGTCTTGCTGCTCGACGTTCAGTGCGACGCCAACAACGCTCCGACAAAGTGCTCCTTCAGTTTCTATTTAATTTCCTTGTCGGTATTGCTTTATTTTCACTAGCATTTCCTGTATTCATTCTGTAATCATATTTCGATTTGTTAGTGATTGCCCAACGAAAGTGGTCAAGGACCACGGGCCTTCGAGTAGGAGTCGTCACAGGCTCCGAACGAAGTAAAAAACATTTGTGTCTATTTTTACTTTTCCGCTGCATTTATACTCTAAGTTTTCGAATCGATATTCACCCCCCCCTCTATCGAATCTAACGGTCCTACAAGTGGTATCAGAGCAGGTACCACTCTGATTTGGTGCAACCACCAATCAGACTGGGGGTGAAATTCTTTCTTTTTCCGGTCTTCAGTTTTACACTCAAAACTCCAAACTGGTTTATAATTTTCTATAATTTTTTCTTGCTAAATTGGTGCAACGTCAATCTAGATTTTTTTTTATTTTTATTTTCTCCTCCCGCACTACTAATCCAAGACCAAGTCTTGGGTTTTTTTTTGTTATTTATCTGTGTACAGGATGCCCCAACAAGAAGGCTTCAGCACAGTACGACCTCCACTTTTCAATGGGGATGATTTTCCGTACTGGAAAAAGCGCATGGAGGTCTACCTCAAAACAGACTTCGACCAGTGGATGAGCGTTACGAGGCCCTACAAAATTCCAGCAGACACTTCCGGGAATATACTGGATCCTGAAGACTGGACAGTTGATTTGAAGAAGAAAGCATCAACAGAAAATAAGCAATCAACACTCTACAGTGCGGATTAACAAGAGAAGAACTAAACAGAGTCGGTCCACACAAAAACACTAAAGAGCTGTGGGACAAATTGATCGAGCTGCACGAGGGAACGAGCGATGCCAAGGTAACCAAACGAGACTTGCTCTTGAATAAAATTTTTAATATAAAAATGCAGGAAGGTGAAACGGCGAATCAGCTCCACGCGAGGATCAAGGATATCCTCAACGGGCTTCATGCGATAGGCCACCAGATGGATAATAGAGACTTAATAAGGTACGCATTAAACGCCTTTCCACGTAATAGTTTGTGGGCATCAATAGTGGATGCCTACAAAATTTCTAAGAATCTTTCTAAATTAAAATTAGATGAGCTTTTCTGTGAATTAGAATTACACGAACAAACTAATGCTGGAGCCGAAAAAGGTGTAGCTTTATTTGCAGGTTCCTCCAAAGAAAAGAAAAGCAAGCCTGAATTTGAAGAAGACTCCGACCAAGACTCCGAAGGCGAAGAACACCTGGTGAACTTGGTAAGAAAAATGTTCACCAGGAGAAAGAGGAGCTTCAGCAAAAAGGATCTTCAAAAGATCAGTTCTCCTTCAGAACAAAAGAACGTGACTTGCTACGGCTGCAATAAAAAGGGACACTACAAGAACGAATGCCCAAAACTGAAGTTCGACAAACCAAAGCCAACCAGAAAGAAGGCACTCAAAGCAACGTGGGACGACTCCTCGGACGAATCAGAGGAAGAAGAGCAGAAACATCAGAGCCACCTCTCACTGATGGCCCGCGAAGACGAAACAGAAGACGAGTCGGAAGATGAAGACGGGTCTGAACCCGAAACAAGCCACGAGTCCATACTCGTTTCCGAAGGCCCGAATGAGGTATATTTTAATTTAAACAAAAAATTTTTTAGAATTATTTCTTGTTTAAATAGTAAATTAACCAAAATAGAAAATGAAAACAAATCACTTCTGGAGGAAAATCAAAACCTCAAGGAACAAATCAAAAATTCAAATCCAACTCAAGATCTAACACTTGAGGAGGAGAATTTATCACTAAAAAATGAGATCAACAGTTTAAAAGGAATGCTAGAAAAATTCACAACAAGATCAAAAAATCTTGACTTAATCCTGAACAATAAAAAAGCATGTTATAATAAAACCGGACTCGGATACAAGTCAAACTCAAATAAAACTTTTAAGTCGTTAATAACTCAATACAAATCAACTAATCAAGCGTGGGTTCCGAAAGCGTGCTTAACCACGCAAGTAGGACTCAATCAATATTATATACCTAAAGAAAAAATACATTATATAAAATCAAATAAACCAAACCAAAATCCAAAATACAAACCTAAATCAAATTCAAAATCTAAACAGTTTAAAAATCAACAAAATTATCACCAAGTTAACCATGACTATAAAAAGAATCGACACAAGCCTAAAATCAAAATTTATTAAAAGCCAATAATTCAGGGGGAGGCTCCAGAATAGCTGGCACCTCCAAAACTAACTTACCCGACAGGGTAACCCAAAATTTACCAACTCGGCAGGGTAATTAGGATTAGTTAAAAAGAGATCAAGTTTAACTTGAATCATGGTACTGGTGAAATTTTTGGATGATAGTACGTTAGGGAAGCTTGGGCATCGCATGTCTAGAAAGATATGGCTTCGATCTGGTGCATTTGGCCAAGTGGAACTGACCGAAGCTACCCTTAAATGAATCCTAACCAGTTAGACCAAGATTTAGTACTAAGTTCCGTGGATAGGACTATTCGGAAAACCTCGAAAGGTTGGTTACTTCTAATGATGTCCATGTGACTCACCAAGCTTAGAAGTTTATCCGAAGAATGCCTATTTGTGGAAACCAAAACTAAATCTGAATCTAACACACGTTAAACCAAAACTCCATAATTAAAAATCCAATTTCATCTCACGAAATCATAGGATTCCCTGATTGATAATATAAATCGGGTGAGATGAATAAGGCTAAAATTAATTTAAAACTTAAAAATTAATTTCAAAATTTTAATTTTAAAAATTAATTTCAAAATTTTAATTTTAAACTTAAAAATTAATTTCAAAATTTTAATTTTAAACTTAAAAATTAATTTCAAAATTTTAATTTTAAAATAAATTTCAAAATTTTAATTTTAAATTTAAAAATTAATTTCAAAATTTTAATTTTAAACTTAAAAATTAATTTCAAAATTTTAATTTTAAACTTAAAAAGTAATTTCAAAATTTTAATTTTAAACTTAAAAATTAATTTCAAAATTTTAATTTTAAACTTAAAAATTAATTTCAAAATTTTAATTTAAAAATTAATTTCAAATTTTTAATTTTAAACTTAAAAATTAATTTCAAAATTTTAATTTTAAATTTAAAAATTAATTTCAAAATTTTAATTTTAAAATTAATTTCAAAATTTTAATTTTAAAATTAATTTCAAAATTTTAATTTTAAACTTAAAAAGTAATTTCAAAATTTTAATTTTAAACTTAAAAATTAATTTCAAAATCTTAATTTTAAACTTAAAAATTAATTTTAAAATCTTAATTTTAAACTTAAAAATTAATTTCAAAATTTTAATTTTAAACTTAAAAAGTAATTTCAAAATTTTAATTTTAAACTTAAAAATTAATTTCAAAATTTTAATTTTAAACTTAAAAAGTAATTTCAAAATTTTAATTTTAAACTTAAAAATTAATTTCAAAATTTTAATTTTAAACTTAAAAAATTAATTTCAAAATTTTAATTCTAAACTTAAAAAATTAATTTCAAAATTCTAAACAACAGGGGCGGGCGCCCCTGGTATTACCCTCCGGGGCGCCCGGAAAGGGATCCGGGCGCCCCGCCCTAAATCAACCCCGGGCGCCCGGAAGGGATCCGGGCGCCCGGAGTCCCCTATAAATAAGGGGCAGCAGGCGCCCCCAACCTTTGCCCCACCAATTTTCACTTTTGCCAAGGTTCACTCCGAACCTCAGTGCGAAAGTACTTTAAATCAAAATTTTCTTGCGGTGAAGACGCTGTTGCGATTCAACCGAGGTCGTCAGATCTATATTTGTCGATGGCTCCTCGGTAAAAATTCTTCCCCTCTCTAAAATTTTATTAGAATTTGTCTTCTCATTTTTTTCTTAGAATATTTTATTATATATATATACAGTAGGAAACGAACAAATACTGGTGCTGGACCCTCCAATGCTAGTACATACCCTAGGTTTCCCACAAACGAACTTAGGATTAAGTTTGAGTCAACTATTTATAGGGCCATTAGGACTACTTGCATAGATAGGTCATTCTTTTTAGTTTCATGTCCCTCCGTTTTAGAGGTTATAGACCACTATAACTTAAGGAACCTTGTAGAATGTACCAGTCCAATAAATATAAGTCTGTGTGCCGAATTTTGCAATAACCTAGTGAAAGTAGACGATCTCACCTATACCACTAGGGCAGCGGGCAGTGATATCACATTTTCCCCTACGACTATCCGAGAGTTTTTAGAGTTGCGTCCATCTACCTGTTCCTTTTTGTGCTATCCTCCCAGGGATCTACCATTCGGAGATCCCTACTCACATATTACTCTTGATACGATTTATTCGTATTTTTTTGGGGGAGAGCGAGATCCCACTGTGACATAGTTTAGGTCGATAGAGCTTCGGGTCCAGGACTACGCTCTCTATAGAGTTTTAGTCCTTTGCATTTTACCACTGACTACTCGGGACATCGCTGTGATGCGCCCATTCCATTCATTCTTACTCTATGCCCTGAGTCATAGGTTAGATATTGATATCAGCCTACATATCTTCTCCACCATTATCTACTCGGCTGGATTCGTGACCGATAGACGAGTCCACATGCCATTTTGTCACATTTTGACAGCCTATATGTCCTCGTTGCACATTGATATCACTAGAGGAGACATTGCCCATATGACCGAGTTCGATGTTATAGCAGCTCGGAACTTATCCCTAGCTAGTGTCCAGATAGATAGGGATGACGGGACTATGTCTTGGCGGAGGGGGGCACAGCACCAGCCCGATCCAGACGCACAGGTGGACGAGTTCATGCTCGCACTATTTCCAGAGGAAGCCGCACAGGCTCCACCACCGCCCCCAGCTCGAGCACCACGTCACGCTCCCCGCACTCTAGCCGACCGTATGACCGGACTAGAGAGAGCTATGGCGAGTCTCCAGCAGGAGAACTCTGATTTTCATCGGGACATACGGCGAGAGGTTGCCGAGTTACGAGCTGCCGGGGAGACCCGACACACTGAGCTGATGGCGCTTCTCCGATCCTTGGGATCTGGACCACCCCCTTCATCATCTCAGTAGATCTAGTTATGACTCACTTCTGTAGCTACACTACCTGTAAAATATTTTGGATCTATCTAGTGATATTTCAGACTTACATTGATTATGTTCTATCTTTTTTCAAAAAATACTTTCAAAAATGGTTTTATCAAATTATAAGTTAAACTTGTTTGTTTTCAAAACTTTCCATTTTTAGATTTCAAAAACAGTTTTGGCCTTAGACTAGTTTTGAATCCTTAGAAAGCATGTACCCATAGGTCTAGTTTTTGAGCATCTCACCAACACCTTAGGTTTACCTTGCTTGTGTTTGACAAACATAGAAAAGGGTGAGATGCATAGGCCAATTGTCTAGACTTAAGATGCTTATTTCAGTGCATCAGCATAAGTCTGGACGTTAAATACAACTCAGATATTAATCAGATTAAGTTGATCAGTCAAGTCAACTTAATCTGACTAACCAAGTGAAAGCTACTATCTTCTGTTAGTCAGTTAGTACTTAATTGGTTAGACAGCTGGTTAAATTTAAGTATCAAGTTCAGGGGGAGAGTTAACTAAAATTTGTGTGTTTGAAAAATGTTTTATGTTTACAAAAAGTTAAACTTAACTAAGTGTTTGAAGAACTTGAAAGATTAATTCCACCTAATTTCCAAACCTGATTTAAAAAGTTGACTATTAAACTTTACAAATTTAGCTTTTATCAAATTAGCCTTAAAAATTTATTTTGGCAAAATTTAATCTCACTTAATTTTTGCTTTGTTTTGAAAAAGTGAAAAGTAAAAGTAAATGTTACTTAAACCAAAAATTTTTTGTTGAAAAGTTGAAAAACCTGATTTAAATTTTTTTTTTTACTTGGATTTTTTCTTGAATTTTTGAACCAAACTCAGATATTTTTCAAGATCAGCTGTTTTACAGTAACTCTACACTATGTGTACCCTTGTTTTTTTTTATGAATGCCAAAGGGGGAGGGTTAGGTGGTTAAGTTAGAGCAACTAAATGCAAACTTGAAAAACTAACTTAAAAACCTCGAAAATCATGCTTGATTTTTGCATATATTTATCACTAACTTAACCAGGTTGTCATTCCATCAAAAAGGGGGAGATTGTTGGTGCGGTTAGCACTAACGGTCTAACTCAGGTTTTGATGAATGACAAATCAGGTTAAGTTAGGTTTGTCGTGATCTAACACTCTGACCGAGTGTGCAGGCGAAGTCCAGACAGGTCGACGGGCTGACCGGATAGCTGGCGAGAAGTCCAGACGGGTCGAAGGGCTGACCGGACGCTTGGCGAGAAGTCTAGCTAGGTCGACGGGCTGACCGGATAGCTAGCAAGAAGTCTAGCTAGGTCGACGGGCTGACCGGATAGCTAGCAAGAAGTCCAGCTAGGTCGACGGGCTGACCGGATGGCTGGCAAGAAGTCCAGACGGGTCGAAGGGCTGACCGGACGTCTGGCAGGTAAGTGAGGTAAGTCACTGGAGGGGAGTGACTGCAAAGACGCGTTCCCGGGAATGGAACATTAGGCGTCGATCCGGCTTAGATCCATTTCGGATGTCTAAGTCGAGATCGTGACTAGATTCCGGTCTCGAAAAGACGGAATCTAAGTCATACTAACTTATGCTAACTCATACTATTATAAATGTGCTAATAATCTGTTTTGCAGGATATATATTGCCTCGGACTAACTTTATTTTGCAGGAAAATGGAGATTTCTGGAACAAGGTGGTCCGGGCGCTCGGAGGGGATCCGGGCGCCCGGAGGTCCGGGCGCCCGGAAGGCAAATTATATCCAGCCGAGTCGTCGCCACGTGGAGCATCACGGTTTGTGCAGCTACGTCGCATTCCAGGCGCCCGGAAGGGATCCAGGCGCCCGGAACATCATATAAAAGAAGCCCCAGGCAGGAGCTTTATCAATAATTGATCTGAGAACTCTTCTACTGCTGGTCTTGCTGCTCGACGTTCAGTGCGACGCCAACAACGCTCCGACAAAGTGCTCCTTCAGTTTCTATTTAATTTCCTTGTCGGTATTGCTTTATTTTCACTAGCATTTCTTGTATTCATTCTGTAATCATATTTCGATTTGTTAGTGATTGCCCAACGAAAGTGGTCAAGGACCACGGGCCTTCGAGTAGGAGTCGTCACAGGCTCCGAACGAAGTAAAAAATATTTGTGTCTATTTTTACTTTTCCGCTGCGTTTATACTCTAAGTTTTCGAATCGATATTCAACCCCCCCCCCTCTATCGAATCTAACGGTCCTACAGTACCGTCTCAAAATGAAGATCATAACCAGGAATCCTACGTTGAGACATCCGTCTCGAATCAACGTCTTGCATATAGTATGCACAGTATAGCAAAATTTCATTTTAAACAAAATAGTTAAATAAAATCCTAATCCTCTTAGGAAGCTAGGGTTTAATTCCATTTGATAATCTTATCCTTCCTTCATAGTTAATATCCTTAAACTAATCAACTACAGATGTCAACTAATAAATGAATCTCTAACCCATAATTAATTAGACTAAGCATTCCTCTACACCTTACCTCAAATCAAGCCACCTCTATTGACTCACTGTCGGAGGAGATGGCCAGAACCATGGATCGTCGACGAATAGCAATAGCCGGAGTTACCATGGTTGATTCGTAACTACAAACATTCCAAAACAAATCACAATCCTCAAACACAACTTACCTTAAATCTGGTAGCTCACGGGAATAGAAAACGGAGGAGTTAGGGCATCAGTGTTGGCTGCTCACGGTAGAGGGCAGTGTCGGTTGTAGGGAGAGATCGGGCGACGATCGGCGATGATCGGCGATGATCGACAACGGTTGACTCATGCCTACAATGGGATCAGATCCAGAAGAAGGAGCGAATTAGGTATCTCAGCAGAACCCGCAAATCAGCTGGCTCGGCAGATCCTCCAACGACTGATCACAAGGATGAGAAGCACCTCCGACGATGGGCAGCAGATCCGCGTCAGCGATGAACGGGATAAGGAGAGCTTTGGTGGCTCACAGGGTCGGTGATGTCCGGCGAATCGGGACAGCGGCGAATTCGGGAGTCTGTGTCAGCCCCACTGGGCAGGTGCGGCGGTGAGAATTCCCGAGAGGAAGAAGCTCGGCTGTCCTGGCTTCGCCCGGAAGAGAATGGCCAGAGATGGGATGGTGGCCGCAACGTCGATCCAGAGATTGCCGCGCATGAGAGGGAGACAATGTGGATCTAGGGCATGGGAGGACGTCGGCTTCGGCGCCGCGGGAGCAAAAGGGGAAGAGGAGAAGGAAGGGTTCAGCAAAGGAGGAGAGGCGGCGTCGCGAGGTGAGGGCTCGGGGAAGAAAGGGGTCAGCGGAGGCTTTGGGAGCTAGGGCATGGGATGTAAATATATAACTTAGGGATTTTTCAATTAAACCCTAGATCAATTTCTCAATCAACTCCCACCTCCGGGTGTTCCAAACAGATTTTTTTTTTCTCAAGCCAATAAATGCATCTCTTCGAAACACATCATACGAGTTTCAATTGAACCCCAGAAAATTTTTAAAAATTCCTAAAAATTCCAATATGATTATTTTCTCAAATAACCTTATTATTTAATTATTATTTTATTGCCATATTTTACATTTTTTCTCAAACACTGCTAATCCAAGACCAAGTCTTGGTACCTTCTTTTAGCTTTCTTTTTCAGTAAATCAAATTACCCAACTTGAGAGATTCAGCACCTCTCATCCTCTCTTCAACGAAAATAAATTTCTGTACTGGAAGAAAAGGATGGAAGTTTGTTTGAAGATGGACATCGAGCAATGGTTCACCATCTGACAAGGGTACCGGGCACCTCAGATGAAACAATAAAAGTACCACTCGATCAAGAAAGATGGAGTCTAGAAGATAAAAATGAAAGCTCAGATCGACTCCAAAGAGTTGAACACAATCCAGTGCAAACTTCTAAAAGAAGAACTCAATCGAGTTGGTCTGCACGAGAACACAAAAGAACTATGGGACAAGCTCATCGAGATACATGAAGGAACTCCAGATTCGACGGTAGCGAAATGCGACCTACTTCTTAATTCATTATTTAACATTAAAATACAGGATGATGAGACCGTGAATTAGCTTCACACTTGAATCAAGGACATCCTCAACTGCCTTTACCTAATCAAACACCATATCAAAAACCATGACATAATAAGGTATACTCTTAACTCATTTCCTTGAAACACACTATGGGCATCGATCATAGATGCCTATAAGGTTTTGAGGAACTTCTCTAATTAAAACTAGATGAATTATTTTGTGAATTAGAGCTGCATGAACAAATTAATGACCCAAAGGTTGAGAAGGGAATTGCTTTTCTTGCAGGTATGTCAAAAGGAACTAAACTCGAAGCTGAAACTGAATCTGAATCTGAATCAGATGAAGAAGAGCAACTAGTGAACCTAGTAAGGAAGATATTCACTAGATGTAAGAAAAGCTTCACCAAACATGACATGAAAAAGATGTCCAAGTCTGCATCCAATAACTTAAAGGCAAATGCCATATGCTATGGCTGCAACAAGAAGGGGCACTTCAAACACAAATGCCCGAATGAAGACCAAGTCAAGAAGAAAAAGAAAGCACTAAAAGTGACTAGGGACGAGTCTTCGTACGGATCAGGAGCAGACAAACTGAAGCAAGCAAGCTACCTCACATTGATGGTAATCAGAGGAAAATCAGACGAAGAAGACGAGTCTGAATACGAGTTGAGCCATGAATCTTCATCCGAGTCAGACCGACTCGAGGTAAATTCCTTTATCAGCATAAATTCATTAAAGTAATTTCTTGCCTAAATAAAAGATTAATTAAAATCAAGGAACACGCTAAACAACTCCTAAAGGAAAATAACATCCTTAAGGAACAACTGAACATGAACTCAATAACTAGCCAAGTTTAAGACAAAGATGTAACTCAAGTTGTAAAACTTGAGGAAGAAAACTCTGTTCTAAAAAGTCAAATCAACGAGCTCAAAGGGCAGTTGGTAAAGTTTATCTTGGGAACGAAGTACATAAACATGATGTTTAGATTCCAAAGAGCTGTGTATAATAAATCTTGACTTGGATATAAGTCTAACTCAATATTTAAATCATTTTTAACTTTAACTTAAAATTCAAAATTAACTAAAGGTTGGGTTCTAAAAGCGTGCCTAGCTATGCAAGTAGGACTCAATCAGTACTATGTACTAAAGAATAAAATCTTCTATATAAATCCAAATAAACCAAATAAATCTCTCTCAACCTCAAAATTAAACCTCCAAAAATAAATTCAAACCTAAAATCAAATTAACCTAAATTAGACAAAATAAATATAAACTCAAACTATAACCAAGTCTATTATAACTATAAAACAAATCGACACAAATCTAAAACCTAAACCCAAAGTCCAACAATTCAGGGGGAGACTCTAAATTGGTTGACACCTCTAAAAATGATAATTTATCTGGCCGTGTAATTAGGACTAGATTAAATAGGGACAAAAGCTTAACTTGATAAACGGTACTAGTGAAGTTGGCTTAGTGGAACTAACTGAAGCTACCCCTTACTAATCCTAACTGGTTAGATCAATATTTTATATTAAGTTCAGTGGATAGGACTATTTAAAAAATTTTGAAGGAGTCATTACTCTAATGATGTCCAGGTGACTCACCACAGCTTGGAAGTTTATCCAAAGAATGTCTATTTGTTGAACCCAAATCTAAACTTAAATCTAACATAAGTCAAACCAAACTTTGAAATTTAATCTAACTCATCTCACAAAATTATAGAATTTCCTGATTGAAAATATAGATCGAGTGAAATGACTAAGGATCAAATTAAAATTAAATTCAAATTAATTCAATTCAATTTCAATTAAAATTAAAATTAAATTAAATTAAAATTAAGTTTAAATTCAAATCAAAATTAAATTTAAATTAAATTAAACTAAAATTAAAATTAAAATTAAAATTAAAATTAAATTAAATTAAAATTCAAATGGAAACTCTTAACAAAAAATATTAAAAAAAATACTATTATCATCACCGAAGGCGGCTCTAATACAATTGGAGGTGCCCTTGGAAGGGTGGGAAAAAATCCCGCCCTAACCGACTAAAGACGCCTTCAGTCGGTTGAAGGCGCCTTCCATAGCTCACGGAAGACGCCTTCCATCAGGCTAAAGGCGCCTTCAACTAGATTTTTTTGGCATACAGAGACTTCTTCTGTTCGCAAACTCTCCCCTTTCAAGGCGGCTTCCAGCCATATTTCTTCATCTTTTCTTCTTTCATCTAAGATTCCCAACAATGCCTCCTCGGTACATTCTACCTCAACTATCTAGTTAGTTTTGGCTATTTATATGTTGTTATGTAAATATTTGTATGTATAAATTATTTTAGGAAATGACGTAATGTTATTCCATCACATCCTAGTTCTAGTAGCATCTCCTCTACCGATGCTAGATTTTCCACTGAGCAACTTAGACTAGATTTCATAAAGTATTCGTATATTCCACTTAAATCTAGATTTTTGAGTAGGTCATTCTTCACTATATATTGTACCCCTATCATATATACTTAAATCTAGATTTTTGAGTAGGTCATTCTTCACTATATATTGTACCCCTATCATAGAGGTCATTGACTAATACCAGTTAAATAGGCTAGTATATTTAATCATTTAATAAACCTAGACTTGTGTGCACAATTTTATAACAATCTAGTTAAAGTTGATGACTTGACATACTCTACTAGAGTTGGTGGGAAGGACTTTAACTTCTTCCCCACTGTATTGTATGATAGCTTAGGACTTAGGAGCTATGCCTATCCATTTTTGTGTTACCCTAGTAGAGATTTACCATTTGACCAACTCTACTCCTACATTATATTAGATACTATTCACATGTACTTTTTTGGAGATGAGAGACTACCTACTGTGATTGACTTTAGGTTGCTCTCTCTTAGGGTTTAGGACTACGTCCTGTATCGAGTCCTGACCACCTACATTTTGCTGATCACATTTTGTGATGTTGCGATGATGTGACTGTCTCACTCCTTCTTCCTGTATGTACTATGCCAACATCTAGATATTGACATTGCATTATACATATTTCAGAATGTCATCCATGTAGTCAGCTTCATCACTAGGTGGCAGGTTCATATATCCTATTGTCATGTTTTGACTTACATATTCTCTACCATAAGGGTAGATATGACCCAGGGTACATTCACTCCCCTTAGCACATATGATGAGATTGATCAATGTCAGCTTGTATTAATACATGTAGATGTCATTACTCAAGGGGGACTAGTGTGGAGAGTGAAACTGTAGCCAAACGTACCAAGCAAGATTGAGGATGATTTCCCACCTATCATTCTAGGCGAGGGAGAGGAGATGCCAACATTTACAGCTGAGGAGCTCTTTGGATACCCTTTGACTCTGACACAACCCTCGACCTTGACTCAACCCTCAACTTCACTATCCATCAAGGATCGACTTGCTCAACTTGAGGAGTCTTTCACACAAATCTGGTAGTCGATCTCCGATGGATTCAACACTCTCTGGGGAGAGATGACCATAGGATTCTCCTCTCTCCAAGAGGAGATGACCAACTAATTTCAGTAGATTCTTCAAGCTTTGTGAGCACCTGAGCGGCCCCCACCACCTCCAGCTAATGGTGACCAAATCTGATTATTTTAGTACACTGTTATAAATTGTATATCTAGTTGACTTGATCTATATAGTTAGCTACCTTTTGACACTTTATTTGGATAATCCTTTTAGACTAGTATTGCTATTTTTTAAATTTTTTTTACAAATTCTAGGAAAATCTTTTATTTTCTAAAAATTCTCATTTACTTAGAATTTTAAAATTGATTTTAGTCATAGTCTAAATCAAATTCATAGAAAGCATGTTCCTATAGATCTAGGAATCGAGCATCTCACAAACACAATAGGTTTACCTTGATTATGTATGCATAAACTTAGAACAGCGTAAGATGCATAGGCTTATTGCCTGGATTTCAGATGCTTATATCAGTACATCAATATAAGCTTGGGTGGGAAATATCAAATTATAGTGATCAGTTTAAGTAATCCAGTTTAGTCAAAAATTAATTGGATACATTTACTTAACTTAACTAACCAAGTCAACACTGCTATATTCTGATAAGTAGTTAGTAATTAATGGTTAGACATTTATGGATAACTTCTAGATGAATATTTTTCTTAAATAATAACATGTTCATGGGAGGAGATTTGAAGAATAATTTCAAAAAAGTATTTTGAAACTTCCTAAAATTCTATTTTTAAATTTGAAAATTATGTTTGAAAATTATTTTAAAATTGTTTTAAAATTTTTTTACTTAAAAATTTCTTTTACTCAAAATAACTTAGAATATTCTTGTTTAAAGTATTTTAAAAATATTTCTAAGTTAAAACTCTTGTTTAAAGTATTTTGAAAAATAATTCTAAATTCTTGTTTTACATATTTTGAAAATTTTTCTAAATTCTTGGTTAAAAGATTTCTTTAAAAATCTTTAGAATTCTTAGAAATTAAAAAAAACTCTTTTAAAATGGTTAAAAAAGCTTATTTTGAAAATTATTTTGAAAAGTACTTTGGAAATCAATCTTAAAATATTTTAAAAAGTTAATATATTTGAAAACTACTTTGAAAATATCTTGGAGGCTACTTTAAAACATTAAACTACTATAAATTTTACAGAAGTTAGCTTTCAAAATGTGTTATAAATTTTAATTTTTTAAAAAAATTTAGTGAAAATTTTTTAAACTCTAAACTCCTCCTTACAATAAACCTATAAGTTTTTATGCCTATTTTGAAAAGTTTGTACTCACTTGTGTGTTTTAATACTTTGGTATACTTATATTTTTTTAATGAATGCCAAAGGGGGAGGTGTTAGAGTGTATACTAAAAGCTTAGCTTTTGTAAATATTTATTTTTTAAATAAAAGAATCACATTGGTCAAAAGTCTACATTTTATTTGTTAAGTGTAGTTGTTCAATTAATTTATATTGTAGATAACATGGTGTATAGTGTCACACACAGAAGATCATGTTATCAACTCTTTATAAATTATAAACAGTTGCTCACGACTAAGATGGAAAGGAACAAACCATTGGAATAGTTGTAGTGTAATTAGGTACTAGTTTATCTTGACTAATAAATTACACTAGTACACTCTAAATGTATTGAGTAGGACCATTTTAGGTAAGTTCTTTTTATACTGACTTAATAAAAGAACTAGACCTTAGTTATTATGGAAATGTGTGCTCTTAATCCTAATATAATAACAAGCATATATATTTAGTATTTATTTCTTTAACTTATCAAAGGGTGAGATTTAGCTCGATAAATCAATAGACCCGATAAGTTGGGAAATGATATTACTTATAGTGTGTGTTGTTAATTATAGAAGGAAACTGTGTCCTAGTAATCTAGGTTGAGAATGCCCCCAAGAGAAGCTCATAAGGATTGTCATGTTAAACCCTACAGGTGGACTTAGTCCGACATAACAATGAGGTTAAGTGGTACTACTCTTGGACTAAGACATTAATTATAGTGAGTTGTTAGTAACTCAATTAAATTAATGGACATTCGATATCTTAAACATAGGGAGACTAACACACTTATGATAAGAAGGAGCCCATAATTTAATTTGGGATTGGTGCGGTAGTGCAATAATAACTCTCTAGTGGAATGAGTTATTATTGATGAACTTGAGTTGTGTGTTCGGGGTGAACACGGGATACTCAAGCTCATCGGAAGGCCAAAATCAATTTCTCCTCTAGGTCTCTGTCGTAGCCTCATTAAAGCCTCAAGTCCATCCATATAAAGCCCATCTTGGTGTCCAAGAGGGGGCCGGCCCAAGGCTTGGTGACCAAGCCAAGGGCCGGCTATTATTCTTCCTAAGGGGGTCGGCCACAATTAGTTTTGAGGGGCTGACCACCATAAATCAAATTAGAAGGAGTGTTTTGAATTTTTAAAATCTTCTCTTTGTAGATAACTACAAGTTTAAAAGAAGGATTTTAAATTTATAAAACTTTCCTTATTTGAATTAGGTCACATGGTTTAAAAAAAAGTTCAAAAGTTTTTTAAACTTTCCTTTTTAACCATCCTCATGGTTTTTAGAAAAAAGGAAGAGAAGTTTTAAATTTGAAACTTTCCATTTTTGTGTAATGCCCCAAATTTGCTCAATTAGAGTCCTAAAAGTAATTTAAAAATATTTAAAAATGCTATAGAAATATTCTAGGGATTTTTAGAAATTTTTAGAGTATTTTTATGTAATTTTTGGAGGTCGTTTGGTATTTTTACAAAACGAAGGAAGTTTCGACAAAAAAATGTCCAAGCCGAGAATTGAACCCACGACCTTTGACTCGGTCAAAACCCGACTAACCAGGTGAGTAAACAGATTTGTCTGTTTAGAAAAGGTAGCGAATTTATTTAAGATAGTTAATAGAATATTATAAAAGGGATAAGTTGATCTTGGATTTGTTTGTTTAGAAATGGTAGCGAATTTATTTAAGATAGTTAACAGAATATTATAAAAGGGATAAGTTGATGTTGGATTTGTTTGTTTAGAAAAAGTAGCAAATTTATTTAAAATAATTAACAAAATATTAGATTATAAAAGGGATAAGTTGATGTTGGATTTGTTTGTTTAGAAAAAGTAGTAAATTTATTTAAGATAATTAACAGAATATTGGATTATAAAAGGGATAAGTTGATGTTGAATTTGTTTGTTTAGAAAAAGTAGCAAATTTATTTAAGATAATTAACAGAATATTTGATTATAAAAGGGGATAAGTTGATGCTCTGTTTGCCCGTGACTTAAACCATTCTCTCCTTCTCTTCTGCGTACGATGGCGGAGCTCGGGCAAAAAATGAAAGGGAGTTAGGGTATCATCTCCAGCAGCCGGCCAAGGTCCTAGATGCCCTTTTTGTTCTGTTGTGAGTCCAAGAATCAAGGTAAGTGCTTCTCACCTGCAGTAGGAGTAGTTTCGGACTTTTGTTCTTCTTGAATTCGAAGCATGATGAGCGCTTATAGAGCAGATTTTAATTAAGCCTATAGTGCATATTTTAATTAAGCTCATAGTGCAGATTTTTATTTAGACTTATAGTGCAGATTTTAATTAAGCCTATAGTGCAGATTTTAATTAAGCTTATAGTGCAGATTTTAATTAAGCCTATAGTGCAGATTTTAATTAAGCTTATAGTGCAGATTTTAATTAAGCTTATAGTGCAGATTTTAATTAAGCCTATAGTGCAGATTTTAATTAAGCTTATAAGTACAGATTTTTATGTAAGCTTATAATGCAGATTTTAATTAAGCATTGTAGTGTAGATTTTTCATTAAGCATTTCAATTACAAATTTTGAGTTCCCTATCAGTATTTTGAGTTTAAGAAAAGTATAAGAAAGATAAAGAAAAGAAAGAAAAAGGCCAAGGCCTTAAGTAGATCCCAAAGTCAAGACTTTAGGGAATTTGGCACACAAGGTGCTAAAGAAAATGTCGAGGCATTATATATTAGAAGTATTAAAAGATAACAAGTATTTTACTTTCATCAATGGCACTGTGCTGGACTCTCAGTTGTCCTTGGGTTGGGCTCCCATAGTTGTCCCTAGGTTTAGATAACCTAGTAGTAATGGCTCGGCCGACGGTCGACGGTCGACGACCATAGGGTCGCCAAATGGGCCGCCAAATGGGCCGTCGAATGGGTCGGGTCGTTACAAAAGTAAAAGCACAGTTGTCGGGCCCAAGCGAAGTTGATTATTATTTTGAAGTATTATAAGTATAAGTTTTTGAACAAGAAAAACGAGTTTTACATAAACATAAAGTATCAAAGATTAAGTTAGAACAAATGAAATAAAGTTTCATATAGTTCTAAAAATCAGTAAGTTTAGTTCTTTATTCTACCATGTTTATCTAGTGGATGAGTAGTTTTCATGTTTACCTATTAGATGAGTAGCATGATTAGCTATTAGAATTACATGAGTAGATTCCTTAGCTTTTCTTTGCTATTAGTTTGACATGAGCAGTTATGTTTATGCTTTATTTCTTTTTAGAGCATATAGTTTCTAGTTCTTTTCGTATACATGCACATTCGTGATTTTGTGAGTTAGATAGCGCTTACTAAGCAATTTTTCTTATAGTTGCATTTTCCTCTTACTGCAGATAAAGGAAAGGAAAAGTTATAGCAAAGGAAGGCGACAAGGAGGTGCGGATGGATGTGTGATGCCTGGACTATAGAAGCCTTGGGACCTAGCATAAGGATTTATTAAGATTGTCATTTATTAAGAATGTATTAGATGAGTCATTTAGTTTTTCGCTGCTAGTTAATTGCATTTTTAGAGAGTTTATGTATAGATCTTTACATGTGAACAACTCTAATTAAGTAAAGTTAGTAGTCCAGTAGCGCTCCGCCCTCACAAGTCCAGTAGTGAGGAGGGTGGGGTGTTTCAGTTGGTATCAGAGCAGTTCCTATTCTCCAACATCATACATCAGCACCAACCTTGCCGTCTTCAAGTAAGAAAGTATTTAATTTTTAGTATGCTTTTCTTTATTCTTTACAGTAAAGAGAAATCCTTAGAAGTATTAGATTATATGTACAGAATAGGGAGATGTTTAGAAGTGCTTATAAAGTTAAGAATTCTGCTTAGTTTCTTTTACATAACAAGATGTGTTCTGGGATGGTGGTATGATCCGGGGACCTAAGCCCGGTGAGCGCGCCAGAATCAAACAAGATGTGTACTGGGATGGTGGTATGATCCGGGGACCTAAGCCCGGTGAGCGCGCCAGAATAAAGGGGAACTCCGGTCCTAAGTTCGGACCCCTACCAACCTAGCGCTAGGGTAGTTGTCTGATCAACAACTTATGTTACGGTACTACTAAGTGCAACTAGGCTACCACAATAGTATGTTTATAAGTATGCATGCAAGTATGTTCAAGTCATGTTATATTTATATTTACGTTTATGTTTAGGTCCACGTTATGTTCATGTTATGTTCTTGCCTATGCATATGGACATGCTTGTGATCGAGTCTATCATTATGTTTAGTTCATCTACCATGCTTATGTTTATGTTGTCATGCTTATGTCACTACTTATGCTTATGTTCATTGAAAGTAGGTTAGGAGGTCCTAAGATACCTTTGATGTGGTTTTCCTTAGTACATTAGATTATGGATGCTAACTAATGCATGTACAAGGTAGAGAACATGCTATAGAATTATTCTAAGTTCGAGGACGAACTTTTTATAAGGTAGGGAGAATTGTAACGCCCCAAATTTGCTCAATTAGAGTCCTAAAAGTAATTTAAAAATATTTAAAAATGCTATATAAATATTCTAGGGATTTTTAGAAATTTTTAGAGTATTTTTATGTAATTTTTGGAGGTCATTTGGTATTTTTACAAAACGAAGGAAGTTTCGACAAAAAAATGTCCAAGCCGAGAATTGAACCCACGACCTTTGACTCGGTCAAAACCCGACTAACCAGGTGAGTAAACAGATTTGTCTGTTTAGAAAAGGTAGCGAATTTATTTAAGATAGTTAATAGAATATTATAAAAGGGATAAGTTGATCTTGGATTTGTTTGTTTAGAAATGGTAGCGAATTTATTTAAGATAGTTAACAGAATATTATAAAAGGGATAAGTTGATGTTGGATTTGTTTGTTTAGAAAAAGTAGTAAATTTATTTAAAATAATTAACAAAATATTAGATTATAAAAGGGATAAGTTGATGTTGGATTTGTTTGTTTAGAAAAAGTAGCAAATTTATTTAAGATAATTAACAGAATATTAGATTATAAAAGGGATAAGTTGATGTTGAATTTGTTTGTTTAGAAAAAGTAGCAAATTTATTTAAGATAATTAACAGAATATTTGATTATAAAAGGGGATAGGTTGATGCTCTGTTTGCCCGTGACTTAAACCATTCTCTCCTTCTCTTCTGCGTACGATGGCGGAGCTCGGGCAGAAAATGAAAGGGAGTTAGGGTATCATCTCCGGAAGCCGGCCAAGGTCCTAGATGCCCTTTTTGTTCTGTTGTGAGTCCAAGAATCAAGGTAAGTGCTTCTCACCTGCAGTAGGAGTAGTTTCGGACTTTTGTTCTTCTTGAATTCGAAGCATGATGAGCGCTTATAGAGTAGATTTTAATTAAGCCTATAGTGCAGATTTTAATTAAGCTCATAGTGCAGATTTTTATTTAGACTTATAGTGCAGATTTTAATTAAGCCTATAGTGCAGATTTTAATTAAGCTTATAGTGCAGATTTTAATTAAGCCTATAGTGCAGATTTTAATTAAGCTTATAAGTGCAGATTTTTATGTAAGCTTATAATGCAGATTTTAATTAAGCATTGTAGTGTAGATTTTTCATTAAGCATTTCAATTACAAATTTTGAGTTCCCTATCAGTATTTTGAGTTTAAGAAAAGTATAAGAAAGATAAAGAAAAGAAAGAAAAATGCCAAGGCCTTAAGTAGATCCCAAAGTCAAGACTTTAGGGAATTTGGCACACAAGGTGCTAAAGAAAATGCCGAGGCATTATATATTAGAAGTATTAAAAGATAACAAGTATTTTACTTTCATCTGTGTTGGACTCTCAGTTGTCCTTGGGTTGGGCTCCCATAGTCGTCCCTAGGTTTAGATAACCTAGTAGTAACGGCTCGACCGACGGTCGACGGTCGACGACCATAGGGTCGCCAAATGGGCCGCCAAATGGGCCGCCGAATGGGTCGGGTCGTTACAAAAGTAAAAGCACAGTTGCCGGGCCCAAGAGAAGTTGATTATTATTTTGAAGTATTATAAGTATAAGTTTTTGAACAAGTAAAACGAGTTTTACATAAACATAAAGTATTAAAGATTAAGTTAGAACAAATGAAATAAGTTTCATGTAGTTCTAAAAATCAGTAAGTTTAGTTCTTTATTCTACCATGTTTATCTAGTGGATGAGTAGTTTTCATGTTTACCTATTAGATGAGTAGCATGATTAGCTATTAGAATTACATGAGTAGATTCCTTAGCTTTTCTTTGCTATTAGTTTGACATGAGCAGTTATGTTTATGCTTTATTTCTTTTTAGAGCATATAGTTTCTAGTTCTTTTCGTATACATGCACATTCGTGATTTTGTGAGTTAGATAGCGCTTACTAAGCAATTTTTCTTATAGTTGCATTTTCCTCTTACTGCAGATAAAGGAAAGGAAAAGTTATAGCAAAGGAAGGCGACAAGGAGGTGCGGATGGATGTGTGATGCCTGGACTATAGAAGCCTTGGGACCTAGCATAAGGATTTATTAAGATTGCCATTTATTAAGAATGTATTAGATGAGTCATTTAGTTTTCCGCTGCTAGTTAATTGCATTTTTAGAGAGTTTATGTATAGATCTTTACATGTGAACAACTCTAATTAAGTAAAGTTAGTAGTCCAGTAGCGCTCCGCCCTCACAAGTCCAGTAGTGAGGAGGGTGGGGTGTTACATTTTGTAACCATGTTAAAAAAGGAAATTTTATATGAGAAGTTTTAAATTTTAAAACTTGTTTTAAATTTTTAAAACTTTATTTTTTTAACATCCACATTAGGAAATTAAAAGAGCTTGTAAAATTTTATAAAAGATTTTCTTCTTTGCTTATAAAATTTTTTACAAGATTATTTTCTTCCTTTTAAGTGGTCGGCCACCCTTGATTGGTGCCCAAGCAAGGGGTCGGTCAATCAATCAATTGAATCAATCAATGATTGATGATTGAATCAATCAAGGGAAAGGAAAAGAAAAAATAAAAGGGGAAAAGGAAAAACAAGAGAAAGATTTTATTTTTTTGTAAAAAGTCTTTCCTTATTTGCCTTGGGCAAGTAATATAAAAGAAGGGGAGGAGAGGCCTCATGGTACATCAATTCTTATTCTCTTGTTGGTGCTCTCTATTGTGGTTGGCCCTCTCTCCCTTCCCTTTCCCCTTGCTCTCTTTGGTTCCTTGGTGGTGGTGGTGGCCGAATTCTAGAGAAGGAGGAAGAAGGCTTTTGGGTGGTGTTCATCTTGGAGAATCGTCGCCCACACGACGTCCAAGGCGAGGTAAGGAATACGACAGAAGATCTCGAGGTTATTAGCATACAAGGAAAAGGTATAACTAGTAATTGTTTTCCGCATCATGCTAGTTATTTTTCTTTGTATGAATTCCAAACACAAGAGGCATTAGATTCTAGTTTTTTTGAATTTGTTATTCGAGTTTGTGTTTTTGTTTTTCGAATTTATGATTCGATTGTTCCTTTTGGTTAAACTTAGAGTTATATAAGGAAATTAAATATTAGCTTTCCTTAAAAGGCTTTGTCTAGGCAGTGGTGGATGATCTCATACCCAAGAAGGACTAGTGCCTCGCCATGCAGTCCTGGAAGCTAATTTTAGAAATTAATATTTAATTGAATTTATAACATAGGTAGATTTGGATCAATAGTGTTAAGTTTTGCTTGCGATCCAAGTCTCAACCATTAAGAACAGATAAGTTAAATTTGGAATTAATAATGTAAAGTTCCGTTTGCGATTCCTAATTTAACTTCTAAGAACACAATAGATTATTAGGAAAGGTTCGACACTTGTATAAAATTTTTGTACAGTGGAACCGGTACGATCTTCCTAAGACCAACCAATAGGAGGGTAAGGATTAAGTAAGAAAATTTTAAAATTTAAAAACCTTAACCCTAAAATACTCAAGAGAATAGAACATAACTTGCTTAATTTTGTAATTCCTTTTGCATTATTTTTTTTTAAACTCTAACTCAGTTTGTCATTGCATCAAAAAGGAGGAGACTGTTGGTGCAATTTGCACTAATAGTCAAACATAAGTTTTGATGAATGAGAAATAGGTTAAAGTTAGACGTGTTATAATCTAACCTTATTACGGATTGTGTAGGGTTGACTAACTCTAGTCAGGATGTTCGATTCTTAATTAATTGAAGACTAGATGTGTGATTCCGGCAAGTTGAGATGTTCGATTCCCGACAGGTTGAAATCTAAATGTGGGATTCTGACAAGGGTTAGGATGTGCAATTCCCGATTGGAAAAGACTAGATGTGTGATTCTAGTAGGTCGGGATGTGCGATTCCTGATTGGAAAACACCTGATGTGCAATTCTGGTAGGTCGAGATGTTTGATTCCTAAAGTCCGGATATATGATTCCAGAGGTAACTCTACACCTGGTAAGTAGAGGTAAGTCACTAGAGGAGAGTGACTAAGTGAGGGTGCGCCCATGTTTGAAGGGACAGTATGCATCGGTCCAATTTAGGTCGATTTCAGAAACCTAAATTGAGATACTGACTAGATCATGGTGTCACACCCCCAGAGGAGTCCCTACCAAAAAATTTCAGCAGCATCACCCCTGTACCGGTGATAATCTGAGGCTACATACAAAATACATCAGTCACATATGGATGGAATATATACACCACCACACAGTTATATAATCATCCCACTCGGCTGGAACAAGAATAAACACAACCACGCAGTTATATATATATTAAACATCCCACATGGCTGAAAGTAAAACACAGCGAAAATCACAAATAACGAGCACAAAATCACAATACAACCAACTGCAAGCCGGCTCGGCTTGACACCACATCACTAAACCAAATACAAGATACTACAAAGCCAAACTCCATATAAAAGATACAAGTACACGAATAAGTACAAAACCAAAATAAAGCGTATAGAAGCACTAACGGTACGGAAAGCTCGGTGTGACATGGGACTGACGAACAGGATCTCCAGGCGGCCCCATAAATCCTTTACTTGCTACTTGGAGAAATAACCAGTTTATGAGATGGTGAGTATAAAGACTCAGCAGGTAATAAATAGATAGTGCATGAGTATAGTAAAGAACTAGAGATACAAAGGTATACAGTCTCGTAGGGAATATAGCAGATACTAAAGTGATATCGTAGTAAATGTCCATACCTGAAACCATATCCTTGGCTAGTAAGGTCAAAAATAGTACAAACCTGCTACGATACTGCTCATAACTATAAGATCATCATGTGAGGTATACTACCAATAAGTAAATCAGTGTCTAAAAACATACCTCAGGTATATATCTCAACCTATGTGAGCATATCAGCATAAGTAAGCAAAAACAGCATAAGTAAGTAACAACATCATAAGTAAGCAACAACATCAACAGTGTTGGTTGCTACTCGGAATACCATTCTAGTTCTCCTGTACAAAAATTTGTACAAGCATAAAACTATCCTAGCTACCCATGTGCTCTACTAAAGTTAAATTTGGATTGCAAACGATGTTTAACATTATTAATCCAAATTATCTTTCAAAAGTTAAAGTTGGATTGGAAACGATACTTAACATTTTTACTCCAAGTTTAACCGATGTGTTCTTCATAAGTTAAGCCATATTACAGAAGTTAATTAAATATCTATTTCAAAGATCAGCTTCAAGGTTAAACATAGCGAGGCACTAGGCCTTCTTGGGTATGGGATCATCCACCACTTCCTAGACAAAGCCTTTCAAAGAAAATGGATATTTAACTTCTTGCAGTAAACTAGGTTTAACTATAGAGACCTCAATAGAAGCACAAAATCGAAACATGAAATCGAAACACAAAATCGATAACAAAAACGATAGCCTAAAATCGATAACCTCTTGTGTTTGTTTTTTCAAGATCTATACAAAGAAGATGAACTAGTTATGATGCGGAAACAAATAACTAGTTATACCTTTCTTAGTAGCTTATAGACCTCTTGATCTTCTGTTTTATTTCTCTCCTTCTCTTGGACATCGTGTGGGTGACGATCTACCAAGATGAAATCCACCCAAGCCTCTTCCTTCGCTTCCAAGTTTCAGCCACCAACTAACCTCCAAGGGATGCTAGACAAGAGAGCTTCCTTCTCTTCTTCTTCTCCTTCAAGCAACCGGCCACCAAGAGAAAACCAAGCTTGATGTCGCCAGCCTCCAAGAGAGAAAACAAAAGGAGAAGAGAGAAGGAAGAGGGTCGGCCACTAAGGGAATAGAGGAGAGGAGTTTCAGCTACAATAGAGAGGACGCAAGGCTTAGGTTGTTCTCTATGAGGCACCCTCTCCCTCTCTTTTATAATCCTTGGTGAATCCAAAAAAGGAAAGTTTTAAAATAAAAAATTAAAACTTCCATTTATTCCTTTACATGGTCGGCCACCACTTGTGCAAACAAGGAAAGATTTTAAGCAAAAAATTAAAATCTCTCTTTTAAAATCCCTTTTGTGGTTAGTTATAAAAGGCATGTTTTATAAAATTAAAATCTTCTCTTTTAAATCCTTTTGTGGATGTCTATAAAAGAAAAAATTTAAAATAAAACTCCTTTTATATCATGGTTACAAAAAAGAAAGTTTAAAAATTAAAATCTTTTTTTAAAACATTATAGATAACTACAAATAAGGAAAAATTTCAAATCTCTCTTTTAATCCTTTGTAGAAAGCTATAAAAGGAAAGATTTTAAAATTTAAAACTCTCTTTTAAAACTATGTGGAAAGCATCATAAAAGGAAAGTTTTTAACAAAATAAAAACTTCCTTTTATTTCTTTTTCTCTTCTTATATGGTCGACCCCTTGCTTGGGCACCAAGCAAGGCTTGGCCGGCCCTAGCTTAAGCTCCAAGCTTGCCTTGGTCGGCCCCTTATTTGGGCTCCAAGCAAGGATGTGGCCGACCCTTAAGCTTGGTTAAGAAGCTGGGCTTTGGGTAGATATAAGGCTTTATAAATAAGAGGCTACAACAGGTACCGAGAGGAGGAATTGGTTTTGGTCTCCTGATGAGCTTGAGCTTCCCGTGTTCGCCTTGAACACTCAACTCAAGTTCATCAATAATAACTCATATCACTAAAGAGTTATTATTGCACTACCGCACCAATCTCATATTACAATATAGGCTCCTTCTTATCATGAGTGTGTTAGTCTCCCTATGTTTAAGCTATCGAATGCCCACTAATTAAATGAGTTACTGACAACTCACTTAATTAATATTTAGCTCCAAGAGTAGTACCACTCAACCTTATTGTCATGTTGGACTAAGTCCACCTGCAGGATTTACATGACAATCCTTATGAGTTCCTCAAGGGGACATCATCAATCTAGATCACTAGGACACAGTTTCATTCTATAATCAACAACACACCATATAAATAATATCATTTCCCAACTTATCGGGCCTATTGATTTAACGAACTAAATCTCACCCTTTGATAAATTAAAGAAATAAATATTAAGTATACGTGTTTGTTATTATATCATGATTAAGAGTACGCACATCCATAATAGCAGAGGTCCTATTTTTTTATAGTCAGTATAAAAAGAACAACCTCAAATGGTCATGCTCAATACACTCAGAGTGTACTAGTATAATTTTATAGTCAAGATAAACTAATACCAAATTATACTACAACCATTCTAATGGTTTGTCCCATTCCATCTTGGTTGTGAGCAACTATTTATAATTTATAAGGAACTGATAACATGATCTTCTGTGTGACACCACACACCATGTTATCTTCAATATAAATTAAATGAACAACTATATTTAGCATATAAATGTAGACATTTGATCAATGTGATTCTTATTTCAAAATAAATGTTTATACAAAAAACTAGACATTTAGTATACATTCTAAAAAACAAGTATAATAATAACAGCGTATGCACGGATGGTCACTCCTGCCCACCCCTTGTACCATGACCCCTGTATGGTTGAGAGGTCGGGATAATGACAGACTGTACACCACTCCAGCTACCACTACTCTCGAGTGGCCCAGAGGACAGTTGCATAGTAGTTGAATAGCTACGTCTACGACGGGGGTCACTGCTGCCCGCGACTCTAGCTATCACTACCCATGAGTGTGCGAGTGGGGGGGAGGGCGCAATAGGACAAGCGGCATGCTCCAGCTACCACTACCCATGAGTGGCCGAGCGTGCGGCCTTGGCCAACGACCCTCTCAACCACAAGGGAGACATGGTTGTCGCATCGGCATGCATGCAATGACATGATGCGTAAATGCAGCAGTCATTATATATATAAATAGGAAACGGATATGTTACATGAAGCCAGCATGCTAAATAAGAAACAGGTATAAATAGTAGTCAAAGCAAGTAAGCATGGTATCTGGTATCTATATATATAGTATCTAGTATCTGGTGTCTGGTATCTGTTAAATATCATAGATAGCAACGAGAGACTGTATAGATACAGAAATAAGTAGCTCAAAGATTGAGTGGAAGTATCAAACACAGGAAAAATATGAGTGAAGTCAAGATAAATATAGGAACTATCCGAAGGTATAATTCATGCACTAAGAACAATGTACTAAAAAGATAAAGCAAGAAGTACCCGCCTTTATATGTCGATCGTGTCAAACGATCTCACGTCGAGATGCTCATCTCGGATCAAAAACCTGCAAATCACATGATGTATAGTATAGCTAAGTTTTATCATAACTAAATAACTAAACATAACCCTAATCCGATTAAGAATTCACATTTTAATCTAATTTTATGATCCAACCTTTCTTTCACAACTAATCTCCTTATGAATTAATCCAGTTTAATTAGTTAACCATTCTTGTTAACATACTCCAATTATCCAAATCAAAATATGAACTGGCCATCCAACTAATCCATTAGCTCTTATCACAATAATTGATTATCCTTCCAATAAGAATGAACTATCAATCCAACTATTGATCATACACATGCCATTATCAATCATGAACATGGATAACCACTTAATCAAAATAATCTTCAAATCTATCATGATCAATTGTTAACCACCCCAACATGATAACTAATCTCCATTCATAAAATCAATTAGCTCATCATTTAATCCATTATATCAACTACAAACATGGTGAACCAATAGGGTGATAATCAAACACCTCTACTTTGGATTTAAGTATCCTTACGCATTCCACCAATATAATGGTTTAAACAATCATAATCATTCCACCATCCAATATGTAGCTCAACTCAAATCAATAAATCCACTTATTATCCATAACAACTAGTTAACAACTACATCGTTCCAATTTGAATCTACATTCATGTGTGAATCAAACCATAACTTACCCAAATGTGAGTATCCTTTTATCACCTCGCATCCGGAGAAGTGGTTGTTGGAAAATCCTAGTCGAAGTAACCATGGAGCTATTGCCCTCTATGTAAATCATTCACAATCTGCACCTAGTAAGGTTCCTACATTCCAAATCAAACCAAAATTAACAACTAAGTGTAGATCAATCACCCATAACTCTGATCAGCTTTAGGTTATACCCAAGGTAATAGTACCTAGCTCTTCCGGCGATAGCACACAGCGGTCGACGAGGCCACCGAATTAAAATTCAGGCAACGCGTGTTCTGACTACCGATAAAGACCACAGCCACATCTAGTCATGATGGAGATCAGAACTAGGGCTCGGGAAGGTGGAACCTGCGGCTGGCCGGCACATCTGTCAACCTCTGGTCTAGACCATCGTTGAGGGAGGAGTGGCCAACGGCGATGGGTCAAGGACGACAGCATCTACTAATCGAAGCTAGAGCTTGGGTCCTTACTCTTGGCCAATACCACCAGCCCGTGCAGAAGCAACGGCCCAGATCTGGAAGAAGGAGCGACAGGAAAAAATGAATACATCGGAGCTCCCGCTCGTGGTGGGGGAAAAAGGCTGGCGGCATCAATGCCTGGCAACGTCGGCATCTCGTGGTTGTTGGTGTCGATGCCCGGCAACGAATCGAGCTCCCGAGAGTGAAAGGAGAATCGGTGACTGTCGAGAGGAGTTCGGGAGAATGGAGGGCTGTAGAGAGGGCGTCGGCAGTCGGGGCTCTTCAACGTTGGAGGTCGGGTGGCCCGCGGCGATGAGGTGATCGGGAGAGGGCGGCGCATGTTGGCTAGGGCACAGCGTCGCAAGCTCAACGAAAAGGGAACAGCGAGGAAAGGATCAGGCTCGGGGAAAAGAAATAGGAAAAAGGAAAATAAGAAAAGGAAATGAATAAAAGAATTTAGGTTTTCCTTTATTAAAGTTTAGATTACTTCCTTAATTAACTCCCATATTTGGGTATTTTCAAACAGGTTTTTTCCATGTCTATTATTTCATCCTCTTAAACTCGTCATACGAGCTCTGGAAAATTTCAAAAAATTTCTAAAAATTTCAATAAGATTATTTGTCAAATAACCTTATTATTTAATTATTATTTGGGTGTCATATTTTACATTCTCCTCCACTAACAAAAATTTACTCCCCCAATTTACTTCTCAACTCAAGAATCCTCATCCAAAAGTAACCTCCAAGCAACATACTCATATATCTCTCTATCCAAGTATCATAAGCAAATCTTTAACCGCAAAAGATGACTTTGTGGTTTATGAGCTCACCCTGCTTCCGCTACTCTCACACTGTTGTCTAGCCAACTGTGGGTAAAATCTACTAATCATAAATGATTCCCACAACTACTTCTGAAGTCCAACACACACCCTAACGACAAATCCTATAACATTTGTATAGTGCACTCAAACTATCCGTCAGTCTGAGGGTGGAAAGCGGTACTAAAGCGAAGCTCCGAACCCAAAGTCTACTATAAAATTTGTCACTACTGTGATGTGAATCACGGATCTCCATCCGATACAATACTCAGAGATACACCATGAGATCCGGTAATCTCTCTAAAGTAAAACCCTGCTACTCGATCCAAAGAATCTGTTCTACAGATCGATAGATAGGAAAACAAATCTAGTCAACCAATTAATGATTACCCAACACATCCTATCCTCTCCGTGTCCTAGGTAATCCCTCAATAAAGTCCATCATAACATGCGCTCAACTCCATTCCAATATCTGAATCTACTGAAATAATCCTGCTAACCTCCGATGTTCAGCCTTCACTTGATGACAAACTAGACATCAATCTACAAAATCCGCGATGTCTTTTTCATGTTATTCAACCAATAGAAATGCTCTAAGTTCCTATACATCGGGTGTCACCCAGATGTATCACAAATCCATATCGAAGTGTTTCCTGCAGTAACTCCTCCCGGATAAGAAGTGACTCAGGAACACAAATAACCTCCCACAGAAATAAAGAATCTCATATCAATTATGTCATCGCATTTTTAGCGTGAAAATGATAACTGCTAATCCCAAATCATGAGTCGGATAATTTTCCTCATGATCTTTCAGCTGTTGAGAAAAATAATATAGTATCACTCTACCGTGCTACTTCAAAACTGCACCTAACCCCTAGTACAATACTTCTGTGTAGAGTATAAATCCGTCTACACAAGAAGGTGAAACTAAGACGGTGCAGTTATCAGCTTTTCATTTCAATTCCTGATGTAAAATATCAAACCAAATAATAATTAAATAATAAGGGTTAATAGGCTAATAGCCTTAACAGAATGTTTAGGGATTTTTAGAAATTTCTCTGAAACTAATCGGAGCTCATACGACATATTTAGAGGGGATGCACTTATGGGCTCGAGAAAAGCGTGTTTGGAATACCCGGAAGTGAGAGTTGATTGAGGAATTGATCTAGGGTTTAATTGGAAAATCCCTAAGCTATAAACCTAATTCTCGTGCCCTAGCTCTCAAAATCCATGTCGACGCCTCTCTTCCCTCTCCCTCTCGCGATCTCCCGCAACCCAGCCGTCGGCCCTCCTCACGCGAACGCCAAGACGTCGTCGACTCTTCCCCTCACGCGAACCACAACCGCCGACCCCTCTCTGCCGCCTTCTTCTCTAGGCATGCCCTAGCTACCACCTCCTTCCCCTCCACTTTCCCCGCCTCTGCCCTAGCGCGGACCGACCAACTCTTGTTTCCCTCGATTCTCCTTCGAGCCTTGCTCTAGCGCCGCCTTGGGACATCGCTCACCCCACCGCCTTGCTCCTCCTTCATTGAAGTGGTATCCCGGTCACCAGTGCCAGCACCCAGCGGTGGCCAACATCGTGACCACCAACAACCTTTCATCGGATCTGGACAGCCTTCATCTTCATCGCCTCTGTGAACTTTCGCTAAAGAGGAGAAGCATTGGTAATAAAACCTCCTACCTTCTATGCGTTGTTCAGTAATTCCCTATGGAGATGTAGGTTCATAGGTTAACGAAATAGGAGGAAATTAGATAGATTCAACTAGAGTCTTATTTCATCTCATGTTGTATCAGTGATGAGGGAATTGGCAGATCGATTTAATTGCTACCTTGAGAGGGATCAAATTGTAATATTGGATTAGGTGGATTAATCAAGGTATAAGATTGATTGCAAGTTAATTAGTTGTAATCAATTTCATGTCTAGGTTGTGGTAGTCTAGCTAATTGTTCAGTTTGTTAGAGATAAATGTAGCATTTGATCTATTTTATGGGTGGGATTAATTGGTGTTATGTAATTAGATTTAGATTTGGTTTTCTACTTGATGTATGGTAGAATCTAGTTATGATATGTATCCTATATTGTAGGGTTTTGACTCTGATTTGAAGCGAACTCTAGGGTGTGAAGATATTCCGGCGTGATTTACAATAAAGGCGGGTACTTCTTACCTTGATTCTGTAGTTCTTTGAACTTAGTGCATGAACTATTTTGGATAAGGATTGTTTTACCTTGACTCCACTCTTATTTTTCCTGCGCTTGATACTTCCACGTGATCTTTGAGATATTCATTTCCATATCTATACAGTCTCTTGTTGTTGTCCATGATAAGTAGCAGATACTAGATACCATGTTTGTATGTTTTGACTGTTGTTTATTTATGTACTATATTGAGCATGTTGGCTTCATGTAGCATACCTAATTTTTTCTTATATTTGTATGATGATTGTTGCATTTGGCGCATAATATCATGGCATGCATGTCAACGACCAATTCTCCCTTGCGGTCGAGAGAGTCGTTGACCAGGGTCGCATCCTCGGCCACTCGAGAGAGTGGTAGCTGAAGTTGTTGTCGCTTATCCTATCGTGCTTCCACTCGGTCGCGCATAGGTAGTGATAGCTGGAGTTGCGAGCAGCAGGGACCCCCATCGCAGATGTAGCTAGTTAGCTACTATGCAACTGTCCCCTCGACCACTCAAGAGAGTGGTAGCTGGAGTGGTGTACAGTCTGTCACTGACCCGGTCTCTCGACCATACAAGGGTCATGGTGCGGAGAGATGGGCGGAAGTGACCATCCGTGCATACGCTGTTATTGTTATACCTGTTGTTATTGTTTCTTATCTATGCTGCTGTTATTACCTTATGTTGTTATTGCTAGTTTATACTGCTGTTGTCACTTATGCTGATATGTTTCCTTATGTTGAGATATGCCCTCCTTGTAGGTGTTTAGACATTGGTTTATATATTAGAAATGTTTATATATCTTACATGTTACCTCTATAATTATGAGCAATACTGTAGCAAATTAGTACTACTCCTGACCTTCTATTACCTAGCCTAAGATATGGTTTCAGGTATGAGCATTTATTATGATTTTATTTTAGTATCTGTTATTTCCTTTATGAGACTGTATACTCTTGGCTCACTTCCTAGTTGTATTTTATATTCATGCACTATCTTTCCTTACCCGCTGAGTTCCAATACTCACCACCTCACAAATTGGTTTTCTTCTGCCAGGTAACAGGTAAATGAGTCATGGATGCTTGGAGAGTCCCGACTGCCAGTCCTATTGGTTACTACTGGGAATATCATACCGGTTCCCCTATGCAAAAATTTTGTACAAGTCCTGAACAATTCCTAACAACCTATTGTGTTCTTTAGAAATTAAATTTGGAATCGCAAACGGAACTTAACATTATTGATTCCAAATTCAACTTATCTATTCTTAATGGTTTAGACTTGGATCGCAAACAATGCTTAACATTATTGATCCAAATCCACCTATGTTACAGATTCAATTAAATATTAATTTCAGATATTGGCTTCCAGGTTAAACATGACGATGCACTAGGCCTTCTTGGATATGGGAGCATCCACCACTTCCTAAACAAAGCCTTTCAATGAAATTTAATATTTAATTTCTTTATAGCAACCCTAGGTTTAACCATAAAGAACAATCGAAACACAAGTTTGAAAAACAAAAGAAACACAAAATTAAAAACATAAATTCGATTACCTAGATTCGTTAACATCTTGTGTTTGGTATTTCAAAATCTATACAAAGAAAACTAGTATGATGCGGAATAGAATTACTAGTTATACCTTTCTTTGTAAGCAACAACCTCTTGATCTTCTATCATATTCCTCTTTTATCTTGGACGTCGTGTGGGCGACGATCTACCAAGACGAGAACCACCACCACCTTCCTCCTTGCAAGTTTCGGCCACCAACCTTCAAGCTCCAAGGGATACTAGAACAAAGTCTCCTTTTTCTCCTTCTTCTCCAAGCAAAATCCAGCCACCACAAGAGCTCCAAGAGAGGGTGCCGCCGGCCACTAAAGAAGAAGAGAAAAGGAAGACTAGGGGTCGACCACACCAAGGAAGAGAAGAGAGGGAATAATAGATATTAGGTTATGAGGTGAGGCACCTCTACCCTCTCTTTTATATTCCTTGGTCTTGGCATATAAGGAAAGTTTTAATAAAAACTTCCTTATTCTTCTTGCCAACAAAAGGAAATTTAAACAATAATTTCCTTTTTAAACTTCAATGGCCAGCCACCACCTTGAGCTCCAAATAAGGAAAGTTTTAAATACAAAATTAAAACTTCCTAATTTGTTTTCAAAAATTTTAAAAATAAAATTTCTCTTTTAAAAAATTCCCTTCATGGTTGGTTATAAAAGGAAACTTTTATAAATTAAAATCTCTCTATTAAAATATGTGAATGATTACAAAAAGAAAAGTTTTCTCTAAAATTAAAATCTTCCTTTCAATCTACAAATAAGGAAAGATATCAAATCTTTTCTTAATTGTTTGTAGAAACTATAAAGAAAAGATTTAATTTTAAAACTTTCTTTTAAATCATGAGGATGGTTACAAAGAAGAAAAGTTTTATCAAAAATTAAAATCTTCCTTTTAACTACAAATAAAGAAAGATATCAAACCTTTCACTTAATCTTTTGTAGAAAGTTATAAAACGAAAGATTTAAATTTTAAACTCTCTTTTAAAATCATGGTTTCCACATAAGAAAAGATTTTAAAAATAAAATCCTTTTATTTTATTTTGGCCGACCCACCTAGCTTGAGCTCCAAGCAAGGGCCGACCACTAACTTGCACCCATTAGCCTTGTTTTGGCCGGCCATCTTAAGGTGGGTAGAAAGTGGGTATTTGGTGGATATAAAACTTTATAAATAAGAGGCTACAATAGGGACCGAGAGGAGGAATTGGTTTTAGTCTCCCGATGAACTTGAGCTTCCCATGTTCGCCCCGAACACACAACTCGAGTTCATTAATAATAACTCATATCACTAAAGAGTTATTATTGAACTACCGCACCAATCCCAAATTACATTTTGGGCTCATTCTTATCATGAGTGTGTCAATCTCCCTGTGTTTAAGATATCGAATGTCCACTAATTAAATGAGTTACTGACAACTCACTTAATTAATATCTAGCTCCAAGAGTAGTACCACTCAACCTTGTCCTCATGTCGGACTAAGTCCACCTGCAGGGTTTACTTAACAATCCTTATGAGCTCCTCTTGGGAACATTATCAACCTAGATTACTAGGACATAATTTCCTTCTATAATCAACAACACACACTATAAATAATATCATTTCCCAACTTATTGGGCCTCTTGATTTATCGAACTAAATCTCACTCATTGATAAGTCAAAGAAATAACTACTAAATATACGTGTTTGTTATTATATCAGGATTAAGAGCACACACTTCCATAATAATAAAAGTCTTGTTCTTTTATTCAGTCAGTATAAAAAGAGCTTACTTTAATTGATCTTGCTCAATACAATTAGAGCGTACTAGTGTAATTTTATAGTTAAGATAAATTAATATCAAATTACACTTATGACTATTCCAATGGTTAAGATAAACTATTCAGTCATGCGATCAAGGTCTTGAGTTACTCAATGAAGGTAATGTTAGCTAAGACGACTAACCATTGTCTTATAACACATACTACAATTACTCCAGAGATTCAATAACCTCTAGTGACAAGCCACGCGCAAAATGGCAGAGGAGCCTTATCACTAGATAGTTGGTGGAAATAACTGTCAATTGACGCTCTGCTCCTAAAAAAAACATCTACGTCTGATATTTTTATTTAATAATGGTTCGATTTCATAGGCGCTATTCAACTAACACCATGTTCTCCACATAATTACAGGTCATACATCTCTAGGTATCATCGAGAATATCTAACCATATCCGATCAGTTCATGATCAAAGCCCCCATGGAATATAATACATCGATCAACTACAGATTAATCAAACCAACAATGGTATGCGACCAATTCAGTTCAATCTACGTCTATACAAGTCATATACTCAAATGTGTCTTTCAGGTTATCTAACCAAACATAAATAACCCAAAGGTCAGAATCTTCATGAAATAGTGTAATTCGATCCCCTACTGACCGAACTAATAAAAGTAGTCAGTACTCTACCAACTACACCGACAAGAACGGATCAATCTTCTCCTGACCAAGTCAACAAAGGTAAATCGGTCCTCTACTAACCGAAACAACAAGAGTAAATTGGTCCTCTACGGACCGAACCAACTAGAGGAGATCAATACTCTACTAAACAAGTCAACAAGGGTACATCGGTCCTCTACTAACCGAAACAACATGATATTTATCAGATACTGTCCACTACTAAACTAGTGATAACAACAACTAATAATACTGGTGGTATGATAAAAGAAATCCTATGAGACTGTAATCCTTGATCTCTAGTAGGATCAACCGTGATCAGTGATTGACCCAACACATGTGATGTATACAACAAACAACTAGATAGGTACTAACGAAAGAGTACTAATACATGACATAACTATCAAAACAACTATGCATGTACAAATAGAAATGTAAGATAACAATATGTAAACATACCTCCTATAGATTGGAGATTCCTGTCGCTGCCTGGTCCCAAAACTCGAAAGGTCACATCGAGAAACCAAATCACAGAATACCAAAACACAATAAATAGGTCTCGCAAACCTATCTCTGATACCAATAAATTGTCACACCCTCAGAGGAGTCCCTACCGAAAAATTTTGACAACATCTCCCCTGTACCGGTGACAATCTGAGGTATATATACATACAAAATACATCATCCACATATGGCTAGAATATATACACCACCACGCAGTTATATAATCATCCCACTCAGCTGAAACAAGAATAAACACAACCACGTAGTTATATATATATTAAACAGCCCACACGGCTGAAAGTAAAACACAGCGAAAATCACAAATAACGAGCACCAAATCACAATACAACCAACTGCGAGCCGGCTCGGCTTGACACCACATCACTAAACCAAATATAAGATACTACACAGTCAAACTCCATATAAAAGATACAAGTACACGAATAAGTACAAAATCAAAATAAACCGTATAGAAGCACTAACGGTACGAAAAGCTCGGTGTGACATGGGACTGGCGAATAGGATCTCTAGGTGACTCTATAAATCCTTTACCTGCTACCTGGAGAAATAACCAGTTTACGAGGTGGTGAGTATAAAGACTCAGCGTGTAATAAACAGATAGTGCATGAGTATAGTAAAGAACTAGAGATATAAAGGTATACAGTCTCGTAGGGAATATAGCAGATATTAAAGTGATATCATAGTAAATATCCATACCTGAAACTAAATCCTAGGCTAGTAAGGTCGGAAATAGTGCAGACCTGCTACGATACTGCTCATAACTACAAGAGCATCACGTGAGGTATACTACCAATATGTAAATCAGTGTTTAAAAACATACCTCAGGTATATATCTCAACCTATGTGAGCATATTAGCATAAGTAAGCAACAGCAGCATAAGAAAGCAAAAACAGCATAAGTAAGCAACAACATCAACAGGTATAATAATAGCAGCGTATGCACGGATGGTCACTCCCGCCCACTCCCCTGTACCATGACCTCTGTATGGTTGAGAGGTCGGGACAATGACAGACTATACACCACTCCAGCTACCACTACTCTCGAGTGGCCGAGGGGATAGTTGTATAGTAGTTGAATAGCTACGTCTACGACGGGGGTCCCTGCTGCCCGCGAATCCAGCTATCACTACCCATGAGTATGCGAGTGGGGGGGCACAACAGGACAAGCGGTATGCTCCAACTACCACTACCCATGAGTGGCCGAGCATGCGGCCATGGCCAACGACCCTCTCAACCACAAGGGAGACATGGTCGTCGGCATGCATGCAATGGCATGATGCGTAAATGCAGCAGTTATCATATATATATATAAAAATAGGAAATGGGTATGTTACATGAAGCCAGCATGCTAAATAAGAAACAGGTATAAATAGTAGTCAAAGCAAGTAAGCATGGTATCTGGTATCTATATATCTAGTATCTAGTATCTCGTATCTGGTGTCTGGTATCTACTAAATATCATAGATAGCAACGAATGATTGTATAGATATAGAAATGAGTAGCTCAAAGATTGAGTGGAAGTATCAAACACAGGAAAAATACGAGTAGAGTCAAGATAAATACAAGAATTATCCGAAGGTATAACTCATGCACTAAGAACAATGTACTAAAGAGATAAAGCAAGAAGTACCTGCCTTTATATGTCGATCGTGCCAAACGATCTCACGTCGAGACACTCATCTCGGATCAAAATCCTTCAAATCACACGATGTACAGTATAGCTAAGTTTTATCATAACTAAATAACTAAACATAATCCTAATCCGATTAAGAATTCACATTTTAATCTAATTTAATGATCCAACCTTTCTTTCACAACTAATCTCCTTATGAATTAATCCAGTTCAATTAGTTAACCATTCTTGTTAACATACTCCAATTATCCAAATCAAAATATGAACTGGCCATCCAACTAATCCATTAGCTCTTATCATAATAATTGATTATCCTTCTAATAAGAATGAACTATCAATCCAACTATTGATCATACACATGCCACTATCAATCATGAACATGGCTAACCAATTAATCAAAATAATCTTCAAATCTATCATGATCAATTGTTAACCACCCTAATATGATAACCAATCTCCATTCATAAAATCAATTAGCTCATCATTTAATCCATTGTATCAACTACAAACATGGTGAACCAATAGGGTGATAATCAAACACCTCTACTTTGGATTTAAGTATCCTTACGTATTCCACCACTATAATGGTTTAAACAATCATAATCATTCCACCATCCAATCTGTAGCTTAATTTAAATCAATAAATCCACTTATTATTCATAACAACTAGTTAGCAACTACATTGTTCTAATTTGAATCTACATTCATGTGTGAATCAAACCATAACTTACCCAAATGTGAGTATCCTTTTATCACCTCGCAACCAGAGAAGTGGTTGTCGAAAAATCCTAGTCGAAGCAACCATGGAACTACTACCCTCTATGTAAATCATCCACAATCTGCACCTAGTAAGGTTCCTACATTCCAAATCAAACCAAAATTAACAACTAAGTGTAGATCAATCACCCATAACTCTGATCAGCTTTAGGTTATACCCAAGGTAACAGTACCTAGCTCTTCCGGCGATAGCACACAGCGGCCGACGAGGCCACCGAGTTAAAATTCAGACAACGTGTGTTCTGACTACCGATAAAGACCACAGCCACATCTAGCCATGATGGCGATCAGAACCAGGGCTCGGGAAGGTGGAACCTGCGGCTGGCCGGCACATCTGTCAACCTCTGGTCTAGACCATCGTCGAGGGAGGAGTGGCCAACGACGATGGGTCAACGACGACAGCATCTACCAATCGAAGCTAGAGCTTGGGTCCTTACTCTTGGCCAATACCACCAGCCCGTGCAGAAGCAACGACCCAGATCTGGAAGAAGGAGCGGCAGGAAAAAATGAATACATCGGAGATCTTGCTCGTGGTGGGGGAAAAAGGCTAGCGACATCAATGCCTGGCAACGTCGGTGTCTCGTGGTTGTTGGTGTTGATGCCCGGCAACAAAATGAGCTTCCGAGAGTGAAAGAAGAATCGACGGCTGTCGAGAGGAGTTGGGGAGAATGGAGGGTTGCGGAGAGGGCGTCGGCGGTCGAGGCTCTTCAGTGTTGGAGGTCGAGTGGCCCGCGGCGATGAGGAGATCAAGAGAGGGCGGCTTGTGTTGGCTAGGGCACAGCATCGCGAGCTCAACGAAAAGGGAACAGCAAGGAAAGGATCGAGCTCGGGAAAAAGAAATAGGAAAAAGAAAAATAAGAAAAGGAAATAAATAAAAGGACTTAGTTTTCCTTTATTAAAGTCTAGATTACTTCCTTAATCAACTCCCATATTTGGGTATTTTCAAACAGATTTTTCCCATGCCTATTATTTCATCCTTTTAAACTCGGCATACGAGCTCTGAAAAATTCTCAAAAAATTTCTAAAAATTCCAATAAGATTATTTGTCAAATAACCTTATTATTTAATTATTATTTGGGTGTCGTATTTTACACATGGTCTCGAGGAGACAGGATCTAATTACTACTCCTTATTATTACTATGCTGACATTATTTTATAAGTTATTAGACTAACACTTTTTGTAAGACAGAAGGTGCACAAAAGTCCTCAAGTACATAGTGCTCGAGGAGTCTTCCATGTCGTGGAAGGCGCCTTCGTACTGTTCATGGAAGGTGCCTTCAGTGCCATGGAAGGTTCCTTTTACGGGATAAAATTTTAGACTTTGTCACAGATAAGGAGAAATGAGTTTAGGATCAAACCTTACAAGTTGGAGGAGCCTTCAAGGCTATGGAAGGTGCCTTCCACACCCTTTATAAGGGTGTCTCGACCAAGCTTCAAGAATCATCACTTATACGATCCTCTACGCATCTGTTTGAAGTTTTGACTACTCTGGCTTCCTACTGCTACTTCATAGAAGTTTGTTTTCCACTAAGCTACCTTTCTGAGTCATCTAATCATCTCCGGCAAACTAATAGCAACACATGAGCGCTCTCAAAACTGTTGGTAATAATTTTATTAAGTGTTGCAATTTTTACTACTGCTCTAAAAAGGAAGTGTAGGTTGTTACACTGCCCCTATCTTTCATTTTTGATCACCTCTTCTGGCGGTTTTGGATGAGGCATTTAGTGGATTACCCATCTATAGGTCCCCAGGACCTGGGTCTTGGAGTAGGAGTTGTCGAATGCTTCGAAGTAAGTAAAATCGAACGTGTGTTCTTTTGCTTGTTTTCCTACTTCACTTTCTTACTTAGTTTTCCACTGCACACTTTGTTTTCGAAAACAAAAAAAGTTGGAATTTTGAAAACTACGTGATTAACCCCCCCCCCCCTCCTTCTCACGTGTTTCTTAATCCAACAATACGTTCATGCTTTCTAGGGGGACTCTTAGGTTAAGTCCATAAGAAACTTAGGTTTAAAAACATGTTAACAAAATAGAAATTGATAAATCACAAATTTTGAAAAACATAGGATTTTGAAAAAAAAACATAAGTTTTGAAAAACATAAGTTTTGGAAATTGATATTGATAAAAATAGAATGAGTCTTAGTCTATCGTGCACATTCCTAATTTATCTTCATAAATTGCTAAATTTAGATTCTAGAAGTGGTTTAGTAAAGATGTCAACCTAATTTGATTTGGACTCAACGTAGTTGAGCTTAATGTCCCCTTTGGCTACATGGCCCCTAAAAAAATGGTGTTTAATTTCAATATATTTTCTTCTTGAATGATGCACTAAATTTTTTGTTAAGTTAATTGAGTTAATATTATCGATCAAGATTTTTATATTCGAAGTTAAAATCTTTAAAGGTATGCATCATCCATATTAACTATGTTATACATTCACTCATTGCTATATATTCTACTTCAGTATTAGATAAAGCAATATAGTGTTATTTTCTACTAAACCAGCAGATGATGTGTGTAGATTATATACACTTATTTAGCATGTTTTAATGCACATTTACATATTTTACGCATGCTTTTTCTATACACTTTCATACTCTTTGACTTACTTTTAGCATAAATACTTTTCTTTGTTTAGAGATCTGCTCTTGTATATTTTCTGTCTTTAGGAGTCGAATTTGGAGAAGAAATGGTGTTCGTGGTTGATCTAGGCAACAAGCAAAGGAAGACAACATTGGCCATGAGAGCCACACAACCGTGTCAAAGGAGTAGGGAGGAAAATGACCTTGGTCGTGTGGGGCAGACAGTCCATGTAGCTTCACCAGAATAGGAGAATGACACGGTCGTGTGGATTGACACGACCTAGTCATCCCAAAAAGTACAACCAGAACCTGACCGTGTAGATCTACATGTCCCAAGCAACTTCTCCACATGGCCATGCAACATTTCCAGAGAAGAGGTAAACCCAGACCATGTGTGCCACACGGTCGTGTGAGGTTTCCAAAGGTAAAGATTGACACGGTCGTGTGATCCACACGGCCGTGTGAGCTAGCCAGAGGCAGAGAGTTACACAACCGTGTGAAGGCCACATAGTCGTGTGACCTTGGCCAAGGGCAGAGCAGCTGGGGTCGTGTGTGCCACACGGCCATGGCACGAGTCGTGTGGTGCATGTGCCCTGCACTATATAAGGAGCTTCTTCCTCTTTTCAAATGGAGGAGGCTCTTCCTTTTGGGGAGATTAAGTTTGGGGCCAATCTCCATCTTCTCCAACCGTGATCCAACGTTCCTAAGCCATTTCCATCTCAAATTTAACTCCAGAAGAGAGGGATTGGTTCCAAAGATCACTCATCGTCGCTAGATAAGCAATTCTATTCTCTTCTCTCGATTTGGATTGAAATGTTTATGATCTCTTTGTCTTCGGATCTCTATCTTTACATTATGGATTAGATTCATTATTCTAGGACTAAGAGAGTATTTATAGTGTGATTTGATGTAAGAATCTCATGGATATATCAATTTCCTATATCAATGATGTTGTTATGTTTTGTATCTATTTGATCTTATGTGGATTGTTGTGTTTGGTTCTGATTTTCATACTTGATTGGATGTTTGTACTACTTGTGGATCTCGTTGAGGGATTCCTAGATTGTATGACCAAGGGGCCTTAGTGACAAGCTGCCCCGCTAACGGACATCTAGGGAATCACCTTGAAGGGTGAAGCTAGTCTTACAAGGAGGTGGATTGGTTGAGTGCATTTATTCCCTATGCCTTTATGTGGATTGAATGGTGATGTGCTTCTATGTTGTATGATCGAGGGGTGTTGGTGACAGGATTCCCTGCTAACGGACTTCATGGAGACCATAACTATCAAATTACTAGAGGTATAGATAAAAGTTCCTTGCCGGTTGACTTCTGTAGGAGGAAACTGGTAACTTTCTACAAATGCATGACAATTGAGGATAAGAATTGGTAGATCACTTTACATTGATAAATATCACAATGAAACCAGACTCCTAGAACTCTCACAAAAACCAAGTTCTTATATTTTCTTTTCTATTTCTATTTCTAGTTGCTACTCAGTACATTCACTTCCTTTGTCGATTGTTTAGCTAATTCGTTGTGAGACATCTCTAGTGCTTATAACCAATCCCTGTGTATTCGATATCTTTTTATTACTGATGACGAAACCGTGCACTTGCGGTTGCATAACAAGTTTTTTACGTCATTGTCGGGGACTACGTCTATAACATTAGAGATAATCATTGGAGTTAGACTAGACCTTTCTTTTCTGTTCTATTACATAGTTGTAACTAGTCTTAAAAATTTTGTTTTCACAATTCTACCTTTTATTTATGTTTACTTTTCTTGTAATTTAACTTGTTGCAATTCAAATTTTACATTTTATATTTTCATCATTTTGATCTACTTTGTTTTTCAAGTAAAAAGAAATTCTAAAAAAAAAACTTGAGATCTTGTTCTTGTATGCGTAGTTCTAACTTTGCAAGAAATCTATTACCTCTTGCTCCAGAGATTGATAGAACTTTTCATAGAAGGAAGATTTTGCAAAGAAATCAAGAAGAACAAGAACGCTCTAATATGACAAACAAACCATTGAAAGATTATGCAACACCCTATGCCAGATGCTTCGTTCTAGTATCACAAGATCATCTCTTGAAGCCAGCAATTTTGAGATCAAGCCTGCAATAATCGCTATGGTGCAACAAAATCAGTTTGGAGGCGGACCACACGACGATCCTAATCAACATCTTGAAATTTTCTACAAAATCTGCAGCACAATGAAGATGAATGGTGTTCCATCCGAAGCAGAGAAATTATTATTATTTGGGTTTTTTTAAGAGATAGAGAAAAATAATGGTTGAATTCTTTACCAACTAACAACATAACCACTTGGGAGCAATGTGAGCATTAGTTCCTTAATAAATTCTATCCTCCAAGCAAGACCACTCATATGAGAAATCTAATTGCAAGTTTCAGATAATCAGACTCAGAATCTTTATTTGAAGCATGGGATAGATATAACAATATGCTCAGACAATGCCCACATCATGGATTAGAAAAATGGTTGGTTCTACATACTTTTTATAATGACATCAACTATCATACAAAGGTGTCTCTAGATTCTATAGCTGGAGGGGCACTTATGAATAAAAGTTTAGATGAGCCCGAGGATATAATTCAGAGTGTAGCGCAAAACCATCATCAATGGGAAACAAAAAGAAGTGGAGGCTATTCTTATGCACCCCCAGCTAAAGCGTAAGGAAAATTTGATGTAGATGTAATTACTCTGATGTCTTCAAAACTGGATGCTCTCACTAAAAAGCTATATGGGTACAAATTCTAGCACGGTAAATGCCATAGTATGTGTTTGTGAAACTTGCGGAAGCTCAGATCATTCTCAAGACTCATGTCCTTTAAGAACTATTTCTGCATAAATTAATCAAACAGAGTAGTGTGATGCTATCATGAGTTACAATCAGAAATAGAATAATTCATACTCCAACACATACAACCCTGGTTGGAAGAATCATCCAAACTTCTCTTATAGAAACAATCAAGAATAAGGACCATCTATGGAGATTAGACTGAGCTATCAGCCTGGACAACAAGGCTATCAAATTTCTAAATTAGAGAAAATGATTGAAGAAGTTATTTCCAATCAAAATAAAATGAAGCAAGAGATCAAGCTACTCACTTAGAGAATAGATAATTCAGAGAAGCACCAGAAAATACAAGATAGCCAAATTGCCCAAATAACTTCATCATCTTCAAGAGCACCAGGATAATTTTTAGGAAAACCTGATGTCAACCCAATGGAACACTATAATAGAATTGAACTTAGGAGCAGACAGACCTTGGGAGATCCTCAAGTGACTACTCCAAAAGGGATGAAAAGTCAAGAAGAGCTCTCTCCTCCAACACTTGAACCCAATTCAGATTCAAGATGAAGAGGAGAGTACCAAGAAGGTTGAATAGACTCTTCCACTTTACCATCAAAGTCAAGTAATCCGTTTTCCTCAAAGATTAATCATGATGAAGAAAGATGAAGAGTTCGGCAGATTTCTAGATAAAGTTAAAGATATTTGTGTTGAGATACCTTTGATTGATGCGATTCAACAAATGCCAAAGTTTGCTAAATTTTTGAAAGACATTATGTCCAACAAAAGAAGAAAAGGGGATATCAAGGCTGTAGCTCTTACCGAGGAATGCAGCGTCTTATTTGGGAGGAACATTTCCCCGAAGCTCCAAGATCCAAGAACCTTTTATATACCTTGCACTATATGAACTGAATTTATAGAAAAATCTTTTTGTGATTTGGGGGCTAGTGTTAGCCTCATTCCATACTCAATTTGTAGTAAGTTAGGGCTCAAAAACTTTAAACTTACTACCATGGCACTGTAATTAGCTGATCATTTTTGCATGTACCCTATGGGTATTGTGGAAGATGTACCCGTAGAAGTTGGTGGGAGCATTATTCCCACAGATTTTATGGTACTTGACAGGGAAGAAGACTTGAAAATTCCAATCATATTGGGAAGACCCTTCCTTGCAACAGCTAGAGCAATAATTGATGTGAAAACCATAAACTTTCATTGATAATCGATAAGGAAATGTTGGAATATGATCTATCTAATTCTTCTAACCATGTCTCTTCTTTTCTGGTGAGTATTTGTAGCGGGGAAGATGCTTGCAAATTTGAGGATTGGAACTTCCATCCTCATGGGAGGCCGCCGGATGAAGAACCTAATCCGACAAGCATTGTGAGAAGGCCTCCCATTAAAAGTGAAAAATACATCTGCCCTCCAAGGGCAAGAATGAGAGAAGAATGAACCCACTTAACCCTAGGAGAGAAATCCATATCTCCTTGGGTATAGCCGTGAAAATAGAGACGGTGTCGAGCTAATGACCTTAAACAAGCGCTTCTTGGGAGGCAACCCAAGGGTTCTTTTATTAGATTCAATTTGAGTTTTCTTTTTCAGTAGTTAGTGTTTCTAATCCATTGTTGTTTTTGTTTTCAGGTTGAATGTAGCTTCCATGAACTGGCCATGATTATTTCTTGGGCATGGAGGCATTGGAGAAGTCAGGAAGGAGGAAGTGTAGCATTTTTTGGTTTTAACAGAGCTCGACCGTGTACCATACACAGTCGTGTGACACATATAGGGGTGGAGGAGCACAAAGTCGTGTGACTCACAATGCTCGTGTGAGTTCACCCGAGGAAGAGAAGATCAAGGACGTGTGATTTCACACGGCCATGTGAGAACTCCAGAGATGAAGATGAAGAAGGTCGTGTGCGCCACACAGGTGTGCAAGACCAACAGAGAAGGAAAAGAATACGACCGTGTGACAGACACAACCGTGTGAACAAAGCCGAGAAGGAGCATGTGGTGCCCGTGCCATTTGGCACGACCGTGTAGATCTGGCCGTGGGGAGGACATCTTAGGCCAGGTAGATCTACACGGTTGTATGCAATTTTGCTTGGTCGTGTCTATAAGACACGGTCGTGTCAAGGCCATGTCGGCCACACCCCCAAGTAAATTTCTAAATTTCCTCTTTTCTAACTTCTCTCATCTTCATCTTCTCTTCTTTGCTTCTCAAATCTAGATCCCCCACTCATTCTTCTTCATAAACAAGATCTAGATCTAGATCTGAATAGAAATTCTTCTCCTCCACCTTCAAGATCTGAAATCTCCATAAATAAGATCTTCATTTTCGGATCTACCTTCTTAAGATCTTACTTCTCCAACCAAAGACTCTTCCCTTCTTTAAACTCGACATCATGTGTAACCTGTTAAGAAGCTTCGAAAAGGAAGTGGTGGTTTAAGCCAAGAAAAGGAACCATCAAAGGAGAAGGGAAAGGAGAAAGTCATAATGGGCAAAGGCAAACGGAGAGCACACGACAAAGGTAACGATAATGAATTCAATATTATTTTTAGAAATGAGGATCATAAAGCTAGATTTGATATTCTTGCCACAAGGAAGGTTGTGTACACGATACATGGCCCCAACTATTTTAAACGTTTTAAGAATTAGAAATGATGTAGATTGGATGATTAGTTCTCTAGATTGGGATGATATCATGTACACACATCTTACTACATACCCTTGAATTATATTTAAAATTTTGAGTTCATTAGATGTCCACTATGCTAATAAAGATGATTATATTGGCAAGATCACTTTTATATTAATGAATCAAGAATTACAGTGGACATTTAGTGATTTCAATAGTTGTTTTGGTTTGTCTACCGGCGGCTCTCGTAGGTTTGGCCCTAGATTTAATTGGAATACTTTTTGGAATCAAATCACCGAATTGGAGCATCCTTATGAGACTTCTAGAGCTAAAGATTTCCATATGCAAAACCCCATCTTTAGATACTTACATTGAGTTATGAATAAAATTATTTTTGGTAGAGGGGAAAGTAATGAAGTTGTTAGGAAAGTGGAACTTTATGCTCTATGGGCTATGTTACATAAGGTTGACTTTGATTCCAATTTTCATTTTTTGCAAAACCTAGTGAGAGCTAAGAAAGCATCCTCGGGATCAATTGTATTTGGTGGATTGATTACCCAAATAGCTATAAATTTGGGTTGTGATCTAGATGGGTTAGAAATCGTTCATGGAAATGACATGATCGATATCGATGCATGTTTTTCTATGAAAATAATTTGTCGGGATGAGAATGGTTTTGCCTTTCCTAAAAAGGATGGGTTTCCATTACCACTTTCTTATCTCGAGAGGACCTCTGTTCGCAACCCTAATAATTAGGTGATCATTGATGTCGATCTCGAGAATGTCCCTTCCTTGTTCGGAGACACCAAGCCCCAACTTGAGCCCTCGACATCTGGACACCCGTAGCCATCCGGACATCCGGAACCTCATAGGCACTCTTTCGCCTATGGTATGGGTCACTCTATGACTCGTTACATGAGAAGCAAGAGGCCCAACGAGTAATGTTGGAGGGCCACTTCAGCTTGTCCAATGACCAGTATAGAGAGGTGCAAGATCATTTTCAGTTCACGAGAAACTTTCAGGCTCAGGTGGCTAAATTTCTCCTAGATTATGATATGGATCAAGCTAGAATAAGAGAGTTCATGGAGGGCATGAACGTTACGTGTCAACAAGTTGATGCCCTCTATAAGTATCATAGGATCTTGAGTGAGACTCCTGATTTTTCGAGCTTTCCTATTGGTCGACCGCGTAAACCTCCATTTCCCCGACCTCTGTTTACCCATCCTCTTCCACTACCTCCACCATATTGAATTCATCAAGTCGATGAAAAGTTTAAGTCTGGGGGGGGGAGGTGTTTGTAACTTGAAAATTTCTACATTTTCGTTTCAAATTTCTACATTTTTCATTTTCAGTCTTGCACTTTTCTTTGCTTTGCTTGCTATATTTGTTTTTGACTGTCACTTGACTGTCCTTTAAAACATTTTGGCACACTGAGAACATCATTCCTTACTACTTCTGACTTGTTTAAGAGCAAAATTATTAGCACGTTTATATCTTGATTCATGATGTTATTTGTATAATGCTAGTATATCTAGTGCACCTCTTTTATCTATCTTAAGTAACATGATATGAGCTAAGTATTGTACGGGGATAAATTTGAGTTTTGGCTTAACCTTAAGGATCTTACTTTCACTTTACTTGAACTTAAATGGTTAATATCATTGAAATAGTCATGATTCATCTTATTTGTTTAGTTCTTAGTTCCTATGGTGATTTCTCAAACTACATTTTGGTTACTGGATGATGCTCGAATCATGTAAGCTCATTTGAAAAAATCGAAATATCCCAACATCTGTACTTATGTGCATTTGTGTTTAAGTATTGCACCTTGTAATCACTTAAAAACATAAAAACATGAATAAGGGATATAAAAAACAGTTGTCGTGAGTGGAAACTAGCAAGTTACCCCTTTGAGACCAAGTTAGGTTATTGGGGAAATGACTGCTAGGCTTCTCTTGATATCGAACACACCTTTGAGACCTTAGATGGATTGAGAAACATGAATCAAGTGTGTGACAAGTAAGTGTCTATCACCGGGAACATTAGGAACTCGATTGGATGATGACTTGACTAAGACAAAGATTAAAACTTGAAGAGTTTGAGTCACTTATTACACTATGCATAAGAGACTTATGCTTAGGGCATACTTGAATTATTTCCATAAACATGCTCATCAATTAAACTTGTAGATAGGGTTAGGAAAGTGCACTAGGGATTATGATGCATTATAGAACACATGAGTTTAGATTGCGACATTTTACTTGAGGACAAGCAAAAGTTTAAGTCTGGGGGTGTGATGTACATAGATTATATACACTTGTTTAGTATGTTTTAATACACATTTACATATTTTATGCATGCTTTATCTATACACTTTCATACTCTTTAACTTACTTTCAGCATAAATACTTTTCTTTGTTCGGAGATCTGCTTTTGTGTATTTTCTTTCTCCATGAGTCGAATTAGGAGAAGAAATGGTGTTCGTGGTTGATCTAGGCAACAAGCAAAGGAAGACAACATTGGCCATGTGAGCCACACAGCCGTGTCAAAGGAGTAGAGAGGAAAATGACCTTGGCTGTGTGGAGCAGACAGGTCGTGTAGCTACACTAGAAGAGGAGAATGACACGGTCGTGTGGATTGGCATGACCGTGTCATCCCAGCAAGCATAACCAGAACCTGGCCATGTAGATATACACGACCTAAGCAACTTCTCCACATAGCCGTGCAACATTTCCAGAGAAGAGGCAAGCCCAGGTCGTGTGTGCCACACGACCATGTGAGGTTTCCAGAGGCAAAGATTGGCACGACCATGTGATCCACACGGCCGTGTGAGCCAGCCAGAGGTAGAGAGTTACACGACCGTGTGACCTTGGTCGAGGGCAGAGCAGTTAGGGTCGTGTGTGCCACACGGCCGTGGCATGGGTCGTGTGGTGTCCGTTCCCTGCACTATATAAGGAGCTTCTTCCTCTTTTCAAAGGGAGGAGGCTCTCCCTTTTGGGGAGATCAAGTTTGGGGCCAATCTCCATCTTCTCCAGCCATGATCCAGCGTTCCTAATCCATTTCCATCTCAGATTCAATTCTAGAAGCGAGGGATTGGTTTTGAAGATCACTCATTATCGCTAGATAAGCATTTATATTCTCTTCTCTCAATTTGGATTGAAATGTTTGTGATCTCTTTGTCTTTGGATCTCTATCTTTACATTATGGAGTAAATTCATTATTCTAGGATTAAGGGAATATTTGTGGTATGATTTGATGTAAGAATCTCATGGATATGCCAATTTTCTATATCAAGAATGTTGTTATATTTTGTATCTATTTGATCTTGTGTGGATTATTGTGTTTGGATTTGATTTCTATGCTTGATTAGATGTTTGTGCTACTTGTGGATCTTGTAGAGGGATTCCCTAGATCGTATGACCGAGGGGCGCTAGCGATAGGCTGCCCCGCTAACGGACATCTAGGAAATCACCTTGGAGGCTGAAGCTAGTCTTATAAGGAGGTGGATTGGTTGAGTGCATTTATTCCCTATGCCTTTATGTGGATTGAATGGTGATGTGCTTCTATGTTGTATGATCGAGGGGCGTTGGTGACAGGCTGCCCTACTAACGGACTTCATGGAGACCATAACTATCAAATTACTAGAAGTATAGATAAAAGTTCCTTGTCGGTTGACTTCTACAGGAGGAAACCGGCAACTTCCTACAAATGCATGACAATTGAGGATAAAAATTAGTAGATTGATGTAGCGAATCTGTCACATCCGCTAATCAAATTGTACAAATGTATATTTTTTACTGAACCCCTTAATTAAACAATAATATTGTAGTAACGAGCCCAGGATCGATCCGAGGAACCAATGGTAGAATGTAATTTAGGATTATCTTTTATTCCTATTTTTTGGGGTTTTCGATATAAAAATGGAGTTGGGGGTTTAAAAGCTTTAAATCTAAATCTAACAGAGGAAAAACACAGCAATTAAGAAATTAATCTAAAGCAAGAGTGAAACATAACTATGTGCCAATGAACAAATCATTACGCATTGTCACTCTACGTGGTGATAAATCCATTAACACACATCAAACTAAGATATAAAATAGCAAGATACAATTAAATCTGATCTAAAGTAAGATGTAAACCCTAGCTTCGAATTTAAACACTAAACAAGTAACCAAGCATCAACTAAAACTTAAACTAAGCTTCAACAAGGAAAGAAATGTTAACTACTTGCATAAAAATATAACAAAACATAAAAGTAATCTGTGCTAAGCTGTAAAAACAATAACAAAACGAAATAAACCCTAACCGATCTAACTCACAACCAATCTCACCAAACTTCACACTCAAGCCGTCACACAAGAGTGCCAAAGTCGAGACCACCCAACTTTGGACCTCAATGAAGAACCTCAATGGCATATCAGCTCAAGGAGTGCTCAACTACACCGACGGACCACCCCCGGCGAGCTAAGAACATCCCGGAACCCACTCAAGTGCCGAAAATGCTAGAAATTTGCAAATCTAAAACTCTGGATCGGAATGAGCACTGTGGATTGCGGATGGGCATCGAATGAAGCTCAGGAACGCCGGCGGACCACCTCCAAGCGTCTCTGATGAGAATCGGAGTCGCCGATTGGAAGACCACCTCCAAACCGGTGCTAGAACAGAGAAGAACAGAAATGCAAAATTCTCCGGAAGAAACACCCACCGGAGGCTCCAGATGATTGGGATGAGCTGCCGTAGAGATTATCACCGAGGTAGAAGCTTGAGAAGATGATTGGAGAAGAGAAAGGGGTCGAAATCCGGAGAAAACCGCGCCGGGACAAAGCTACTATGCGTGGAGGAATCGACGAAGAAGCTGTACTGTAGCTTCTGTGTTTTAAATCAGATCTGGATCTGATCGGATAGATGAAATGATTCCGAGCTAAATCAACGGTAAAAAGTCATCCAAAATCCGATCCGAAGGTACTGATGTTGATCTAGGGTCTGGATCTACTCTCCCGTAGGTTGGATCGATCTGATCATCACTGGATGGCCCAGATCCGCCTAGTTTTCAATGAATGGCCCAGATTAATTCGGCATAATCAATGGCTAGATGAACTCAGATCTTGATCAAAACTTCTGCATTTTCATCAATGGCTCAGATCTGCTCCCCATTAAGTTGGATCATCCAGATCTTCAACGGATGGTCCAGATCTGTCCTATTCTTGATAAACGGCACATAATGCTTCAAAGCTTGATCTTCTCATTTGGACTCTGATTCGAGCCCAATTTCAGTCTAAATAGATCCGAATCTAAGATTCTTTGATGCCTACAAAATAAGAATTAAATATTAGCATCAAATAATGGAGTTGGGGGTTTAAAAGCTTTAAATCTAATAGAGGAAAAACACAACGGTAAAGAAATTAATCTAAAACAAAAGTGAAACCTAAACAAATGAAATCTACTTGTGTGCCAACAATCAAACCATAATGCATTGTCACCCTACATTATAATTAAATCATTAACACACATCAAACTAAGATTGAAATAACAAGACTCAAGTAAATCTGATCTAAAGCAAGATGTAAACCCTAGCTTAGAATTTAAACACTAAACAAGTAACCAAGCATCAACTAAAACTTAAACTAAGCTTCAACTAGGAAAGAAATGCTAACTACTTGCATAAAAATATAACAAAACATAAAAGTAATCTGTGCTAAGCTGTAAAAACAATAACAAAACGAAATAAACCCTAACCGATCTAACTCACAACCAATCTCACCAAACTTCACACTCAAGCCGTCACACAAGAGTGCCAAAGTCGAGACCACCCAACTTTGGACCTCAATGAAGAACCTCAATGGCATATCAGCTCAAGGAGTGCTCAACTACACCGACGGACCACCCCTGGCGAGCTAAGTGTTAGAGTGTATACTAAAAGCCTAACTTTTGGTATAAACAAGAATCACATTGGTCAAATGTCTACATTTATGATAAATGTAGTTGTTTAATTAATTTATATTGTAGATAACATGGTGTGTGGTGTCACACACAGAGGATCATGTTATCAGTACCTTATAAATTATAAACAGTAGCTCACGACCATAATGGAAAGGAACAAACCATTGGAAGGTCGTAGTGTAATTAGGTATTAGTTTATCTTAATTATATAATTACACTAGTACACTTAGAGTGTATTGAGTAGGACCATTAGAGGTTGTTTCTTTTATACTGACTTTATAAAGAAACAAAGACCTCAGTTATTATGGAAGTGTGTGCTCTTAATCCTAATATAATAACAAGCACATATATTTGATATTTATTTCTTTAATTTATCAATGGGCGAGATTTAGTTCGATGAATCAATAAGCCCGATAAGTTGGGAAATGATATCACTTATAGTGTGTGTTGTTGATTATAGAAGGAAACTGTGTCCTAGTGATCTAGGTTGAGAATGTCCCCAAGAGGAGCTCATAAGGATTGTCATGTTAAACCCTGCAGGTGGACTTAGTCCGACATGACGATGAAGTTGAGTGGTACTACTCTTGGAGCTAGATATTAGTTAAGTGAGTTGTCAGTAACTTACTTAATTAGTGGACATTTGTTATCTTAAACACAGGGAGACTAACACACTCATAATAAGTAGGAGCCCAAAATATAATTTGGGATTGGTGTGGTAGTTCAATAATAGTTCTTTAGTGGAATGAATTATTATTGATGAAATTAAGTTGTGTGTTCGGGGCGAACACGGGATGCTTAATTTCATCGGGAGACCAAAACCAATTCCTCCTCTCGGTCCCTATCGTAGCCTCTAGTATATAGAGATTTATACCCACCGCATACCCACCTTCTTACCCATCCAATGGGACCTGCCAAGCTAGCTTGGAACCCAAGCTAGGGTCGGCCAAGTCCAAGTGGATGAGCCATGTAGGTGGCCGGCCAAAGCATGGGTCCCAAGCTTAGGTGGCCGGCCACTAAAATATTAAAAAGGATTTTTATTAAAATTATTTCTTATGTGGATATCATGATTTTAAAAGAGAGTTTAAAAATTAAAAATTTCCTTTTATAGCTTTCTACAAAAGATTAAGAGAAGAGATTAATCTCTTTCCTTATTTGTAGTTTAAAAGGATGATTTTAATTTTTTGGTAAAAACTTTCCTTATTTGTAAATCATCTACATGTTTAAAAGAGAGTTTAAAATTTGAAATCTTTCCTTATTTGTTGATTAAAGGAGGATTTTAAATTTTAAGAAAACTTTCCTTTTTAACCATGTTCATGATTTAAAAGAGAGTTTAAAATTAAATATTTTCTTTTATAAGTTTCTACAAAAGATTAAGAAAAGATTTGATATATTTCCTTATTTGTAGATTAAAAGAGATTTTAATTTTTAGAGATAACTTTCTTTTTATCCACATGTTTAAAAGAAAGATTTTAATTTATTAAATTTCCTTTTTATAAACCAATCATGAAGGGATAAAATTGTTGGAGAAATTTTTATAAATTTCCGGAAGCAAATAAGGAAGTTTTAATTGGTGTTTAAAATTTTATTTGCTTGGAGAATTTATTTGTTGTGGTCGGCCATTAAAATTTGAAAAGAGAAAATTGTTTTAATTAAATAAATTTTCCTGTTCAATGGCAAAAGAATTAAGGAAGTTTTTATTAAATTTTCCTTATTTGCCAAGACCAAGGATTATAAAAGAGGGGGTAGAGGAGGCTTCAAGGCTAACGACTCTATTCTATTTTTCTTTCTCTTTTCCTTGGTGTTGTGGCCGGCCAATCTCTCTTCCTCTCTTCCTCTTGGTGGTGGCCGAACCTTCTCTATTGGCTTGGAGCTCTTGTGGTGGCCGGATACTACTTGGAGAAGAAGAAGAAGAAGGAGAGAAAGCTTGTATCCCTTGGAGCTTGGTTGGTGTTTTGTTCTTCGTCCTTGGTGAAGCTTCTTTGTGTTGGCCGAACCTAGCTAGGAGGAGAAGAAGGTGCTTGGTGGTTTCTCATCTCGGAAGATCGTTGCCCACACAACGTCCGAGGTTAGAAGAGGAATACGGTAGAAGATCAAGAGGTCTTTCTAGATGGTATAACTAGTAATTTTTCTTTCCGCATCATGCTAGTTATTTATGGAAATAATACCAAATACAAGAGGCTTACGATTCTAGTATTTCGAATATATTTTTCGAAGTTGTGTTCTTTTGTTTTATTTTTCCTTGTGATTTGATTGTTCTTTTCGGTTAACCTAAAGTTATTTTAGGAAATTAAATATTAGATTTCTATAAAAGGTTTTGTCTAGTCGGTGGTGGTTGCTCCCATATCCAAGAAGGTCATGTGCCTCGCCACGTCAGTACTGGGAACCAATTATGGAAATTAATATTTAATGGAATTAATAACTTAAGGTGATTTGGGTCGAACGTGTTAAGTTCCGCAGGAGATCCAAGTCAAAACCTAAAAGAACAAATAGATTAAGTTTTGGATCAAACGTGTTAAGTTCATGCGATCCAAAATTTAATTTAAAAGAACACATGGTAGCTAGGAAAAGGTTCAGACCTTTGTACAAATTTTTGTATAGTGGAACCTCTAGGCTTTCCGAGTAGCAACCAACAATTGGTATCGAGCTAGTTGCCTCTGTGTATTTGGTATTAATTTAATTATGCACATGTCATACATAATTTAGGCAGGATAATAGTAGGATGTGCTAACTTTGTGGATGCAGGATCCAACTATTATGGCTTTTAGTTATTATGTGTGTGATTGGACCCTTGAACATGTCAAGGGCATTTATATGTGTGTGCATGATTGTATTATAAAATACAGCAGGAGCTGTATTTAGTTTTATTAGGATTTTATTTTTGATCTAGATACATGTACATTCCTTTTATGGAATATAGGATCAAAAATGTAAAATTCTATTTATGTCGCGGATCGAATCTTGCAAAGCATGGAACCTTCTAAGGACCAGAGGCGCAGCGGAACTAGGAGCAAGATGGATGCGACAGCTAGACCCGGTGGCGGTGGCCAAATATGGCAACAGCTTGGGATGACAACACACGGAGGACAACTAGAGATAAAAGTCATAATAGTTGAAAATTAGATTTTTTATTTATTGCTTTTATATTGTGTTGTGTGTGCATGTTGGTTTACATATTTAGTAGGTTAGCATAGTTAAAATTCCTCATTTATAAATAACTAAGTGGGAGAGGGATTTTTAAGTAAATCTCATGGTCTCCATTACTGGTTTGTAAGTGATGCAAACAAGCTTGCGCGTTGGCTCTGAGTGCCTTCCTCCATAACGGATGAGCTTGTTTGTGGATCACTAGAACAGACTTCCATTTTTGATGACTATAGGAAGTTAATTAAGAGCGTGTGATCTTCCCCAACGGAAGGAGCATAATCTTATTAATGGACTTAGTGTCAAGTAATGGTATACACTTAGACACATTTAATAGTATCCTCCCCAACGGAGTCACTACTATCACTTGTGTGACCAAAGGGAAACCAACTATTGATTTGTCATGAAACTAGATTGGCAATATAATAAAATTAATAAACCCCTCTTACAAATGCTTGAATTTGTATACGTCCACACTAACGTGGCATACAAGATTCATGGTGTTTGAGGTAATTTTATTTGTCAAAAAGTTATATTGACAAGATAGTCAATGGGTAAAACCCTCCTCTTACAAATGATGAATTTGTATACGTCCACACTAACGTGGCATGCAAAATTCACGGTGTTTGAGATGTTGGTGAATTTAAATAATATTGTTTGAGGAATCAATGTTATTTTAAATTCAAAGAGTTTTGACCAAATATTTGATCAAAAACAGATCAACTATTAATTTTATTCGTCATAAAGTAAAGTTGACGAGAAAATAAAATTAATGAATAAAATCTCCTCTTCGATTTTGAATACACAAAATTCATGGAGTTTTTAAGGAGTTGATCTTGACCAAATATTTTTGTGATTCTTAGGATATTTGTCAATCCCTAGTAGTCATACTATAGAAAAAGACTTAGTAGTCCCAATTGTATTGATTGGAAATAGGACTTTGACATTAAGGTAGACTGTCTTCTTAGAATTAAGAACAATTTAGGTGTATTTAATTCATTAGTTGAAACATGTCTAGTGGTGTTATCTACCAGAACCTAGAGTGTAGATACAAGATGCCATTAATCATGTCTGCAATTCATTGCAGGGTTCCAGGAAACCCGACAACTAAATGAAAGGTAAATCACCGTCCACATGGGCACTACTGTAAAAGTGGTAGTTGTTGCAGTGGGAGATGTTTATCCTTTGAAAAGAATAAAATATGGATTTTAAGTAATTGTCTTTACGTACCAAGTTTAGAAAAAACCTGATTTCAGTTTCTAAACTATTATAGATATTGTGTCTATTTTGATAACAAAGTTGTTATCAAGAAAAATAGGGAAGTTATCTATTCTGGTATGATGGTTGACAATTTATAATCCAATAACTCCCACGATGCAACAAATGAAAATTAGTAACACATCTTCTAATTTTTAAGAGAAAGCAACCTTCGAAAATGAACCAATTATATCTTTGGCATCTAAAGCTAGGTTATACTTGAGTAGGATTCATTGGTAGCTGATGAACTTTTGGGTTCATTGGTAGTGGAAATCTTTCCAACTTGCGAGTCTTACTTGGAAGGAAAATAACCAAGAAGCTTTTAAGTCCAAGGGGTATGGAGTCAAAGATATGTTGAAATCGGTTCATTCTGATTTGTGTGATCCTATGACTATCCAGACAAGAGGTAGTATTGAATATTTTGTCCATTTTATAGACAACTATTCAAGATACAAATAAATTTACTTAATGTACCTCAAGACTAAGTACTTTGATTAGTTCAAAGAGTACAAGGTTGATGCGGAGAAATGTTAAAGTAAAAAGTCACTATGGAAGATCATAGTGGCAAGTACCTCTTGAGTGATTTTAGGAGTCACTTATCAGAAGTTGGATTTCAATCTCAACTAACTGCATCTGGTACACCCCAACAGAATGGTGTACTAGAAAGAAGGTAAAGGACTCTTATGGAATAATTAGATAGATGATGAGTTATTCAGAAAATTACCAAATTTGTTTTAAGGATAAACTCTGAAAACGAAAGTGAACATAGTACCTTCCAAGTTAGAACTTTCTACTCATATAGAATTGCTGAATAGGTGAAAACCTATTTTGAAGCATATTCGGATTCGGGTAATCCAGCACATATGTTAAAGAGAGACAATGATAAGTTGGATAGGAGTTCACTTGTTTGTAAGTTATCCTAGATAAACAAAAGTAGGTTTATAGTCTTAAAAATCAGAAGGTCATTGTTAGCATCAATGACTGATTTTTAGAAAAGGACTATATAATGAACCACGTGCTCATAAGTAAATTTGTTCTTAAGGAAATAATAAAGGACATGTCTAACCTAGTACCAACTGTACAAGATGAGATACCACAAGAAAACTGAAACACGTATCACAAATGATACACAATTGCAGAAAGTGCCTTATCGTAGTGGGAGGGTTGTTAGGCAACCTAAATAGGTTCATGTTTTGGGAGAGTTTTTGGATTCGATCCCTGGAGGACATGAACCTGATCTCCGGTCATATGATGAAGTACTCCAAGATAAAGATGCAGCATCTTGGCAAAGAGTAATGAATAACAGAATTAGAATATATGTATTCTAATAAAATCTGGAAGCTTGTAGAATCACCAAATGGTGTAAAAGCCGTTGGGTGTAAAAAGGTCTATAATAGGAAAAGAGGGATAGACAGGAAGGTAGTAACTTTCAAAGCAAGGCTTGATAAAAAAGGAAATTTTTTCACTGGTAGCCATGCTTAAGTCTATCCGGATTCTTTTATCTATTTGGCAAGTGGATGTCAAGACAGCATTCCTTAATGGAAGTCTTGAAGAAAGCATCCATATAAAGCAACCAGAAGGGTTCATTGCAAAGGGCTAAGAGCATCTTGTGTGCAAGCTCAATCAGTCTATGGACTGAGGTAAAGCTTCAAGGTCTTGGAACATCCGGTTTATCAAAGTAATCCAGATCTATGGATTTAGTAACCGGATAAGTCTTGTGTATACAAAAGGTGTGATGAAAGCGTGGTGGTATTTTTTGTACTATACGTAGATAACATTTTTGGTAGTTGGAAACAATATCAAAATGTTGTCAGAAGTAAGGGTATGGTTGTTCAAACAATTCGATATAAAGGACTTGGGAGAATGTATATATTCTTAAGATCAAAGTAATAAGTGATCGCAAGAAAAGAATATTTTACTTATCCCAAGCTTCATATATCAGAAAAATCCTTGCTCGTTTTAAGCATGCAAAACTCCAAGAAAGGTTTCTTACCTTTTCAGGATGGAGTAACTTTATCTAAAGATATGTCTCTGTAGACATCAAAGGAGATAAAGGAAATAAAGGCAGTTCTTTATGCTTCGGCTGTCGGAAGCCTAATGTATGCTATGTACGAGATAAGAAATCTGTTTTGCCAAGGGCATAGTTAGCAGATATCAAAGTAACCCTGGACAAGGACAGTGGATTGCAGTAAAGCATATATTGAAGTACCTTAGAGGTACTAGAGATTATATGCTAGATTACAAGGCAATTAATTTGGTCCTTGTGGGTTGCATGGATTTTGACTTCCAATCGGATAGGGACAATAATAAGTCAACCTCGGGGTTTTGTGTTTATTTTAGGAGGTAAAGTCATAACTATGGAAGAGTGATAAGCATATGTGTTTTTCTGGACTCCACCATAGAAGCTTAGTATATGGCAAGCCTTTGAGGTAGTCATAAAAGCTGAATGACTCAATAACCTCAAGATAGACTTAGATATGATTTCTGGTTTGTCCAAAGATTATTACAAATTTATTGTAATAATGTTGGTGCAGTAGCAAACTCGAAGAAACCATAAGTCTATAAGGAAAGTAAACACAATAGAGCGCAAGTACCACCCAATACGAGAAATCGTATAAACGAGGAGAAGTTGTTGCCGCCTAGAATGCATCAGATGATGACCTATAGATCTTTTCACTAAGGTCCTTAAGGCGAGAGCTTTTGATGGACATGTTGAAGGGTTGGGAATCAGATGTATGGCAGCAGATGTAATAACCACCCTTCTTACTACTACTCACTAAGGGCGACCGTTACCTAACTCCTACCCTACTTACTAGTGTCACTTACGCTACTATTAGCGACACTTAGATTTATCACGGTTCAGAGAAATTCCTACCGAAAAATTTCGGCAGAGTCTCCCCTGTACCGGTGACCAAATCTATAATACACAAGATATATACACAGCCACATGCGGCTGGATCACAATTTATTCACAACCACGCAGTAATAAATCATATCATAATCAACAACTAATCTAGCAACATGAACTAAACTCAAGCTCCCAGAATGAAGCATAATAAGCTACAATGCACATCAAACTCAATCATAAACTCATAATTTCATAACAGAAATAAGGAAAATGAACTAGACATAAACTCTAAATAAATAAGTCTTGCTAGTCCCCTCTGGACCTCTCCATAGTTCAGTCACCACACACATCCATCATCACCACCACCCTGTCGCCTCCCTTCATATCTTAGCTTTTCCTTTATCTGCAGTAGGAGGAAAGAAGACAAGATCTATAAGCGAAAACGCTTAGTAAGTACTAATCTATCTCACAAAACTCGAAATGCATAAATGAAATGCATAAGTGCTGATACTGAAATAATAAAGCTATCTGCATGTGCTCATGGTATACAGAAAATGAACAGAATACAAATCATACTCAATATCAAGTAGGATAACAAGAAACTAACAATGTAAACTTAGAATCAAAGAAAACTAACCATTCTTATTTATTCTAAGCTTGGAACTTATTTCATTTCTTGTATCCTTGTGTTAGAAATTAATCTTTTAATTTCTAGCTTTTACTTTCTTCTTCTTTCTTTCTTCCTTCTTACTTAACTTTTCTTTTCTTTCTTCCTTCTTACTTAACTTTTCTTTTCTTTGGGCCCAGGCTTAGTACCATCTCATGCGCGTTCCCTAATAGGTTGGGGTTGCGAGTCACCAATCCTAAAAGAGCAGACCTCGGTCTACCAGGGCCAAGACCTCGGAAATGGTCACCTGGATTTGTTTAACGACAAGCTCTTGGATGTCGGGTACTAGCCTCTTGCTTTGCTTACTTGTTATCTTTCTTATTCTGATATTAAAAATGCCCTGGCATTTAATTAAGCTTTAGTGTTCTTTTAATCCTAAACTACTTCCAGAAAAATGGTTTCAGGAATTCTAAAACATGGTAGTAGCATGGGAGTAAACTAATTCCAATCATACTGTAAATATAGGCAAAGAATGCTACTTTAGTGATTCCAATCATGCTGTAAATAAAGCAAAAAGGAAGCTAATTCTAGACGTTTTAGCATGCTGCAATAAAAGTAAAAGAATGCAACTTTACGCCTCTTATCATGTTGTAAAAACTCTAAATCCATTTGCTGGAATCTATGGCAGCAATTAGGCCTACACGAATACTACATTTAAGGCTGTAGGCATGCCAAAGAGACAACTATAAGCTGAAATTAAGGCTGTCCAGTTTAACCAGGAGTTCGAAATAGAGTTTCTATGTAAGAAATGCTCAAAATCTACTTGGTATAAGGACCTCAATTCTATGATAGCATAAACTTGAACTAATAGCATAAACAAATATCATAAACGAGGAGCTAATAGCACAAACAGAGAATGCTATATTCTTCAACAGAGCACCTCTAAGCATGGAAAACTCTCGGCAGTTTTAAGCACAAGGAAACATCAAATCCGAAATCCTTAAACGAATGAACAAGGAATTTGTTCCCAGAACACTTCTATGCATAGGAAACTCACGGCAGTATTAAATGGCAGCAATCTTCACAGCAACGTAAAATCACAACCAACTACTCTTAACCACTGAATCCAACTACAATAGAAGCAAAGGGAAGAACAAAAGAGATTCGGTGTTATCCTACATGCTCCATTAAACAAAACTAGTTCTTGGTCTCCCTTTGAAACCCACGGCAAAACACCCAAAGCCAAAAATCTTTATAACATGGTTCGGATTCAAGGAACTCGGGAAACAAGGAAACAAACCGAAAGATCGGAGCAACTCCTACCACAGGTGAGAGTAGTACTTACTGCCGGTTCTTGGACTTACAACCGAAGAGAGGAAGAGATTCTAGGGTTTCGGCCGAAGCTTCTCCTTTGTGCTTCCGAGCTCCTTCCGTCGGGATGACCACGCACGATGAAGCTTGGAGATTGGCCAGAAGAGTCCTTTCTCCGGCACCGGAGAGGAACCCTAGCGTCGTCTCCTCGATGTGTTTTCCGCCCGAGCCGCCGCTGTCGCGCGAGAGAGGTGAGGAGAGAAAGAATTTCGGGAGGAAAAGATCCTTTTCCGAAAAATCACTTAAGTTTTTCCCTCTTATTATCTCTAGGGTTTCCATATAACTTTACTTTAAATATTTTTCTCTCCATACCTAGTTAACAGAACGAGCGTAGCTCAGCTGGTCAGGCTAGGTTCGGTTGGGTCAGTCCGACCCGAGGTCGTAGGTTCAAACCTCGCCTTCAACGGTTTTTTGTCAAAATTTCTTTCTTTTTGTAAACATACTAAACGACCTCCAAAAATTGCGTAAAAATACTCTAAAAATTTCTAAAAATCTCTAGAATATTTTAAAAGCATTTCCAAATATTTTTATGGACATTTGGAACTCGAAATAGGGAAAATCGGGTCGTTACAATCCCCCATACCTTATAAAAAGTTCGTCCTCGAACTTAGAATAGCTCTGGATACTTCTGTCTCATACTGTCCTCCCGCTCCCAAGTGATTTCCTCGTGCTTCTGGTTCTGCCAGACGACCTTCACTAGTGGTACTTCTTTGTTTCTCAATCTCTTGACTGCTCTGTCCACTATCTGTGTAGGTCTGCTCTCATAACTAAGATCCTCTTGGATCTGCACTGACTGAGGCTGAATCACTTGGCTCGGGTCATGGAGACACTTCTTTAGCATGGAGACATGAAATACATTGTGTATTGCTGACATGTCTTGTGGTAAGTCCAGCCTGTAAGCTACTTTCCCAATCCTCTCTATGATTAGGTAAGGTCCTACGTAGCGAGGACTTAATTTGCCCTTCTTGCCAAATCTCATCACTCCCTTCATAGGAGCGACCTTGAGGAAAACCGAATCTCCTACTTGGAATTCCAATGGCCTACGGCGTGTGTCAGCATAACTCTTCTGTCTGCTCTGGGCAGTCTCAATTCTCTGTCTGATTTTCTGGATTACTTGAGTAGTCTCATCTATCACCTCTGTCTGAATGCCCAACTCTGCTTCTATCTTTTTTCTCTCTCCTGCTTCTTACCAGCATATGGGTGATCTGCATTTCCTGCCATATAGTGTTTCATAAGGTGCCATCTTAATGGTAGCCTGATAGCTATTGTTGTAAGCGAATTCAGCTAAGCACAAATACTTGCACCAACTTCCTTTGAAATCTAGCGCACAAGCTCTGAGCATGTCTTCTAATACCTGATTCACTCGCTCTGTCTGTCCATCAGTCTGCGGATGGAAAGCTGTGCTGAACTTGAGTTTGGTGCCTAGTGCATTCTGAACGCACTCCCAAAAGTGTGAGGTGAAGCGCCCATCTCTATCAGAAATGATAGATTTAGGAACTCCATGAAGTCTGATTACCTCTTTAACATATAGCTAGGCCAACTGCTCTATGGAGTGGTACACCTTGATGGCTAGGAAATGAGCAGACTTGGTCAATCGGTCTACTATTACCCATATCGCATCATATCCATTGGTGGTTCTTGGAAAACCTATTATGAAGTCCATGGAAATGTCTTCCCATTTCCATTCTGGTATTGGAAGAGGCTGAAGAACTCCTCCTGGTCTCTGGTGTTCTGCTTTGACTCTCTGGCATGTCAAGCAGGTACTGACATACTTAGCTACATCTCTTTTGAGTCCTGACCACCAAAACCTCTGTTTCACATCTTGGTACATCTTGGAAGAACCAGGATGCATGGAATATGGTGTACTGTGAGCTTCCTCTAAGATCTTCTTTCTCAGTTCCTCATCATTGGGCACGCAAATGCGACTCCCCTGATAAAGAATTCCGCTATCTGTCCCTCTAAACTCTGAGTTGTCTTCTTTCTGTATCCCTTGCTTAATCTTCTGGATGTCCGGATCTTCACTTTGCTTTCTCTGTATCTCCACAAGCAATGTGGACTCTAAGGTCAATGCAGAGAGTTGCCCTTCAATAATTTCAAGTCCAAAATCCGACAACTCCTTCTGCAGTGGCAGGGCTAATGATGACAAAGACATCAGGGATGCACTGGATTTTCTGCTGAGTGCATCTGCCACTTTGTTAGCTTTGCCTGGGTGGTAGAGGATTTCATAGTCGTAATCTTTAACCAACTCCAGCCACCTGCGCTATCTCATGTTTAAGTCCTTCTGAGTGAAGAAGTACTTAAAACTCTGATGATCTGTGAAGATTCTACACTGAACTCCATACAAATAATGTCGCCAGAGTTAAAGTGCAACAACCACAGCTGCCAGCTCAAGATCATGAGTAGGGTAGTTCTTCTCATAATCTTTGAGTTGTCTGGAAGCATAAGCTATGACTTTTCCTTCTTGCATAAGTACAGCTCCTAAGCCCATCTTGGAAGCATCACTGTAGATATCGAAACTCTTGTCGCTCTGTGGAACAGTCAGAATTGGAGCACTGATCAATCTCTTCTTTAGCTCTTGGAAACTCTGCTCACATTTATCTGACCATTCGAATCTCTTGTTCCTTCTGGTGAGGGATGCTAGTGGAGAGGCTATCCTGGAAAAGTCCTCCACGAACTTCCTGTAGTACCCAGCTAAACCAAGGAAGCTTCTGATCTCTTTGACGTTCTTGGGTCTACTCCAGTTGTTGACCGCTTCCACTTTGGCTGGGTCCACTTGAATACCTTCTTTAGAAATAATGTGACCTAAAAACGCCACCTGATTTAACCAGAACTCGCACTTTGAGAACTTAGCGTAAAGCTGCTTTTGCTGAAGAGTCTGCAGTACTATCCTCAAGTACGTGTCATGCTCCTCTGGAGTCCTTGAATAAACCAGAATGTCGTCAATGAATACGATGAAAAATTTGTCAAAGTATTCTCTGAACACTCTGTTCATTAAGTCCATGAAGACCGCTGGTGCATTAGTCACACCAAAAGGCATGACTACAAACTCGTAGTGTCCGCATCTGGTTCTGAAAGTTGTTCTAGGTATGTCTCTTTCTTTCACCTTCAGCTGATGGTACCCAAGGCACAGGTCTATCTTCGAGAATACTGTTGCCCCTCTCAGCTGATCAAATAAGTCGTCGATCCTGGGAAGGGGGTACTTGTCCTTAACTGCTGCTTTGCTCAGCGTTCTAAAATCTATGCATATTAGCATGGATCCATCTTTCTTCTTAACGAACAACTCTGGGGCTCCCCGGGTGAATGACTAGGACGAATGAAGCCTTTGTCAAGTAACTCCTGTAGTTGTTCTTGTAACTCCTTCAACTCTGCTGGAGACATGCGATACGGAGCTTTTGAAATTGGACCGGTTCCAAGAACCAATTCAATCTCAAATCCATTCATTTATTGGGAGGTAGTCCAGGTAGATCTGTTGGGAATACCTCGGGATATTCATAGACCACCCGAACCCCCTCTTTCTTACTTTCTTTCTGTTCTTCTACACTTACTTGACTGGGGTCTCTGTTTTCCCACTGTCTTGTCTTCTATCTTGGCTGACTTGAACTCTCCATAGAACTCTAACTGAAAATCTGCCCAGCTCATCTGATCGGCTGCTCTCTTGGTCTTTATCCTCTCCCACCACATACGAGCATCTCCAGACAGGCAGAAAGAGGCGCACTTGACCTTCTCAACTTCTGGCCAGTCAAGAAGCTCTATAGTGCTCTCCAGTGTTTTAAACCAAGCCTGGACATCCCAGGGCTCAGCCGTGCCTGAAAAGCTTTCTGGTTTCAGCTTCAGCCACTGGATGAGGTATGCTTCCTGCCTTCTAGGTGTTGTGGCGACTTCTAGGGCAACTGATAGGACTTCAGTCACTACTGGGGTCTCCACATTAATGGTTGGGGAAGTGGGAGGAGCTGGTTTCTGATTGGCCATTAGATTGGCAATCACTTGCTGCAGTGCTCGCTACTTGTCTCTGAAGTTGAGTAACAATTTCAGAGAGAATAGACCCAAGGGTTCTGGGCTCTTCGTTCTCCTGATCTTGGTTCTCAGTACAAACGGTACGGGAACATTCTTTTTCTTAACATCCAATTATGCAAGGTAAAGGCTTGATATCTTACTTTAACCCTTCTAATCATACATAAATACGAATAGAGACAAGGGAAACTAAATCTTCTATCTTACTTTAGTACTCAAAAAAAAAACAAGTACTCTATACTGCAGTTAATAATAAGGAAAGCAGAATAAAGAAAGAATTTAAATACTTTCTTACTTGGAGACGGCGAGGATGATGCTGATGTGTGTGTGATGCTGGAGAATGGAACAGTGCTCTGATACCAACTGTAACAACCACCCTTCTTACTACTACTCTCTAAGGGCGACCGTTACCTAACTCCTACCCTACTTACTAGTGTCACTTACGCTACTATTAGCGACACTTAGATTTATCACGGTTCAGAGAAATTCCTACCGAAAAATTTCGGCAGAGTCTCCCCTGTACCGGTGACCAAATCTATAATACACAAGATATACACATAGCCACATGCGGCTGGATCACAATTTATTCACAACCACGCAGTAATAAATCATATCATAATCAACAACTAATCTAGCAACATGAACTAAACTCAAGCTCCCAGAATGAAGCATAATAAGCTACAATGCACATCAAACTCAATCATAAACTCATAATTTCATAACAGAAATAAGGAAAATGAACTAGACATAAACTCTAAATAAATAAGTCTTGCTAGTCCCCTCTGGACCTCTCCATAGTTCAGTCACCACACACATCCATCATCACCACCACCCTGTCGCCTCCCTTCATATCTTAGCTTTTCCTTTATCTGCAGTAGGAGGAAAGAAGACAAGATCTATAAGCGAAAACGCTTAGTAAGTACTAATCTATCTCACAAAACTCGAAATGCATAAATGAAATGCATAAGTGCTGATACTGAAATAATAAAGCTATCTGCATGTGCTCATGGTATACAGAAAATGAACAGAATACAAATCATACTCAATATCAAGTAGGATAACAAGAAACTAACAATGTAAACTTAGAATCAAAGAAAACTAACCATTCTTATTTATTCTAAGCTTGGAACTTATTTCATTTCTTGTATCCTTGTGTTAGAAATTAATCTTTTAATTTCTAGCTTTTACTTTCTTCTTCTTTCTTTCTTCCTTCTTACTTAACTTTTCTTTTCTTTCTTCCTTCTTACTTAACTTTTCTTTTCTTTCTTCCTTCTTACTTAACTTTTCTTTTCTTTAGGCCCAGGCTTAGTACCATCTCATGCGCGTTCCCTAATAGGTTGGGGTTGCGAGCCACCAATCCTAAAAGAGCATACCTCGGTCTACCAGGGCCAAGACCTCGGAAATGGTCACCTGGATTTGTTTAACGACAAGCTCTTGGATGTCGGGTACTAGCCTCTTGCTTTGCTTACTTGTTATCTTTCTTATTCTGATATTAAAAATGCCCTGGCATTTAATTAAGCTTTAGTGTTCTTTTAATCCTAAACTACTTCCAGAAAAATGGTTTCAGGAATTCTAAAACATGGTAGTAGCATGGGAGTAAACTAATTCCAATCATACTGTAAATATAGGCAAAGAATGCTACTTTAGTGATTCTAATCATGCTGTAAATAAAGCAAAAAGGAAGCTAATTCTAGACGTTTTAGCATGCTGCAATAAAAGTAAAAGAATGCAACTTTACGCCTCTTATCATGTTGTAAAAACTCTAAATCCATTTGCTGGAATCTATGGCAGCAATTAGGCCTACACGAATACTACATTTAAGGCTGTAGGCATGCCAAAGAGACAACTATAAGCTGAAATTAAGGCTGTCCAGTTTAACCAGGAGTTCGAAATAGAGTTTCTATGTAAGAAATGCTCAAAATCTACTTGGTATAAGGACCTCAATTCTGTGATAGCATAAACTTGAACTAATAGCATAAACAAATATCATAAACGAGGAGCTAATAGCACAAATAGAGAATGCTATATTCTTCAACAGAGCACCTCTAAGCATGGAAAACTCTCGGCAGTTTTAAGCACAAGGAAACATCAAATCCGAAATCCTTAAACGAATGAACAAGGAATTTGTTCCCAGAACACTTCTATGCATAGGAAACTCACGGCAGTATTAAATGGCAGCAATCTTCACAGCAAGGTAAAACCACAACCAACTACTCTTAACCACTGAATCCAACTACAATAGAAGCAAAGGGAAGAACAAAAGAGATTCAGAGTTATCCTACATGCTCCATTAAAAAAAACCAGTTCTTGGTCTCCCTTTGAAACCCACGGCAAAACACCCAAAGCCAAAAATCTTTATAACATGGTTCGGATTCAAGGAACTCGGGAAACAAGGAAACAAACCGAAAGATCGAAGCAACTCCTACCACAGGTGAGAGTAGTACTTACTGCCGGTTCTTGGACTTACAACCGAAGAGAGGAAGAGATTCTAGGGTTTCGGCCGAAGCTTCTCCTTTGTGCTTCCGAGCTCCTTCCGTCGGGATGACCACGCACGATGAAGCTTGGAGATTGGCCGGAAGAGTCCTTTCGCCGGCACCGGAGAGGAACCCTAGCGCCGTCTCCTCGATGTGTTTTCCGCCCGAGCCGCCGCTGTCGCGCGAGAGAGGTGAGGAGAGAAAGAATTTCGGGAGGAAAAGATCCTTTTCCGAAAAATCACTTAAGTTTTTCCCTCTTATTATCTCTAGGGTTTCCATATAACTTTACTTTAAATATTTTTCTCTCCATACCTAGTTAACAGAACGAGCGTAGCTCAACTGGTCAGGCCAGGTTCGGTTGGGTCAGTCCGACCCGAGGTCGTAGGTTCGAACCTCGCCTTCAACGGTTTTTTGTCAAAATTTCTTTCTTTTTGTAAACATACTAAACGACCTCCAAAAATTGCGTAAAAATACTCTAAAAATTTCTAAAAATCTCTAGAATATTTTAAAAGCATTTCCAAATATTTTTATGGACATTTGGAACTTGAAATAGGGAAAATCGGGTCGTTACAGCAGATATGGCAGCTTAGTCTTTTAGTATAAGTGGGAGATTGTTAGAATGTATACTAAAAGCCTAGCTTTTGGTATAAACAAGAATCACATTGGTCAAATGTCTACATTTATGATAAATGTAGTTGTTTAATTAATTTATATTGTAGATAACATGGTGTGTGGTGTCACACACAGAGGATCATGTTATCAGTACCTTATAAATTATAAACAGTAGCTCACGACCATAATGGAAATGAACAAACCATTGGAAGGTCGTAGTGTAATTAGGTATTAGTTTATCTTAATTATATAATTACACTAGTACACTTAGAGTGTATTGAGTAGGACCATTAGAGGTTGTTTCTTTTATACTGACTTTATAAAGAAACAAAGACCTCAGTTATTATGGAAGTGTGTGCTCTTAATCCTAATATAATAACAAGCACATATATTTGATATTTATTTCTTTAATTTATCAATGGGCGAGATTTAGTTCGATGAATCAATAAGCCCGATAAGTTGGGAAATGATATCACTTATAGTGTGTGTTGTTGATTATAGAAGGAAACTGTGTCCTAGTGATCTAGGTTGAGAATGTCCCCAAGAGGAGCTCATAAGGATTGTCATGTTAAACCCTGCAGGTGGACTTAGTCCGACATGACGATGAAGTTGAGTGGTACTACTCTTGGAGCTAGATATTAGTTAAGTGAGTTGTCAGTAACTTACTTAATTAGTGGACATTTGTTATCTTAAACACAGGGAGACTAACACACTCATAATAAGTAGGAGCCCAAAATATAATTTGGGATTGGTGTGGTAGTTCAATAATAGTTCTTTAGTGGAATGAATTATTATTGATGAAATTAAGTTGTGTGTTCGGGGCGAACACGGGATGCTTAATTTCATCGGGAGACCAAAACCAATTCCTCCTCTCGGTCCCTATCGTAGCCTCTAGTATATAGAGATTTATACCCACCGCATACCCACCTTCTTACCCATCCAATGGGACCTGCCAAGCTAGCTTGGAACCCAAGCTAGGGTCGGCCAAGTCCAAGTGGATGAGCCATGTAGGTGGCCGGCCAAAGCATGGGTCCCAAGCTTAGGTGGCCGGCCACTAAAATATTAAAAAGGATTTTTATTAAAATTATTTCTTATGTGGATATCATGATTTTAAAAGAGAGTTTAAAAATAAAAAAATTTCCTTTTATAGCTTTCTACAAAAGATTAAGAGAAGAGATTAATCTCTTTCCTTATTTGTAGTTTAAAAGGATGATTTTAATTTTTTGGTAAAAACTTTCCTTATTTGTAAATCATCTACATGTTTAAAAGAGAGTTTAAAATTTGAAATCTTTCCTTATTTGTTGATTAAAGGAGGATTTTAAATTTTAAGAAAACTTTCCTTTTTAACCATGTTCATGATTTAAAAGAGAGTTTAAAATTAAATATTCTCTTTTATAAGTTTCTACAAAAGATTAAGAAAAGATTTGATATATTTCCTTATTTGTAGATTAAAAGAGATTTTAATTTTTAGAGATAACTTTCTTTTTATCCACATGTTTAAAAGAAAGATTTTAATTTATTAAATTTCCTTTTTATAAACCAATCATGAAGGGATAAAATTGTTGGAGAAATTTTTATAAATTTCCGGAAGCAAATAAGAAAGTTTTAATTGGTGTTTAAAATTTTATTTGCTTGGAGAATTTATTTGTTGTGGCCGGCCATTAAAATTTGAAAAGAGAAAATTGTTTTAATTAAATAAATTTTCCTTTTCAATGGCAAAAGAATTAAGGAAGTTTTTATTAAATTTTCCTTATTTGCCAAGACCAAGGATTATAAAAGAGGGGGTAGAGGAGGTTTCAAGGCTAACGACTCTATTCTATTTTTCTTTCTCTTTTCCTTGGTGTTGTGGCCGGCCAATCTCTCTTCCTCTCTTCCTCTTGGTGGTGGCCAAACCTTCTCTATTGGCTTGGAGCTCTTGTGGTGGCCGGATACTACTTGGAGAAGAAGAAGAAGAAGGAGAGAAAGCTTGTATCCCTTGGAGCTTGGTTGGTGTTTTGTTCTTCGTCCTTGGTGAAGTTTCTTTGTGTTGGCCGAACCTAGCTAGGAGGAGAAGAAGGTGCTTGGTGGTTTCTCATCTCGGAAGATCGTTGCCCACACAACGTCCGAGGTTAGAAGAGGAATACGGTAGAAGATCAAGAGGTCTTTCTAGAAGGTATAACTAGTAATTTTTCTTTCCGCATCATGCTAGTTATTTATGAAAATAATACCAAATACAAGAGGCTTACGATTCTAGTATTTAAAATATATTTTTTGAAGTTGTGTTCTTTTGTTTTATTTTTCCTTGTGATTTGATTGTTCTTTTCGGTTAACCTAAAGTTATTTTAGGAAATTAAATATTAGATTTCTATAAAAGGTTTTGTCTAGTCGGTGGTGGTTGCTCCCATATCCAAGAAGGCCATGTGCCTCGCCACGTCAGTACTGGGAACCAATTATGAAAATTAATATTTAATGGAATTAATAACTTAAGGTGATTTGGGTCGAACGTGTTAAGTGTTGGTGCAACCTTAGGTCAAGGTTGACCTGGTTGACCTGACTCGAGTTGACCTGACTCGAGTTGTGTTTTGATGTTTGACGATGTTTGACGAGAAGAGAATTGTATTCTTGATGTTTGACAAGAATAGGTGTTTGGGAGATTGTAGGTGCAACCTTAGGTCAAGGTTGACCTGGTTGACCTGATTCGGGAAAAGTCCAAGCAGGGAGCTTGGCACGCGAAAAGTCCAAGTATGGAGACTTGGCACTGGAAAAGTCCAAGTACGGAGACTTGGCACGGGGAAAAGTCCAAGCAGGTAGCTTGGCATGCGGAAAGTCCAAGTATGGAGACTTGGCACGGGGAAAGTCCAAACAAGGAGTTTGGCACAGGGAAAAGTCCTGGTGAGTGAAGCCAGGCAGTCGGAGAAGTCCTGGTGAGTGAAGCCAGGCAGTCGGGAAATCCTGGTAAGTGAAGCCAGGTGAAAATCCTAGTAAGTGAAGCTAGGTGAAAGTGGAAGTCCTGGTGAGTGAAGCCAGGCATTCGGGAAAGTTCTGGTGAGTGAAGCCAGGCAGTTTGGAAGTCCTGGTGAGTGAAGCCAGGCAGATTGGAAATACTGGTGAGTGAAGCCAGGTGAAAACCCTAGTGAGTGAAGCTAGGTGAAAGTCCTGGTGAGTGAAGTCGGGCAAGGGAAAATCAAGATGGATCAAGGGTGATCGGACTTCTGGTGTTGAGAAGGTCAAGTAGGTCAAGGGAGTGACCGGATACTTGACACAAAGAGGAAAGTCCAAGTGGGTCAAAGGGATTGACCGGACACTTGGTAGAGAGTCTTAGCAGGTCAAGGGAGTGACTGGATGCTAAGCATGATGTACCAACAGGTCAAGGTTGACCGGATGTTGGTTTGGGAGACTTGGGACTTGGTTTGGGCAAAAACCAAGCTCTGGATCGGTCACCAGACCGATCCAGTGATACGCTTGTGTATTTGATCGGTCTGCTGACCGATCAGATAACAAACAGAAGGCACGCATCGATTCTGTGAGCTTACTGATCGGTCTGGGGACCGATCAGCATAGAGCCTGATCGGTCTGCAAGACCAATCAGGCGATATCCTGATCGGTCGGCAGACCGATCAGGTGACGATCTTGAGGAGTGCGAGGAACCGCACTCAATAAGCCCTGATCGGTCAGCAGACCGATCAGGCCATACCCTGATTGGTCCCCACGACCGATCAGGGCACTAGCCGTTGCGACGCAACGGCTATATTCCTTCGTGTTTTTCTTCGCAGGTATAAAAGAAGCTACAGGGCTTCGTTGCTGCTACGGCTTCCGGCTTAGAACTTCTGTTCTTGTGCTCTAGAGCTTCTGCTCTTACCTGCTATCAGAGCTTTGCTGAGCTCCTCGCAGCTGAAGCTTCACGTCTCGTCAGCTGCTACTGGTGTGAAGCTGCTGCTTCATCACTCCAGTCAACAAGAAAGGCAAGCAAGTGTTTCATATTGTCTTTTGCTTTCTTGTATCTGTTGTACTCCTATCTTGCTTGTGCAAGAAACATTGTGGCGAGGTTTCTCCACCCAGAAGGAGTATATTGTATTAGCCGGTTCTCCGGGGACTCATCCACCGACGGATTGGTAGACTTCGTCCACCTTACGGACACGCCGAGGAGTAGGAGTTCATCTCCGAACCTCGTTACATCCATCGAGTTTGAGGTTTGATCTTCTCACCGTTTTCTTTCTACTGTCTTATTTCCGCTGCTAACTCGATTTGTAGAAAGAAAGCGAATTTGGTGTCGGCTATTCACACCCCCCCCTCTCTAGCCTCTGTACGAAGGATCCTAACAAGTGGTATCAGAGCGAGGCGCGCTCTTCGTCGGATTAACACCCGTGGGAGCACAAGCTAGAGAATGGATCGACTCAGAGAAGACATCACGTTTCCACCCTTCTACGAGTGCTGCGACTTCGCGTATTGGAAGGTAAGAATGAGGTATTTTCTTATGACTAACCTTGAAAATTGGAGTTGTGTTCAATTAGGTTTCAAGTCTCCGATGGACAAGAAAGGAGAAACCCTAGAGAAGAAGGAGTGGACCAAGGAGCAAATCCGCCAATCAACCATCAATGATGAGGTAACGAAAATCATTGAATTCTCTTTACCTAATGATGTTTTGTGTAGGATAGGTGGATATAACGATGCCAAGGAGTTGTGGAATAACTTGGCAAAGTTCCATGAGGAGAACTCCACTTCAAGTCATGAAGAGGAGTCAAGTGAGCCAAGGAGTTCACATCATGGAGGAATGGATTTAGAAGTTGAGGGCCACTCAACATCTAAAGAAGAAGAGGAGAGTTCTTCTTCAAGTTCGGAGCAAAAAGAAGAAGCTTCTACCTCCGGAAGGGATGAAGGAGAGAGCGTTCATCCATCCTCAAACCTAGGTAACTCAAGCATTTTAATTTCTAGCAAATTACACATAATGTGCTTTGAGTGTAGGGAATTTGGGCACTACAAGAGTAAGTGTCCAAAGAGGGTTAGGAAGACTCCACCGGCGCCAAAGTCCCGATACGCAAAGGCAAAGAGCACGTGGTGTGCTTTCAATGCAAGCGAAGATTATCGGAGTCAATGTCCGAGGGGGAGGCAATCTCACAAGGACAAGAGACCGAGCACGTCGATAGGGGGAGCTAAGGCAAACCCTAAGGTAACATTTAAGGCACATTCTTGCAATAATAATAAGACTCATGCTAGTAGTTTTATTGCAATTGTCAAGAATGATAAGCATGATAATCTTAGGAATCAATATATGTGCTTAGGTGCCAAACATGTGAGCCTAGATAAGGATAACACTAGGAAAGCCAACCCTAGAATTAACTCATCTAAGGCTAAGGAAAACCTAGGTAGGAATCCTAAATCAACTAGACACATGCCTAGGAATGCCTCAAAGAACAATGACAAATTAAAACTTGAGGTATTAGAGAAGGAGAATCAAGTCTTGAGGTCAAGACTTGATACTTTGGAAAAGGCTCTTAAGAACTTGGAGAAGTCATCTCTAGGGTTTAAGGGTCAAAAACCAATGTCCAAGGACAAGAAAGGTTTGAGTCACAAACCTAAGTCCCAAGTGGTCAAGCCCACTTATCATAATGTTCCATTCAATTATGGAACAAAATCTAGGGCTAGGAAGACCATCACCAAGGTCACAAGGGGAGTCACCCCTAGAGTTGATCTTGATGAGTCCCAAATGACCAAGGCTTTAAAGCCTAAGAGGGTCATTAGGAGGGTTGCTAGGGAAGTTATCCCTAGTAAATATTTAGTGAACCCAATGAGCTCAAATAGGTATTGGGTTCCTAGGAGCATCTTCTCTACCCCATAGATGGGTTAGAGAGTGTCAACTCCGATTAGAAGGGTAGTTAACCCAACTTTGAGGAAATTGACGCTCAAGGAGCATTTTCAAGGTTTTTGGGAACCTTTGACAATGAAATGGAATATTTACTCCTTGGAAGAGTAAAATGTGTCATCATGGAAAATGATGATGTTAATTTCAATTGGCACAATTTGGGAAAATCTAGAGAACTCTTGAGAAAAAATGAAACATGCCAAGATTTGAGGATAAATTTGATCTTTAAGTGGCATGGATGAATCTAGAGTTCAAGAAGTGTCAAAATTAGGATTTTGGCATATTAGGGCAATCAAGGGTTAAAGCTTAAGTATTAGCTAAGGCTAAGGATACTTAGATAGGTAATCTAGGTATGTCTTATTCATGCTAAATCTTGCCATGATTATTTGCCCTCACATGTCATGACATCATGTTTAATTTTATCATTTGATATGTCATGATAAAGCTTAGGTTCTTTATATGTCACGCTTTAGTTAAGTTTCAAACTTTATGCCATGACATCATGACATTGGCACATGCTTCTATTTATGATATTATTTCATGTCATGTCATCATCTCTTGCATTAATGATCAATTTAAATTGATTTAAGGATAGAAACACAATTTGATATTGAGATCAAATTGGTGTTTAGAAAATGCATGAGAACTTAGCCTAAGATGACCTAAACCCATATCTCACATCAAAATTGACTTGGAAGTGTTTGATACACTTTAGATGTGTGTGAGATATTAGGATCATGAGTTAGGATCAAGGTGCATAGTTCTTGTACCTAGATGAGCCTAATTCAAGAAATTGAGGATCATAGGGAAAGCTTATGTACAAGTCATGTACATTTAGCCCTAAGATTGTGGTCCTAAATTAAAGGGTTAAAAATCATTTCAAAATTGATTTGAGAAACCTTGATGAAGCCATTCTAGTGATAGCATTCATCATTGAACATTGTGATACAAAGTTTACTTAACTTTGAACTATTTCAAAGTCTTTTGAACTTTGTATCAAGATTGAAAAATGGAAGTTATTTTCATAGAAAACTATTTTTCCTTGACAGTATATGATATGAGGAATGTATCCTCAAAATTTCACAATTTTTCGAATTTTCTAGAATTTATTGTGAGTTTCTGAATTTCGGGAGAGAAGAAATCAGAAACCGCCTGATCTGAACTTGGATCGGTCACTGGACCGATCCAGGGAAGGCTGGATCGGTCTGAGGACCGATCCAGAGGGGTCCTGATCGGTCCGGTGACCGATCAGGAGTGCTGAATTTGCTGAATTTCGACTGTGGTCTGAAATTTCAGCTGTGGGAGTTGAGTTTCGGGTTTCTAAAGGTTTGAAACTCTCCAAGACATTGTTGGTGCAATGGTCAAGGGGGAGTTGACTTTTAGGGGGAGTTTTTAAGACTTTTGAGGATCAGTGATATGGGATTGTCACTAAGTTGAGTGTTGAGTTTAGTATCAAGGGGGAAATTAAGGGTTTCAATGAAAGGTATGGGACTTTCATTAGGAAGAAACTCTTGACCTTGATTCCCTCTTTTTGATGTGTGTCAAAAAGGGGGAGAGATGTCCCAAGGGGGAGAGTGTAGGTTTTGGAAGAATGTTCAAGGAAGAACATTGGAAAACCTAAGTTAGGTTATCGGGTTAACCTAACTTGATTTTGGATTTTGTCAAACATCAAAAAGGGGGAGATTGTTGGTGCAACCTTAGGTCAAGGTTGACCTGGTTGACCTGACTCGAGTTGACCTGACTCGAGTTGTGTTTTGATGTTTGATGATGTTTGACGAGAAGAGAGTTGTATTCTTGATGTTTGACAAGAATAGGTGTTTGGGAGATTGTAGGTGCAACCTTAGGTCAAGGTTGACCTGGTTGACCTGATTCGGGAAAAGTCCAAGCAGGGAGCTTGGCACGCGAAAAGTCCAAGTATGGAGACTTGGGAAAAGTCCAAGTACGGAGACTTGGCACGGGAAAAGTCCAAGTAGCACACGGAAAGTCCAAGTATGGAGACTTGGCATGGGAAAGTCCAAACAGGAGTTTGGCACGGGAAAAGTCCCGTGAGTGAAGCCGGTGAAGAAGTCCGTGAGTGAAGCCAGCGGAAATCACAGTAAGTGAAGCGGTGAAAATCCTAGTAAGTGAAGCTAGGTGAAAGTGGAAGTCACGGTGAATGAAGCCAGGCATGTGAAAGTCCCGTGAGTGAAGCCGGAAATCCTAGTGAGTGAAGCGGGAAAACCCTAGTGAGTGAAGCTAGGTGAAAGTCCCGGTAAGTGAAGCCGGGCAAGGGAAAATCCAGATGGATCAAGGGTGATCGGACATCTGGTGTTGAGAAGGTCAAGTAGGTCAAGGGAGTGACCGGATACTTGACACAAAGAGGAAAGTCCAAGTGGGTCAAAGGGATTGACCGGACACTTGGTAGGGAGTCTTAGCAGGTCAAGGGAGTGACCGGATGCTAAGCATGATGTACCAACAGGTCAAGGTTGACCGGATGTTGGTTTGGGAGACTTGGTACTTGGTTTGGGCAAAAACCAAGCTCTGGATCGGTCACCAGACCGATCCAGTGATACGCTTGTGTATTTGATCGGTCTGGTGACCGATCAGATAACAAACAGAAGGATTCTGTGAGCTTACTGATCGGTCTGGGGACCGATCAGGCGATATCCTGATCGGTCTGCCGACCGATCAGGTGACGATCTTGAGGAGTGCGAGGAACCGCACTCAATAAGCCCTGATCGGTCAGGCCATACCCTGATTGGTCCCCAGACCGATCAGAGCACGATCAGTAGCTAGCGGAGTTCGGGAGAAAGCGCTGATCGGTCTGTGGACCGATCAGAGAACTAGCCGTTGCGACGCAACGGCTGGATTCTCGTCAGCTGCTACTGGTGTGAAGCTGCTGCTTCATCACTCCAGTCAACAAGAAAGGCAAGCAAGTGTTTCATATTGTCTTTTGCTTTCTTGTATCTGTTGTACTCCTATCTTGCTTGTGCAAGAAACATTGTGGCGAGGTTTCTCCACGCAGAAGGAGTATATTGTATTAGCCGGTTCTCCGGGGATTCATCCACCGACGGATTGGTAGGCTTCGTCCACCTTACGGACACGCCGAGGAGTAGGAGTTCATCTCCGAACCTCGTTACATCCATCGAGTTTGAGGTTTGATCTTCTCACCGTTTTCTTTCTACTGTCTTATTTCCGCTGCTAACTCGATTTGTTGAAAGAAAGCGAATTTGGGGTCGGCTATTCACACCCCCCCCCCCCTCTCTAGCCTCCGTACGAAGGATCCTAACATTAAGTTCCGCAGGAGATCCAAGTCAAAACCTAATAGAACAAATAGATTAAGTTTTGGATCAAACGTGTTAAGTTCCGTAGGCGATCCAAAATTTAATTTAAAAGAACACATGGTAGCTAGGAAAAGGTTCAGATCTTTGTACAAATTTTTTGTATAGCGGAACCTCTAGGCTTTCCGAGTAGCAACCAACACTAAGAACATCCCGGAACCCACTCAAGTGCCGAAAATGCTGGAAATTTGCAAATCTAAAACTCTGGATCGGAATGAGCACTGTGGATTGCGGATGGGCATCGGATGAAGCTCAGGAACGCCGGCGGACCACCTCCAAGCGTCTCTGATGGGAATCGGAGTCGCCGATTGGAAGACCACCTCCAAATCGGCGCTAGAACAGAGAAGAACAGAAATGCAAAATTCGCCGAAAGAAACACCCACCGGAGGCTCCAGATGATCGGGATGAGCTGCCGTAGAGATTATCACCGAGGTAGAAGCTTGATAAGATGATTGGAGAAGAGAAAGGGGTCGAAATCCGGAGAAAACCGCGCCGAGATGAAGCTGTTGTGCGTGGAGGAATCGACGAAGAAGCTGTACTGTAGCTTCTGTGTTTTAAATCAGATCTGGATCTGATCGAACGGCTGAAATGATTCCGGGCTAAATCAACGGTAAAAAGTCATCCAAAATCCGATCCGAAGGTACTGATGTTGATCTAGGGTCTGGATCTACTCTCCCGTAGGTCGGATCGATCAGATCATCACTGGATGGCCCAGATCCGCCTAGTTTTCAATGAACGGCCCAAATTAATTCGACGTGATCAATGGCTAGATGAACTTAGATCTGGATCAAAACTTCTGGATCTTCATCAATGGCTCAGATCTGCTCCCCATTAAGTTGGATCAGCCAGATCTTCAACGGATGGTCCAGATTTGTCCTATTCTTGATAAACGGCACATAATGCTTCAAAGCTTGATCTTCTCATTTGGACTCTGATTCGAGCCCAATTTCAGTTCAAATAGATCCAAATCTAAGATTCTTTGATGCCTACAAAATAAGAATTAAATATTAGCATCAAATAATGGAGTTGGGGGTTTAAAAGCTTTAAATCTAAATCTAACAGAGGAAAAACACAACGGTAAAGAAATTAATCTAAAACAAGAGTGAAACCTAAACAAATGAAATCTACTTGTGTGCCAACAATCAAACCATAATGCATTGTCACCCTACATTATAATTAAATCATTATCACACATTAAACTAAGATTGAAATAACAAGACTCAAGTAAATCTGATCTAAAGCAAGATGTAAACCCTAACATAGAATTTAAATACTAAACAAGTAACCAAGCATCAACTATAACTTAAACTAAGCTTCAACAAGGAAAGAAATGTTAACTACTTGCATAAAAATATAACAAAACATAAAAGTAATCTGTGCTAAGCTGTAAAAACAATAACAAAACGAAATAAACCCTAACCGATCTAACTCACAACCAATCTCACCAAACTTCACACTCAAGCCGTCACACAAGAGTGCCAAAGTCGAGACCACCCAACTTTGGACCTCAATGAAGAACCTCAATGGCATATCAGCTCAAGGAGTGCTCAACTACACCGACGGACCACCCCCGGCGAGCTAAAAGCATCCCGGAACCCACTCAAGTGCCGAAAATGCTGGAAATTTGCAAACTAAAACTCTGGATCGGAATGGGCACTGTGGATTGCGGATGGGCATCGGATGAAGCTCAGGAACACCGGCGGACCACCTCCAATCGTCTCTGATGGGAATCGGAGTCGCCGATTGGAAGACCACCTCCAAATCGGCGCTAGAACAGAGAAGAACAGAAATGCAAAATTCGCCGGAAGAAACACCCACCGGAGGCTCCAGATGATCGGGATGAGCTGCCGTAGAGATTATCACCGAGGTAGAAGCTTGAGAAGATGATTGGAGAAGAGAAAGGGGTCGAAATCCGGAGAAAACCGCGCCGGGACGAAGCTACTGTGCGTGGAGGAATCGACGTAGAAGCTGTACTGCAGCTTCTGTGTTTTAAATCAGATCTGGATCTGATCGGATGGCTGAAATGATTCCGGGCTAAATCAACGGTAAAAAGTCATCCAAAATCCGATCCGAAGGTACTGATGTTGATCTAGGTTCTGGATCTACTCTCCCGTAGGTCGGATCGATCAGATCATCACTGGATGGCCCAGATCCGCCTAGTTTTCAATGAACGGCCCAGATTAATTCGGCATGATCAATGGCTAGATGAACTCAGATTTGGATCAAAACTTCTGGATCTTCATCAATGGCTCAGATCTGCTCCCCATTAAGTTGGATCAGCCAGATCTTCAACGGATGGTCAAGATCTGTCATATTCTTGATAAACGACACATAATGCTTCAAAGCTTGATCTTCTCAGTTGGACTCTGATTCGAGCCCAATTTCAGTCCAAATAGATCTAAATCTAAGATTCTTTGATGCCTATAAAATAAGAATTAAATATTAGCATCAAATAACATCAAAATAAGATAATTTGTAATTAAATCTAAAAATACACACTATGCACAAAATGTGATGTAACCATGATTTAAACTATGAAATCAACATCAAACCATGCATATATGAATCAAAATAATGCAGTAAAATCATGGTTATCATAGATCACCTTACATTGATAAATATCATAATAAAATCAGACTCCTAGAACTCTCACAAAAACCAAGTTCTTACATTTGCTTTTCTATTTCTATTTCTATTTCTATTTCTAGTTGCTAGTCAGTACATTCACTTCCATTGTCGATTGTTTAGCTAATTAGTTGTGAGACATCTCTAGTGCTTATATCCAGTCCCTGTGGATTCAATATCTTTTTATTACTGACGACGAAATCGTGCACTTGCGGTTGCATAACAGCAGACAAGTTATGGTCAAAGGAGATGACATCCACCACATATACTTTTTTGGTCTAGTTTACAGTCAGCATAATCTGTTAGATCGAGACCGCGCTAGAGGAGGGGTGAATAGCGCTTGTGGCTTTCACTTTTTCGTATTCGGAAAACGTTCGAGTTAAAGCAGCGGAAATGATAAACGAAGTAAGCACAAACACAGAAAGACACCAAGGGTTTACTCGGTTCGGAGCCTAGGGGGATTTCTACTCTAAGGCCCGCGATCGTTGATCGCTTTCGGTGGGAAACAACTATAATGGTGCAAAACGGTTACAAGTGTGTATTACAATAAGTGCAAATAAAAATTTATACCGACAACACAAATTAGGAATCTCGAAGCTCCGGGTCGTCGGTGACTTGTAACAGCACTTCAGGGTGTCTCTTGAGCAGCGAACAATGACTAGATCACTAGTGTATTGTTATCTTAAGGCTGTTGTTCGAGTCTCCTTATATAGCCTGCTTGAGGCGCCTCAAACCCCGTTCAAGGCGCCTCCAAGTTGCCGAGTCAGCCACGTGGATCAGCGTTGAAATCTTCTCCTCTTATCCTGCTTGAGGCACCTCCATGGTCACTCCAAGGCGCCTCCAAGCCTTGGTCTGAGGCACCTCCAGCTCCTCTTCTCAACCAACTTCTGCTTTGCACCCGAGGCACCTCCAAGCTCCATGAAGGCGCCTCGGACATTGTTCATCCGAGGCTTAGTTTGTTTCTTTTGTACCTGCAAGACACGTTAGCCCCAAAACAACAACATATCCTGCAAGACAAAGTTAGAACAGAATAAACATAATAAAATGTTTGACAACCTTCGGGCTGTCCGGTTCTAACTTCGAATTTTCTACCGGAAACCCTAGGTCGAATCGACGCATACTGTTCCCTCTTCCGGGGAACGCATCCTCACCTACTCCACTCAGGAGAGTTTACCTTTTACCAGTTCGGTCCTCCAGACCGACTGGACTTTTGCTCAGCGTCCGATGCTTCCGGTCTTCATGCTGGGTGTTCGGTCCATGACCCGTCCAGACTTCTACCCGGTTCGCGACACCAGGATTTTAACCTCGGGTTTCCACCCCCTAGGATTTTTGCCCGAAGCTCCGACCCGCCAAGGCTTTCCACATAGGGTTACCACCCCCTATGACCTAGGGTTACTACCCCCTAGGGTTTTCCACTTGCCTAACCGCAGCTAGGACTTTCCCTGTAAAGCTCATTCAACACATCATAAAACAAAACACCTTAACTTTGATCCCTTTGACATAATCAAAACATAGGTTCGATCGTCGAATGCTTCCCGCACCAACATAATCTAAGTCAGAAAATTCTATAAGTTCAAAGTTTATTGTCCTAAGGTACCATATTCCTACATTAATTATGACTTTTTGATATCTAAAGGTTCTTTTAACATTAGTTAAGTGAGATTTCTTAGCACAGATTTAGTATCTTGCACACATACTAACTGTAAATAAAATATCGGGTTAGCTTGTAGTTAGGTATAATAGACTACCTATGACAATTCTATAATATTTAAGGTTAATAGGTTTTCCATTTGGAAGATTCATCCCAGGTGGCTTTAGTGTCTTCTTCTTCTTTGTCTTCCTAGATTTGTCTTCCTTTCGGTTTGGACACTCATGCTCGAAATGTCTCTTCTTGTTGCTGTTGGTGCAATCGACCTCCAAGGTTTTAGTGTCCGACAAATATGTTTAAGAGTTTGATCATGTAAAGTCCTAGTTGTAAACTAGGCAAGGGAAAACTCAGTAGATTATGGAAGCCAGGTGGATTCGATAGGTCTAAAGGACTTGATCCCTGGGTAGTCGAATATTGAGTCTTTGTTATGCATGGAAAGTCCTAGTTGTAGGCTAGGAAAGGGAAATCTCAATAGGTCATGGAAGTCAGGTGGATTCGATAGGTTTGGAGGACCGGATCCCTGGGTAGCCGAATACTGAGTCTTAGTGAGTGAAGCCAGGTGGAGAAAACCCTAGGGGGGTGGTAACCTTAGGTTCTGGTGAGTGAAGCCAGATGATGAAAATCCTAGGGGGAGATAACCTTAGGTAACGAGAAGTCTTAAAGGAGTGAACTCCAAGCAAGGGATCTTGGTGATTCTAAGTTTAGTTTTACCATAGCATTCTGTATTACTATTATTGCTGCTAGCTAATGTAGTATTGCAGGAAAAGTCTTAGTGCATTAGGTGATCAGACATTAAGCAGAGAAAGTTCAAACAAATCTGGAGGACCATGTTTGGTAGGTAGGTTGAGGTAAGCAACTGGAGGAGCGACAGTGAGATTATGTTCCTGAAAGGAACAACCTAAGGTCGTTAATCCAACTGAAGAAATCGAAAAGGTTTCCAAGTTGAGATCAAGATAGTTCTACTGTCTAATACTACTCATGCATCAAATATATTATTACTATGTTAATCTCTATTTTGCAGGAATATTATGTATAACTTTATTTTGAAGGTATGGCCTAATCGGTCGACCGAATAGGAGGATCGGTCGACCGAACAAGGTTAACTCGGATTAGAGACAAGTTCAGACCAAAGCAGAGCAACATCTGATCAAGGCCTGATCGGTTGACCGAACTAATGATTGGTTGACCGAACCAATGATTAGTCGACTGAACCCTAATGATGTGGCACCTATCAGATCAATTAGAAGCACATATGGAAGATTGATTGATCGGTCGACTGAACCTGGGGATCAGTCGACCGAATGATCATCGCATAAAGCCGCATTAATGAAGAATCTCGACGAATGGGGAAAGCTCACCGTTTGGTCGACCAAACAGAGTGATCGATCGACCAAACCATTAAACATCATTAATGCTCGAGCATCAGATCTCAGCGAAGAAGGCAAGGAGCGAGTTCGGTCGACTGAACCAAAGGATCAATGGGTCGAACGGTACCGATTCTTATAAAAGTGGAGCTCGAGGTCTGAGGCGAAAATGAAGTTGTCTGTTCATCTTTGTGGAAACTCTCTCTTCGTGCTGCTACTCTACAACCCGTCTTCAAGCAAGCGTCTTTTTCATTCAAGTGTCGACCAAGCTTCATCTCTCACATAGTGTCGGTATACATTTACTTTAAAGCTTGCATTGTACCTAAATTCACATAAGATAGTAGGTTGTTACTATCTTATATTCTTGCATACTGTATGCATTGCTTCTTTCCGAAGGTTTTGGAAAGAAGAATATTAGTGGATTGCCCAACGGTACGATCAAGGATCGCAGGGTCTTGGAGTAGAAGTCGACGCAGGCTCTGAACCAAGTAACCACACGAGTTCTTTATTTTCTGTTGCACCACTTCTATTTTTACGAGTAAAAGAAAAGTATTTTTGACAAGTGATATTCACCCCCTCCCCCTCAGTCGCTAGTTTTCGATCCTACAGTTGCTTCCGAAGTAAGTAATATTTGCCTTTACATCGTTGGATATGGACTTGATTACCTTTTGTATATCTTTTCTTGTAAAGTTCTTCTTTCTTCTAGTGAACATCTTTCTTGTAGATCCCTGCGGATGGTAAGAGGGAGTGAATTGCCCTGAAAAAACAAGATACTCTTTCTTGAAGCTTCTGACTTAAGTAAGACAAACACAATAAAAAGCAAGACTAGATAGCATAAAAATAAAAGAGACTACTGGATTTTACTTGGTTATAACTGGGGAGGTTATTAATCCAAGACGAATGAAGCACACAAAAATTCTCCTTTCATCATAGGTGGAGAAGCCTCTTACAAGCATTAAAAGTGCATAAATTAAAAGAAGAATAAATAATTTGAAATACAGAAAGTGTTGTAATAAATCTTGAGCACTAGGGCTCCTTTTATAAGGTACTGGTCGAAGTGACTTTCCACCGATCCAGGTGGCCCCAGCTGGTCACATAGTTGGTCGTCTCAATCCTCTTCACAACGATAAAGGAATAAGAATTTATCCACTATCAAGCGCCCAGACTGCTACTAATGTGGACCCAAAATTGATCCACTGTGATGAGGCTCCCTTTTGGCACCAAAGTGGTTCAGGTACCCAGATGGTTGAAAAAACTAAAATATGGCTTGGTTTGAAAAACAAAAGACAAAAACACCATTAGCAGCATTTACCTCCACTCTACCTTCCTCTATGGGATCGATTGAAGAAGCTAATCTAATCAATATGATGGAAAGCTAACGAAAGCAAAGATGACTTTCATCCCAAAAACGTAAGCAGCGACATCATCAAGCACTTATGGTAAAATGATGTCACCCATGATGACTCAAAGCACTTATCTCCAACCTCCAAAACTCTCTTCTCAGTTCTATAAAAGCCCCTTTCCTCTCCCCTTCGAAGCAAGCAAGAAGGCAACGCAGCACAAGTTAGAAGAAGCACCTCTGAAACTCTCCTCTCCTCTCTTCTCTCATCTCCTCTCTAAGCTCTAAGTGTGTAATTCCCTACTAGCTCTGTAAGTAGTAGTTAGAATTTTCTTTCTGCACCTCTGTAAAATTATATGGTTATGTAAACTAGTTTTATGGTTGCGTAAATATATTGTCTCTAAGCCTTAGGGCTTTTTTTTCTTTACCTTTCAATCAAAAGTCCTCAGTCCTTCTTAGAGTATACTTTTATAGAAATGTAACTAGCAAGAGAGAAGACAAAATTGTAGACCTTTATTTCTGTAAAACCTGTGCTGACTAAGTAAGGCAATCAGCAGGAGGCTACCGTAAGACCTGAAGATAACGGGGGTTAGAAACTAAGGACTACTAAATCATTCTAGAGGTTCTCTACTAGGTGAGGCTCACTAGTGAAATTAAAAGAAAAGAAACAAAACCCTCAAGTTTAGAGCAATACTACCCAGATCTAGAAGATCCAAAAACCAAAAACCCAAACATGAAAATTGAAGCTTAAACTTGGTATCAAAGCTAGTTCTTTTTTTGTTCCCTATTTTGTATGAATACACCTTCGACTTCTATAAAATTTGATCATTTAGATCTTGCTGTCCATCCTAGAACTATCGTAACCTTGGATCATACAAAACATACTTGTTATATCAGAAGTAAATTAGTAGCTCATACTTTACATTCTTAACAACCATATTTAAATTCCTTAACAGACGTACTCTTAAGACTAGCTTTATCATTGGAATCTCACTGTCAATTACTAGAACTAAAAGTGGAAAACTTACTTACAAATCAAATTCAACAGTAAAAACTTTTATCAGAAGTATTACGAAATCTTGACTACTTAAAAGCATCCCAAAACATAGTAACACAAAAAGTACAAACAAAATTACAGGGAAATAAGGAAACCCAGAAGTTAGAAACAGGCTTTAAACAGTTATTACTTTAGTCAAAAGAAGTCATAGTAAGTAACAAAACTCAATTGTATGAAAAACTAGATCTACTACAATATTTACTTGAGGAACTTAAATATAAATGAACAAACTAAAATATGAAAACTCTCATTATGAGGAAGTTATTGAATATACAAAACAATTTTCTACTATAAAAGACGACAAATATTGTCATCATGAACTTACTAGAAAAGGAGATCAAATCCAGGTACAACAAAACAACACTATTATAGCCCTTATCACTTCAGTCCATTATCGATTAACTTTGATCGAAATAAAACTTTTTCAACTAGAACATCATACTTTAGGAGGTTTTTATTCTAGTGATTTTAAAGAAGCCTTTGCCAAATTAATAGAGACTTAAGTCAGTTATCTTTAGGAAAGTCACTTCTTAAAACTCCACCTATCACTTCAAAATTTTTAACTTATAGTCAACTTAATGAGTCTCACAAAAACGGAAGCTTTTACTGGTCCTTCTTACTCTGTAAGATCCACAGAAGCCAACATAACTTCTTGGCTAGATTTGTTATCTAAATGAAATAATACTTCCTCGTTAGCCCCTCCTTGTTTAGAAGAGATCATTGATGTTGATAAAGATTTAACAATCTTTTCAAATGAATAATTAAATACTTTAAATCCTAAGAAATTATATAGCTAAGGGATTTTACATTTCTCTACTTTTGTGTATAAACATCACAGACAAGAAGCTCTTCATCTTCCTAATGGAGGAGTTGTTAAACTAGGTTTAATGACTAAAGAAGTCATGAACCCTACATATGCGAAAACATAATTATATCCATCTGGGACTATTGTGTTTGGTTTAAGAGGACTAACTAGAGCTAAGTTTGGAGGAAAAGTCTTACTAGTCTTACATGATACTTGTTTCTGTGATATGGAGAAAGCTATTATTGGACTTATCAAAGTTGATATGAATGCCAATTAGGTATTTCTTACTTATGCCCAAATTTTAATATGACCATCCGAGATTTTGTCAAACATATTCAAATCCACATTCAATGTAAAGGATATGACCAATTTAAAGGTGATAATCTTCAACTTGATATTATTTTTCTGGGAAAAATAATAAATCATATGTACAATCATTTTAAAGTATCTGTCACTGATATGATAGAAGCCTTAACAATAAAAGGAATACATTTTCTCAACCCCAGATAAGATCATCAACTAAGAACTGTCAATAAGAGTTCCTGGAGGAAATCAAAATAAAACCTAGTAGGTGAAAGCATACAAGCAAACAATCTTTGTGGAGTGCCCAACAAAGATTGAAGAATTGGCAATGTAAACGCTCATGTCTTGCCCGACCCTATTTGTACCAATCTAATAATATCTTTGGCTACACTAATAGCAAGAATAAAAATTTCTCCATAAAACTCCACTTTTAGTAACAAAAGTCAACTTGCAATACACATCATGACAAGAAAGCACATGAGATCCATCTGATGTGGGCTCGGCGACATGTGCCTCCGATTCAGGCCTGAGCCTAGATATTAGTGTCGAGGACACGAGGGGGCGTTGGACTCTTCTTGTGTACTTTGTCGATGAGATCCCCGCGACAAGGATTAGATCTGCATCAACGAAGAGGCGACAAAGAACCCTCGACGGACTCGGTGGCTAGAGTGAAAAAAGTGAAAGGGATTTGGGGATTTGGCTATCGTTGATGTTTTGGTGGATAGAAAAAAAGTGAAGGGGGGGATTCAGGAATTTGGCGCTCATTGAGGTTTCGGCAGAGAGAAAAAAGGGAAACGAGGTGGGGTGATCACGATTTGATATAAATCATAATAATGAACTGTTGTTAATATTAAGTTTTATTAGCGTGTAAAGCGCTGTCAAAAGTATTTTTTTTATAGACATATTTTTTTTCACAACGCACATTATGTGTCGTTAAAAGTATATTTTACAGTACACATTGTCATTTTTTTAAATATAATATTATTTGTAGCCTATTTAATTAGGCGTGCCACAAAAATTATTATTAACAGTGCACTTGAACTGTGCATCGTTAATGACATACTGTAAAAAGTCATATTTGTTGTAGTGAACTTTGAACCTTTGCCAATATCAAAACATAAATTTGATTAGCTTGTGCTTCCAGCACCAACAATCTCCCCATTTTTTATTTATGTCAATCTAGTTCAAAGTTAAGTAAAAATATTCTAAATAGTAAGATATGTAGAACAAGTAACAAGTGTGTTTTCAAGTAACATTTTTCAAGACATAGAAATAAATTAAATAAAATGTTACTTATTCCCCCTTAAATGTTACTCTTTCTTAAAATAAAATTTTTTAATTTACTTTAAACATTTCTCCCTCTTTGATATATATCAAAAAATTACTAATTAGAGAGAAAGGTTATTAACTTACAAAAACAATATTACTTAAATTTGAAAAACTAACTTTTAATCTTTTTCAAAAAAATTTGACTTTAAGTTCCCCTAAAAAGTATCACTTAACTTCCTTTACTTAGCTTTGAAAAAAAAAATCTTTGAATATTATTCAGTTAAATACTTAGCTTTGAAAATAATTTCTTACTTAATTTTAAAAATAATTTCTTTGAATAATACTTAGCTAAATATTTAAATTTAAAAATAATTTTCTAAAAAAAAAGTTAATTAAATACTTAGCTTTGAAAAGGACTTCTTACTTAGCTTTAAAAAAAAATCATAAAAAATACTTAGCTAAGTACTTATCTTTAAAAAGAATTTTTTTGAAAAAAAATATTTAGATAAATACTTAACTTTTTATAAAAAAAAAAAAAACTTAGCTGAATTTTTTGTTTTAAAAAGAATTTCTTTAAAATTTTGAAAAAAATAATTAATCTTGAAGGAGCTTAACTTATAAACCTTCTTTTGAAATATCCTTTTCCCCCTTTTAAAAAAAAACTTAATTTTTAAAAATATTTAAGTTTTTGTAAAAATTAGCCTTTTAAAAAAAATTGACTTGAAATTTTCTTTGAAAAATACTTAGATTTTGCAAATACTAAAAATACTTAAATTTTAATCTCCTTTTTCTCTCCCCCTTGATTAATGCTTTTAAAAAAAATTAAGTAATTTGTTTAAAATATGTTAAACTTATGAATTTGTGTGAGATAGAGGTAAGTTAATTTTAAGTTAAATTTGAATTTTTGAAAGATAATTATGTTAAATTTAAATTTTTGAAAAATAGTTATGTTTTGGAAAATCAATTCAAGTTTTGAAAGTTAATTTAAGATTTTAAAATTAATTAATATTTGAAAATTAATTAAGATTTTTAAAAATAATTAGCATTTTACCGCCTCAAGAAGTCAACCAGATCGGAGTCTACGAGTCAGCCAAGGAGCTCTAGGAGAAATTCTTGGAACTACATGAAAGGACCTCAGAGGCAAAACTCGCAAGACGAGATTTGCTCCGGAACCATATCAGCAACCTTCGATTAGAAGAAGGTGAAACCGTCGCACACCTCCACTCAAAGATCAAGGAAGTCATCACCAGACTCATGAATTTTGGAGAAAAGGTAATCAACTGAGATTCACTAAGGTACATGCTTAATGCATTTCCTAAGACTCCTGAATGGGTATCCTTAGTAGATGCTTATTATATCTCTAAGGATCTAAAGGTAAGTATTTTAGAAAAGTTATTTTTGACATTTGAAGTTCATGAAACAAGATGTGCAAATCTGAAGAAGGAGCTCAAGCACAACATTGACTTAAAGGCTAAAATGGATAAACAAGAATCCGAAACTTTCCTTCACGATGACAAAATGACGTTCATAGTAAAGAAATTTAAAAAGTTTTTTAAAACTAATAAATCCAATCAAGTGCAGGGTAAAAGAAGAAAAAGAAATGTATGATGCTACCAATATGATGAAGAAGGGCACGTCAAAAACAACTGTCCAAAATTGAAGAACAAAGAGAAGAAAAAGAAGTCAATCCAGACAAAGCATAAAAATCTAAAGTCGATGTGGGATGAAACATCGTCCGAGTCGGAGATCAAAGCCCTAATCGGACTTCCACTAGTGGCAAGTCACCTAGAAAAAGAAGACGAAGCAAACTCATTCGAAATGAGTATCGAAAGCATCGATGAAGGGGAGTAACATCATAAGGAAGTAGCACTTCAGGGGGAGCATCAGAGATCAACAAGGTAAGTCAGGTACGGTCTTTACCTCCTGACCAATTATTTAAATTTATTAAAATTTTATCAAAAAAATCTTGTCAATTAGAAAATAATAAAAAAAGTATTTTAAAAAACAATGAATTAAAAGGAATTCTAGCTATATCTTGTGATTAGAAGATTTTGACAAAATAAAATTAGAAAATGAAAAATTACAAGAACAAATAGAGAAGTTAAATACTACATATTTGAATTCAAATTTTAAAAACGATCAAAGACTAAATTGGCACTTTAGATATAACAAGGTCCAAATCATAAAATTATCAAAAATAATATTCTAAGAAAATTTCTTATTAATTCAGTAGGAAGGAATCTATTTTGGATTCCAAGATCATACTTAGGCTAAATTGTTATGCATGCCTTATTTTTAAAAGTTTTTTTTGTTTACAAATAAATTATTTTACATAATTTTTGTCAGAAATTAATTAGAATTTAATTTTTCTGAGAAAGAGAATTTCATCAGAAAATTTTAAATTTTTTTGACCATTAAATTATTTTGTATAAATTGTTTAAGAAAATTATATTTTTCCATTTAAAAATATTTCAAAATTTTATTTTTGTAAAATTTATTTTTGTAAAATTTATTTTTGTGTGGAACTTTATCATTTTTCTCTATCTAAGATAATTTTTTCAAAAATTTTTGACTGTTGATGAATTCTCTATAATTTATTTATCTAAATAAAAAAATTTAATATTAAAAACTCTTGAAAATTTAATTTTTGAAATTTAATTTTTTCTATAAAATTACTTGCTATTATACATTCTCAAAAAATATTTCAAGATCTTTCGAGGTTAATAACTAACTTTTAAGTATTTTTTGAAAAATATGTCTTTATGTAGAAAAGAATTTATTTAATTTCTACTTAAAATAATATAATTTTTTAAAAAAATATATATATCTACTTTATATATGATCGTTCAACTGTTATAGTAATTTTCAGGATTTTTTCAAGTCTAAATTTTTTTTAATTAATTTTTTCAAAAATAGTTTATTCAGATTTCTGAAACTTAAACTTCTTGATCTTTTTTTGGATGATAATCAGTTTTTTTTACCCTTAGACTCTATTTTATATTTATGTCAAGTTGTTTTCATGGATAACCCCTATTTTTAATGTGATTAAAGGGGGAGAAGTGTTGGTTGCTGCACCTAGATTCTGTTCTGTTCCCCTGTATAAAAATTTTGTACAAACACAGAACTTTTCCTAGCTAATCATGTGCTCTACTGAAGTTAAACTTGGATTACAAACGATGCTTAATATTATTAATCCAAATTACTCTTCAGAAGTTAAACTTGGATTGGAAACGATACTTAACATTTTTACTCCAAATTTAACCGATGTGATCTTCCTAAGTTAAACCATATTACAAAAGATGATTAAACATTTATTTCAAAGATCGGCTTCCAGGTTAAACATGGTGAGGCACTAGGCCTTCTTGGGTATGGGATCATCCACCACTTCCTAGACAAAACCTTTCAAAGAAATTCGATGTGTAAACTTCTTACAGTAACCCTCGGTTTAACTAAAGAGCCCTCAATAGAAGCACAAGATCGAAACATGAAATTGAAACACAAAATCGATAACATAAAACCGATAGCCTAAAATCAATAGCCTCTTGTGTTGGTATTTCAGGATCCATTCAAAGAATATGAACTAATTATGATGCGGAAACTTATAATTAGTTATACCTTTCTTTGAAGATTTAATAACCTCTCGATCTTCTATTGTATTCCTCTCCTCTTTTTGGACGTCGTGTGGGTGACGATCTACCAAGATGAAATCCACCCAAACCTTCTTCTTCCTTCCAAGCTTTCAGCCACCAAGGGATGTCACAACTAGAGAGCTTCCTTTCTCTTCTTCTTCACCTCCAAGTATCCGGCCACCAATTAGAACTCCAAGCTAGATGTCGTCGGCCACAAGGAAAAAGAAGAAAGGAAGAAGATGATGAAAGGGGCCAGCCACCAAGGAAGAGAAGAGGAGAATAGAAGATATGTTAAATCATAAGGCACCACCTCCTCTTCTTTTATAATCCTTGGTGAATGCAAAAAATGAAAGTTTTAAAAACAAAATTAAAATTTCCTTTAATTCCTTTATCATGGCCGGTCATACCCTCTTAATCAAACAAGGAAAGATTTTAAACAAAAATTAAAATCTATCTTTTAAATTCCTTTTGTGAATAGCTATAAAAGGAATGTTTTATAAAATTAAAATCTCTCTTTTAAATCCTTTTGTGGATGTCTATAAAAGAAAAGAGTTCAATAATTAAAATCTCTCTTTTAAATTCTTTTGTGGATCTCTATAAAAGAATAGATTTAACAAGATAAAAACTCCTTTTATTTCCTTTTGTGACCAATTTAAAAAATGAAAGTTTTATAATTAAAATCATTCTTTTAAATCCTTTTTATGGATCTCTATAAAAGGAAATATTTTACAAAAAAACAAAACTTTCTTTTCTATGTGTGGTCGGCCCCTTGCTTGGGCACCAAGCAAGGCATAGCCGGCCCTAGCTTGGGCTCCAAGGTTGGCTTGGCCGGCCCCTTGCTTGGACACCAAGCAAGGCTTGGCCGACCCTAACTTAGGATTTATGAAGCTAGGCTTTGGGTGGATATAAGGTTTTATATAAGAGGCTACAATAGGGACCTAGAGGAGGAATTGGCTTTAGTCTCCCGATGAGCTTTGAGCTTCCCGTGTTCGCCCCGAACACCTAACTCAAGTTCATCAATAATAACTCATACTACTAAAGAGTTATTATTGAACTACCGCACTTTTCCCAAATTATATTACGGGCTCCTTCTTATCATGAATGCGTTAATCTCCCTATATTTAAAATATCGAATGTCCATTAATTAAATGAGTTACTAACACTCACTTAATTAACAACTAGCTCCAAGAGTAGTACCACTCAACTTTATTGTGATGTCGGACTAAGTCCACTTGCAAGGTTTACATGGCAATCCTTATGAGTTCCTTGAGGGGACATCATCAACCTAGATAACTAGGATACAGTTTCCTTTTATAATCAACAATACATCATATAAATAATATTATTTCCCAACTTATCGGGCCTATTGATTTAATGAACTAAATCTCACCCATTGATAAATTAAAGAAATAAATACTAAATATATGTGTTTGTCATTATATCAGGATTAAGAGTACACACTCCCATAATAACAGAGGTCCTGTTCTTTTATACAATCAATATAAAAAGAACAACCTCAAATGGTCCTGCTCAATACACTCAGAATGTACTAGTGTAATTTTATAGTCAAGATAAACTAATACTAAATCACACTACGACCGTTTCAATTGTTTGTCCCTATCCATTTTGGTCGTGAGCTACTATTTATAATTTAGAAGAAACTGATAACATGATCTTCTGTGTGACATCACACACCATGTTATCTACAATATAAATTAAATGGACAACTACATTTAACATAAATACAGACCTTTGACCAATGTGATCTTATTTCAAAATAAATGTTTATACAAAAATCTAGGCTTTTAGTATACATCCTAACAAGAAGTGGAGATTAAGTCTAGGGAGAGGGTAATTTATCTAATTTTTTGCACATTTTATACTTGCAAAATTTATTACCTTGTTATTTGTTTCTTGATTTACCCTAACTTAACTTGGGTTGCTCACATCAAAAAGGGAGAGATTATAAGTACCTTGTGGTAGTTTTGATGTGATCAACCAAGTCAAGTTAGGTTTTGTTATGTTTTAATGTCCTGTGTCTAAGTATGCAGGAACTTAGGAGCACAGGAAGGCGAGTGAAAGACGCAGCTAGCGAGAAGGACGGCATAGGAGAGAGTCGACGGGTTTCGTGCGTCTAAGGGATGAGGTGCTGCGGGTACACTAGCGGATGAGAAGGAAATGCACGACGGTTTCGAGGGACGAGAAGCTGGAGCGGAAGATTGCTCGAGAAGGCCGAAAAATGGGTTCAAGTGAGCTCTATTCCAGATGGCCAAAATCACCCAAGAGAGCGGAACTTGAGCAAAAGCCCGGATCAAAAAGTCAATAGGGAGGTTGACTTTAGTCCGGGCGCTTGGACCAAGTCCAGGCGCCCGGACGATTAGGGTGCCCTAACCTGGTCCGGGCGCCCGGATCACCTAGGTGCCCCCGAAGCGCCTTACCCAGCAGGGGCTATATCGACATCGTCCAGGAGCCCGAAACCCTTTAGGCACCCGGAATAGAAAGTTTATCAAATCTCAATTCAATGTGTCGTGATCTATTGCGACCTGGAGAAAATTTTATCCACGTCCAAGCATTGGAACCCTTCCAAGCACCCAAATCAGGGCTATAAATACAACCCTAATCCCAGAAGCTAAATACAACACTTTTAATCAATTATATTTGAGTTTAGCTTTGTAATTCAATGTGTCAACTGTTGTAAGAGGTTTCTCCACTTAAAAGAGATTTGATAGTGAGTTTTACTCGTCTTGGATTAGCAATCCTCTTATTACAAACTAAGTAAAACCTCTATACCACTTTCTCTCTTTAATTAGCTATTTAACTCTATTTATACAAGTTTTAGTTTTAATCAAACTATAAAGATCGAGAACGGTGTTAATTTTTTTTGCAAGGAAATTCATCCCCTCTTGTCGGCCTCCAAGGAACCAACACTATATAGTTGGACTTACACCACCAAGACTCCACTTGGACGTTCACCTTTACCAAGATCCCACTTGGACTTTGTCATTGCCAAGATCACACTTGGACTTTGCCTTTGTTGTACCTATATCTTACATACTCACAACGCATATCAAATACAACAATAATCCTAACTTAAACATTTGCCCAAACATCAAACTTAGGGTCACATAGATTGCTCCATCATCAACGGCCAGGGTATATAGATAGTTATCTAGCTACAGACTGTATGCGAACTCGCTACCACATATGTCTTGTGGGTAGTCGTGATATATAAGCATATCAACCAATAATGACCAGTAAACAATAACAATCCTATCTAAGATTAAATTCTGCTAGTTACACTATGGTATAATCATATTGTACGTATGTAAACAATTAAGCATGAAGAACAAAGGACTACATACATATCAAATAGAATAAATATAAGGGCAAGTAACTAAGTATCAACTCAAGAAACAAATAGAGTGGAGTCATGGTAAACAAGTAAATGCTACCTAAGCAACATAAATAAAAGAAAAATCATACAGTAAGATTAAAGAAATTGTAGAGGTCAAAGAAGAATTACCCACCTCAACTATAGAATGTGCTTACTGTCTTCTAGTTAGAGGATCTAACTCGAGTTCAAATCCTACCCGTATAGATCATGAAGTCAATCTAAGTACTCAAGTAATCCTAATAATAAAGTTGAATCGATCTATTGTTTAATTCAAAGATTAATCCATTAATCCACCTATCCATTTGATCAATCTATTATCTAACTTATTAATCAATCAATTAATTTATTCAAACTATTATTCAATTAACTAATCAATTTTAGTTAATTTAATGGAACCCTAATCCTCTTAATTAATCACCCATTCATTAGTTAATCCATTTTAACAATGGGTTGAAACAGACTCTACTTACCTTTATCAATCAAGCCAAACCAAATTATCAAATTGATAACTAGTAATCCAAATTATTCAATTTGAATGATGCTTAACTTGATAATCAATATTACTATTACCTATCTGTTATCAACGATAGTCGGCTAACAGAACAAGCTCCACAGGAGAGAGTAGTGGGGAGGATAGTGACGATGGCAGTGTTTCATTCTTGGCGGCACAGCAGCAACAACTCTAAGTGGCGGCCGGGTCTTCGTGAAGACACGCGAGCAACAATGGCATGGGGTAAGATTGGATATCGACAGAACACCGGCTTCGATTGCTACTAGCGGAGGCATCTACTACAATGGAAGCTTGAGGTGGGGAAATAGAGAACCTGCGACCTCTGTTCTCAGTCAATGGTGAAGGAGGAAGGTAGTTGCTTCCTCATCTAATCGGGCGGATCTTGGCAACGATGAGGAGTTGTCAACCAACGACGGAGGTCTGGATTAGCGGAAACTCGAGCAACATATTAGTGAAGGATTTCTATCTCAGCCGTTTGAACAGAATGGCAGTCTTCGACACCCAACAATGGTGCCCGAGAGGGGAGGGATGGTCAGGTAGTGGGATTCGGCAGTGGGGAATCGAGGCGCCAGTGGTGGGGCTTATGAGCAGCCACCACAGCAACGGCCACAGGGGCATCGTGAGTGTGCAAAGAGGTTGGCAGCGCCAAACTTAGATATTGTAATTAAATTCAATTAGGTCAATATTAATAGTTTTAATTCCTATTATCTCCAATATCAAATAAAAATCTAATTTCAATCTCCTTAATTTATTTATTTATTAACAATTCCAATCCCTTTGGTATTATTTTCGAGATGGAAATCACAAAACTAGATATGGCATGCTTGCTAAACGAAAGATTATTAATACTCTCTACATGGATGATCATGTCTTAACTGCCTTAGATTTTAGGGATGATGTATATTGGATGGACCGCATTCTTGAACATGAAATTTCCTACCTACCTTAGAATCACCCTAGAGTTTTTAAGTTCTATTGAAGATAATATCTTGAATGGGGAGGGATGCAATGAAGGTCATATTACCTTGAGTCTGTTTAACAATGAACACCGCTTGAACGAGTAGTTTAACTCGATTTTTAAGTTACCATGGGGAAAGGAGAGGAGGGAACCCAATACTTTAAATGATCGTTATTTTTGGCCAGAGATTACTAAAGAAGGAAGGTATGATCCTTCTGAAGCACAAGCCACCGCCCTTTGAAACCTCTATTTTCGATATCTCTATTGTATTATGGCACACACTATTTTTTGTCATAGAGATAGCAACGGTGTAGTCCGTCAAAGTGAGTTGATGTTTTTATGAACCATGCTGCATAATGTTAATCATGATACTAGTTCACATCTAGCTAGACACCTCGCTAAGGTTTGGTAAAAACCTTGGCGAGGAACATTGTTATTGATGGACTCATCACACCAATTGCCGTAGCCCAAGACTATGAGTTGGCTGGACTCCAAGAGGCTGAGTAGCACCATCGTCGACATGGAAGTCTACATTACTATCAACAACACACTTAGAATAACATTTTCATAGATTTTATGTTTCTTTAATTTTTTTTTATTGTGCTTAATTTTTAAATTCTTTTTTTATAAGATTTCTCTACTTAGGAGAAATTAGAAATAAGAATCAATTTTTTAAACTACTACGTATCTATACTTCTGACTTGATTGATCAATTTACATATTTATACTGTTAGATTTCAATATAGCCTTTATCTTACTTGATTGAATTAGTTTAGCTTAATTTATTATTTTCGTTGTGCTAACTCTGATTAATTCATTTGGTATCAGAGCGAGTTGAGCTGATAAAAACTATGAAAGCTTAGATAATTATATGTTTAAGCTGAGTTTCCCTACTTGGTTACTTAGTGCTTCTAGTCAAGTGGAACTAGTAGAAATTATCTCACCTCACTCTAAATTAGTTAGACCAAGATTTTGTATTAAAATTAATTTAACTCTTGATTTTTAAAAAAAACTTTGTATAGGAAGCGACCATTACTCTGATACTCAAGAAGATTATATGTCTTACAACAACCTAGAAGCCAATTTTTAAAACTTTTGCTAAATTCACCTAAAACAAAACCTGAATCTAATCTAGATCAAAATCTGCGCTCAAATTAGGGACAAACAATTAAATTAATTAATAATCTGAGTCTTGCCCATACCCAAATCCAACCCCTAATTACAATCATACCAAACTCAAATCAAAATCATATATTATCCTAAGCCTTAATACAACTTGAATAAATTTACTCTTGAGATACATCTTTGCAAGAAGGATGTAGCACAACCCACCCAGCACTCTTCAACTATAAAAATTTTTCCAATTAAAAGAAAAAGATGGAAGACATTCTTAAAATTAATTCAGAATGTTGAGAAAGTATCTAAATGGAACCAACTTGTCAAGGGACACAAAAGGTGTACTATACAAGTTCGAATCATGTATAAGCAGCTTGAAAGAAGCAGCCCAATCAAATGCAAAAGCAAGTACCATAATTCTTTATGGTCTAACTCAAGCTCAACTTAAGAAAGTTGAACCATTTAAAGAACAAAAGAGTTTTGGGAAAAGCCAAGTGCTAAAAATGAAGATGGTAAATCAAAACAAATAAACTACACTGCTCTTATGGCTAAACCAAACTCCAAGGACTCAACAAACGAAGCTCAACCTAAGTCAAAATCCGAGCCTAAATTAGAACTCGAACCTAAGTTAGAATCCGAACAAAGAAAGTTAAAGGAAATTGAGTCAAATAACATCCTTTAAATTTGAATTTATTTATTTAGAAAACTTTGTATGTTGAAAATTCTTGGTCTAATTTACTTAGCATGAATAAGTTGTGCAATAGTAGCTATAAAACAAAATGTCTTTTAACTGAGTCATTGAAGAACCAAACTTGACCTTATTAGGAGATAAGAAAAAAGGCATATACACACTTAACCTAGCTTAAGTTTCATACAAATGTCTTATGACACACCAAGAGAATACTCTTGGATAAAATAAAAAATTAAGTTATAACCGGCTAGAACATCATCTAATTTCTAAAATAATAGCATCTATGTCCCAGGACTACGGTGCAATAGAAGAGTGTCACCCAGACATCTGTAGTCCCCAATTACAGCATATTTGTTAAAAAAAAATTTCCAAATGGAACACACAATCACGGGATATTGAACTTTTGAACCACTCACCACGAGTACTTTCTAATTTATCCTAACGATCGGTGGAAAATTTCCAAGGAGTCAAATCAGTATTACCTAGTTAAACATTTTTTTTAAAAAAAATAATAGTATTTATTCTATGAACAGTAATTTCACCAAGCCAAGCCAAGTGCAGCGCCGCGCCTTGTGCAACAGAGGAAAGCAACTCAGCTAACAGAAGCATAGCAGTTGGATTCTACTCGATTCCAAAGAAATGATAATGAAATTCTTACTCCTGGAGTGTTATCCTGGAAATGAACTCAGCTGCAGCAATCCAACGGAAGTCTGACAATACTTAGGTTAGCTAATAACTAAAGATAAGATTTCGGAGACTTGGAGAGTTTAGCTTCGATGCTCATCTGGTTGGGTCCCTATTGAGCAGCTAAATGACCAGCTTTCTATGGAGGAAAAAGAATGGCAATTCCACTATAAATGAGGTATATGTTAGTCACAGCACTTCCTGGAGAGCAAGATTCAACTCTCCTGCATCCTTTGCAATAGACCCTCCTCTTCTATCAAAAGCAAAACCAGCCAAAGTTTCATTTCGTTGATTCAAAAAAGCAAAGAAAAGAAAAGCAGACTCACCTCGTCAGGGAAGAAATACTATGCTTGACCTTTTCCAGCTCAATGAAGCAGAGATTGCACCTTTCCATCCTGGCATCAACCAAGAAAATGGAAGTAGAAGGCGAAAACTCTGGGTAGTCGTAGAATAGCTATAGAAGTTGTAAGAAGAAAAGGCAACTTGAAAACGAATGTAAACCTCTGTTCTGCTTGAAGATCAACACCAACAGATGGACCTGCCGATATGGTTGAATGGATTACAGGACTGAAAATCCTTACAAGCTTCAGCAGCATTTCTAGAGTGACACTTAAATGCCTATAGTAGAGAGCAAGAGCAAGCAATGTCAAATCATGTGAAATGAGAATCCTCACACTCAATTGTATATGAAATGACAAGCTTACATACTGTTGAAAGGCACTTGGATAATTTTGCTAAAAAAGGATGTGCATGCAAAACAATGTTATAAATATGATGTCAATATTACGTGAGACAACAATATGATGGCGGTAGTAAATTGTAATAATCATCTTTCGATAGCTCAAACTTCTCAAATAACCCCTTCAAATATTTTGAGAGAAAAAAAGAAGAAACAACCAAACAATAACCCCTCAAATATTTTAAGAAAACAGAAACAGAAGAATAAGTTGCAATAAGAGATTGCCAAAGTATGAGAAACACAAAGATAAGGGAAGTTTAATTGCATGAGAAGTCAATTTTCGCTTGACTCATTAACAGAAGAAGAGAACTGAAGATTAGAAATATGTCAGCTTTACCAAAATTTTCAGGAGGTTCATGATGCTTTGAAACAAAGCAAAAAATTTAAGGCAGAACACATTACTGGAACTGCTAGAAAACCTACCTATCCCTCTTACTTTCAAGAAGGCTTGTTAAAAGTGGCAGGAGAGAAGTGAAGATATCCAGAGTAATAACATCACTTTTATCTTTCAGAGAGCACAATACGTCAGCAGACACCTGCATTTATTATCACAATAGTTAAGATACTGGATCCTCCTTATCAGAAAGTGCTGAATTTGGGAGCATACACCATGATCAGACATTCTTTCAAGTGCACTGATGACACCTTTGACATCATTTCTTTCCCATAGCCGCTGAACTACCTGTGAATTGTAGAAAAACGCCATATACCAGATTGGTAAAATTTCACAAGGACAAAATCCCAAACAAAGACTCTACCCTTTAAAAAAAAACAAGGTCCTTTTGTAGAAGCTTCCTACCAAGGCCCCAGTAAATCAAATGAATAAAATACCTCCACAACAATGCACAAGAAGGTCCTTTACTAGAGAGTTTTAGAGTAGGGGGTCTTGTTTGGATGTTTTAGAAACAACATGGACATTATTCAGGGTTTTCCCCTTTCAAAAAATCGCATATGAGAAAATCTTTATATAAATTCAGTGAGGCAATAGGATCCTATATTTTTTTCCATGCTGCTCTTGGAGGCAGCTATGTTTCTTGGATTCAAGTAGAAATATCCAACATGGGTGTCCGCCACATCATATCCTCAGCAAGGTTATGTAGAGTCGACACTAATATGAGAGCTGAAACCAAAGAGTTGAAGTAATAGACAAGATACCAAAATCTTGAGTGCAACTCAAAACCAAATTCAGTTTCTACAAAATGAAAAACTGAACCTTAAAAGTAGAATAGCAGCATAACCAAGAAAAAATAAAACTATTTGAAGTAAATGCTGTTACTTGTATGGACAAAAAAAGGCAATTATCAATTGCATTTTATTAGTCAGAACACTCATTATCCACTTGGCTTATTAGCAAAGGGAGGATTACAATACAAATTAATTTGAGAAATTAAGGAGGGGGAATAGTTGTTATAGAAGCCAGAATTTATCTATTGAAGACCAAGAGAGAGCTCAATCCAACTCAAAATGTCAAGCCACTCTCTTAGGTGGAGAATCTCTTAATGTTTAATAATCCTTGTTTACAGGAAGTGAGACTAAAGGGTGAAATCTATCTCCTCTCACATCTACTCCTTTTAACATGCCCCCTTAGGCTCAACATCATTTTTCTTAGAGGTGAAGGTTTCACTTTGATACCGTGTCAAAGCCTAAGAGAGATATCAATATTAACCTAAATGCCAAGAAACTTAGGTTTCCTTAGGTGGAGGATTACTTTCTGTTAAGTATATTTAAGAAACCTTCATTCTCGAGATGTGAGACTAAAAATAGACCTTTTTGACATAAATATGATAATAGATTGCTATTTTCTGAGGCTTAGGCATTATGAAAAAACAGATCAATTTTATAACTAAAAGCATGTTAAATCTTAAGCAAGTAAACTCCAATTGTACAAAACAAACTCAAGAACTGCATTTGTCTCAATACAGAGTGTACTTTTTAGACTGTTTATCACTGTTGCAGTTAAGATATTCTCTGCCAACGAATTAATCAATTACATGATACAAGTTTTACCTGTAATTTGGTTAATCGAGATTGCATTGAGTTTAAGAATTGGTCATGACTCCTCAATATAATTTGTATAGAATCCTCATCAGAAACAGGTAGAGTTTCAATTTCAGTATTCTTCTTGTAACTTCTCTGATCAATAAAATAGAAGCTACAATATCAGGGGGTATTTAGAAGAGAATGCACATGATCGTAAGAAGAAAACAATCAAGCAGTAAAAAAAATAATCAAAGACAGAAAGGGAATAAATTGCTATAGCAATAGTGAATGAGATGGGTACTACTCAGATCTTTAGCTAATGAAGATGCTCAATTTATCAAGAATATCAACAAATCATTGGCAAGTGATATCATAATAGTTCCATTTTCAAAAGAGTACCCAAAACTAGACCAATGATGACAATGTAATAATAACTATTATATGAATACTCATAATAGTCACTTTTGGTATTTAAATGTGATCTATTGTTCTATAAAAAAGGATTCACCAAAGAGTACGAGGAGCGAGAAACAACTGTCTTCTCAGAAGCACTGCTTGATGTTGGATGATCATAGCTTGGAGAAGGTTCCATTCCTTCCCAGTTTATAAGTGACTTTGTTCTTCCTGCAAATGCTTAGAAAAATTATTATGGACCATTATTATTGTAAGGACCATTTAAGATAAGCAGGGAATATGTACCTCGTCGTGAAACACTAGAAGAGAATGTTTCCTTTGGTTTATGGACTAAATAACACAAAGAAGTACTGTCAGTATGCATCATAATATTGGAGCCACTCAGTACAAATTTAACATACAAACTGCTTATCATAACAGAATTACATGTCAGCATCCAAAAGAAATAATGACTTCTTATTGATAATGAAAAAACAAAATAAAGAACAAAAAATACAAGTTAAGAACTTCATCAATGTTATATTAAGAGTAAAACACTGGCAAACATTGAAATATCATCATAATGTTTTAGTTGACAAAAACTCTGATTGACTAAGATGGCCAGTAAATGAAATATGTTATTTATAAGCTCAGGTCAATTCAATTAGGCCCTGATTAAATTCTAGGCCATAACATAGTAAAGATTACACTACCATTTATGGAAGCAACTAAAATTGCCCTGAAGGAATTATCCAGAGGCACCAATGCAACACAAAAGCATTAGTAAACCCACCTGTTACTATTTGATACTGGGCATTACAGAAATAAACAAGACATGTTATTTAGGCAGCTAATTGAGGATCAAATTATAGAATTATCAAACCAAAGTAATAATATCACCTTCACCCATTAGAACGTTGAGTTCCTTTCCTTAATTTTCTTTTATAGCATTCGGTACACAACATGTTCTTGATGATTACTTAAATTTTGTAATGAATTATAACTAAACACTTCATACCCCCACATATGTTGATATTCTGATAATGTCAATGTCTTTCCTTTCTATTTTGCATAGTGTAAGCCCATACCCACATCAAAGTTTAAGGAAAATTTTCCTTGTTCCATAGAATTTTTTTGAACTAAATGTTTTAGTAAACTTTTCAAACTGTGCAATAATTTTATATTCAACCAATTAGTGAGGATTCCATATCACAGAGTAAGAAATAAAAAAAGCTAGCATGCTGATTAGCAGCAAGTACAAAGATTGCATGACAAATAGGCATGTACAAATTCAAAACTGTTAATTCCAGAACCACTAATTTTACATGGTTCGTGTTTTTAAACTCTATCTTGTGCTTGAACACAAATACCATTGCCATTAATAGAACACCATACACAATTAATAGGAAAATAATCAATCTGCATTCATGGAGGTTTCACTTACAAATTAATGCAATTTTTCTAAATTTATTATATTCACTCATTTTCCTAGAGGAAGTCACTTATGGACTTTATAATCAGCCATAGCACAAACACTTGCAGACATGAATAATTTGTGCAGAAACGTGAATAATTTCAAAATCCTCATTCACCAGTTGAATCACATACCAAGATGAAGTTTGATTCAAGTCTAAACTTGGTGATTAAAGCAGAAAATTATATACTATAGCAGGGATCGTGGAAATGAAGGTAGAACTGTGTGCCATATGGAACTGTCTATACTACTTGTGTCTACTTTGAGCAGTTAAATAAGGAAATTTCATGCTAGATCTGCTGATCCAGAGAAAGTTCCAAGTAACCAATTAAAATCTGAAACAGCAAGTTGAAACTTAAAATCTATGCAACTCGACTTCTTGGGAGACAAGATGCGGCAAATATACAGGATGCAATACCTGGCAGATCTTCACTTGCTGATATTTTAATGGAAACAGCTCCACTGACAGTCCTGACAATGGTTCTGACAACTTTTTCAACTTATGTGAGATTTTGCAGTCCACAACTTTTCACAATTGATACATCTAGACACCATGGTATACAATAGCGAGTTGTGCCAGTTGGCACAATTGAATTTACCATTCTACCCGCTTATGGACATGGTACAACACAAATTCGCAGCTCGCAGCAGCTTTTTTTTGTTTGTTTTTGAAATTTTTTAAATTAGTAATTCCAATTTCTATCTTATTCCTTTCCCTTTCTTAATTTTTTTCCCTTCCGCTAACTTTTTTCCTCCTACATTATTTTTTTTTCCTCCATCTGTCCACCATGAGGGTAAAAATACAAAGAAAAAACTTCTTTACCTCTTTAAAAGAGGATGATTAATTTTTTTCCCCTCCTTCATCCATCCACGAGATAAATAAAAATAAAACAAAAAGGTTTTAAAGGATTTTGTTTTCCCTCCATATATTCACGAGGTAAACAAGGAAGAAAAACACATACAGATGGAGAAAATAAACTTTTAGAAACGTTAAAAAATAAATATAATACAATTTCTAATCTTATAAAATATACTGTTATGAATTAAATTATTGCATGTATAAATTTGATTTCATTTTAAATTGATCAAAATAAATCCAAATTAAATCTAATTTAAACCTACTTGATCTTGCCATATCTACTTGTTACTTGTTAGACTTCAGCTGAATTAACTTTTATTCAATAAGCATCAAACATTTCATTAGATAATATCAAAACTTGAATTTAACATTCAACATCTCAAATATATCTTAATAGTAAGCATCTATAACAATCAAATATTAATAAAAATATTTTTTAATTAATATATTTAAATTAAAAAAAGAACCAAAACTATATTGGCATAGCACGATAGTATCGAAACCAACTCAAAATTTTAAGACTTGTGAGACACGCACTAGAGGAAGAAGATGAGTGTTCCCCTAGCTTCATAAAGTAAGCTGCCTTCCTCCTATTTCTTGATTCCTTCCTTTAGTGGCATGTTGGCACAACAATGTCATTATAACATTCCAATTGAGAAGGATACCCTAACTTGGAATGATGCATTAAACCTTGGCTGAAATCATTTAGATAGAAGAGTAGGTTTGGCCTCTCTCATAGAGGGGGAAAAAAATAGTCTTAATTTGGCCTTCTTTTAGGTATTGTATGTCTATGCTACATTTATATAATCAGTAGTTGATCAACTAGGCCAAAACCCTCAATTTTGATAGTATCATATACGTAAGATCAGGATTGAGATAACAATAATTCTAAACTTAAAAACATTAAAAAGGGTACAAACAAAAATAAATTTGTTTGATATAAGACATCTCAAAGACATGAAAGAGCATTACTTCCACGGATTAAATGATTCAATAATCAAGTATAACTCTAAAAAAATAAGGACATTCAAAATATTGATAACAAAAATTACTATTATAAATTTTAATTAGTTCAAAAACGTTAGTATAATTAACAAATTCAAAATTCTATTGCCTAGTTAAGCACTATTTATCATTTAATACCAAATAAATAAATAACTAGTCAGCAACACTAACAAAAATATGTAGTTAAAAACTAAGGTAGCGTTTGGCTCACTCCAAAGAATCGGAATGGGAATGGATATCATAATATTATGGAATGGGAATGGATATGAGCTTAAGTATCATTCTTAAAAATAATGTTTGGTTAGTTAGAATATTTTCAATCGAAATGAACCTAAATTTCTTTTTTTACCCTTAGAGGAAAATAAGAGAAAAAATTAGATGTGAGAGAAAGTTGAATGTGAGAAAAAAATATGAGAGAGTATGATGAGAGAGAAAGTATGATGCGAAAAAATATAGAGAGAGAAAGTATAGTGAGAGAAAATGAGGAGAGAGAGCGTGATAGGAGAGATTGAGAAGAGAAAAAGTATGATGAGAGAGAAAGTGTGCTGAGAGAGAAAATATTATGGGAAAAAAAGAAGAGAAGGAAAGTGTGATAAGAGAAAATGAGGAAAGATTGAGAAGAGAGAAAGTATGATGAGAGAGAATGATGATAGAGAAAGTGTGCTGAGAGGGAAAATGTGATGAGAGAAAATGAGGAGAGAGAGTGTGATGGAGAGAATAAAGAGAGGGGAAGTGTGATGAGAGAAAATGAGGAGAGAGAGTATGATAGGAGAGATTGAGAAGAGAGAAAGTATGATGAGAGAGAAAGTGTGATGGAAGAGAATGAAGAGAGAGAAAATGAGAAGAGAGTGGGTGATGAGAGAGAATACAAGGAGATAATGGTAGAGAATGTATGATGAGAGAGAATGAGGAGAGAGAAAGTGATATGAAAGAAAAATTGAACAAATATATTAAGAGTATTTTTATCCAAAACTTAATTTTCATTCCCATTCCTATCAAAACCCAGGGGAAGAGGTGGGTTTCATCAATATTCAAGTTTTTGGATTTCATTCTAAAATCTTGATTCCATTCCCATCAACCAAACACAAGATTTGGAAATGAATTCATTCCCTCATTCCCAAACCCTTAAACCAAACACCACCTAATAGTGTTATAACCTCAAATTGAAATAAGGTTTCAATTCGTTGAATAAGCTTAAAGTATCCGTAAAATTGCATTTATAGTTCAATTCTATTTGTTTAAAACGGAGTAGGAGAAAGCATCTGAAGGAAGGAGGTAACAACATTGCTAAATGGTTTAAATTCAGTTGTTGATCTCTTTCAATTATATTAATAATGATCTTATTACAAATTTGGAGACCACAGTATTGATCTGGTTAGGGCTTTATCATCTGTTATTGTTTCTCAAATCTATATAGTGATCCATATTCAGAACACTACTGTTGGAGTTGTATTGTAGATAAATGTTGGATTCATTAATCCATGGGCTTTATTTTGTAAGTTATTCAGTGGTTTTGCTGCGTTGTTCTAGCTTCTGAATCTGTTGAGCAATAAAACATGTTAGGAATTTCTAAATTTGCAGTATAAGCATTATGATACATTGGATTCAAGTCTAAAAAGATATTTGGATCAAAGTTCTATTTTATTATTCTGCTTTTGCAGTTCCATGATGATTAGCTGTTGGCACAAATTCATGAGTGTCATAGGCTCATAGCTTCCTTGGTTGAGTGATCATTGATCAAAATTGCATTTGTTCATTGATACATTAGTTCAATAATCAACCTATGATATATCAATTTGATAATTAGCCTAGATTGACTTATCATATATCAGTGTAATAATAGTGAAACATTCCCAGAGTTTATGCTCTTTAACTAATTTAGATAATTGAAAAAATAGGTCATAGACCTTTACCAAAAGGTCAAAGTTTAATGTGGTGAATTTGTCCAAAATAACAGCATGGACATCTTTCTTACAAATGTGCAAATCAGCCATATATTAACTAGATTTGACCATTTTTTCTAAAAAAACACCAATATGATCAAATTTTTAATTGATTTCCTCCCATGTCCAATAAAATCCACCTTATCTAACCAGTTTCTTTAAATGTCAAGCTTCTTATACCTTCAAAGATTCTCCCTTTAACACTTAATCTCACACAAAAGAGAGCGTCAAAATTTGTTTAGATCCAACTCAACAGTTCCATACCAATTCAACCCAGATTGCAAATCATCAATGCTAAATTTTTACCATTGAAATTCTCTTCAGTACTTAGCTCTATGCCAAGATTTACAAAGTACTATTTACACTCATAATCACCAAATACACTAGTAGTATAGTTCATCCCAAGAGGAAATACAAAATAATACAGACAAATGACAATGTGTTGCGTTAGAATATCCTATAAGGAACAACACATCCAATAACAAATCTCGATAAGTTGATAATCCAACAAAACATGATGAGGTTATAAAGTGCAAAATTAAGAACGAAAAATGGATAGCTGATTTAACTACAAACTTAAAGAATCAGACTTACAGTTTTCCTGATCAAAGTGCAAATGTGGCTCTCTGAATGAATTGGATCTGATCCTTCCTTTAACCATGTGTTTAGCACCATCCAGATTTTTTTCTTCGACTGTCAAATGAGTTCCAGCATTGCCAGAAGAAACAGAAGTTTGGTCCAAAAGTTCATTTTGTTCAATATTTCTACTACCCAAAAATCCAGATTGAATGGATATATCTATTTTATCAGAATTCTGTCTGATGTTTGATACCTTCCAAAATTCAGTAAATTTTGCTTGGATATCAAATGACATTGTTCTACCAATCCCAGAGTCATTGATAGAATCAGAAGGCAACTCTATCCTCATGCTAGTTCTTGGAACAATCACAGGTACTAAATCTGCTCTGTTGGTCTGAAGGTTGGATGTAGACTGAACTTTTGATAAACTTCTTTTTACAGATGAAGCAGCAAATTCTGGTGCCGTCACAGGTGCTCTCATGCTAGCACATGCCCCGCTCCTTTGAGGGGTACCAGGAAGATTGGCTGTTGCTTTAGATATAAAGCATAACAGAAAACTTTTCAAGTCTCATACTTTTTCAAAAGCATGAAATGAAAAATGCAGTAAAAATTATTCTAATAACCTACCTGGTAATAAATTCGTCTCCTTAGAATTTGTTTCAGAACTCTGTAATATTGATAGCCTCCTCATACTAGACTTTATGTTACCAGCTTGGATAGATGGATTACCAACCGATGTAGACTTTTGGCTTGAATTACCATTTGATCTAGAGCTAGCAACAACAGCATATGGTTCAATGCGCTGCAATTCATAACACCAGCTAATATTAAATTTTGTATGGACATATTTAGTGGCCATGCTCAATGTCTTTCCAATGAGAAAAAAAACTAGTCTTAGACATATAGAATGAGTTAGAACACGCACAGAGAGGTCCACAACCCATACTCCAACACAACTTTGATTGTATGAACATCCAAGAAGTTTTCCCTCATGAATATTCATATCTGATAATCTAGACCATCCCACATCCACATTATCATGGCACACTATTGGTTCCCAGGAAAATACCTAGACAAAATTGGTATTAGTACTTTTTGTGAAAGGTGTCATTAGAAAAATGAAGTAATTGAGTCTACCTTCAGACTTTCATGCAAACCACATAGCAATGTTCTCCCATCCGGATTAAATGTCATCGAACGTATACCGGAAGCCTGGAGGCAATTTGAACAAGTGAACCACACAAAATAAAACTGTTCAAGTATTCAGAACCATAACTCAATGTGGAGCTTCCACCAGCTTCATTATAATCCGGTCAGAAACCAAGGTCAAAAGTCTTTGAATATCCAAATAAACTTCTTTAAGGAAATTTGGACAAACTTAGAGTATGTTGACTGGTGAAACAAATATGACCAAAACAATGAGATACCAAATGAAATAGAGAATGCAGAAAATGATTTAAAATTATAACTAGCATCATGTTTGGTCAAGATCATAGAACAACTAAGAAGAGAGAAATGCTCATGTTCCTTCATGACTCCAGTAATCAAAGTGAAGAAGTGAGAAACAGCATAACAGTTTCGGAAAAAATAAAGGTAAAAAAGTAATAACCTGTAAGATGAATTCTTGCAATCACATGTGATGTCAGCAATTAATGTTACATCATGTTACTTGTGTCATAAACAAGCCATGCCATTCGACATCAATATAAAATCATGAAAAAAATATGACCTGTTTTTTTTTAATTCTAGAAGAAGGCAAACTATGTGATGTTAAAAGTTGCTAATTCTAAAATAAGTTAATTTATTAATAAATGGGTCAACTTCAGCAATGTTTCCATATTTGTGCCTTACAGTATCAATTCTAGATTTCATTGCAATTTCTGTTGCAGTGTCACATTCAAATATTGACAAGCCCAAAATTGGTGAAATTTTATAATGAAGCACTAAAAATCACACCGTAAATATTTGAACAACTCATCTCTCTAACAAGAAAAAATATTATTAAAATAGACAATAATCTAATACATGGGATCATAGCCTTTTGTAGACTTAAAACAAGACCAAATTGTCAAAAAAAGTTGTTATACTAAAAATCATAACCAATTAAAAGGCTTAATTTATCTTTAAAAAATATTTTTAAAAAACTATTAACACCATTTAAAAACTTAAAAACATCAAAAAAAATAAAATCTAAAATTTGATATGCAATTTCTAAATTAATCCATGATTTTTAATTGTGCCACGTTCTCCAACCAAGAAAAATTTTACTCCAAGCAAGTTATATGCCATTTTCTTTAGTTGTTTTGAGGCATAAGTTGTGATGAACTTTGAGCATGGTATTGTCCAATATATTTTCTTTGGTTGTCTCTCCAATGAGTGAGGAACTGGTGAATCTTCAACTTTTCTTTGTTGTCAAGATGCAAACACCCCTTCCAACTAGTAAGAAATAGTTATATCTTCTATCTTATCCTAATTCTTGATGAATTAAACTATATTTTAGTTTTCTTTTTTTTTTCAATTGGCATTTTCCAATGAGAACTCCGCTCATAGCAAAGAAACTTTAGCACATCCAATCCCAAGCCTGAATAAAGGAGAAGAAATGTGTTAGATTGTTCGCCAACATAGGCAAATATTATCTATGGATTAATCAAACTTTGGACTAATGCTTGGTTGTTCCCTAAAAGGAACGTATTGCTAGATCAGACTACAACATCTCGACAAGAAGCACTACATCTTCATGAAAACTTGAGTGTAGTGTCATATATGTAAGAATTTTCATACCCTAGTTAGGATAAGAACACATTATAACTAATATCAATTGTCTTAGATTTGGAGTATGGAAAGAACGCTCACTAGCAAAGCAATAGAGGTAAAGAATACAATGATTATGAAAAAAATTAATATTTTGTGTTTACAAAAGACAAAATGAGTAGGGGAGAAGACAAAAATGAAAAAAAAAAAAAAAATCTAGTTTTAAGTTATGGTACATAGGAAAGAGTAAAACAAAAAATAGACTAAGGATTATTGTATATAGTTTATTAAGGGACAAAGAAGTAGGCGCAGTTAGGGATATGAAATTTTAACTCCATATCATAGTTCAAGAGTACAGAGAATGATCTATAGTGGCTACTTATGACTAACACAACATCAGATCAGAATACACCCCTAAAGACTTGTATACATGTATACTCACACTCCTAAATATCCTCTCAACATTCAATTGCTCACTCTCAAAGATACATTTATTTCTAGCTCTCCATACATGTGTATTAACGAAAACAATGCCAAATACTGAGCCTTCATTAATATCCTATTCCCACAATAACATCTCCCAAACACCCATAGAGCTCGTCTGAAAGAGATCCATCTGAAAGTGGACATCTCCTGTCGCATATGGAGTCAGCCTCTAACCCTCCATAACTCAACACAATGGAAAAATTATTGGACCAAATGATATTCCGATGAAGGTATGGAAGTAGACATAAGGTATTGAATAACTAACAATTATTTAACATGATATTGAAAACGTAAAAAAATGTTCGATCAATGGCATGCAAGAACTCTAGTTCCTTTATAAAAAAATAAGGATACAAAATATACAAACTATAGGTGTATTAAACTGTCATACCGTAAAACTTTAAGAAAGAGTAATAGAAAAAAATTAAGAAAGGAGACCACGAAAATCAATTTGGATTTATGCTTGGAAGGTCGATAATAGAAGCTATACATCTTCTTTGGCATCTAATTGAAAAATATTGGAGCAAAAACAAAATATGCACATGGTATTTGACTTAGAAAAAGCTTATGATAGAGTCCAAGAGAAATTATATGAAGAATTCTAAAAAAGAGAAGTGTTAGCATAACATATATTGAACTAATTAAGAATATGTATTGAGAATGTAATGACCAGAGTGAAGACTTCAGGCGAATTAACTGAAATATTTACAATAAAAATAGGGTTACATCAAGGATCAGTTCTAAGTCCTATCTTTTACACTAATTATGGACAAATTCACTAGGCATATTCATTGTAGCAAAAGGTGATTATGCTCATAATAGGCGCCCCTCACAGTCGTCCCCAGGTTATGTGAAGGGAGCAAAATCACTAGACACATTCAGTGTCATAATATATGTTGTTTGCAGATGATATTGTTTTGGTAGATGAGACACGTGAAGAGTAAATGCTAAACTAGAATCTTGACGGAAAACACTAGAAGTGAAAGATTTTAAGCTTAGTAGGGTTAATACATAATATATGAAATTTAAATTTAGCAATATTAGGCGTAATAAGACAATTGTTAAGATATGAGATGACAAGTTATCTAGAATGAGCTTTAAATATTTAAGATCATTTTTGCAAAATAATAGAGGGATTAAGAAAGATGTCTTTGGATGAGAGTGTCGGGTGTTTTATATGATCATAAAGTACTTCTAAAACTAGTTTTACAAAATTACGGTTAGATCTACTATGTTATATGACATTGAATATTAGGTTATGACTCGAGAGCAGAAGATGAGAGTTGCAAAGATGAGGATATTAAAGTAAATGTATGGATATGCGAGGATGCGCAGAATAAGAAATAAGAACATTAGAGAGAAAGACGGAGTTGCATCTATTAAGGAAAATTCCAAAAGACACATTTAAGATGGTACGGATATATACTTAGACACAAATAAATGCTCTACTTAGCTGATGTGAAACTATGATAAATACGCACATCATCTGAGGAAGACTAAAAAAGACTTAGTTAGCAATAATAAAACAAGATAAAATTTATTTAAATATAGATGATGATATAGTATGGGATAGAAGTCAATGACGTAAAAGGATCCATACAGCCAACCCCACCTAGTGGGATAAGGCTTAGTTGTTGTTGTAGTATATAGAATATAAGCAAGATGGTTGAAATAAAGGGTGTCATGTGTTCTTCGTGATTGAAGGTATTTTTAAAACTTAAAACAAAGTTTTACAAAATGACAGTTATACCTGCTATATTATATAGAGTTAAATGTTGGGCTATGAATCGAGCACATGAGTGAAAGATAAGAATCATAGTAATGGGATGTTAAGGTAAATGTGCAAACATACGAGAATAAACAGCATAAGAAATGAGAACATTAGAAGAAAATTAAGGTTGCGCCTATTAAAGAAAAGCTTCGAAGACATGTTTAAGATAATATGGGCATGTACTTGGGTGACCAATAAATGTCAATTGAGCGAGGTGAGACAAATATGCACCTTCATCAAGGAAGAGAAACCAAAAAAGGCTTAGTTAGCAATGATAGAATAAGATAAATTTCATTTAAATATATATGATGATATAATGAGAATTCACTCGATGGGATAAATGATTAGTTGTTGTTATTGTTGGCCTTTTCCAATGAGTAATAAAATAGTATGAGTGATCTAGAACTAAATACCTACTTTGTGGCTCTTCTATGACAAAATGAAGATGTAATGATAAAGGCTCAAATATCTCTCACTAGTTTAACTTACTCTCTAGTTTAAAATCTAAGCTAAAATTTACATAACTTGGTAAATTAGATAAGTACTAAAATTAAATTTCCTCATTTATGGTGTAATGAGTGCTTCTAGGACGCAACTATAAGCCAAATTTAAGTTTATGCATGAAAGAGAGCAATCTATCATCTAGTTAGTTATTTTATAATAACCATTGTTATTTTATACAATTTCTTTGCTAATCCATGTATTAAATACATACAGTATAAGTACAACTCTCAGTTTAGAGGATAAAAGTAGGCAAATAGCTCTCAGTTTGCTAATCCATGTATTATAACCATTGTTATAATAACCTTTAAGTTCACCCATACACTTGTACAGCTCTCACACTCAATTCAAGTTTTAATTGATTTTTCAAATTTTAAATTGATGCTATGCATTCTTGTTTCATTATTCTTGTTTTGCTACATTTCCTCGTTTTGTCTTTCAGGATGTATGACAGTATTGCAATTTATGAGAATTTATTCTAATTAGCAGTATGTTGAATGTCCTTTGAAGGAGACAAATTAACAAGAAGTTCTAAAATTACAACATCAAAAGGCTCACTTAAGGTGTCAGTTGAGGACCTTTAAGTCAAAAAGTATCTTCTATAATCAAGTCATCAGCAAAGTCTTTTATGGTCAAATCAATGGGAGAATCTTTTATGTTAAATTAATTGAAGAATTTTTTGGTTAAATTAATTGAAGAAATTTTTTTAGGTTAAATCTTGTAGTTCAATTATAGTGATGTGGCGATAAAGGGGGCCCACCAAGCGTAGGTCAAAGGCGGAGACAGCAACCGACGTGGAAGTGAAAGTCAAGGTGGTCAACGGTGGTCAGTGGTGGTCAACAATCCTACCAAAGATGGCCGAACAGAAATCGACGCCAACTGTCGATCGGGCATGAAGTGTCTGATCGACTATGTGGCTTGTCTGAGCAGAACGCTCGTCCGGCCAGGAGCAATACGACAAGAACATCAGATGCTCATTACGGATCGGAGGAATGTTAAGGTGAGTGGAGCGCTTGTTTGATTGGGCGGAAACAATCTACTGAACCAAGTCACTGCGGGGAAAAGCAGCAGAGGTCGACCGAGCGGAGGAGTCCCGACCGAGCGGCTATCGAACAGTGGGGTCATTCCCATATCTCTTAATATCTCTTTGGGAGGTAATGTCGCTGACAACAGGGCATGGTCAATAGACAAATCATATGACTGAAGCTTCTACTATCTCATCGGGGATTTGCATGTCTTGTTAAGGTATGGTGTCAAAGATACTTTTCTGACACGCCTTTTCATAGGACGGTTGGGAAAGTGTGCCCGCACCTTGAGGAGCATGCACATCGCTCACTAGGCCATTATATAAAGGGCGTCTATATACCGGCAGAGGTATGTGCTATTCACTATTCACGTTTGTGCTTTCACTGTTGCTCCGTTTTCTACTATTCTGGTGATTGACTTGAGCATCGGAGGGCCAACGCCGAGGACCTAGCCCAACATTGACGTTTCCTGAGTTGTAGAGTGGGGCAGAGTCTTCAAGCGGTCAACCAAGGAGCCACATCCCCAATTAGCCTTCTTCACGATTTTCGGACAGAATCATATTGACATCGTGTGGGAACGTAGCCTGTATTCAAAACGTAGAGATAGAGGACACTGGACAACTCACGATGGTGACACTGACGCAGGAGGAATTGGATATACTGATACAAGTCGAGCGGCCAAATTGCTGGAGCAGCAACAACGGGCGATAGCCGAGCAACACGTAAATAAACTCGCGACGTTAGCAGCGGGACAGCAAGCTGGATATAAAGATCGAGCGGAGAACATATCCGTTTGGGGGAAGAATAAGAAATCAACCGGCACGTACGAGGATGCGCCGAATGCGTCGATCCCCTTTCATCAGGCGTTGTTCTAGACTCCATCGGAGGAACAAGGCCGAGCGAACAGGGAGCCAGGATCCTCTTCAGACGACACGTCCGTCCGGGATGCGTGGAAAGGAAAAGCACTAAGAAACGATGATTCACCCGAACGGATCAACCAGCAATTCTCTCAGGGGATTCAGGACGACCCACTACCGCGACATTATACCCCATTGACGATCGAGTAATATGATGGAACGACTGATCTGATCACATTCGACAACACAGTCATGCTCTATCAGTACACCGATGGAGTAAAATGTCGGGTCTTTCTAACCACCCTTTCTTGATCAGCACAACGGTGGTTCAAGCGACTGTCGATCAGATCAATCCACAACTTCAAAGACTTCCCAGCGGCGACTATATTCCCTTGAGTCAACGAAATCAACAGCCAGAAGCGGCTATAAACATGAGAGTCTACGCAATCAACAATCGAGCGACGACTATAAACCCTTGAGTCGACGAAATCAACAGTCGAGCGGCGGGCTATAAACCGAGGGAGTCCATACAATCAACAGTTGAGCGACGACTATAAACCATTAAGTCGACGAAATCAACAGTCGAGCGGCAGTTATAAACCCGGAAGTCTACGCAATCAACAGTCGAGCGGTGACTATAAACCCGAGGTCAAAAGTTGAGTGGCAGCTATAAACTTGTGAGTCAATGAATCAACAATCGAGCGACAACTATAAACCCTGGGTCAAAAGTCGAGTGGTGACTATAAATCCTTGAGTCGACAAAATCAACAACCGAGTGGTGGCTATAAATCCGAGAGTGTATGCAATTTACAGTCAACCGGTGACTATAAACCCTTGAGTCGACAAAATCAACAGTCGAGCGGCGGCTATACACTCGAGAGTCTAGACCAACAACAGTCAAGCGGCGACTATAAATCCTTGAGTCACAAAAATAACAGCCGAGCGGCGGTTATAAACCCGAGACTCTACGCCAACAACACTCGAGTGACAACTATAAACCCTTGAGTCTACAAATCAACAGGCGACTATAAATCCTTGAGTCTATGAATCAAAAGTCGAGCGACGACTATAAACCCATAAGTCGACGAATGCACCAGTTGAGCGGCGGCTAAAACTCGAGAGTTGGCACCATAACAGTCGAGCGACGGCTATAAAACCTATTGAACGTCATAAAAACACAAATGTTGGATGCTCACAATCCGACCGGGTGTAACATAAGAGGGCGAAAGAGGGATCTTCGCATGAAAACGTCCGAATTAGAAGACGTCTGACCCGATCGAGCCGAGTGCCAATGCTTATCTTCTATAGCGATGTGTCGTTCAGCCGCTGCTTGGGAGTTTCGAAATATGGCACGAGTTAACCGTGTTAAATAAAGCACGATAAATCGCCCAAGCAAAGACATAATGAATCGTACTCAGAAAACCTCGGGAAGGAAACTCTATACACAGTCAAGTGGGAGGAAAATGACTTGGACAAACTTAAGCAATTAGTGCAACATACCCTACCAGCCGAACGAAAGAACATTGACTCGTACTCCAAAATTTTTACAAAAACTCAAAAGGAGGGCGAAAAGCTGACAAAAAATAGGAGAAAAACTACTCCAGATCTGCAACAGCTTCCTCAAGGAGTGAAGCCACGAGCTCATCCTTTCAAACGGATTTAACGGAAATGTCGGCCGATAAGTGGTCATCGTCCTTTAGCTGTTGGACGGTGCCCGCTATGCCCAAATCAAATAGTCACAGAATCCAATCGGAGAAGAGCTGGTTGAAGCCCTCCGAGCGGAGGTATTTGGCTCGGAAGTCCTCAAGTCGAGCAGGCTCATCCTCCTTATACTTGGCCAGTTGGACCTTGGACGCCTTCAGCTCAGCCTGCAGAGACTTCAGCTCAGCTTCTTAATCGGCAATGCCCTGCGTTGGGCGTCCTACCAAGTTTAAGCCAAGGGACCCTGAATGTGGATCGTGTGCTCAAGCGCCCAGGGCATGTCATCATCAGGGGAATGCCAAGTGTCAGTGGGCAGGCGGATCAAAGCGGAGATGTGTCGTTGGTCAACCGGATCGTGGGGCTCTAAAGTTGCCTGGCCCTACGAGTTGGACTTCGAGGGACGAATGGTGGAAACTAGGGTCTCCAGACTTGCAGGTGGTGGAAAGAAGGATACCGGATATGCCAAAATGGGGTCGGTCGGCAGTTCCAAAATTGATGGAGTCCGATCGGATGACGAGGGTGTTGGTAAGACGGTCGTCCTCTCGGGAACGGCGGAAGACAAGCTCTCGCCCCGCTCAGACGGAGACCGAGAAGTAGGCACTTCCATCGGCGCAGGTGTCGAGGTGCCCGAGCAGGAGGTCCCCTCTGAGCGGAGCCTTTTCCTCCTCTGTCTCTAAAGCAGCGATTTGCCTGAACCTACCGAGTCTGTCGGTTGCGACTCAGGAGGCAGGCACGGCCACCGGGACCATGGTGGGTTGCACAAATGGAAGCTCACCAGTATTAGCGACCGCACTACTTCCAGCCGCTCGGCTCGTCTCATTAGTCCGATCCGCTGAGCTGCCGATCGGCGCGAGCCCATGATTTTCTAGCTCAGCGACGCCACGAGCGTTGATCTCAGTGGTAGAGAGTTTGCTCTTGCCGTTGAGTAAGGACTTCAACATGACTTCGGCTGTAAAAACAGAAGTAAAATCAGTTAGATTTTAAGGCGACAGAGGAAGAAACAGTTTACCTAGTAAGCCAAGCAGCCTTAAGAGATGGGGACTCAATCCAAAAACGTATAGAACGCCTTCATGTAGTAGCTTGTGTATATGATATTTCTGATCAGCTAGATGAGCGACCGCCTCTAGGTAAGTCGGCTCCTAGCGATACTTGCGCAGAGCGGGAGGCCTCATCAGCTCCATCTGCCAGCCGGTCTGGAATGATGGTCGCTTGGGAAGGCGAACAAAAAAAAGCAATGCTCCTTCAAGTGTTTGTTAGAAGAAGATATCTTATCAAAGAACACAGAGCCCACTCGGGCCTATAACAAAAAGTCCCCACCTCGGAAAGTTTGGGGTAATAAAAATAATGAAAAATACGAGGGACGAGCGGGATGCCGTATAGGCGAAATAAGATTACTACCCCACATAGGAGCCTAAAGGAGTTAGGCACTAACTAGGGTACAAACAAAAGAAGGGGTGGATCGAGAAGCGCAAATCGACCAAAAACTGGTCCTTAAAAAAAGTAAGGTAGTCATCCGGCGACATATATGGTCGATCATGTGCAGTGAGGATGATTATCTGATGGTCATCAGGAATGTGGTAGGATATTTACATTTGCAATATCTCGTCACCATTAAAGTCGGACTCGGTGGATGTATACTACAGTCCGATGACTGGCGGAGGAGGAGAAGTGGCGGCCATGGAGAAAAGCAAGAAATAAAAACAGAATGTCGACGAAAATCAAGGAGCAAACGGAGGGGGGAGAAAGAGCTTACTGCGGAATATCGATGGCGAAAAACGAGGAAGAAGGAGGACGACAAAGAGCTTGTGCGATGGAGAGGAGATGCGGTGCAAGAGAAGTACGACGGTGAAAAAGGGCTTATAAACCTAGGGGAAGGTCGCTCTGGGCTGTCCGATGAAGGGTTACGCAAAACAAGGCCGAGATCTGATAGTTGAATTCAAAGCGACGCTTGTCACATCAGTCGCAGATATCCGTCTGTCACATCAAGCGTGCAGTGGCAGAGATCGAGACACATGGCAACTGGCGATAGGGAAGCATTAATGGGGCTTAATTAAAAGTCATGGGCAGCGTGCTCAGCCATAATGACTAGAGATTTGCACAGTCTTCCAGAAATCGGGAGGGCGTCAGCAACCAATAAAAGGCGTGCATCTACGGAAACGAAGAGAAATGGAAAAATTGTTAAGCGTCGCCGCCAACTATCCCAACCGGCACATATCTCTAACTAATTAATAGTCGAGCGATAGCTTTAAACTCAGGTATGTAAAGTATAGCCGAGCGGCGACTTTAAACTTAGGTGTGTAAAGGATAGCCGAGCGGCAGCTTTAAACTCAGGTGTGTAAAGGATAGCTGAGCGACAGCTCTAAACCTAGGAATGTAAATGATAGCCGAGCAGCGGCTCTAAACCCAGGTGTATATAATGATAGCCGAAACCTAGGGATATAAATGATAGCCGAGCAACGGCTCTAAAGTCAGGTGCGAAATTAATTAGCCGAGCGACGACTTTAAATCGGCTTCAATGTTCACCATATCCGAGTTGCGGCTCTAAGCTCAAGTCAGTAAGATAAAGCAGAACGGCGACTATAAAGATGATATGAGCCGATCGAAAGCTCGGAAACATAGAATGCCCGATCAAGGGAAAGTCATTGAAGACACTACTTACTTGTCCAGTCAGTCGAACTTATAGCCTCCTTCGACTAGACTTGATGTGGCGATAAAGGGAGCCCACCAATCGTGGGTCAAAGGCGGAGACATCAGCCGACGTGGAAGTCAAAGTCAAGATAGTCAACGGTGGTCAGCATGGTCAACGGTTCCACCAAAGATGGTCGAGTGGAAATCGACGTCAACTACCGATCGGGCATGAAGTGTCCGATCAGCCATGGGCTTGTTTGAGCAGAATGTTCGTCCGACCAGAAGCACTACGGCAAAAACATCAGATGCTCATTACGGATTGAAGGAACATTAAGGTGACCAGAGCGGAAACAATCTACTGAACTAAGTCACTACAGGGAAAAGCGGCAGAGGTCGACCGAGAGGAGTCCCTGTCCAGCGGCTACCCCACTCGGTCGAACAGTGGAACCATTCCTGTATCTCTTAATATCCCTTTAGGAGATAATGTTGCTGACAACAGGGCATGGTCAATAGACGAATTGTACGACGAAAGCTTCTAACTGTCTAATCGGGATTCGCATGCCTTATTAAGGTATAGTGTCAGAGACACTTTTCTGACATGCCCTTTCATAGGAAAGTTGGGAAAGCGTGCTCGTGCCTTGAGGAGCATACACGTCGCCCATTGGGGCACTATATAAAGGGAGGTTCATGCATATCTAATTCCCTTTCAACTTAAGGCTATTTTTTTAATTACAAAGTTCTAGCTATAGAATAGTAATCATTCTCTAAAGTTTTCTTATGCTCAAGATTGTCCCTTTGGCTTTATATATAATTGACATCTCTAATAAGGTAAATGAAAATAAATTGCACTCCCTTTAAATTTCTACTCTAAGTCAATTTTTATGGTCCAAGTCCATTATTTAATTAGAAGGTCAACCTAGATTCTTTTTATTTATGGCATAAGTCCATTACAAAACGAAAAGGCCAATCTGAATTCCTTTTTAATATTATACATCTACATAAATTTTCAAATTATGATCAATATTCTTCTATACTTAACTATAATTGTTTTAGCCTTATAAGCTTTAGTAGTTCCTTATCAAATCCTTTTAGCACATATTTTTCTTTAAGTTTACTTTTTTATTTAAAGCAGATGTTTAATAGGTGATTTTCCATGTTAATCCAAATTAGCCTACATACTTTGTTAAAATTTTTTAGCAACTCCAATAAATTTATATTTGGCAAATCATGATGGTTCGATAAAGCTCTATCAAACAATTTCAATTAATCAAGAAATTCCAAACAAAGAAACTTCTTCTCTACTATGTCTAGGCCTATATAGACCATCATTTTTATTATTTTTCCTTAATATTTCACTAGATATAATTCCTATTATTTATAGAGTTATATATGCACAAAGGATGTCCATTCAAATTATTCGTCTCCTTTAGTTTCCATGAATTTAAGCTCATCTTCATGTGAGTGAAGTTTTTGTTATACTAATTTCTAAAATCTCTTATATAATTAATAGTAGTAGTAGTGTTTTCTCTCATCATGAGCATATCAACAACTCATTATCCTTACAAAAAAAAAATAATGAATTGGCAATAAAGTCTAATTAGGATGCACATAAAAGAACTACTGCATCCAATCATTTTATATTTGGTAAATTATGCTCATCTGTCATGTCATGCCAGATAATCAAAGTAATCTTTTCTATTTCAATTACCTAACAAAGAAATATATTATGTTCGATATCTTTGCCATTATATTAGGTATGTGATTATTATTTTTAAGAAAAAAGACTTAATGTGATTGTCCACGATGGTTCTTATTATTTATAAAGCTGTGTAAAAAGGGTAATCTTCATTAAAACTATTCATATGGTACATTTTATTTCCATGAATTTGAACTCATCCTACATGTAATTTTATAAGGTCCACTCCTAAAATCTACCTTATGTATTCAGGGTAGTAGCATTTCCTCTTATCATGTTGAATATGCATATCAAAAAGTAATGATGCTTACAAAAAATATAGTGTGATAAATTAAATATAATGTAAAAAAACAGATGGATAACAATGTGTACATCTAATTATGATGCAAATAAAGGAATTGTGTGCACAGTTGTTTTTTATGGATAATAATTAAGCTAAACTACCTATATCATTTTTAATAGATATTGGTTAAACTAGTGCAAAAAAATAGTGCATGATGGTATTTTTTTTTAAAATTTAAAGAATACAAATATTTAAAAAGTCCAATGAAAGAAATTAATTAAATACAATAAATTTAAACTATTAACTAAATAAATAAAAGTAATTTCTAAATAGTAAAACAATTATACAAGCCTTCTCCAATGCTGAAGTTGGGATAAGATGGTGGCTCCTTTGAAATATTGTAATGACTTTATGGAAAAATTCTTATAAATTTCTCTTTGCAATGACCATGTACCAGGTCTAAGTTAGATACTTTGTGGTTTGCCTTAAATAAAATGTCCTATAAAAAAAAATGATTAACCAGATCAGGTAACATCGAACCTGAGGCGACGGGCTCGACCCCACGGAAGTTTTCCATTGGCCGCCAGGGTAAATCGGGGAAGTGCATATGGAAGCTCATCCTGACAGCTAGCATTCTCAGGTTCACAACCCATTAAGAAGAAATATTCCCAATAATATACCGCAGCTGAGTCTCGAACTCATCGGAGGGCCTACCCCTAGCACCCTGCCCTCGGGGGCAAAAATGATTAACCAGGCCAGGTAACGTTGAACCTGAGACAGCTCCACGGAAGTTTCCCACCGGCTACCAGGGTAAATCAGAGAAATAAATATAGAGACCCACATTCTCAAGTCCGCTACCCATTAAGAAGAAAAATTCCCAATAATATGTAGTTGAGTCTCAAACTCTAGATCACTGATCTATCACTGAAGGGTCTAACCATGACATCCTGCCCTCGGGGCAGATAAAATGTCTCCTAGCACATCTAACAAAAGGCCTACAATTTAAATTTTTCTCTTTTTAAAAAAAATACAGTTATTTTTTGAAAAAAAAATGAATTTGAGTCTAAATTAATTAGAATCCAATGAAATTTTAGAATCTGAATTTGGCTCTCAATAGGAAGAGGTCTAGGAACACAAAAATAATGTTCTTGATCTCAAGACTAAGCCCTTACTACTCGAATGTTGCTTTCCTGCAACAACAAATTAGCACTAGGTTCATCCAATCCCATAGCGAAGGATCAATGATAATCAGGACATCAATTATGTGGTTCCTAACAATCGATGGTGATGTGGAAATATTGGAGAAGTAGCAATTGATGACAAAGCTCAAGGAGGACACTGAGCAAGCTTTTAATAGAGATCTAGTGTTAAAAGGGGTATCCGTGTAGTTGTGGATGATTGCAATATTAGCAATATGTGTGTAAGGATGAAGAGATGAAGAGAGAGGTTTTTATGGTATTCTCACCGAGGGAAATGGATGTGGAACGCAGAGCCAAGATAAGAGGGGGTGGTCGACGAGCATCACCTTAGTGGCAGCGCTGGGAGGCCAACCAGTGAATATGTCTTTGTCAGTTCCAAGGGGCAGAGCACACGAGTGAAGGTAGATGGTGGGCTACAAGCCATGCTCATCATTGAAGTAGTATAGTTGTGAACTCATAGGAGTCAATCAATGACAAGGATTGTCAACTTGCACTAAAGCTAAGATTAGAGATTGAAGCTCCCAGGGCTTGGCACAGATGATAAGCGCATGGTATTCTGTTTGAATCGAACAGGGGTAGATCCCAGGGTTTCACCGCCTGAAACCCGTCATGCACTTGTAGCCTGTGCTCCTGTTGAACCTCCCTTCATAAGACATGGGGCCGTTGTAGGGGGCTATTAATGTGGCTGATCCTATCCGAGCGCTGAGTCGACGGACGCTGGGAATGTGACACTCTCCGCTGTCTCCGACTATTGGTGTAGATCTCCGGCGAACCTGCAAAGAAGCCGAGCCGGGAGGGGTTTCTCGGCGGCGGCCCTCCGACGCTCAAGTTAAACAACGAGAAATGAGAGAGGCAGCGTAACTATGGCTACAGTGAGGATTGCGCATACCTTCGTCGACATCTGGGGGTCCTTATATAGGACCCCGGGGAGGCGTGGGCACGCTTCTCGATGCGTGCACGCTTCCCCAAACATACCTTAACGAGCCCATGTCAGAAAAGTACCCCTGACATCATTCCGCAATCGTCCGAGCATATCCCGGATGTGACGGTGGAAGCTCGGCCGCCAACCCTGTTACCTGTCGGCGGCAGACGTCTCGAGGATGATGTTATCCCCTGTCTCCTTTGTCCTCTTGCACCTCCTGTCTGTTCCAGGCCGAGCGGTTCGGCCGCTCGACAAGCATATCACTTCTGCCCCGGTTGTAGGTATCGGTCCGACTGGGAGGACTCCCGGTCGTATGCTCGGATGAGATTGCTCCTGCCTGTCTTTGTTGCCTTGTGCCCCGGCCGAACGGACAGCCCGCTCGGCCCTAAAATCTTTTTACCTTGAGCATCGGAAACCCGACCCCTAGTCGGGTTGTCTTTCATTCGGCTCAGGGGATTCACGGCCGGTTGGCCCTCTAAGTCCAGTCGGTCGGATCTCAGGGTTGAATCTCTTGACCTTTGACCTCCACGTGCCGTTGACCTTCCACCAACGAGGGTTCCCCGTCCTTACCACCGGATCAGTGGCGATTCCACATTTTTTAAGATTAAAGATTGAAGATTAGAGATCTACAAAAGGAGCGGATGTGGATGTGGATGTGATGTGTTATTTAGAAACATAACTCATATCCAATAAGGATGCAATTCATTCACTAACCAAATAGGAATTTAAGCTTTGATATCAATTGATGTAGCATGAAAATTGTGTTATAAAAATCTTAAGCAACTCAACTCACCAAAAAGGAACAATATTATTACACTATACTTGGCATGCTAACATCTTTTGCACACTCAAAATAAGATTAAGTAGTCTAAAAAAACTTATCTCATCTCTAAAAACTATAACCAACTTTTAGAAGGCCTGAGTTATCCTTAAAAAGTATAAGAAAAAACTTTTAACTCATAGAAATTAAAAAACATGTAAAATTTTAAACCCTAAAATTTAAAAGGAGATTTTTAATCTTCAATTTTTTAATTGCACCATTATAAAGGCATGGAAGAAACCAAAACTACCTAGTTTCATAATTGAGATCTTCAAAGAGGTGGTCCAGCTTAAACTTAGTTGGCAACTCTTGGATTCGGCCCATGATCAATGGCATCCTGTGCTCTTTTCACAGATGGGCAGATGTCAAGTCCCTGTTTTAGCTAGACTAACAGTGCATGTGTGCACTTTCAGCTCTTCAAGGGGATGTTCAAGCTAATTTAGTCGACTCTTCCGACTCTTCCCATGCATCAAGGAAATCTATTGTCCTTGAGCATATGGCAATTTCTTGTTCTAGCTAATGTGAAGGAGGTAAATCTCACCTTATTCAAAGAAAGTTCAAGCAAACAGTAAAACAATGAAAGCCAAAGTTGGATGATTTTTCAAACCAAATCGACACTACTCCCACAAAAATGAATGCATGCTTCCTACTATTGACAAGAACCACTAAACCCATATATTAAATGTACACAAGTAGCCTACTAAAGAGAAACAATTTAACATGTTATTTAAGAGTTCAACACCAAATATTGGAGACGGGAAGATATAAATGAACAAAAGAATTTCAATATGTAGGAAAAACCTCAGGTCCAGAAGACCCTATAAACTCAAATGTCTCAATATCCCAGAATTTGACAGTCTTATCAGCTGAACCTGGAAATCATTAATCAATGTTAGTTCATGATAACTGAGGACATCTGCACCAAAAAATAAGATCAAATTATATTTTATTCAAGGCATGCATGAGCAAAAGACATCCTAGCAAGCTACTCTATGCATATGAAAAAAATATTCTACCTGTACTTGTATGCAAATCAATTTTGTATATTTCCATATAGAACCACTGAAGAGCAGGCTTTCTATTGAATAAAAAGCATATTCAACTACATGACTGACTTTGCTGTAGTAACTGAAACAAGTGTTGGAATGCTTCTACAGTTTTGCAAGATATCACCGGCCTACTAGCTAAAACACCCCGTGTCCAATGGGCATAACCCCATAGAAGACATCAAAATATATCAAGGACCAAACAATCAAGATTTGGCATATCCAAACTCTCCAAATAGAAATGTTAGACACTGGATATTGAACGTGTCAGTATCTAGATTGGGTGAGAAAAATTCGGCCTCTACTAACACAAGTCAAAATTCCCTTTTTTTTCTTTTTTCTTTGTTTTGGCATAATATACTTCAAACTATCAACAGTGACGCCAATGCTTGAACTTTTTCTTTGAAATATTCTTTATAGATAAATAATACTGAGATCATCAATAATAGTAACTACTCAGCAAGATGAGTTCCCATCATTCAAAACTGTTTGCAGAACAATAGGGAATGTTAACTTATTAGAATTTTAATTATCTTTTCCATTCATGTGCATCTAAAAAAGAATGCTGCATATTTGTCAACATGTTATGTTGAATACTTTTTCATCTTTGAAAGTTAGCATCTGTAAAAATTAGTTCCCAAAGATCCTTTTTTTTCAGAAATCAAATTTAAGCTTGTGATTTTGAATGAGAATCTGCATGAACACCATTACTTAGAAGATAATCACCCTATATGAATATATGCTTCTCTTCTAGGAGTGTCTTGTTAACAACACAGCAATGTTTCAACAGTAAAGTAGAGAGTTTGAGAGATTTGCATGTCCAGCAAACTGTGTCAAGCAGCTACATCTGTGAAAATGAATTCTACCTACTCCTGTCATGAAAGAAAGACTAGCCAACCACAGAACCCCTTCATCTACTATTGCTTGCCCAGAACAAAGACCTATTTGCACATTAACCAACCTATTCTTATCCTATTGGTGATGCTTAATTCACAGTTTATCTCAATAGATCATCTCTCACATTGTTGCTTTCTGAATCCAGATGAACTCAAAGCAACCAGATACACAGAAGCATCATCAAACAAGTCCTACTTAACATAGTAACATGGAACAAAAAGATGTGCCAAATAAAAGTATAGTAAAAAATGAAAGATTCTAAGAAGATAGACATATGTCTCATTCAATAAGAAAATATGATATGCACAACATGACTAAGCTAACAAGTCTTTATATAAAACGAGTCTCGAAGCACATAGCAACATTCTAATTCCTAGAATGACAATTTCCGAGAAAAAACTTCCAACATGTCAAAATCATTTAGATATTATATTATGCCCAGTCCTTAGTACTAGTGTGTTTATCAATTTATTTAAATTACTTATATTTACTTGGAAGATGCAAAGAGTGAGGAATTTCATTTTCTCCAATTCCTCAACTTTAGTTTCACCTAAATGAGATGAAAGCTGAGGGAAAGTAAGTTTAATCCTCTATTAAATTATTTTCTCTCCTATTCCCTCCCCTGTAAGTAAACTCAGCAACATAATTAACATTGACACTAACCTGATGCCAGAAGAAACTCATGCGGATGGAAATCAATACACTGAATTTGACCCTCATGGATCTTAAATTCATGTAAAAGTTTTCCAGCAGTAAGATCCCATAGCTGTTGACAAAATATAAAAAAGGCATATTAGATTGACTTACTAGGGCTATGCATGGCTAAACAGGTAAAATAACGTGTTTAAAAAAGGAAAAACTTCTCCAGTAAATCAAGAGCAAAGAAAGAAGTTTAAATTAACAATCCCTAATCATATGAGAACAATAAAACACAAACAAGAGATGGAGGCAAACCTTTATAATATTGTCTTCCCCGCCTGAAACTACCCATCGGCCATCAGGGGTGAACTTAACAGCATTAACCCCCCTTGTATGGCCCTTGTAGGTATGGATGCATCCCTTTCTTCTGATATCCCATATTTTCAGATTTGTATCTAGTGACCCAGAAGCAAAGAATTCGCCAAAGGGATGAAAATCAACTGCTATACAGTTTGACCTATGACCCGTTAGAGTGCGAACAACTGCATAGAGTAAAACAAAAGAACCAAAGATGACAAGTAGCTTTTTATTCATTATGTGATGGTTTAGACTGTAGATATAATAAGTGCTTTACTCTTTGCTTCTTCCAAATTCCATAATTTTATTGACCCGCTAGTTGCACCAGCAGCAACCAATACCTCGGATGAATCAAAATTTACCGATTCAACTGCACTCATATGACCACTTAGGCTCTACAAAGCATTTAATAGGTGCGAAGCAGTTATATATCCATCAATCAAAAGTTAAAAAAAAAATGTAATATGTACTACAAATATACGACGGGCAAAAGAGATGCACACCAAAATGGCATTGGGCTTTCCAATAGCCCAAACATTGACCTTGCGGTCCTCCCCTCCCGTCACAAGAACCCTTGAAGTTTTCCTCCCAATCTTTAGGCAATTCACATTGGAAGAATGAGCGACAAACTCCTCTAGATTTAATCGTTAAGTTTTGTAAATCCCACTTTCAAATTACAGGCATGGTAAGATATCAAAGTCGCGTTTTTCCCATGGGACAAAAACATATCAAGTTACGCAGACCAAAAAAAGAAAGATTGGTCCATATGCGTTACCCAAAATATTCTTCTTTCTCATCAAACAAAATTTAAAAAATAAATAAATAGTTTCGCATTTCTTATTGAAGCCCACAAGGTTAAAAAGAAAGAGGGAGGGGAAAAAACCCTAGTTCCAAAACAAATCAAAAGATACGAGGAGGACAAAGGATACGTAGTTTGTAGGCCCTTTTGGTGGTCGCCATGAAACTGGCGTCCAAGAAACAAGGAGCAATGCGTTGTTCCTCGTCCTGCAATGATCAAACAATCCCCAAACTCTAAGACAAAATCAACCCTCTATCGTCATAAACAGTACTTCGCGGGGACGCCGAGGATCTCACGAGAGCCGCTCCTCATTCTCCAACGAAACGCAAACAATAAATCCGAACCCAAAGAAGACCGCTCCAACGCCCCCACGGCCGACCGCTGCCGGCAGCGTCCTCCCGCTACGACTGACACGCTAGAAACCTCCGAGAGAGGGAGTGAAAAAAAAAAAACAATCTTGGAGACGAGGATCCGAACTAGAGGAAGGGAGGGAATTCGATTGGACTACTATTTCTTAATCACGTTCTTTTCCACTAATGAAATGAGAAGTAGAAAAAGATACTCCAAGGCTGTTTTCAAAGAATTTGTAAAGTTGAAGTACCATATTGCAAGGAAATTTCATTAAGGAAACCTTTTAAACTTACCATTAAACTTCTCTTACTTTACCATATTTTATATATATATATATATATAATATGACACAGAACGTAGCTTGCAATTTTGTCCGGACTGAACTTAGAGAGCTTGAAATTTATTCAGACGTCCGTGTGTAAATTGGTCCAGTGCCTAAAATGAATCTCTCTCAAAGATATTTTTTTATTATTTTAGATATATTATATATATTTAAAATTTAAAATTTTAATATTTAAAAGTTGGATTATAATAAATTTGGGTCAATTAAATTTTTTTCCTGAGTTCAGACTTCCCTTTTAACTTATAATATTCAAAATTAAAAATTATAGATAATAATGGAATATATTATATATATTTAAGATTTAAAATTTTAAGATTTAGGGATTAAGTTAATTAAAAAAAATATGTAACCGTCACATCAACGATCTTTTTAAAATCGACCTCACAGATATGGAGAGAGGTAAATACAAATACACATCTGAAAATGCATAACCGGGATATTAACCCTAGACAATGACACCCGATTTTTTTTTTTTTATGATTCAAATTTCTCTCTTCGATTATAATATTCAAAATTAAATTTTTAAATATTCACATAATATAATATATGTATTTAGAATATTTTAATTTAATATTTTTTTAAAAAAAATATTTTAAAAAATAAAATAGAAGAATTAATCCACAGACACCAAAGAAAATTAAAGAAAATAAAAAAAACAATCGAGATACCTGGAAATATCCAGACACGTCGACCAACTTGTTATGGACCGTTTCAACGGTCCGCATCATATCCTATATAATTTTCTAACAAACACATAAACTTTTGAAAAGAAATGAAATGCACGAGAACTAGCAAACACAATATTTGTTTAAATGTCATCTCTCGTTAAGTACGGCGGAAAATATTATCAGGAGCTTGAAAGAGATCATTCACGAATCGGACAAAAAATACTAAATAATAATAATAAATTTTTTTTCTAAAACTAATGCTAATGGTGATGTGGGGCGGGGCTAAAAGGGTTGAGCTAATTGGCCGTCTTGCGGGCCGGTGGTTCAAGGGTTATTTCATGTGAATATTAGCCTACGCGTTGCGTGTGTAATATAATAATATATAAATTATTTGGATCTTTGAAAATCCGAATTATTTAAATTTTCTAGTGTCACGTTAGAAAATACCAGCAATAAACTATTGTAATGAGCTTCCCTATGCAAAAATTATTTTAATTTAATATTATACTTATCTTAATAAAAGAAATTAAGAAAAGCATATTTTTTAACATCGTCGGCCTAAAATATTTATAGAAGCTTTTTGATCATAGTATTGTCAATTCTAAGATATGGGACTAAAGAGAATTATATTTTTTATATAAAACAACCAAAGAAAATTACTAATAAACCTTTGAATTATTTTTAGTGTGAATAGAAAAAAAGGACAGTAACGTAAATTTATTTTAGGCTTCATCAAAATTAGTTAGTAAAGGGGGGAGATTTTTAATAAAATAGTAAAATTATTATTATTATTTAATTATATGGGTATTTTTATTTCTTCTTGATAATTCAAATATTTAGATTTTATGATATAATTAATCAAAAGGTAACTGACTCTGTTCTAAAACGTTTCCTATCAACCACTATAATAAATTCTAAAGCATAAGCAACAATCCATATAATAATCCAACGGTCTCAGTTATTTGAACGCAGAAGATGAATTTCTTACACTCCTTAAATTTTGAATCATGAGTATATGAAGAAGTCTTAAAATATATTTACTGATGTGGATATACTCATGGGGCCGAAGGGAATAAGGGAGAAGATAAAAAGGGTATTTTCATCATTTTACATATTAAGGATTTTTGAGTTTATAAATGCACTTTTCACCAGTAGAAGAGGAGGGGGAGGCTTCTTCGTGCTTTTGAGGTTTTCCGTCGCCGCCCCCGAGCACAAGGGGTTAGAAGTTTTTGTTCATGGATCTTCGGCCACCGACACCAGGGCACGCGCGAGGGAGCCATCATCTTCCCCTTCTCCACACCGACCTCACCCTCGACACCGCTCCTCCTCATCGTCTCTGGCGCAGGCCATCCTTGGTTAGCGAGATCGTCTCCTCTCGTGGGCACAGCCGCTGCCTTCAGAGGGTGCCGACAGCCGCAGCCACCTCCTCCTGCGGCCACAACCACCGTCTCTAGTGGGTGTCACCGCCGGCAACCGCCGCCACCTCCTCCCACGGGCACGGTCGTCGCCTCCCGTGGTCAGCAGCTCTGCGCTACTACCCTCTAGACCGCCGACTTTTGTTGGCCACGATTCTCCCTTTCCATCACGACAGATCTAAGCGTGTTCCTCATCCACTGTGTTATGGCTTTCGCATCGCTGCTGTGTTCCAGCCTCCGAGCCGATGTTGTGCCTCCGGCCTTCGAGCCGATACTGTGTTGCCGGCCTTTGAGCCATACTGCGTTCCCAGCCTTCAAGTCGATACTGTGTTTCCGGCCTTCGAGCCGATACTGTGTTCTTCCCCGGGGACAGGGGACGTCATCGTACTCATCTTGTATTTATTTTATTGTTCTATTGTTATTTGGTTGTTTATATATTCACGGGACCCAACTCGAGCACCAGGGTACCAGGGACCGGGGCAACCCGATCGCTAGCTGCAGGTACTGTTGACCAGAGGACCTCTGACAACTTGGTCAATGCAGAAGACAGCTCACCATCTGGGTCATGGAGATGCGATCAACAATCTAGACACGTCACACCGGCAATTCTGTCTTCTCAGATTCCTGACATGAACATATTTGGCACCGTCTGTGGGAACTTCGCCTGATCTGGAACGTGAAGATGGACAACATCAAAAAATTCTGTTATACTCATGACCTTGGTGGGTTTCGACGAGCATGTTCTGCTCTCCTCACTCCATGGGTATTCGGGAGTCGAGGAATTGAGTCAGATCCTCTGTCGGGCGGCAGGTCAGTTTCTTCATTATATTCTTTTTCGGTTATAGGATCTGCCATAGTTCCCCGGCCGAAGACCCCTGGGCCGATCGGCAGGGATTATATTTGCGAAAACTCCCAAGCCGATCAGCCGAGATTATATTTGCGAAGACTCCCACACCGATCGACCGAGATTATATTTGCGAAGACTCCCGCATCGGTCGGTCGAGATTATATTTACGAAGACTCCCACGCCGATCGGCCGAGATTATATTATATTAGAGCCATAGGTTCAATTGCGAAGACTCCCGTGCCGATCGACTGGGTTTGAGTTATATTAGAGCCACCGGCTCTAGAAGTCGAGCAGCGACTATAAACCCTAGAGTCGAATGGCGACTATAAACCCCAAAGTCGAGCGGCGACTATAAACCCCTATGAAGATCGTCGAACGGCGACGTTAAACTCAGGTCTCCACCGACGGTCGAGCGACGACGTTAAGCCCGAGTCTTCACCAAATCGTCGAGCGGCGACGTTAAACCTAGGTCTCCAACGACGGTCGAGTGGCGACCTTAAACCCGAGTCTTCACAAACCAGCTTATCAGAGCATCTATCTCCTCCGTTCAAGGTCGAGTGATTATCACTGGTTTTGGACCAGCTTATCAGAGCATCTATCTCCCCCGTTCAAGATCGAGCGGTCATCATTGGTCTCGGACTAGCTTATCGGATATTTCATCTCTCCCGTTCGAGGTCGAACGGTCGTCAATGGTCTCGGACCAGCTTATCAGATATTTCATCTCCCCCGTTCGGGGTCGAGCGACCGTCACATCGGATCTTCTATCTCCCCCGTTCAGGGTCGAGCGATTGTCACCGTCGGATCTCCTATCTCCCCCATTCTGGATCGAGCGGTCTTCACAGGTCGCGGACCAGCATATCAGATATTCTATCTCCCCCGTTCAGGGTCAAGCGGTTTTCATTGGTCTCGGACCAGTATATCATATTTCCTTATCTCTCCCATTCGGGATCGAGTGATCTTTACTGGTCTCGGACTAGCTCCTCGGATCTCATATCTCTCCCGTTCGGGATCAAGATGTCTTCATTTGTCACGGAGCATATCAAAGCAGCTTATTTCCCCTGTTCAGGGTCGAGCTATCTCCAATGGTCGTGAACAAGAGTATCTCCACTGGTTTCGGGCTAGAATAGCTCATAGGCTCTGTGCCCGCTCAGCTCATGACTTTTACCTCTGTGCGTCTTCGATTCTTGGGCTACACCTCCGTTTAGCTCACGGGCGATGCACCTGCTCGGCTAACGACTTTTGCTTCTGTGCATCTTCGATTCCCGGGCTACACCTCCGTTCAGCTCACGGGTGATGCGCCCGCTCGGATAACGACTTTTGCTTGCGTGCACTTTCGATTCATGGGCTATACTCTCGTTCAGTTCACAGGTGATGCGCCCGCTCGGCTCATGACTTCTGTTTCCGTATGCATGTGATTTTGCGGGCTATGCTTCTGCTCTATTTTTGAGCTCCACTTCCGCCCCGCATTGCCTCATCATTCGTTCGGTATTCGCCCCAGCGCTCACTTGGCGTTCGCCCGATAGCTTGCATGGCATCCACTCAGCATCATTTTTTCGCCACTCGATTGACACGTTTTTCTCGCCACTCTGTCAAGTGCACGTCATTCTGTCACCACTTGCGAAGTCGTCCGACCGGTATCGATCAGGCGTCCGTTTGGCTAGACACTTGAACTAGGTTGAACGCTTGACATTCTCTAGATGGTCTAGTCAGCATTTTACGATCGATTGGTTGATACTTTCTCGGTCGCCCACTCGGCATCACCCGCTCGTTCTCCCGGTCAGCATTTTATGATCACATGGCCGACACTTTCTCAGTCACCCGCTCGGCATCGCCCGCTCGTTCGCTCAGTCTGCTCGACATCCCGCGTGTCGCTCGGTCGACTATCATTTTACTCGTCGCTCGCTTGATGTTTTGTCATTTGCTCAGCATTTGTCCGGTCATCGACTTGGTCCGCTCGGCACCGTTACCAGCTCATGCGACACCATTTCTATAACGACCACTCGAGTGGCATTACACGATGGGTTCAGCGATTTGACTCGGTTATTGAGAGTGATTCAACCTTTGTGATAGACTGTCCAGTCAGTCGGACTCGCGCCTTCTTCGACTAGACTTGAAGGAGAGGCTTGTGATGTAGATATGCTTATGGGGCCCAAAGGGAATAAGGGAGAAGATGGAGGGCATTTTTGTCATTTCACATATTAAGGGGTTTTGAGTTTATAAGTGCACTGTTCACCAGGAGAAGAAGAGGGGGAGACTTCTTCGTGCTTTGGGGTTTTCCACCGCCACCGAGCACAAGGGGTTGGAGGTTTTTGTTCATGGATCTTCGACCAACGACACCAGGGCACGCGCGAGGGAGTTGCCATCTTTTCCTTCTCCACACCGACCTCGCCCTCGACACCGCTCCTCCTCATCGTCTCCGGTGCAGGCCATGCTTGGTCAGCGAGATCGCCTCCTCCCGTGACCATAGCCGTCGCCTTCAAAGGGTGTCGTCGCTGACAGCCGTTGCCACCTCCTCCTGCGGCCACAGCCGCCGTCTCTAGCGGGTGTCGTCGCCGCCGCCTCCTCCCACTGCCACGGTCGCCGCCTCCTGTGGTCGCCAACTCTGCGTTACTACCCTCCAGACCACCGACTTTCGTTGGCCACGATTCTCCCTTTCCATCGTGGCAGATCTGAGCGTGTTCCTCATCCACTGTGTTATGACTTTCGCATTGTTGCTGTGTTCCAGCCTCCGAGCCGATGTTGTGCCTCCGGCCTTCGAGCCGATACTGTGTTGTCGGCCTTCGAGCCGATACTGTGTTTCCTGCCTTCAAGCCGATACTGCGTTTCCGACCTTCAAGCCGATACTGCGTTTCCGGCCTTCGAGCCGATACTGTGTTTCCGGCCTTTGAACCGATACTGTGTTTTCGGCCTTCAAGTCGAGATTATGTTCTAGTCTTCGCATTATCCCGGTCTGCGCGCCGTTATTATCCTCCGTCCTGCGTGCCGATGTCACAGCTCGGTTTGCTTGCCGAGATCGCATTCAGTTTCACGCCACCGCTAACGACTCTGTGTCGCGTTCGTCTCTGCTTTGTCAGCTCCAGCTCTTCATCCGACTCGGAGTCTGTTCTTCCGGGTCACAACCACTCGACCAGCTCCCCGTCCCATTCGAGGGCGCCCCCCCCCCCTCCGACCAGGGTACGTCATCATACTCATCTTGTATTTATTTTATTGTTATGTTGTTATTCGGTTGTTTATATATTCACGGGACCCGCCTCGAGCACCGGGATACCAGGGACCAGGGCAACCCGGTCGCTGGCTGTAAGTACTGTTGACAAGAGGACCTCTGACGATTTGGTCAACGCAGAAGATAACTCACCATCCGGGTCATGGAGATACGATCAACAATCCAGACACGTCACACCGACAGTTCCTTCTTCTCATATTCCCGACAAGAACATTTATCATTACACCATAATCCACAAACACACGGCCAAAGATTTATTACATATCGAAAATGATAATTAATTAATTAATATATATTTTCATTTTTAAATCTCACATAAATTCTTGGTATAAATTATAATATTTTTTCATAATCATTAGTCTTTATTCAAAGGAAATAAAAATATTTTTCAAGATTTATAGAATAACTTTGACATTTCTTAGATGAAACTCTAAATCCAAAAGTAAAACAAAAGAACTTGTCGAATGGATGAAATTCAACAGGTTATCTTAAAACTTTTAATATTTTACTCGGAATCAATAAGTTTTTATTCATCCGAGGTATATTAAAAGTTTGGTATAATTAAATTTTTGCTAAATTATATACTATTTATATTAAAATTGTTTGGTGTTTTTGATATTTCAGTATATTAAAATTATAAAAAAAAAAACAAATCTATTTGTCTACTATCAAAAATAATAATTGTTCAATAAATGACAACGGTTAAAATTAATTGTTTCATACTAAAAAAAAATCATGCGTACACTTAAAATAAAACGGTTAAAAATCATTATTAGAGATCAAAAAATTGTATTGTAGATTGACACATTGTGAAAGATATAGATGTTCAAAGACAATAGTTTAAAATCCTTATCTTTTTTACTTTAAACACAACGGTTATAAACCGTTGTCGTTTTAAAGCAAAAATTGTTGTCTCTTTACCACATACACAACGGTTTAGCTTAAAACACAACGGTGAAAATTGTTGTGTTTCAGATGAAGAGACAACAATTTTTAATCGTTATCTTTGAGCGCTCTTATCTTTCTCAATACGGCAATTTATAATGATTTTTTAGAGTCTTTCACAACTGTTTTTCACCATTGTCTTTAAACAGATTTGTTGTAGTGAGTGCATGATTTAAGGTGGTTGATAATCATCAATTTATCACATTATTTATGCTTCTATATTCATGCTTTTTTATCTTCTCATGTGCTAAATCCATGTTTATATCATGTTTCACAAGTTGGACTCATTTTTGGATTTTAATGAAATTTATCTTTTAATTGTGGAATTATGGCTAATCATTTGAATGGGGTCTTTCTAGGATCATAGAAGATAAGAGGGGAGGGTGAATTTCGTTCATTTAAAATATTTTCTTTGCTTTGCGTAAAACTCAAATCAAAGTAGCAGCAGAATAAATAAAACAAACACATAGAAACACAAGTCTTTTTTTACTTAGTTTGTAGTCCTGCAACTACTACTTCAAAACCCGTGATCATTAATCATTTTCGATGGGCAATCTATTATAGTTCTCCCAAAGAAGTAGATTCATACAAGTATAAAAGAGGATAGTAACAATACTACTATCTTCAATGCATAATGCAAGTATAAAAATAAAGTACCAACAACAATAGCAAAAGGTTGAGCCTAGTTATTGGAGAGCTTCTCAGTGTAGAAGTGTCATCACTTGGACGAACAGTAGTAGTAGGAACATAATGAAGTAGGTTCAGCTCGGACTCTGAGGGCTTTTTTTATAGACATCATTCAATCAACTAAAAATATGTTGAACCTATCCATCGACTGATCTCCACTCCTTGTCCTTGTTTGCCCCGATCTGATCTGCTCGGTCTTATGATTTTTATTGTTCGATCGACTAATAAAATTGATCCATTGACAGAATCCTGAGTATACCTTTTCTGCATGATCTGGTCTAATCCAGAATCACTTACCAAATGTGGATCGGGCAATTGATACCATTTATCAGTTGACGAAACATGTTGTATACCAAATTTGCTTGCTGTGATATGATCTTTACCATGCTGTTTGGATCGGTCAACTGATCCCACTGATCAGTTGAGTAAAGTAAACCATTAGTAAATCCAAACTTTGTTTATCTTCAAAATAAAGTTATCCTAGCAAAATAATAATAGAAGTCCTGTAAAATAAAGTTAGATAATAGATAAAATAGATGCATGGGTATGACAGCTAGAACTGTTTTGATCTCATCTTAGAAACCTATGTTAGTTTCTTTAGTTGGATTAACGCCTAAGGTTTATCCCAAACTAGGACATGACCTCACAACTCCACTCTAGGAGCTTACCTCAACTAACTTGTAAAACATCTGATCCTACAAACATGTTTAGACTTTATCTATCTGCTTAGTGTTTGATCAACTCAATCCACTAAGACTTTCTTGCAACACTGAATTAGCACAATAGATGTAAAATAGTAAAGTAAAGCAGTGTTGACAACATTCAAGATTCGTTGGTCTATTCACACTTGCTTGGTGTTCATTCATCAAAGACTTCTCGCTTACCTAGGGTCCATTCCCCTAGGGTTTTTCCTTTGCTTAGAGTTCACTCCTCTAAGACTTCTCGCTACCTAAGGCCCACTCCCCTAAGGTTTTCCTTTGCTTAGAGTTTACTCTGCCAAAACTTCTCCCTACCTAGGGATCACTCTCCTAGGGTTTTCCTTTGCTTAGAGTTCACTCCTCCAAGACTTCTCACTACTTAAGGTTCACTCCCCTAGGGTTTAGCTTCACTTACTAGGACTTTCACCACCTGACTTCACTCACCATAACTTTCACCACCTAGCTTCACCCATTAAGGTTTTCACAGTCTGACTTCACTCACCAGGACCAACCTTTGTCTAAACTAGACTTCTCTCTTGCTAGTCATCTGGTCAACCTTTGACCTGAATAGATGTCTCTCTGACTGGGTCAACCTGGACCAAACTCTAATGTAGTCATCTGGTGAACTAAGATGAATGCTAGTGAGAACATAGACAATATTGAAGATGATCTAGTGTGGCAAGTCAACATACAATACTGTTCCAAAAATCTTGACTCTAAACTCACCATGAGAAGAGGAGAAGCACAATTCATAGAGAGAAGTTGGAGCCTCTCTCTCTCTAGGACTTAGAGTTCTTTCATGATTTTTTTTTTTTGTTCATGATGACTTATACATCGGAGGGACCTCATCGGGGTAACTTTTGGCAAGCCCTTTGACATGTGTTATTCTTCATAGAGTCAACCACGTCACGAGAAGAAAGTGAGGATAAAACTATGATGTAATTGCTCTTTAGTGTGAGGTGGATTTCTTTCATTGCATCATCGCTATGAGACTTTTGGCCTCATCATTAAAATGATGCTGCAGAAATCCACCCCACACCTCGAAGTGCTGACACAGTTGTGGAAATCCACCTCGCACCATGGAGCGATGATGTCAAATCTTTCTTCTCGTAATGTAGATGACTTTGCAAAGAATAACACATGTTAAATGGCTTGTCGAAAGTACTCATCTTGATGAGGTCCCTCTGATGTCTAAATCATAATGAGCCCCAAATGGAATAACAGAAAGACAAAATGACAAAACTAGAGTAAAAGTGAATGATATCATATTCTAGAAAGAGTCATCCTCCCCTTATCTTATATAGGTGGAGAAACTAAAGAGATGCACCTCATGGATAGAAGCCCAAGGGGCACATACACCTTACTAGTGGAGGAACCATAAATTATAATCTACTAGATTAATTGACCGAAAGGCCCTCTGGATATTAGTGAAATTTGATTTAATTAGGATTTTGAGTTGATCGGGTGAACATTTATGTATAAAAAAATTAAAATAATCTTCAAGGTAAAGCCCAGACACACTTTAACCTCTCTCCTCCCTTGCACCTCACTAAAGAACTCTGATCCTGTCTGAGAGTCGAGGCGATGGATGTTAGGGGGCATGACACTCTTGCTGACTGTTGGTGAACTCCAAGTCAGAGAGACCTACAATCATAACAACGTTAATGTCGAGCCAGGGAGGGATTCCCCGATGATGGCCCTCCGATGCTCAGTAACCGGTGATGTAAAAGAAGCGAGGAAACAAAGTAGCAGAGTAATAGTAGCTACAATAAAGATTATGCCTCCCTCCGTCGAAACTTGGAGCCCTTTATTTAGGGCTCTGGGGAAGCGCGTGCACGCTGTTGGTTGCTACTCGGAATATCGTACCGGTTTCCCTGTAAAAAATTTTGTACAAGTCCTGAACCTTTCCTAACAACCTATTGTGTTCTTCAGAAATTAAATTAGGAATCACAAACAGAACTTAACATTATTGATTCCAGATTCAATTTATCTGTTTAGAGGTTTAGACTTGGATCGCAAACGATGCTTAACATTCTTAATCTAAATCTACCTATGTTACAAATTTGATTAAATATTTATTTCATAGATCGACTTCCAGGTTAAATATGGCGAGGCACTAGGCCTTCTTGGTTATGGGAGCATCCACCACTTCCTAGACAAAACCTTTCAACAAAATTCAATATTTAATTTCCTTATAGTAACCCTAGGTTAACCATTAAGAGCAATCGAATCACAAGATCGAAAAAACAAAAAAAACACAAACTTAAATCATAAATTCGAAAACCTAAAATCACTAGCCTCTTGTGTTTGGTCTGTCAAGATCTAAACAAAAAGATGAACTAGTTATGATGCGGAAACTAATAACTAGTTATACCTTTTATAGCTTATAGACCTCATGATCTTCTGTCATATTCCTCTTCTTATCTCGGACGTCGTGTGGGTGACGATCTACCAAGACGAGAATCCACCCAAGCTTCTGTTGGACCGATGGGCCGACTAGAAGGGGGGTTGAATAGCCCTGAAAAATCAAAACGCAAATACCCTTCTCGAACTCTTAAACTAACACTTGCATAAAAATTAACTTAAACAATAAAAAGCAAGAAAAAGAAGAGGCACCGGATTTGACTTGGTTACAACCGGGGTGGTTGTTAATCCAAGAAAGTTGATCGAACTATCAATCTCCTTCAGGCGGAGAAGCCTCTTACAGCAGTGAAAGCACAAAAGACAGAAGCTAAACTAGAACAAAAGCGCACAAGTTTGGAATGTAAATTACTGAGTTGATTGAAAACTTCTGGACCAAGGCTATATTTATAGCCTTGGTCGGGGCGCCTGGAAGGGTTCCGGGCGCCCTGGGGGGATAAAATTTATCCCCCAACGTTCAGATCGAGATAATTCTTGATCTGGTCAAAATTACTGTTCCGGGCGCCCCGGTCAGTTCCGGGCGCCCCGGACCCCGAAAGTGAACACAGTTGACTTTTTTATCCGGGACCGCTTCTCTTGTTCAGTCCCGCCTCGGTCCGGTTCTTCCGCTCCGGATCCGCTCGTTTGGGTGATCTCTGCCTTCCGGAAAAGGGCTCACCCGAACCCAACTTCCGGTCTTCTCGAGCGTGCTTCCCTCCGGCTTCTCGTCCGCCAGCGTACTCATGCGCAGTCTTCGTCCCTCGGTCGTCGACCTTCTCGCTAGCTGCGTCTCTTGCTCCCCGAGCAATCTTCTGCTCCGGCTTTCGTCCCTCGGAACCACCGCGCGCTTCCTTCTCGTCCACCGGTGTACTCTTCCGCAGCGCCTCGTCCCTCGGACGCACCGCGTGCCGTCCTTCTCGCTAGCTGCGTCTTCCGCTCGACTACCTGTGTTCCTAAGCTCCTGCACACTTAGACACAAGGTTAGAAACCAACAGGACCTAACTTAACTTGTTGATCACACCAAAACAACCTTGGGGATCCAACAATCTCCCCCTTTTTGGTGTGATCAACCCAAGTTAAGCTAGGGTCAAAACAGACATAAAATAATTTTAACTAAATTTGCAATTGAGTACAAAAAATAGAATAAGTTAAATTAAATTATTTTGGATCTACCTCCCCCTAGACTAATCCTTCTCCCCCTTTAATCACACAAAAAATGGGGTTTAAAAAATCTAAGGGTTTAAAGACTTAGAAAATAATAAAAAAAAATTTAAGTCTTTGAAAAAAAATGAGAATTTTCTAAGTAACTGAAGCAGAAATTTTTAGTTTCACGAAAAAGATTTTTAACTTGGGAAAAGTTATTTTGAGAATTTTTCTAAGTTGTTAAAAAAATTCTTAAGTAAGAAAAATTTTGAAAAAAAAAATTTTTCTAAGTTTTTTTTTTTAAATGTTTGAATAACTTTTTAAAGCATTATTTAAATTCAACCTTAATGCTTTTTATCAGAAAGTTAATTAAACATTTATTTCGATATTTTGGCTTCCAGGTCGTGGCGAGGCACTAGGCCTTCTTGGTTATTGGAGCAACAACCACTTCCTTAGACAAAGCCTCATAAAGAAATTCACTGTTTAATTTTCTCGCTAAAAGCGCTAATTTCGATTTAGGATTTAGGCTAAGCAAGATTTAGGAACCCAATAAAGGTTCCAGCCTACTGGGTTAACCAAATGTTTCTTAGGGACATATTTTTTTGAAATGTTCCTAATTTGTCCAGGATGATATTTAAAGAACCAATTTAAATTATTAGATCTTCTAAAATTGGTTTTAGATGGACATGTATGGATTTTTAAGTCTTCTACTTGAATTTTCAAATTTTGAATTTCTAACTTTAATTTTTCATTTTCTAGTTTTGATTTATCTAATTCTTCTAAGGGACACGACTTAGCTAGAATTACTTTTAAATTTTTATTTTCACTTTCTAATTTGTAGCAATCTTTTGTTAAAAGTTTAACGAATTTAAACATTTTATCGGGAGGAAGAGATCGTACCTGACTTACCTTGTCGATCTTGTTTGTTTCTCCCCCTGAGCTGCTGCTTTCTTCCGACGTGTCTCCCCCTTCATCGATGCTCTCGATGCTCATTTCGGAAGAGCTTGAATCGCAGTCGTCGTCTTGATGACTCGCCATCAGTGCGAGTCCGGAGAATGCTTCGACTTCCGATTCAAACGACGTATCATCCCACGTCGCCTTCAGGGCCTTTCGTTTTTGGATAGACTTCTTACCCTTTTCCTTGTCTTTGTTCTTCAGCTTGGGGCAGTTGTCCTTGACATGCCCTTCTTCGTCGCAATGGTAGCAGCGGATCGTTCTTTTCTTTCTACCCTGTGGATGGTTAATTTTTCTAGAATTGTATAACTTTTTAAATCGTCTTACCATCATTACCATTTCCTCGTCGTCGAGAGAAGATTTCGATTCAGGTTCGTCTCTCGAAGCTTTGAGGGCGACATTGTTCTTTGGCTCCCTCAATCTTGCACATCTTGACTCATGCACTTCAAATGTTGAAAAAAATTCTTCTAATGAAATTTTTTCTAAGTCCTTCGAAATGTAAAAGGCATCTACTAATGATGCCCATTTTGAATTTCTAGGGAAGGAATTTAAAGCGTACCTGAGTGAATCTCGGTTACTTACCTTTTCTCCGAGATTCGTGAGTCCGGTGATGATTTCTTTTATTCTGGAGTGCAGATGTGCGACTGTCTCACCTTCTTCAAGACGGAGGTTGGTGAGCTGGTTCCGGAGTAAGTCCCGTCTCGCAAGCTTGGCTTCGGATGTTCCTTCGTGTAGTTCAAGGAACTTCTCCCAAAGCTCCTTTGCCGAGTTGTAGGTGCCGACACGGTTGACTTCTTGTGGTGGAAGTACGCTTAGCAGATGGAATTCTGCTTTCTTGTTTGCCACGTACTCGGCCTGCTCTTTCTTTGTCCATTGACTTTTTGTTTTTCCCTCGGGAGCTTCAAAACCGAGTTCCATTGTTAGTATTAAATCAAAATCGGTACCAAAAAATACCTCCATGTGCTTCTTCCAGCTTGCAAAGTCCCCCTCGAATTTTGGCGGGTGGAAGTTAGATCCGGCCATCTCGTTGCTTCGTTCGGCGGTTAGTCCTCCTGAAACGTCTCGGCTCTGATACCACTTGTTGGACCGATGGGTCGGCTAGAAGGGGGGGCTGAATAGCCCTGAAAAATCAAAACGCAAATACCCTTCTCGAACTCTTAAACTAACACTTGCATAAAAATTAACTTAAACAATAAAAAGCAAGAAAAAGAAGAGGCACCGGATTTGACTTGGTTACAACCGGGGTGGTTGTTAATCCAAGAAAGTTGATCGAACTATCAATCTCCTTCAGGCGGAGAAGCCTCTTACAGCAGTGAAAGCACAAAAGACAGAAGCTAAACTAGAACAAAAGCGCACAAGTGTTTGGAATGTAAATTACTGAGTTGATTGAAAGCTTCTGGACCAAGGCTATATTTATAGCCTTGGTCGGGGCGCCTGGAAGGGTTCCGGGCGCCCTGGGGGGGATAAAATTTATCCCCCAACGTTCAGATCGAGATAATTCTCGATCTGGTCAAAATTACTGTTCCGGGCGCCCGGAAGGGTTCCGGGCGCCCCGGAGGGGTCCGGGCGCCCCGGTCAGTTCCGGGCGCCCCGGACCCCGAAAGTCAACACAGTTGACTTTTTTATCCGGGACCGCTTCTCTGGTTCAGTCCCGCCTCGGTCCGGTTCTTCCGCTCCGGATCCGCTCGTTTGGGTGATCTCTGCCTTCCGGAAAAGGGCTCACCCGAACCCAACTTCTGGTCTTCTCGAGCGTGCTTCCCTCCGGCTTCTCGTCCCTCGGAATTACCGCGTGTTTCCTTTTTGTCCGCCAGCGTACTCATGCGCAGTCTTCGTCCCTCGGTCGTCGACCTTCTCGCTAGCTGCGTCTCTTGCTCCCCGAGCAATCTTCCGCTCCAGCTTTCGTCCCTCGGAACCACCGCGCGCTTCCTTCTCGTCCGCCGGTGTACTCTTCCGCAGCGCCTCGTCCCTCGGACGCACCGCGTGCCGTCCTTCTCGCTAGCTGCGTCTTCCGCTCGACTACCTGTGTTCCTAAGCTCCTGCACACTTAGACACAAGGTTAGAAACCAACAGGACCTAACTTAACTTGTTGATCACACCAAAACAACCTTGGGGATCCAACAATCTCCCCCTTTTTGGTGTGATCAACCCAAGTTAAGCTAGGGTCAAAACAGACATAAAATAATTTTAACTAAATTTGCAATTGAGTACAAAAAATAGAATAAGTTAAATTAAATTATTTTGGATCTACCTCCCCCTAGACTAATCCTTCTCCCCCTTTAATCACACAAAAAATGGGGTTTAAAAAATCTAAGGGTTTAAAGACTTAGAAAATAATAAAAAAAAATTTAAGTCTTTGAAAAAAAATGAGAATTTTCTAAGTAACTGAAGCAGAAATTTTTAGTTTCACGAAAAAGATTTTTAACTTGGGAAAAGTTATTTTGAGAATTTTTCTAAGTTGTTAAAAAAATTCTTAAGTAAGAAAAATTTTGAAAAAAAAAATTTTTCTAAGTTTTTTTTTTTAAATGTTTGAATAACTTTTTAAAGCATTATTTAAATTCAACCTTAATGCTTTTTATCAGAAAGTTAATTAAACATTTATTTCGATATTTTGGCTTCCAGGTCGTGGCGAGGCACTAGGCCTTCTTGGTTATTGGAGCAACAACCACTTCCTTAGACAAAGCCTCATAAAGAAATTCACTGTTTAATTTTCTCGCTAAAAGCGCTAATTTCGATTTAGGATTTAGGCTAAGCAAGATTTAGGAACCCAATAAAGGTTCCAGCCTACTGGGTTAACCAAATGTTTCTTAGGGACATATTTTTTTGAAATGTTCCTAATTTGTCCAGGATGATATTTAAAGAACCAATTTAAATTATTAGATCTTCTAAAATTGGTTTTAGATGGACATGTATGGATTTTTAAGTCTTCTACTTGAATTTTCAAATTTTGAATTTCTAACTTTAATTTTTCATTTTCTAGTTTTGATTTATCTAATTCTTCTAAGGGACACGACTTAGCTAGAATTACTTTTAAATTTTTATTTTCACTTTCTAATTTGTAGCAATCTTTTGTTAAAAGTTTAACGAATTTAAACATTTTATCGGGAGGAAGAGATCGTACCTGACTTACCTTGTCGATCTTGTTTGTTTCTCCCCCTGAGCTGCTGCTTTCTTCCGACGTGTCTCCCCCTTCATCGATGCTCTCGATGCTCATTTCGGAAGAGCTTGAATCGCAGTCGTCGTCTTGATGACTCGCCATCAGTGCGAGTCCGGAGAATGCTTCGACTTCCGATTCAAACGACGTATCATCCCACGTCGCCTTCAGGGCCTTTCGTTTTTGGATAGACTTCTTACCCTTTTCCTTGTCTTTGTTCTTCAGCTTGGGGCAGTTGTCCTTGACATGCCCTTCTTCGTCGCAATGGTAGCAGCGGATCGTTCTTTTCTTTCTACCCTGTGGATGGTTAATTTTTCTAGAATTGTATAACTTTTTAAATCGTCTTACCATCATTACCATTTCCTCGTCGTCGAGAGAAGATTTCGATTCAGGTTCGTCTCTCGAAGCTTTGAGGGCGACGTTGTTCTTTGGCTCCCTCAATCTTGCACATCTTGACTCATGCACTTCAAATGTTGAAAAAAATTCTTCTAATGAAATTTTTTCTAAGTCCTTCGAAATGTAAAAAGCATCTACTAGTGATGCCCATTTTGAATTTCTCGGAAATGAATTTAATGCGTACCTGAGTGAATCTCGGTTACTTACCTTTTCTCTGAGATTCGTGAGTCCGGTGATGATTTCTTTTATTCTGGAGTGCAGATGTGCGACTGTCTCACCTTCTTCAAGACGGAGGTTGGTGAGCTGGTTCCGGAGTAAGTCCCGTCTCGCAAGCTTGGCTTCGGATGTTCCTTCGTGTAGTTCAAGGAACTTCTCCCAAAGCTCCTTTGCCGAGTTGTAGGTGCCGACACGGTTGACTTCTTGTGGTGGAAGTACGCTTAGCAGATGGAATTCTGCTTTCTTGTTTGCCACGTACTCGGCCTGCTCTTTCTTTGTCCATTGACTTTTTGTTTTTCCCTCGGGAGCTTCAAAACCGAGTTCCATTGTTAGTATTAAATCAAAATCGGTACCAAAAAATACCTCCATGTGCTTCTTCCAGCTTGCAAAGTCCCCCTCGAATTTTGGCGGGTGGATGTTAGATCCGGCCATCTCGTTGCTTCGTTTCATTGTCCTGTTAGTCAACGTCCTAAGGATCACCAATTTGTTGGACCGATGGGCCGGCTAGAAGGGGAGGTTGAATAGCCCTGAAAATCAAAACGCAAATACCCTTCTCGAACTCTTAAACTAACACTTGCATAAAAATTAACTTAAACAATAAAAAACAAGAAAAAGAAGAGGCACCGGATTTGACTTGGTTACAACCGGGGTGGTTGTTAATCCAAGAAAGTTGATCGAACTATCAATCTCCTTCAGGCGGAGAAGCCTCTTACAGCAGTGAAAGCACAAAAGACAGAAGTTAAACTAGAACAAAAGCGCACAAGTGTTTGGAATGTAAATTACTGAGTTGATTAAAAGCTTCTGGACCAAGGCTATATTTATAGCCTTGGTCGGGGCGCCTGGAAGGGTTCCGGGCGCCCTAGGGGGGATAAAATTTATCCCCCAACGTTCAGATCGAGATAATTCTCGATCTGGTCAAAATTACTGTTCCGGGCGCCCGGAAGGGGTCCGGGCGCCCCGGTCAGTTCCGGGCGCCTCGGACCCCGAAAGTCAACACAGTTGACTTTTTTATCCGGGACCGCTTCTCTGGTTCAGTCCCGCCTCGGTCCGGTTCTTCCGCTCCGGATCCGCTCGTTTGGGTGATCTCTGCCTTCCGGAAAAGGGCTCACCCGAACCCAACTTCTGGTCTTCTCGAGCGTGCTTCCCTCCGGCTTCTCGTCCCTCGGAATTACCGCGTGTTTCCTTTTTGTCCGCCAGCGTACTCATGCGCAGTCTTCGTCCCTCGGTCGTCGACCTTCTCGCTAGCTGCGTCTCTTGCTCCCCGAGCAATCTTCCGCTCCAGCTTTCGTCCCTCGGAACCACCGCGCGCTTCCTTCTCGTCCGCCGGTGTACTCTTCCGCAGCGCCTCGTCCCTCGGACGCACCGCGTGCCGTCCTTCTCGCTAGCTGCGTCTTCCGCTCGACTACCTGTGTTCCTAAGCTCCTGCACACTTAGACACAAGGTTAGAAACCAACAGGACCTAACTTAACTTGTTGATCACACCAAAACAACCTTGGGGATCCAACAATCTCCCCCTTTTTGGTGTGATCAACCCAAGTTAAGCTAGGGTCAAAACAGACATAAAATAATTTTAACTAAATTTGCAATTGAGTACAAAAAATAGAATAAGTTAAATTAAATTATTTTGGATCTACCTCCCCCTAGACTAATCCTTCTCCCCCTTTAATCACACAAAAAATGGGGTTTAAAAAATCTAAGGGTTTAAAGACTTAGAAAATAATAAAAAAAAATTTAAGTCTTTGAAAAAAAATGAGAATTTTCTAAGTAACTGAAGCAGAAATTTTTAGTTTCACGAAAAAGATTTTTAACTTGGGAAAAGTTATTTTGAGAATTTTTCTAAGTTGTTAAAAAAATTCTTAAGTAAGAAAAATTTTGAAAAAAAAAATTTTTCTAAGTTTTTTTTTTTAAATGTTTGAATAACTTTTTAAAGCATTATTTAAATTCAACCTTAATGCTTTTTATCAGAAAGTTAATTAAACATTTATTTCGATATTTTGGCTTCCAGGTCGTGGCGAGGCACTAGGCCTTCTTGGTTATTGGAGCAACAACCACTTCCTTAGACAAAGCCTCATAAAGAAATTCACTGTTTAATTTTCTCGCTAAAAGCGCTAATTTCGATTTAGGATTTAGGCTAAGCAAGATTTAGGAACCCAATAAAGGTTCCAGCCTACTGGGTTAACCAAATGTTTCTTAGGGACATATTTTTTTGAAATGTTCCTAATTTGTCCAGGATGATATTTAAAGAACCAATTTAAATTATTAGATCTTCTAAAATTGGTTTTAGATGGACATGTATGGATTTTTAAGTCTTCTACTTGAATTTTCAAATTTTGAATTTCTAACTTTAATTTTTCATTTTCTAGTTTTGATTTATCTAATTCTTCTAAGGGACACGACTTAGCTAGAATTACTTTTAAATTTTTATTTTCACTTTCTAATTTGTAGCAATCTTTTGTTAAAAGTTTAACGAATTTAAACATTTTATCGGGAGGAAGAGATCGTACCTGACTTACCTTGTCGATCTTGTTTGTTTCTCCCCCTGAGCTGCTGCTTTCTTCCGACGTGTCTCCCCCTTCATCGATGCTCTCGATGCTCATTTCGGAAGAGCTTGAATCGCAGTCGTCGTCTTGATGACTCGCCATCAGTGCGAGTCCGGAGAATGCTTCGACTTCCGATTCAAACGACGTATCATCCCACGTCGCCTTCAGGGCCTTTCGTTTTTGGATAGACTTCTTACCCTTTTCCTTGTCTTTGTTCTTCAGCTTGGGGCAGTTGTCCTTGACATGCCCTTCTTCGTCGCAATGGTAGCAGCGGATCGTTCTTTTCTTTCTACCCTGTGGATGGTTAATTTTTCTAGAATTGTATAACTTTTTAAATCGTCTTACCATCATTACCATTTCCTCGTCGTCGAGAGAAGATTTCGATTCAGGTTCGTCTCTCGAAGCTTTGAGGGCGACATTGTTCTTTGGCTCCCTCAATCTTGCACATCTTGACTCATGCACTTCAAATGTTGAAAAAAATTCTTCTAATGAAATTTTTTCTAAGTCCTTCGAAATGTAAAAGGCATCTACTAATGATGCCCATTTTGAATTTCTAGGGAAGGAATTTAAAGCGTACCTGAGTGAATCTCGGTTACTTACCTCTTCTCCAAGATTCGAAAGTCCAGTGATGAGCTCCTGTATCCTCGAGTGTAGATGTGCAATTGTTTCACCTTCTTCAAGACGGAGGTTGGTGAGCTGATTGCGAAGTAAGTCCCGTCTCGCAAGCTTGGCTTCGGATGTTCCTTCGTGTAGTTCAAGGAACTTCTCCCAAAGCTCCTTTGCCAAGTTGTAGGTGCCGACACGGTTGACTTCTTGTGGCAGAAGTACGCTTAGCAGATGGAATTCTGCTTTCTTGTTTGCCACGTACTCGGCCTGCTCTTTCTTTGTCCATTGACTTTTTGTTTTTCCCTCGGGAGCTTCAAAACCGAGTTCCATTGTTAGTATTAAATCAAAATCGGTACCAAAAAATACCTCCATGTGCTTCTTCCAGCTTGCAAAGTCCCCCTCGAATTTTGGCGGGTGGAAGTTAGATCCGGCCATCTCGTTGCTTCGTTCGGCGGTTAGTCCTCCTGAAACGTCTCGGCTCTGATACCACTTGTTGGACCGATGGGTCGGCTAGAAGGGGGGGCTGAATAGCCCTGAAAAATCAAAACGCAAATACCCTTCTCGAACTCTTAAACTAACACTTGCATAAAAATTAACTTAAACAATAAAAAGCAAGAAAAAGAAGAGGCACCGAATTTGACTTGGTTACAACCGGGGTGGTTGTTAATCCAAGAAAGTTGATCGAACTATCAATCTCCTTCAGGCGGAGAAGCCTCTTACAGCAGTGAAAGCACAAAAGACAGAAGCTAAACTAGAACAAAAGCGCACAAGTGTTTGGAATGTAAATTACTGAGTTGATTGAAAACTTCTGGACCAAGGCTATATTTATAGCCTTGGTCGGGGCGCCTGGAAGGGTTCCGGGCGCCCTGGGGGGGATAAAATTTATCCCCCAACGTTCAGATCGAGATAATTCTCGATCTGGTCAAAATTACTGTTCCGGGCGCCCGGAAGGGGTCCGGGCGCCCCGGTCAGTTCCGGGCGCCTCGGACCCCGAAAGTCAACACAGTTGACTTTTTTATCCGGGACCGCTTCTCTGGTTCAGTCCCGCCTCGGTCCGGTTCTTCCGCTCCGGATCCGCTCGTTTGGGTGATCTCTGCCTTCCGGAAAAGGGCTCACCCGAACCCAACTTCTGGTCTTCTCGAGCGTGCTTCCCTCCGGCTTCTCGTCCCTCGGAATTACCGCGTGTTTCCTTTTTGTCCGCCAGCGTACTCATGCGCAGTCTTCGTCCCTCGGTCGTCGACCTTCTCGCTAGCTGCGTCTCTTGCTCCCCGAGCAATCTTCCGCTCCAGCTTTCGTCCCTCGGAACCACCGCGCGCTTCCTTCTCGTCCGCCGGTGTACTCTTCCGCAGCGCCTCGTCCCTCGGACGCACCGTCCTTCTCGCTAGCTGCGTCTTCCGCTCGACTACCTGTGTTCCTAAGCTCCTGCACACTTAGACACAAGGTTAGAAACCAACAGGACCTAACTTAACTTGTTGATCACACCAAAACAACCTTGGGGATCCAACAATCTCCCCCTTTTTGGTGTGATCAACCCAAGTTAAGCTAGGGTCAAAACAGACATAAAATAATTTTAACTAAATTTGCAATTGAGTACAAAAAATAGAATAAGTTAAATTAAATTATTTTGGATCTACCTCCCCCTAGACTAATCCTTCTCCCCCTTTAATCACACAAAAAATGGGGTTTAAAAAATCTAAGGGTTTAAAGACTTAGAAAATAAGCAAAAATTTCAGCCTTTGAAAACAAATGAGCATTTTCTAAGTAACTGAAGCAGAAATTTTTAGTTTCACGAAAAAGATTTTTAACTTGGGAAAAGTTATTTTGAGAATTTTTCTAAGTTGTTAAAAAAATTCTTAAGTAAGAAAAATTTTGAAAAAAATTTCTAAGTTTTTTTTTTTAAATGTTTGAATAACTTTTTAAAGCATTATTTAAATTCAACCTTAATGCTTTTTATCAGAAAGTTAATTAAACATTTATTTCGATATTTTGGCTTCCAGGTCGTGGCGAGGCACTAGGCCTTCTTGGTTATTGGAGCAACAACCACTTCCTTAGACAAAGCCTCATAAAGAAATTCACTGTTTAATTTTCTCGCTAAAAGCGCTAATTTCGATTTAGGATTTAGGCTAAGCAAGATTTAGGAACCCAATAAAGGTTCCAGCCTACTGGGTTAACCAAATGTTTCTTAGGGACATATTTTTTTGAAATGTTCCTAATTTGTCCAGGATGATATTTAAAGAACCAATTTAAATTATTAGATCTTCTAAAATTGGTTTTAGATGGACATGTATGGATTTTTAAGTCTTCTACTTGAATTTTCAAATTTTGAATTTCTAACTTTAATTTTTCATTTTCTAGTTTTGATTTATCTAATTCTTCTAAGGGACACGACTTAGCTAGAATTACTTTTAAATTTTTATTTTCACTTTCTAATTTGCAGCAATCTTTTGTTAAAAGTTTAACGAATTTAAACATTTTATCGGGAGGAAGAGATCGTACCTGACTTACCTTGTCGATCTTGTTTGTTTCTCCCCCTGAGCTGCTGCTTTCTTCCGACGTGTCTCCCCCTTCATCGATGCTCTCGATGCTCATTTCGGAAGAGCTTGAATCGCAGTCGTCGTCTTGATGACTCGCCATCAGTGCGAGTCCGGAGAATGCTTCGACTTCCGATTCGGACGACGTATCGTCCCACGTCGCCTTCAGGGCCTTTCGTTTTTGGATAGACTTCTTACCCTTTTCCTTGTCTTTGTTCTTCAGCTTGGGGCAGTTGTCCTTGACATGCCCTTCTTCGTCGCAATGGTAGCAGCGGATCGTTCTTTTCTTTCTACCCTGTGGATGGTTAGTTTTTCTAGAATTGTATAACTTCTTAAATTGTCTTACCATCATTACCATTTCCTCGTCGTCGAGAGAAGATTTCGATTCGTGTTCGTCTCTCGAAGCTTTGAGGGCGACGTTGTTCTTTGGCTCCCTCAATCTTGCACATCTTGACTCATGCACTTCAAATGTTGAAAAAAATTCTTCTAATGAAATTTTTCTAAGTCCTTCGAAATGTAAAAGGCATCTACTAATGATGCCCATTTTGAATTTCTAGGGAAGGAATTTAAAGCGTACTGAGTGAATCTCGGTTACTTACCTTTTCTCCGAGATTCGTGAGTCCGGTGATGATTTCTTTTATTCTGGAGTGCAGATGTGCGACTGTCTCACCTTCTTCAAGACGGAGGTTGGTGAGCTGGTTCCGGAGTAAGTCCCGTCTCGCAAGCTTGGCTTCGGATGTTCCTTCGTGTAGTTCAAGGAACTTCTCCCAAAGCTCCTTTGCCGAGTTGTAGGTGCCGACACGGTTGACTTCTTGTGGTGGAAGTACGCTTAGCAGATGGAATTCTGCTTTCTTGTTTGCCACGTACTCGGCCTGCTCTTTCTTTGTCCATTGACTTTTTGTTTTTCCCTCGGGAGCTTCAAAACCGAGTTCCATTGTTAGTATTAAATCAAAATCGGTACCAAAAAATACCTCCATGTGCTTCTTCCAGCTTGCAAAGTCCCCCTCGAATTTTGGCGGGTGGAAGTTAGATCCGGCCATCTCGTTGCTTCGTTCGGCGGTTAGTCCTCCTGAAACGTCTCGGCTCTGATACCACTTGTTGGACCGATGGGTCGGCTAGAAGGGGGGGCTGAATAGCCCTGAAAAATCAAAACGCAAATACCCTTCTCGAACTCTTAAACTAACACTTGCATAAAAATTAACTTAAACAATAAAAAGCAAGAAAAAGAAGAGGCACCGAATTTGACTTGGTTACAACCGGGGTGGTTGTTAATCCAAGAAAGTTGATCGAACTATCAATCTCCTTCAGGCGGAGAAGCCTCTTACAGCAGTGAAAGCACAAAAGACAGAAGCTAAACTAGAACAAAAGCGCACAAGTGTTTGGAATGTAAATTACTGAGTTGATTGAAAGCTTCTGGACCAAGGCTATATTTATAGCCTTGGTCGGGGCGCCTGGAAGGGTTCCGGGCGCCCTGGGGGGGATAAATTTTATCCCCCAACGTTCAGATCGAGATAATTCTCGATCTGTTCAAAATTACTGTTCCGGGCGCCCGGAAGGGTTCCGGGCGCCCCGGACCCCGAAAGTCAACACAATTGACTTTTTTTATCTAGGACCGCTTCTCTGGTTCAATCCCGCCTCGGTCCGGTTCTTCCGCTCCGGATCCGCTCGTTTGGGTGATCTCTGCCTTCCGGAAAAGGGCTCACCCGAACCCAACTTCCGGTCTTCTCGAGCGTGCTTCCCTCCGGCTTCTCGTCCCTCGGAATTACCGCGTGTTTCCTTTTTGTCCGCCAGCGTACTCATGCGCAGTCTTCGTCCCTCGGTCGTCGACCTTCTCGCTAGCTGCGTCTCTTGCTCCCCGAGCAATCTTCCGCTCCAGCTTTCGTCCCTCGGAACCACCGCGCGCTTCCTTCTCGTCCGCCGGTGTACTCTTCCGCAGCGCCTCGTCCCTCGGACGCACCGCGTGCCGTCCTTCTCGCTAGCTGCGTCTTCCGCTCGACTACCTGTGTTCCTAAGCTCCTGCACACTTAGACACAAGGTTAGAAACCAACAGGACCTAACTTAACTTGTTGATCACACCAAAACAACCTTGGGGATCCAACAATCTCCCCCTTTTTGGTGTGATCAACCCAAGTTAAGCTAGGGTCAAAACAGACATAAAATAATTTTAACTAAATTTGCAATTGAGTACAAAAAATAGAATAAGTTAAATTAAATTATTTTGGATCTACCTCCCCCTAGACTAATCCTTCTCCCCCTTTAATCACACAAAAAATGGGGTTTAAAAAATCTAAGGGTTTAAAGACTTAGAAAATAATAAAAAAAATTTAAGTCTTTGAAAAAAAATGAGAATTTTCTAAGTAACTGAAGCAGAAATTTTTAGTTTCACGAAAAAGATTTTTAACTTGGGAAAAGTGATTTTGAGAATTTTTCTAAGTTGTTAAAAAAATTCTTAAGTAAGAAAAATTTTGAAAAAAAATTTCTAAGTTTTTTTTAAATGTTTGAATAACTTTTTAAAGCATTATTTAAATTCAACCTTAATGCTTTTTATCGAAAGTTAATTAAACATTTATTTCGATATTTTGGCTTCCAGTTCGTGTCGAGGCACTAGGCCTTCTTGGTTATTAGAGCAACAACCACTTCCTTAGACAAAGCCTCATAAAGAAATTCACACTTTAATTTTCTCGCTGAAAGCGCTAATTTTGATTTAGGATTTAGGCTAAGCAAGATTTAGGAACCCAATAAAGGTTCCAGCCTACTGGGTTAACCAAATGTTTCTTAGGGACATATTTTTTTGAAATGTTCCTAATTTGTCCAGGATGATATTTAAAGAACCAATTTAAATTATTAGATCTTCTAAAATTGGTTTTAGATGGACATGTATGGATTTTTAAGTCTTCTACTTGAATTTTCAAATTTTGAATTTCTAACTTTAATTTTTCATTTTCTAGTTTTGATTTATCTAATTCTTCTAAGGGACACGACTTAGCTAGAATTACTTTTAAATTTTTATTTTCACTTTCTAATTTGCAGCAATCTTTTGTTAAAAGTTTAACGAATTTAAACATTTTATCGGGAGGAAGAGATCGTACCTGACTTACCTTGTCGATCTTGTTTGTTTCTCCCCCTGAGCTGCTGCTTTCTTCCGACGTGTCTCCCCCTTCATCGATGCTCTCGATGCTCATTTCGGAAGAGCTTGAATCGCAGTCGTCGTCTTGATGACTCGCCATCAGTGCGAGTCCGGAGAATGCTTCGACTTCCGATTCGGACGACGTATCGTCCCACGTCGCCTTCAGGGCCTTTCGTTTTTGGATAGACTTCTTACCCTTTTCCTTGTCTTTGTTCTTCAGCTTGGGGCAGTTGTCCTTGACATGCCCTTCTTCGTCGCAATGGTAGCAGCGGATCGTTCTTTTCTTTCTACCCTGTGGATGGTTAATTTTTCTAGAATTGTATAACTTTTTAAATCGTCTTACCATCATTACCATTTCCTCGTCGTCGAGAGAAGATTTCGATTCAGGTTCGTCTCTCGAAGCTTTGAGGGCGACGTTGTTCTTTGGCTCCCTCAATCTTGCACATCTTGACTCATGCACTTCAAATGTTGAAAAAAATTCTTCTAATGAAATTTTTTCTAAGTCCTTCGAAATGTAAAAGGCATCTACTAATGATGCCCATTTTGAATTTCTAGGGAAGGAATTTAAAGCGTACCTGAGTGAATCTCGGTTACTTACCTTTTCTCCGAGATTCGTGAGTCCGGTGATGATTTCTTTTATTCTGGAGTGCAGATGTGCGACTGTCTCACCTTCTTCAAGACGGAGGTTGGTGAGCTGGTTCCGGAGTAAGTCCCGTCTCGCAAGCTTGGCTTCGGATGTTCCTTCGTGTAGTTCAAGGAACTTCTCCCAAAGCTCCTTTGCCGAGTTGTAGGTGCCGACACGGTTGACTTCTTGTGGTGGAAGTACGCTTAGCAGATGGAATTCTGCTTTCTTGTTTGCCACGTACTCGGCCTGCTCTTTCTTTGTCCATTGACTTTTTGTTTTTCCCTCGGGAGCTTCAAAACCGAGTTCCATTGTTAGTATTAAATCAAAATCGGTACCAAAAAATACCTCCATGTGCTTCTTCCAGCTTGCAAAGTCCCCCTCGAATTTTGGCGGGTGGAAGTTAGATCCGGCCATCTCGTTGCTTCGTTCGGCGGTTAGTCCTCCTGAAACGTCTCGGCTCTGATACCACTTGTTGGACCGATGGGTCGGCTAGAAGGGGGGGCTGAATAGCCCTGAAAAATCAAAACGCAAATACCCTTCTCGAACTCTTAAACTAACACTTGCATAAAAATTAACTTAAACAATAAAAAGCAAGAAAAAGAAGAGGCACCGAATTTGACTTGGTTACAACCGGGGTGGTTGTTAATCCAAGAAAGTTGATCGAACTATCAATCTCCTTCAGGCGGAGAAGCCTCTTACAGCAGTGAAAGCACAAAAGACAGAAGCTAAACTAGAACAAAAGCGCACAAGTGTTTGGAATGTAAATTACTGAGTTGATTGAAACTTCTGGACCAAGGCTATATTTATAGCCTTGGTCGGGGCACCCTGGGGGGGATAAAATTTATCCCCAACGTTCAGATCGAGATAATTCTCGATCTGGTCAACTGCGCGCCGGAAGGGTCGGCGCCCGATCGATTCGGGCGCCTCGGACCGAAAGTCAACACTGATTGACTTTTTATCCGGACCGCTTCTCTGGTTCAGATCCGCCTCGGTCCGGTTCTTCCGCTCGGATCCGCTCTTGGGTGATCTCGCCTTCGGAAAGGGCTCACCCAACCAACTGGTCTTCTCGGCGTGCTTCCTCGGCTTCTCGTCCCTCGGAATTACAGCGTGTTTCCTTTTTGTCCGCCAGCGTACTCATCGGTCGCACCCCGTTCCGACCTTCTCGCTAGCTGCGTCTCTTGCTCCCCGAGCAATCTTCCGCTCCAGCTTTCGTCCCTCGGAACCACCGCGCGCTTCCTTCTCGTCCGCCGGTGTACTCTTCCGCAGCGCCTCGTCCCTCGGACGCACCGCGTGCCGTCCTTCTCGCTAGCTGCGTCTTCCGCTCGACTACCTGTGTTCCTAAGCTCCTGCACACTTAGACACAAGGTTAGAAACCAACAGGACCTAACTTAACTTGTTGATCACACCAAAACAACCTTGGGGATCCAACAGCTTCCTTCTTCTCCAAGCAAGTTTCAGCCACCAACAATCTTCAAGAGATGAAGAACTTTCGGCCACCAACCAAGCTCCAAGGGATGTTAAGAAACAAAGCCTCCTATCTCTTCTTCTTCCTCTAACAAGATTCGGCCACCACCAAGCTCCTTGAGATGAAGATGCCGCCCGCCACACAAGGAAGAAGAATAGGAGAAAAGGAGGAAGAGAGGGGCGACCACCACCAAGGAAGAGATTAGAGGAATACTAGATGATATGTTGTTGTGAGGTGAGGCACCTCTACCCTCTCTTTTATATTCCTTGGTCTTGACAAACAAGGAAAGTTTTATAAATAAAACTTCCTTATATTCCTTGCCAATGTTTAAGAAGGAAAATTTAATTAAAAATTTTCCTTATAAACCCTTAATGGCCGGCCACCACCATCTCCTCCAAACAAGGAAAGTTTTAAACACAAAACTAAAACTTCCTAATTTGTTTCTAGAAATTTTAAAATAAAATTTCTCTTTTAAAATTCCCTTCATGGTTTGTTATAAAAGGAAACTTTTATAAATTAAAATCTCTCTATTAAAACATGTGGATGATTACAATAAAGAAAGTTTTCTCTAAAATTAAAATCTTCCTTTCAATGTACAAATAAGGAAAAATATCTAACCTTTCTCTTAATCCTTTGTAGAAACTATAAAAGGTAAAATTTAATTTTAAAACTCTCTTTTAAAATCATGTCTTCCACATTAGGAAAGATTTTAAAATAAAATCCTTTTTATTTTATTGTGGCCGACCACCTAAGCTTGGGTTCAAGCTAGGGTCGACCACAACTTGACCCATCATGCCTTGGTTTGCTTAAGGTGGTTTGGCCGACCACCTTAAGGTGGGTAAGAAGTTGGGTATAGGTGGGTATAAGACTTTATAAATAAGAGGCTATGACAGGGAACGAGAGAAGGAATTGGTTTTGGTCTCCCGATAAACTTGAGCTTCCCCTGTTCGCCCCGAACATCCAACTCAAGTTCATCAATAATATTTCATTCCACTAAAGAGTTATTATTGTACTACCGCACCAATCTCATATTACTATATGGGCTCCTTCTTATCATGAGTGTGTTAATCTTTTTGTGTTTAAGATATCGAATGTTCACTAATTAAATGAGTTACTAACAACTCACTTAATTAATATCGAACTCTAAGAGTAGTACCACTCAACCTTATTGTCATGTCGGACTAAGTCCACCTGCAGGGTTTACATGACAATCCTTATGAGCTCCTCTTGTGGACATTATCAACTTAGATTACTAGGACACAATTTCATTCTTTAATCAACAACACACCATATAAATAATATAATTTCCCAACTTATCGAGTCTATTGATTTAACAAGTTAAATCACACTCTTTGATAAATTAAATAAATAAGTATTAAGTATATGTGCTTGTTATTATATCATGATTAAGAGTACACACTTCCATAATAACCGAGGTATTGTTCTTTTATATAGTCAGTATAAAAAGAAACTAACTCAAATGGTCCTGCTCAATACGCTCAGAGTGTACTAGTGTAATTTGATAGTCAAAATAAACTAATATCAAATTACACTACGACTATTCCAATGGTTTGTTCCTTTCCATCTTAGTCATGAGCTACTTTTTATAACTTATAAGGAACTGATAACATGATCTTCTGTGTGTGACACCACACACCATGTTATCTACAATATAAATTAATTGAACAACTATATTTAGCATATAAATGTAGACATTTGACCAATGTGATTCTTTATTTCAAAATAAATGTTTACAAAAATCTAGGCTTTTAGTATACACTCTGACAATCTCCCACTTATACTAAAAGACTATGTTGCCATAAATGTTGCCATACATCTAAATCTCATTCCTTCATCATGCCCATCAAAAGCTCTTGCCTTAAGGGCCTTAGAGAAAGGATCTCCCAGGTTATCATCTGATGCAATCTAGGTGGCAACAACTTCTCCTCGTTATATGATATCTCGTATTGGGTGGTACTTGCGCTCTATGTGTTTACTTGTCTTATGGACTTGTGGTTCCTTCGAGTTTGTTACTGCACCACTTATTATCACAATACACTGTAATAATTTTGGGCAAACCAGGAATCACATCTAAGTCCATCATGAAGTTTCTGAGCCATACAACTTCTATGGCTGCCTCAGAGGCTGCCACTTACTCAGCTTCCATGGTGGAGTCTGAAAAGCATCTATGCTTATCACTCCTCCATTGTTATGGCTTTAACTCCTAAAGTCAACACAAAACCCCAAGGTTGACTTACTATTTGTCCCTATCTGATTGGAAGTCAGAATTCGTGTAACCCACAGGGAGCAGATCATCTACTTGGTATACTAGCATATAATCTCTAGTCCTTCTCAAGTACTTTAATATATATTTTACGGCAGTCCAATGTCCTTACCCTAGATTACTTTGATATCTTCTAACCATGCCCATGGCAAAACAGATATCTGGTCTCGTGCACAACATAGCATACATTAGGCTTCCTACAGCTAAAGTATAAGGAACTGCCTTCATCTCTTCTATCTCTTTTGATGTCTTCGGAGACATTTATTTAGATAAAGCTACTCCATGCCTAAAAGGTAGAAAACCTTTCTTGGAGTCTTGCATGCTAAAACGAGCAAGGATTGCATCGATATATGAAGCTTGGGACAAGCACAACATCCTTTTCTTACGATCCCTTATTACTTTGATCCCAAGAATATGTGTGTATTCTCCTAAGTCCTTCATATAGAATTGTTTGGACAACCATACCCTTACTTTCGACAACACTTTGATATTATTTCTAACTAACAAAATGTTATCTACGTATAGTATAAGAAATACCACCACTTTCCATCACACTTCTTGTATACACAAGACTCATCCGGACACTGAATAAATCTATACGACTGGATTACTTTATTAAATTGGATGTTCCAAGATCTTGAAACTTGCTTCAATCCATAAATAGACTGATTTAGCTTGCACACTAGATGCTCTTTGCCTTTTTCAATGAACCCCTCTGGTTGCTTCATATGGATGTTTTCTTTAAGACTTCTGTTAAGGAAAGTTGTTTTGACATCTGTTTGTCAAACCTCATAATCCATATGAGCAGTAATAGATAAGAGTATCTGAATAGAATTAAGAATAGCTACTGGCGAAAAGGTTTTCTCATAATCGATTCCCTCTTTCTGAGTATACCCCTTCGCAACAAGCCTTGCTTTGAAGGTTTCCACCTTCCCATCTATCCCTCTTTTCCTTTTGTAGATCCATTTACATCCAATAGATTTTACACTATTTGATGGTTCTACTAGTTCCCAGACTTTGTTAGAATACATAAATTCTATTTCTGAATTCATTGTTCTTTGCCAAGATTCTACATCTATATCTTGGAGTACTTCGTCATATGTTTGGGGATCAGGTTCATGTTTACTTGGGACCAAGTCTGACGACTCTCCCAAAAGTATGAATCTTTCAAGTTGCCTAACAACCCTCCCACTATGACAAGACACTGTCTGTTGTTGTGTATCATTTGTGATACGTGTTGCAGTTTCTTGTGATGTTTCATCTTGCACTGTTGGTACTAAAGTAGGTATGCCCTCTCTCATTTCTTCTAGAACAATTTCACTCATGGGCTTATGGTTTATTACATAATCTTCCTCTAAAAATCGAGCATTGGTGCTAACAATGATCTTCTGATTTTTAGGATTATAAAACAAACAACCTTTTGTTCCTTTAGGATATCCCACAAACAAACAAACTTCTATACGTGATTTCAACTTGTTAGTATATCCCTTTAGCACATGTGCTGGACTACCCCATATCCGAATATGACTCAGACTAGGCTTACACCTATTCCACAATTCCATGGGAGTAGAGGGTACTGATTTAGAAGGTACCATATTCAGAATGTACACTGCTGTTTCCAGAGCATATCCCCAAAATGAATTTGGTAATTCTGAATAACTCATCATCGATCTAACCATTTCCATAAGAGTCTTATTCCTTCGTTCTGTCACATCATTCTGTTGGGGTGTACTAGGTGCAGATAATTGAGATTGAATCCCAGCCTCTGATAAGTAATTCCTAAACTCTCTAAAGAGGTATTCGCCACCATGATCAGACCATAGTGTCTTGATACTTTTACCATGACATTTCTCCACATTAGCCTTGTACTCTTTGAACTTATCAAAGCATTCAGACTTGCGGCGCATCAAGTAAATGTACTCATATCTCGAATAGTCATTTATAAAAGAGATAAAATATTCGAAACTACCTCTTACCTGAATAGACAAAGGACCACACAAATCAGAATGAACCAGTTCCAACACATCTTTGGCTCTATACCCCTTGGCCTTAAAAGGTCTCTTGGTCATTTTTTCTTCCAAGCAAGACTCGTAGGTTGGAAAGTTTTCCACCACCAATGAACCCAAAAGTCCATCGGCTATTAACCTTTGAATCCTACTCAAGTTAATATTGTTGGATCGTAAGTTTCGCTAGAGGGGGGATAGCGATTAAAAAACTTTCGTAAAGAGTTAAGCAGCGGAAAAAAAGAAAAGCAAGGCTAACACAAGTTCTTTTACTTGGTTCGGAGCCTTTGATGACTCCTACTCCAAGGCCCGCACACAAGGGTGCTTTTGATGGGCAATCACTAATAATTCAAAACTTATTACAAACTATGTACAGGAATTATGTAGTGAAAGAAAATCGACAGTTAAGAAAATAATGCAGGAAAGAAAACAAAACTTTGTCGGAGATCTTTTCATAGCGTCGTAGGAGTACACGAGAGTGAATTCTGAGTTATATCTGGAGCTTCAGCCTTGACCCTCCTTATATAGGAGGTTCGGGGCGCCTGAAACCTTCAGGGTTGCTCGACCATGACGTAGCCGAGTCAACCAGTGAACTCCACGTAGCTCAGTGATGTTGGGGATAAGTTTTTACCTCCGGGCGCCCGGGTACCTCCCGGGCGCCCGGACCTTGATTTCCAGCAGCTTCCTTCCTACAAGAAAACGTTAGTCCAAGATACTTATATCTCCTGTAAAACAGATTGTTAGCACAGTTATAATAAACAGAAATAGTGTTAATTAGATTCCGTCTCTCTGAGATCGGAATCTGGTCAAGATCTCGACTTAGAGTTCCAAAATGGTTCTAAGTTGGATCGACGCCTAAGTTCTCTTCTCGGGAACACGTCCTCACAGTCACTCTCATCCAGTGACTTGGACTTCGTGCCAGCTATCTGGTCGGCCCGTCGACCTAGCTGGGCTTCGTGCCAGACATTAGGTCCGCCCGTCGACTTGTTTAGACTTTTCCTGCACACTCGGTCAGAGTTTTAGATCAACAACAAAACTAACTTAACCTATTTTGTCATTTATCAAAAATTGGGTTAGACCGTTAGTGCTAACTGCACCAGCAATCTCCCCTTTTTGATGGAATGACAATTTGGTTAAGTTAGTGTTTGTTAGAGTGTATACTAAAAGCCTAGCTTTTGGTATAAACATTTATCTAGAAATAAGAATCACATTGGTCAAATGTCTACATTTATGATAAATGTAGTTGCTCAATTAATTTATATTGTAGATAACATGGTGTGTGGTGTCACATACAGAAGATCATGTTATCGGTTCCTTATAAATTATAAACAGTAGCTCATGACCAAGATGGAAAGGAACAAACCATTGGAAGGTCGTAGTGTAATTAGGTATTAGTTTATCTTAACTATATAATTACACTAGTACACTTAGAGTGTATTGAGTAGGACCATTTGAGGTCGTTCCTTTTATACTGACTTTATAAAGGAACAAAGATCTCAGTTATTATGGAAGTGTGTGCTCTTAATCCTAATATAATAACAAGCACATATATTTGATATTTATTTCTTTAATTTATCAATGGGTGAGATTTAGTTCGATAAATCAATAAGCCCGATAAGTTGGGAAATGATATCACTTATAGTGTGTGTTGTTGATTATAGAAGGAAACTGTGTCCTAGTGATCTAGGTTGAGAATGTTCCCAAGAGGAGCTCATAAGGATTGTCATGTTAAACCCTGTAGGTGGACTTAGTCCGACATGACGATGAAGTTGAGTGGTACTACTCTTGGAGATAGATATTAATTAAGCGAGTTGTCAGTAACTTACTTAATTAGTGGATATTTGTTATCTTAAACACAGGGAGACTAACACACTCATAATAAGAAGGAGCCCAAAATGTAATTTGGGATTGGTGCGGTAGTTCAATAATAGTTCTTTAGTGGAATGAATTATTATTGATGAAATTAATTTGTGTGTTCGGGGCGAACACGAGATGCTTAATTTCATCGGGAGACCAATACCAATTCCTCCTCTCGGTCCCTATCGTAGCCTCTAGTATATAGAGATTTATACCCACCGCATACCCACCTTCTTACCCATCCAATGGGGCCGGCCAAGCTAGCTTGGAACCCAAGCTAGGGCCGGCCAAGACCAAGTGGATGAGCCATGTAGGTGGCCGGCCAAAGCATGGGTCCCAAGCTTAGGTGGCCGGCCACTAGAATATTAAAAAGGATTTTTATTAAAATTATTTCTTATGTGGATATCATGATTTTAAAAGAGAGTTTAAAAATTAAAAATTTCCTTTTATAGCTTTCTACAAAAGATTAAGAGAAGAGATTAATCTCTTTCCTTATTTGTAGTTTAAAAGGATGGTTTTAATTTTGGTAAAAACTTTCCTTATTTGTAAATCATCTACATGTTTAAAAGAGAGTTTAAAATTTGAAATCTTTCCTTATTTGTTGTTTAAAGGAGGATTTTAAATTTTAAGAAAACTTTCCTTTTTAATCATGTTCATGATTTAAAAGAGAGTTTAAAATTAAATATTCTCTTTTATAAGTTTCTATAAAAGATTAAGAAAAGATTTGATATCTTTCCTTATTTGTAGATTAAAAGAGATTTTAATTTTTAGAGATAACTTTCTTTTTATCCACATGTTAAAAGAAAGATTTTAATTTATTAAATTTCCTTTTTATAAACCAATCATGAAGGGATAAAATTATTGGAGAAATTTTATAAATTTCCGGAAGCAAATAAGGAAGTTTTAATTGGTGTTTAAAATTTTATTTGCTTGGAAGTTTATTGTTGTGGCCGGCCATTGAAATTTGAAAATAAAAAATTGTTTTAATTAAATAAATTTTCCTTTTCATTGGCAAAAGAATTAAGGAAGTTTTTATTTGCCAAGACCAAGGATTATAAAAGAGGGGGTAGAGGAAGCTTTAAGGTGAACGACTCTATTCTATTTTTCTTCCTCTTTTCTTCCTTGTGTGTGGCCGGCCCTTTGTTTTCTCTCCTCTCCTTTGTGTGGCCGAAACTTTCTCATGGTGGAGATAGCTTTGATGGCCGGATCTAAGAAGGAGAAGAAGGAGAGAAAAGAAGCCTCTTTTCTAGCATCCCTTGGAGCATGGTGGTGGTGGTCGAACCTCTTCATCCTAGAAGAAGTTTTGATGGCCGAAATTTGCAAGGAAGAAGAAGGTGCTTGGTGGTTCTCATCTCGGAAGATCGTTGCCCACACAACGTCCGAGGATAGAAGAGGAATACGGTAGAAGATCAAGAGGTCTTTCTAAAAGGTATAACTAGTAATTTTTCTTTCCGCATCATACTAGTTATTTTTGGAAATAATACCAAATACAAGAGGCATGCGATTCTAGTATTTCGAATATATTTTTCGATGTTGTGTTCTTTTATTTTTTTTTCCTTGTGATTTGATTGTTCTTTTCGGTTAACCTAAAGTTATTTTAGGAAATTAAATATTAGCTTTCCATAAAAGGTTTTGTCTAGTCGTTTGCTCCCATATCCAAGAAGGCCATGTGCCTCGCCACGTCAGTACTGGGAACCAATTATGGAAATTAATATTTAATGGAATTAATAACTTAAGGTGATTTGGGTCGAACGTGTTAAGTTCCGCAGGAGACCCAAGTCAAAACCTAAAAGAACGAATAGATTAAGTTTTGGATCAAACGTGTTAAGTTCCGCAGGCGATCCAAAATTTAATTTAAAAGAACACATGGTAGCTAGGAAAAGGTTCAGACCTTTGTATAAAATTTTTGTACAGTGGAACCTCTAGGTTTTCCGAGTAGCAACCAACAGTGTTAAATGCAAGTGAAACAAGCATTAACAGGTTTTTAAGTTAGTTTTTATTTTCAATTTATTTTAGCTAACTTAACCACCCAACCCTTCCCCTTTTGGCATTCATCAAATATAAACATGGATCAAATAATCATAAATACAAAAATATTGCAAAAAGAGTGCAAACACAAATCAAATCGACTCAGGGGAGTTAAAAAAAATATCTCTTATCCTTTTTCAAAATGGCGAAGTTATAAGAAAGATAACTTGGAAAGAGTAATTTTTAATAATTTTTCAAAGTGGCTAAGTTTTGAAAAATGACTAAGTTTGTAAGATAACTAATTTAGTAACATATCTTGCAGATTAATTTTTGAAAGATAAGTTTTAATAAGAATCCAAAATTCCAAACATAAGTTTATATGTTCCAAAATTTTCAAAATGGACTTGAACTTGAAACATTTTTTTTCAAACATGAATTTTATATAGATAATTTTACAAAAGTAAAGTTTTCAAAAATCATGTAAGATTCAATGTTCAAAATTAATTTTTTCAAAGTTAAGTTTGTGAAATCTAATTTACAAAACTAAGTTTCTATTAAATTAATTTCTAACATTAAGTTTGAAAAAAATCATAACTTCAAAATTAAGTTTGTAACATTCGATTTTCAAAACCAATTTTCAGACCAAGTTTATAACATACAATTTTCATAACCAAACAAAATTTAACATAAAACTTAGTTTTACAAAGATTAGGTTTCATAAACACATTTCTAAAACATTTTAGAAGAATATTTTCCAAAACCTAATTTTTAAACGTATTAAAAAATAGATGTGAAAATAATTATTTCTCCCCCTGAACTTGACATTACAAAATCTGTCTAACTAGTTAGCTACTTACTGACTATTCAGAAGATAACAACTTTCACTTGGTTAGTCAAGTTAAGTCTAAATATCAGTTAGTGTTTAACTAAACTGAATGACTTAATTTGATTAATATCTGTTTGGTATTTAACGCCTAGACTTATATTGATGCACTGACATAAGCATCTTAAGTTCAGGCAATTTGCCTATGCATCTCACCTCTTTCTATGTTTGGCAGCCACAAACAAGGGAATCCTAGGGTGTTGGTGTGATGCTCAAGTACTAGTCCTAGGGGAACATTATTTCTAAGGGATTGTTTTAGTCTAAGGCTAAAACTATTTTAAAATTCTAAAAATAGGAAGTTTTGAAAACATAAGAATATTTTACCTTAGAAGTTGAAAATAACCATTTTTTAACACAATTTTAAAATTCCTAGTCTACTAGGCACATCCCTAATTTTCTACGTAGATTGCTAAATTCACTTTTAGGGAGAGGTTTAGTAAATATGCCAGCTAAATTAGACTTTGACTCAATGTACTTGAGTTTAATGTCTCCTTTAGTGACATGATTCCTGATAAAGTGATACCTAATTTCAATGTGTTTGGTTCTGGAATGATGCACTGGATTTTTTATTAAATTAATTGAACTAATATTGTCAATTAACACTTTTACATTTGTAAGGTTTAAGTTAAAATCTTTTAAAGTGTGCATCATCCATAATAATTGTGCAACGCATTCTCCTATGACTATATATTCTGACTCAGTTGTAGATAGCGTAACACGATGTTGCTTTCTACTAAACCAGCTAACAAGTGATGGACCTAGTAGTTGACACCCACCACTTGTGCTTTTGCGGTCTAACTTGCACCCAGCATAATCTGAGTCAAAATACCCTATTAATTCAAAATTATTAGTTCTAGGATACCAAATACCTACATTTGTTATTCCTTTAAGGTATTTAAAGATTCTTTTAACTTGAGTCAAATGTGATTCCTTGGCGTAGGTTTGGTATCTAGCACACATATTAACTGTAAATAAGATATCGGGTCGACTTGCAGTTAAGTACAGTAGGCTACCTATGGCACTCCTATAATATTTTAACTCAACCAGTTTTCCATTTGGGTCATTATCTAGGATTATGTTTACGGCCAGAGGCATTTTTATTTCTTTAGTATTTTCCATTCCAAATTTTTTAAGTAATTCTTTAGTGTATTTTTGTTGATAAATATAGTTTCCCTCATTTATTTGTTTGATTTGTAATCCTAAAAAATAAGTTAGTTTTCCTACTAAACTCATTTCGAATTCTTGTTCCATTAGACTTGTGAATTCATCTAGAAATTCTAAATTTGTTGACCCAAAGATGATATCATTTACATAGATTTGAGCTATGAAAATATCCTTTTGTATTAACTTAACGAATAGGGCTGGGTCAATTTGACCTTGGTTGAACCCTTTAGAAATTAGGTAAGAAGGTAGGCCTTAATACCATACCCTAGGGGCTTGCTTGAGTCCATATAAGGCCTTCTTTAATTTAAAGACATAACTAGGGCGTTCTAGATTTTCAAACCCAGGCGGTTGTCCTACATAAACTTCTTCTTTTATTAGTCCATTTAGGAAGGCTGACTTAATGTCCATTTGGTACAGTCTAAACCTTTTGTGGGATGCATAACTAAGTAGCATTCTAATGGACTCTAGTTTAGCCACTGGGGCATACGTTTCATCATAGTCAAGTCCTTCTACTTGACTGAACCCTTTTAGACTTATTGTGGAGTTTTCTAGATGCTTGATTGAGCATTCTGAGGAAAAAAACTTAACTTTATATCCAGTGTCACACAATTGACTTATACTAAGAAGATTATACTTGAATTTTTCAACTAGTAGTACATTTGTAATGATAAAATCAGTTTTTAGCTCAATATTACCTATATCAATTACCTTGAGTTTGTCATTATTTCCAAAGGTAATTGTTCCTAGACTCTTGTAAGTAAGTTGGGTGAACTTGGTGTGATCTCCAGTCATATACTTGGAGCATCTACTATTCAAAATCCACCTGGTTTCCTACAATAGGAAGGAATTAAAGTTAGTTTTTATTCTTTTTAAGATCATTTTCAAGGTTGATCATTTTCTGTAAGAATTTGAGTTGATTTTCAAGCAAACGGAGTTTAGGTTTTAATGATATTTTTATTTTTATATGTAATTTTTTTTTAAATTTAGTTTTAATAAAATAAAAATTTTTAAGTTAACAGAAATTGAGTTTAATTTTAAATCAACATTTTAAGTTTTTAAAAAATTAAGTTTAATTTTAAAACAAAATTTTAAGTTTTTTTTAAAATTAAGTTTAATTTTAAAATAAAATTTTAAGTTTTACAAAACGTTAATTTTAATTTTAAAACCAAAAAATTAAGATTAATTTTAAAACAAAATTTTAAGTTTTTTTAAAAAAATTAAGTTTAATTTTAAAATAAAATTTTAAGTTTTAAAAAAATTAAGATTAATTTTAAAACAAAATTTTAAGTTTTAAAAAAATTAAGTTTAATTTTAAAATAAAATTTTAAGTTTAAAAAAAATTAAGTTTAATTTTAAAATAAAATTTTAAGTTAAAAAAAATTAAGATTAATTTTAAAATAAAATTTTAAGTTTAAAAAATTTAAGATTAATTTTAAAAAAAATTAAGTTTAATTTTAAAATAAAATTTTAAGTTTTTAAAATAAATTTTTAAGTAGAAAAATTAATTTTAATTTAATTTAATATTTTATCTTTATTTAATTTAATATTTTAATTTTAATTTAATTTAATATTATTAATTTTATTTAATTTAATATTATTTTAATTTAATAATTTAAATTAATTTAGTTTAATATTTTAATTTTATTTAATTTAATATTATTTTAATTTAATATTTTATTTTTATTTAATTTAATATTATTTTATTTTAATTTAATTTAATATTTTAATTTTATTTGATTTAATATTATTTTAATTTAATTTAATATTTTAATTTAATTTAGTTTAATATTTTAATTTTATTTAATTTAATATTATTTTAATTATATTTAATTTAATATTATTTAAATTTAATTTTAATTGAGTCTTTAGTCATCTCACCCGATCTACATTTTCAATCAGGGAATCCTATAATTTTGTAAGATGAATTATTTTCAATTTTAGTGTTTGGTTTAACTTTGCGTTAGATTCAGGTTTGGCTTTGGGTCGAACTATTAGATATTCTTTGGATAAACCTCTGGGCTATGGCGAGTCACTTGAACATCATTAGAGTAACCATGTCTTCAAGGTTTTCCAAATAGTCCTATTCACTAGACTTAGTACAAAACCTTGGTCTAACTGGTTAGGATTCATAAAGGGTAGCTTCGGTCAGTTCCACTTAGCCAAATGCACCAGGTCGAAGTCATATCTTCCTAGATATGCATAGACTAAGCTTCCCTAATGTACTATCATCCAAAACTTCACCAGTACCATTTTTCAAGTTAAACTTGAACCTCTCTCTAATTAGTCCTAAGTATCCTGCCGGGTGGATTAGTTTTGGAGGTGCCAGCTATTCTGGAGCCTCCCCCTGAATTATTAGCCTTTAATTTAATTTTTCGTTCTTGGTTTATATTTATTTCTTTTATAGTTATAATTTACTTGATGATAGTCTAAGTTTTGGTAAGTTTTAAAATATTCAAATTTTGAATTTTTTTGTCTAGGTTTGTATTCTGGTTTTTGATTTGATTTATTTGACTTTATGTAATATATTTTGTCTTTGGGTATGTAGTATTGATTAAGTCCTACTTGCGTGGTTAAACACGCTTTCGGAACCCAAGCTTTACTTGTTGGTTTGTATTGGGTTATTAATGATTTAAATGTTTTACTTGAGCTTGACTTATAGCCAAGTCCGGTTTTGTTGTAAATTACTTTTTGGTTATTTTAGATTAGATCTAAGTTCTTAGATCTTGTTGTAAATTGTTTTAACATATCTTTTAATTTGTTCATTTCAAATTTTAGTGATAAATTCTCCTCCTCAAGTGTTAGATCTTGAGTTGGATTATTTTTTGTAATTTGTTTCTTGAGGTTTTGATTCTCCTCAAGGAGCAATTTGTTTTCATTTTCTGATTTAACTAATTTACTATTTAAACAAAAAATAATTTTAAAGAACTTTCTATTTAGATTTAGGTATACCTCTTCGGGACCTTCGGAAACGAGTACGGACTCATAGCTTGATTCGAGTTTAGACCCGTCTTCCGATTCGTCCTCCGACTCTGCTTCGCAGGCCATCAGTGCGAGGTAACTCTGGTTCTTCTGATCTTCGTCCTCCGATTCTTCTGAAGATGAGTCGTCCCACGTTGTTTTGAGGGTCTTTTTTTTGGTCGGCTTCATTTTGTCGTTCTTCAATCTCGGACACTTGTTCTTGTAGTGGCCCTTCTTGTTGCATCCGAAGCACGTCACATTTCTTGGTTATGTTAGAGAACTGATCTTTTGCAGGTCCTTTTTGTTGAAGCTCTTCTTCCTCCTGGTGAATATTTTCCTTACCAGGTTCACTAGGCACTCTTCATCTTCAGAATCCTGGTCAGATTTGTCTTTGGGTTCAGGCTTGTTATTTGTTCTTTCCTTGGAGGAACCTGCAAGCAGAGCAATACCTTTCTCGGATCTAGTGTTAGTCTGCTCATGTAACTCTAATTCACAAAATAGTTCGTTAAGTTTTAATTTAGACAGATATTTTGAAATTTTGTAGGCATCCACGATGGATGCCCACAGAGAGTTACGTGGAAAAGCGTTTAACGCATACCTTATCAGATCTCAGTTTTTCATCTGGTGGCCTATCGCGTGGAGCCCGTTGAGAATGTCCTTGATCCTCGCGTGCAACTGACTCGCTATTTCTCTTTCCTGCATTTTTATATTAAAAATTCTATTTAATAGCAGATCTCGTTTCGTTACTTTAGCGTCACTGGTTCCTTCGTGCAGCTCGATCAACTTGTCCCAAAGTTCTTTCACGTTCTGGTGCGGTCCTACTCGGTTTAGCTCTTCCCTTGTCAATCCGCATTATAGCGTGTTGATCGCCTTGTTCTCCGTCGATGCTTTCTTCTTTATGTCTAACGCCCATTGTTCCGGATCAAGTAGATTTTCAGAGTTGTCAACTGGTGCTTTGTAGGCTTTTATGACGCTTAGCCATTGGTGAAAGTCCGTCTTCAAGTAGAATTCCATCCTTTTCTTCCAGTATGGAAAATCGTCCCCGTTGAATAGGGGAAGACGTACTGTACTGAAACCTTCACTCTGAGATATTTTAATCTGCACACAATCAAACAAAATAGACAAGAGAAGTCCTAAGACTTGGTCTTGGATTAGCAGTGCAGTAGGAAATAATATAAAAAGATGAATTGGTGTTGCACCAATTCAGATAAAATGCAACGAAAAAATTCCCAAAAAGGTAATAATACCAGTTTGGAATAATACGAAAAATTGAAAACCGGCAAGGAAAGAAGAGAAAAAAAAACTTCACCCCTTGTCTGATTGGTGGTTGCACCAAATCAGAGCGGTACCTGCTCTGATACCACTTGTTGGATCATAAGTTTCGCTAGAGGGGGGTGAATAGTGATTAAAAAACTTTCGTAAAGAGTTAAGCAGCGGAAAAAAAGAATAAAGAAAAGAAAAGCAAGGCTAACACAAGTTCTTTTACTTGGTTCGGAGCCTTTGATGACTCCTACTCTAAGGCCCGCACACTAGGGTGCTTTCGATGGGCAATCACTAATAATTCGAAACTTATTACAAACTACGTACAGGAATTATGTAGTGAAAGAAAATCGACGGTTAAGAAAATAATGCAGGAAAGAAAACAAAACTTCATTGGAGATCTTTTCGCAGCGTCGCAGGAGCACACGAGAGTGAATTCTGAGTTATATTTGGAGCTTCAGCCTTGACCCTCCTTATATAGGAGGTTCGGGGCGCCTGGAACCTTCAGGGCGCCTCGACCATGACGTAGACGAGTCAACCAGTGAACTCCACGTAGCTCAGTGATGTTAGGGATAAGTTTTACCTCCGGGCGCCCGGACCTTGATTTCCAGCAACTTCCTTCCTACAAGAAAACGTTAGTCCAAGGTACTTATATCTCCTGTAAAACATATTGTTAGCACAGTTATAATAAACAAAAATAGTGTTAATTAGATTCCGTCTCTCCGAGACCGGAATCTAGTCAAGATCTCGACTTAGAGTTCTGAAACGGTTCTAAGTTGGATCGACGCCTAAGTTCCCTTCCCGGGAACATGTCTTCACAGTCACTCCCCTCCAGTGACTTACCTTTACTTACCTTCCAGACATCAGGTCAGCCCTTCGACCTGTCTGAACTTCGTGCCAGCTATCCGGTCAGCTCGTCAACCTAGCTAGACTTCGTGCCAAACGTCCGGTCAGACCGTCAACCCATTTGTACTTCGTGCTAGCTATCCGATCGGCCTGTCGACCTAGCTGGGTTTCGTGCCAGATATCAGGTCAGCCCGTCGACCTGTCTGGACTTTTCCTGCACACTCGGTCAGAGTGTTAGATCAACAACAAAACTAACTTAATCTATTTTGTCATTCATCAAAACTTGGGTTAGACCGTTAGTGCTAACCACACCAACAAATATGACCTAGCCTTAGATGTCAAAGATATGTTTGGTTCATTTCTGAATGTTACTTTCTCTTATTAAAATTAGAAGATGTGTTATTAATTTCCTTTTGTTGCATTATGGTAGTATTGCGTACCAGAATAGATAACTTCCTTATTTTTCTTGATAACAATTTTGTCATCAAAATAGACAGAATATCCATCCTTAAATAGTTTTAGAAACTGAAATCAAATTCTTTCTAAAACTTGGTACATAAAGATAATCAATGTTTTATTCCTATTAAAAGATAAACATCTCCCACTGTAACAGCTTCTATTTTTGCAGCAGTGCCCATGTAGACGGTATTTTCCCTTTCATATAATTGTCGGGTTTCCTGGAACCCCAGCAATGAATTACAGACATGATCAGTGGCTCCCGTATCTACACACCAAGTACTGGTAGATAACACCACTAAACATATTTCAACAATTAATGAATAAAATATATCTTTATTGTTCTTATTTTTTAGAGGACAGTCCACCTTAGTGTCCAAGTTTTGTTTCCAATCATTATAATTTGGGACTGGTAAGTGTATTCTCTAACATCTAGGGGATTGAAAAACATTTGAAATCCTAAGAATCACAAAAATATTTGGTCAAGACTAACACCTCAAAATCCCCGTGAATTTTGTATGTCACGTTAGTGTGGGCGTATACAAATTCAATCATTTATAAGAGGAGATTTTATCCATTAATTTTATTGTCTTGTCATCCTATCTTTATGAAAAATAAAATTAATTGTTGGTCTATCTTCGATTAAATATTTGGTCAAAACTTTAGAATTTAAAATAATATTGATTCCTCAAAACAATATCATTTAAATTCACTAACACCTCAAACATAGTGAATTTTGTATGTCACGTTAGTATGGACGTATATAAATTCAAACATTTGTAAGAGGAGAGTCTTACCCATTAATTATCTTGTCAACCTTAAATTACCTCTAACACTATGAATTTTGTATGTCACATTAGTGTGAACGTATACAAATTTAAATATTTGTAAGAGGAGGTTTTACCCATTAATTTTATTTTGTCAACCTAACTTTATGACAAATAAAATTACCTCAAACACCATGATTTTTTGTATGTCACGTTAATGTGGACGTATACAAATTCAAACATTTGTAAGAGGAGATTTTATCTAACTTTATGACAAATTAATAGTTGGTTTTCCTTTGGTCATGCAAAAATAGCAGTGACTTCGTTGGGGAGGATACTATTAAATTCGTCTAAGTGTATATCATTACTTGATACTTAGTCCATTAAATAGGACTGTGCCCCTTCAGTTAGAGAAGATCACACACTCCTAAATAATTTCCTATAATCATTTATAAAAGGAAGTTTGATCTAGTGACCTGCAAACAAACTCATCCGTTCTGGAGGAAAGCACTCAGAGCCAACACGCAAGTTTGTTTGCATCACTTTCAAACCAGTAATAGAGACCGTGAAATTTATTTATAAATCTCTCTCCCACTTAGTTATTTAAGATGAGGATTTTAACATGCACACACACACATCACAGCAAATAAAAGCAATAAATATGGAAAAATAATTTTCCAACTATTACGGTCTCTTCCATCATTGCCCTCCGTATGCTACCAACCCTAGCCACTGCCATCATTAGCCACCGCAATCGGTCTAGTCGTCGCATCTATCTTGCTTCTTATTCCGCTGTGCCTCTAGTCCCCAAATAGTACCACGCCTCGCAAGAATACGATCTGCGACAAAAATAGAATTTTACAGTTATCGATCCTATATTCCACAAGGGAATGTACATGTAATATAGATCGAAACAAAAATGTAAAATCCTAAAACTAATACAGCTCTTGCTATATGTAATACATACAATCATGCACACACATAAAATGCCCTCGACATGTCCGAGGGTCCAATCACACACAATCACATTAGGGTTATAATAGTTGGATCTAGGATGTCTGCAGCCACAGAGTTAATCTAATTGCACATCCTACTATTATCCTGCCTAAAATATGTATGACATGTGCATAATTAAACTGGAAAACCAAACACACAGAGGAAATATCCAAGCTCTGATACCAATTGTTGGTTGCTACTCAGAATATCATACCGGTTCCCCTGTACAAAAATTTTGTACAAGCCCTGAACCTTTCCTAACAACTTATTGTGTTCTTTAGAAATTAAATTAGGAATCACAAACAGAACTTAATATTATTGATTCCAAATTCAATTTATATGTTCTTAGAGGTTTAGACTTGGATCGCAAACGATGCTTAACATTCTTAATCCAAATCCACCTATGTTACAAATTTGATTAAATATTTATTTCAGAGATCGGCTTCCAGGTTAAATATGGCGAGGCACTAGGCCTTCTTGGTTATGGGAGCATCCACCACTTCCTAGATAAAGCCTTTCAATGAAATTCAATATTTAATCTCCTTATAGTAATCCTAGGTTTAACCATTAAGAACAATCGAATCACAAGATCGAAAAAACAAAAGAAACACAAACTTAAATCATAAATTCGAAAACCTAAAATCACTAGCCTCTTGTGTTTGGTTTTTCAAGATCTAAACAAAAAGATGAACTAGTTATGATGCGGAAACTAATAACTAGTTATACTTTTTATAGCTTATAGACCTCACGATCTTCTATCGTATTCCTCTTCTTATCTCGGACGTCGTGTGGGCGATGATCTACCGAGATGAGAATCCACCCAAGCTTCCTTCTTCTCCAAGCAAGTTTCGGCTACCAACAATCTTCAAGAGATGAAGAACTTTCGGCCACCAACCAAGCTCCAAGGGATGCTAAGAAACAAAGCCTCCTATCTTTCCTTCTTCCTCTAACAAGATCTGGCCACCACCAAGCTCCTTGAGATGAAGATGCCGCCGGCCACACAATGAAGAAGAATAGGAGAAAAGGAGGAAGAGAGGGCCGGCCACCACCAAGGAAGAGAAGAGTGGAATACTAGATGATATGTTGTTGTGAGGTGAGACACCTCTACCCTCTCTTTTATATTCCTTGGTCTTGGCAAATAAGGAAAGTTTTATAAATAAAACTTCCTTATATTCCTTGCCAATGTTTAAGAAGGAAAATTTAATTAAAAATTTTCCTTATAAACCCTTAATGGCCGGCCACCACCATCTCCTCCAAACAAGGAAAGTTTTAAACACAAAATTAAAACTTCCTAATTTGTTTCCGGAAATTTTAAAATAAAATTTTTCTTTAAAAATTTCCTTTATGGTTGGTTATAAAAGGAAACTTTTATAAATTAAAATCTCTCTATTAAAATATGTGGATGATTACAATAAGGAAAGTTTTCTCCAAAATTAAAATCTTCCTTTCAATCTACAAATAAGGAAAGATATTCAACCTTTCTCTTAATCCTTTGTAGAAACTATACAAGGTAAAACTTAATTTTAAAACTCTCTTTTAAAATCATGTCTTCCACATTAGAAAAGATTATAAAATAAAATCCTTTTTATTTTATTGTGGCCAACCACCTAAGCTTGGGTTCAAGCTAGGGCCGGCCACAACTTGACCCATCATGCCTTGGTTTGGCCAGCCCTAGCTTGGGCTCCAAGCTAGGCTTAGCCAACAACCTTAAGGTGGGTAAGAAGTTGGGTATAGGTGGGTATAAGACTTTATAAATAAGAGGCTATGACAGGGATCGAGAGGAGGAATTGGTTTTGGTCTCCCGATGAACTTGAGCTTCCTGTGTTTGCCCCGAACACCCAACTCAAGTTCATCAATAATATCTCATTCCACTAAAGAGTTATTATTGCACTATCGTACCAATCCCATATTACTATATGGGCTCCTTTTTATCATGAGTGTGTTAATCTCCCTGTGTTTAAATATTGAATGTCCACTAATTAAATGAGTTACTGACAACTCATTTAATTAATATCTAACTCCAAGAGTAGTATCACTCAACCTTATTGTCATGTCGGACTAAGTCCACCTGCAGGGTTTACATGACAATCCTTATGAGCTCCTCTTGGAGACATTATCAACCGAGATTATTAGGACACAGTTTTATTCTATAATCAACAACACACCATATAAATAATATCATTTCCCAACTTATCAGACCATTGATTTAACGAGCTAAATCACACCCTTTGATAAATTAAAGAAATAAGTATTATGTATATATGCTTGTTATTATATCATGATTAAGAGTACACACTTCCATAATAATCGAGGTATTGTTCTTTTATATAATCAATATAAAAAGAAACTAACTCAAATGGTCCTGCTCAATACACTCATAGTGTACTAGTATAATTTTATAGTCAAAATAAACTAATACCAAATTACACTACGACTATTCCAATGGTTTATTCCTTTCCATCTTAGTCGTGAGCTACTTTTTATAACTTATAAGGAACTAATAACATGATCTTCTGTGTGTGACACTGCACACCATGTTATTTACAATATAAATTAATTGAACAACTACATTTAGCATATAAATGTAGACATTTGACCAATGTGATTCTTTATTTTAAAATAAATGTTTACAAAAAGTTAGGCTTTTAGTATACACTCTAACCATGTTAGGGGCGTGGCGCTCCTGCTAACTGTTGGTGGACTCTAAGTCAGAGAGACCTACAATCACAACAACGTTAGTGTCGAGCCAGGGAGGGGTTCCCTGATGATGGCCCTTCGACACTCAAGTCAGTGACCGGTGATGTAGAAGAAGCGAGGAAACAAAGTAGCAGAGTAACAGTAGCTACAATAAAGATTATGCCTCCCTCCATCGAAGCTTGGAGCCCTTTATATAGGGCTCCAGAGAAGCGCGTGCACGTTTCTCAAAGCTTCCCCTAAAAAGACATGTTAGGAAAGCGTCCCTGACATCATACCTCAATGACCCGAGCATATCCCTAACATGACAGTGGAAGTTTTCGCCGTACGATCCTTATCTGTCCATGCCGCCAACCACGCCATCTGTCGATGACACGAGTTCTCACAAGGATATCGGCTGCTCCTCCTTTTGTCTGTTAGCGGGTCGAGCGGAATGGCCGCTCGGCCAGCCTTTAGTCATTCAGGTGGTCTAGCCCTTTGGCCTAGCCCTTTGGCCTAGCGGAGTGGTCGCTTGACCAACCTTCCACTGTCAGAGCTTCGTTATCATGCTGCGATCCTTTTTCACTGATTCCGAGGTTTGATGTAAGTCTGAGTGAGCTGGGCGCTCGACGTATGTCTTTGTTTTGAGCGTCAGAAGCTCGGTGCCTAGCCGAGCTGTAGTGATATCTGATCTGTACTTCTTTGTCCTGGTCGGGCGAGTGAGTTGTCCGACCGACCAGCAACACAGGGACATTGACCGCCTAGATTTTAACTTCCATCGTGGCCATGACCCTCTGAGGGGTGGGCCCTTACCACCGGATCACATACCTCCCCCTCAAGTCTAGTCGAAGGAGACTGCAAGTCTGACTGATTGGACAAAAAGAAGTATGGAGACCAATTAGCTGATCAGCCATCATATTGGTAGAACTCTGAGTGGCTCGTCACAGAGTGTCGGCCGATCCTGAGACCAACCCCTGTACCTGATCGGTGCTCCAAGCATTTGCACTTGGGCTTTCTCCTCTAATGTCCTCGTACGCGTGCGGTTAATGCTGATGTCACCAGGATCTCTTCAGAATTCGTGCAGATTACCCCGTTAAGGCCGAGCATGCGCCCATTAAATGTGCACCAATGGGGGAATGCCACGTGTCGTTGCCACAGTCACTGCCTGCCCGAGGCGACAGGCTCTGATGTGATGCTTGGCGGTTTAAATTCTACTGCTGGATCTGTGTCTTGGAGTTCACACCCTAGATCTGACAGCTCTGCTCGGTCGCTGCTCAACCATCGATGGAGACAGGGGTTTAACGTCGCTGCTCGACAATTTGATGAAGTCATGGGTTTAATGCAGCTGCTTGACCGTCGATGGAGATAGGGGTTTAACGTCGCTGCTCGATGATTCGACGAAGTCGTGGGTTTAAGGTCGCTGCTCGACCGTCGATGGAGACAGGGGTTTAACATCGCCGCTCGACGATTTGATGATGATCCCGCGTTTAACGTTGCCGCTCGACAGTTTGTTAGGCCATTCGACACAGAGCTCGGAATTTGAGTCTTTTATTTCTGCCCTGCATATAGGGAGCACAAGGATATAAAGATACATTGATTATTACATTGGCACACCTCTCACCCGGCATGGTAAGGCTGGAGATGGTTTACACTCCACGACCACTCTAGTCGACGTCCATCTTCATCCTCCAAGTAATAGGCACCCGAATGGAGCTTCTCCATGACCTTGAAGGGTCCATCCCATGGGGCTTCTAGCTTGGTGACATCGCCAACCAACTTTACTTTCTTTCACACCAGATCACCGACCTAGAATGACCTCGGGATCACCCTCCTATTGTAGTTCTACTTCATCCTCTGGCGACAAGCCATCAGTCGGACGGTGGCTTTTGCACACGCTTCGTCCACCAAGTCTAGCTCTAGAAACCTCTGCTCAGCGTTATCCTCGCTATAATGCCGCACCTGGTCGGATTCGACTCCGACTTCGACGGGGAAAACCGCTTCGCCGCCATACACCAGGTGGAAAGGAGTTGCCCCAGCCCCTTCCTTAGGAGTCATGCGAAGCGCCCACAGCACGCTAGCGACTCATCGATCCAGCTGCCTCCCATATGATCGAGCCAAGTGCGTAGGATTCTAAGACTTTCATGGTTAGCGACCTCCGCTTGCTCGTTGCTCTGCGGATAGGCCACTGAGGTGAAGGCTTACTGAATGCCATATTCTTCACACCATTCTTTGAGTCTCTGACTGGCAAACTGCCTTCCGTTATCTGAGACGAGCCAACGGGGGATGTCGAACCGACAGATGATGTGTTGCCAGATGAACTTCATGACCATCTATTCAGTTATCCTTGCTAGCGGCTCGGCCTCTACCCATTTGGAGAAATAATTCACTGTGACGAGCAAGAACTTCCGTTGACCTGTTGCCATGGGGAATGGACTAACAATATACATGCCCCACTAGTCAAACGACCAAGAGACCATGAATGCCTTCATCTCCGCGGTTGGCCGGTGCAAGAGGATATGATACTTCTAGCAGGACAAACAGGTGGCCACTGTCCGGACGGTATCCTCCTGGAGGGTCGGCTAGAAATATCTGACTAATAGGATCTTCCTTGCTAATGAGCGTCCACCCGGATGTCCCTCGCAGGACCCTTGATGTACCTCTCGCAATATGTAATCGGCGTCCTTCGATCCGACACATTTATGCAGAGGCCTAGAGAAGGCCTTCTTGTAGAGCTGATCCCCAGTCAGGGTGAACCGACTGGCTCTCCTCCTCAATATGCGAGCCTCCTCTGGATTGGAAGGTGTAACTCCTGACCTCAAGAATTCCACTAGAGCCGTTCTCCAGTCATTTGGAAAGGAGAGTCCCTCTATTCGATCAACATGAGCCACTAAAGATACTTGCTCGATCGGTTGTGCTATGACGATCGACAATAGCGAACTGGCTAGTTTGGCCAGCTAGTCCGCAGCTTGGTTTTCTGATCAGGGGACCTTATGTATGACGACCTCCCAAAAGTTGGCATTTAGTTTTTCAAAGGCTTCGGCGTAGAGCTTGAGTCACGCACTACTAATCTCAAATGTCCCGGTCAGCTGCTGGGCGGTCAATTGAGAGTCTGAATAGATGAGGACCTTGATGGCTCCAGCATGCCAGGCAGCCTGTAGGCCGGCTATGAGCACCTTATACTCGGTCTCATTATTCATGGCTTTGTAATCCAATCGTACAGACAGCAGCATCCACTCCTCGTGGGGTGAGATGAGCAATATGCTTACCCCGCTATCCTGTCGAGTGAATGATCCATCCACATATATCCTCCAAACGGCTTCCAACTCAGGATTTTGCACCTCAATAATGAAATCTGCCAATGATTGTGCTTTGATGTCCTTCTGGGGCTGATATTAGATGTCGAACTCGTTGAGTTCCGTCGTCCATTTGATAAGCTGACCGGACGCCTCTGGGTTGAGGAGGACTCTACCCAAGGGGTTGTTGGTCATTACGATGATGGAGTGAGCGAGAAAGTATGGGTGAAGTCTCCAAGCGGCTAGTACCAATACATAAGCCTACTTCTCGAGACTGGTATAGCGAGACTCAACATCTTTCAATATATGACTCAGGAAATACACTGGATGTTCCTTGTCATTCTGCCGAACCAGTGCCGAGCCAACCACGTGCTCGGTCGAGGACAGATAAATTCAGAGTGGCTCGTCGACAATTGGCTTAACTAGTACAGGCAATGAGTTAAGATATTCCATAAGCTCTTTGAATGCTCGGTCACACCCCTGATCCCATTGGAACTTGGTGGCTCGGCGTAATATCTTGAAGAATGGTAAACTTCGATCGAATGATTTGGAGATGAACTGTGACAGTGCTGTTATCCGACTGGTGAGACGCTGGGCTTCCTTCAAATTTCTTGGCGGCGACATGTCTTGTAATGCTTTCACTTTACTAGGATTTGCCTTAATGCCTCGCTCAATGACGATGTAGCCCAGGAATCGCTCGCTCTTCGTGCCGAATAGGCACTTGTTAGGATTCAGTTTGATCTCATACGTCCTGAGTGTCTGGCAGGTCTTTTTGATATTTGCACATAGGTTAGCTGCTCGGAGGGATTTAATTAATATGTCGTCGGCGTATACCTCCATGTTGCGGTCGATCTGCCGTCGGAATACTTTATTCATTAGCCTCTGATAGGTGGCTCCGGCGTTGTTCAATCCAAACGACATGACATTATAACAATACGTGTCATCGATCCTAATAAAGCTGACCTTTTCTTGATCTTCCCTGGCCAGCGACACTTGGTGGTACCCTTGATATGCGTCCAACATGCATATCAGCTCGCACCCAGCAGTGGAGTCTACTATCTGATTAATCCGAGGCAGTGGGTAGAAGTCCTTTGGGCATGCCTTGTTTATGTCCCAGAAGTCGATGTAGACTCGCTACTTGTTGCCCAACTTGGAGACCAGTACCATGTTTGCGAGTCAGCTCGGAGACTGCACTTCCCATATTCGGTCGGCCTCCAGCAGCTTCTCTATTTCTGCCCGGATGATCAGATTTTGTTCAGCGCTGAAGTCTATCTTCCTTTGTTTCACCGGCCTAGCGTCCGGTCGAACGTGAAGTTCATGTTGCGCGATGCTCGGGGAAATCCCTAGGAGCTCATGCGTCGACCACGCAAAGACATCGTGATTTTGTTGGAGATAGGTGATCAGTTTTGCCTTCTATTTAGCCTCTAGATCGGACACTGTGAAAGTTGTTGCTTCCGCTCGACAAGGATGGATTTGGACTTCTTCCTTTTTTTATAGACTAAGGTAGGAGGCTTTTCCGTAATGGCGCTAACTTCTAGCCGTGGGATTTTTCGAGCGGACCTAGCCTCAGTCTTGACCATCTCGACATAGCATCTCCGAGCGGTCAGTTGGTCACCCCCGACTTTGTCATCCACTGAGAACTTAATCTTTTGGTAGTAGATTGAAACTACTACCCAGAACTCATTTAGGGTCGGTCGGCCTAGGATGATGTTGTAGGCCGAGGGGGCATCTACCACAATGAAGGTCGTGGCTCTGGTTCTTCTCAACGACTCTTCTCCCAACAATATTGCCAACTTAGCTTGGCCGATCGACTGCACCTCGTTGCCAGTGAACCCATATAATGGGGTCGTTATTGGCAGTAGCTTGCCTCGGTCGATTTGGAGCTGATCTAAAGCCTTCTTGAAAATTATATTCACCGAGCTCCTTGTGTCAACAAAAACTCGGTGGATAGTATAGTTAGCGATTACCGCTCAGATGATGAGGGCGTCATCGTGAGGGACTTCTACTCCCTCAAGATCCCAGGGCCCGAAGTTGATCTCAGGCACACTTGCCTTTCTCGGCTGCAACCTACCACATATATCTCAAGTTGGCGAGCGTATGACTTCCTGGCTCGGTTGGAGTCATCGTTGGTAAGCCCACCAGCGATAATGTTTATTTCCCCCCGAGCGGCATTACTTCTGTTTTCCTCCTCCCGAGAAGATGGCCTGTTTCGCTCGTGCGTGGCTCGAGAAGGATCAATGCTTCCCCTTTGCTGATGATGTTGTTGTCGCTCGGGTGATCTTCTTACATCTTCTCGTCGTCCGACAGATTGATGCCTGTGTCGTCATTCGGGAGAAGGAGATCGTTGATGATAGCCCCTTGGGGTCGGTCTGGCCATTGGTGTCAGACCCCGGCAATCACATGTGTTGTGTGACGTCGACTGGTGGAAGGAACAGAACATAGGTGTCCATACCTTGCCCTTTGGTGCCTTCGGCCGATCGGAAGCCACATATTGCACGGCCTACACACTTATTTCTTGGTGCAGTCGGCCTTCAACTCTTGACCCCCTTGGCGGTGGGTGGCTGTTCGGTGATCGCCGTTCGGTCGACACCATGGGTTCGGCTGGCACCTCCTTCCTTCTTGTGGCATGGGCCTCCTCCACATTTATATACTCATTAGCCTTCTTGAGCATGTGGTCGTAGTCGCGGGGCGGCTTCCTGATGAGCGATCAGAAAAAGTCTCCCTCGACGAGCCCCTGTATAAAGGCGTTCATCATGGTCTCGGATGTGACCGAGGGGATATCCATTGCAACCTGATTGAAGCGTTGGATGTGTTGATTACTACTCAGAATACCGTTCTAGTTCCCCTGTACAAAAATTTGTACAAGTATAGAACTATCCTAGCTACCCATGTGCTCTACTGAAGTTAAATTTGGATTGCAAACGATGTTTAACATTATTAATCCAAATTGTCCTTCAGAAGTTAAACTTGGATTGGAAACGATACTTAACATTTTTACTCCAAGTTTAACCGATGTGTTCTTCCTAAGTTAAATCATATTACAGAAGTTAATTAAATATCTATTTCAAAGATCAACTTCCAGGGCGAGACACTAGGCCTTCTTGGGTATGGGATCATCTACCACTTCCTAGACAATGTCATTCAAAGAAAACGGATATTTAACTTCTTGCAGTAAATTAGGTTTAACTACAGAGACCTCAATAGAAGTATAATATAGAAACATAAAATCAAAACACAAAATCGATAACAAAAACGATAGCCTAAAATCGATAGCCTCTTGTGTTTGGTTTTTCAAGATCTATACAAAGAAGATGAACTAGTTATGATGCGGAAACAAATAATTAGTTATACCTTTCTTAGTAGCTTATAGACCTCTTGATCTTTTGTTGTATTCCTATCCTCCTCTTAGACGTCGGGTGGGCAACGATCTACCAAGATGAAATCCACCTAAGCCTCTTCCTTTGCTTCCAAGTTTCGGCCACCAACTAACCTCCAAGGGATGCTAGACAAGAGAGCTTCCTTCTTTTCTTCTTCTCCTCCAAGCAACTGGCCATCAAGAGAAAACCAAGCTTGATTCCGCCGGCCTCCAAAAAAAAACAAAAGGAGAAGAGAGAAGGAAGAGGGTCGACCACCAAGGGAATAGAGGAGAGGAGTTTCGGCCACAATAGAGAGGATGCAAGGCTTAAATTGTACTCAATGAGGCACCCTCTCCCTCTCTTTTATAATCCTTGGTGAATCTAAAAAAGGAAAGTTTTAAAACAAAAAATTAAAACTTCCTTCTATTCCTTTACATGGTCGGCCACCACTTGTGCAAACAAGGAAAGATTTAAAAAAAACTAAAATATCTCTTTTAAAATTTCTTTTATGGTTAGCTATAAAAGAATGTTTTATAAAATTAAAATCTTCTCTTTTAAATCCTTTTGTGGATGTTTGTAAAAGAAAAAATTTAAAATAAAACTCCTTTTATATCATGGTTACAAAAAGGAAAGTTTAAAATTAAAATCTTTCTTAAACATTATAAATACCTACAAATAAGGAAAGATTTTAAATCTTTCTTTTAATCCTTTGTAGAAAGCTATAAAAGGAAATATTTTAAAATTTAAAACTCTCTTTTAAAACCATGTGGAAAGCATCATAAAAAAAAAGTTTTTAACAAAATAAAAACTCCCTTTTATTTCCTTTTCTCTTCTCATATGGCCGGTCCCTTGCTTGGGCACCAAGCAAGGCTTGGCCGGCCCTAGCTTGAGCTCCAAGCTTGTCTTGGTCGGCCCCTTACTTGGGCTCCAAGCAAGGATGCGGCCGACCCTTAAGCTTGGTTAAGAAGCCGGGCTTTGGGTAGATATAAGGCTTTATAAATAAGATGCTACAATAGGGACCAAGAGGAGGAATTGGTTTTGGTCTCCCGATGAGCTTGAGCTTCCCGTGTTCACCCCGAACACCCAGCTCAAGTTCATCAATAATAACTCATACCACTACAGAATTATTATTGCACTACCGCTCCAATCCCATATTACAATATGAGCTCCTTCTTATCATGAGTGTGTTAGTCTCCCTGTGTTTAAGATATCGAATGCCCACTAATTAAATGTGTTACTGACAACTCACTTAATTAATATTTAGCTCCAAGAGTAATACCACTCAACCTTATTGTCATGTTGGACTAAGTCCACCTACAGGGTTTACATGATAATCCTTATGAGCTCCTTAAGGGGACATCATCAACCTAGATCACTAGGACACAGTTTTATTCTATAATCAACAACACACCATATAAATAATATCATTTCCTAACTTATCAGGCTTATTGATTTAACGAACTAAATCTCACCCTTTGATAAATTAAAGAAATAAATATTAAGTATTCGTGCTTGGTATTATATCATGATTAAGAGTACGCACATCCATAATAACAGAGGTCATGTTCTTTTTTACAGTCAGTATAAAAAGAACAACCTCAAATGATCCTGCTCAATATATTCAAAGTGTACTAGTATAATTTTATAGTCAAGATAAATTAATACCAAATTATACTACAACCATTCCAATGGTTTGTCCCATTCCATCTTGGTTGTGAGCAACTATTTAGAATTTATAAGGAACTGATAACATGATATTCTATGTGACACCACACACCATGTTATCTTCAATATAAATTAAATGAACAACTACATTTAGCATATAAATGTAGACATTTGACCAATGTGATTCTTATTTAAAATAAATGTTCATACAAAAAGTTAGGCTTAGTATACATCCTAATAATCTCTCACTTATACTAAAAGACTATGCTGTCACATATGCTGTCATACATCTAATTCCCATCCCCTCAACATACCCATCAAAAGTTCTCACCGGAAGGGCCTTAGTGAAAGGATCTAGGTTATCTACTGATGCAATCTTGGCGACAACAACTTCTCCTCGTTTTACGATGTCTCGTATTGGGTGGTACTTGCACTCAATGTGTTTACTTACCTTATGGGCTCGTGGTTCCTTTGAGTTTGCTACTACACTACTATTATCATGATGATAATTTTGGGCAATCCAAGAATCACATCTAAGTCCATCAATAAATTTCTGAGCCATACAACTTCTTTGGTTGCCTCGGAGGTTGCCACTTAGCTTCCATGGTGGAGTCTGAAATACATTTCTGCTTAACACTCCTCTATGTTATGGCTCCACCTCCCAAAGTAAACACATAGCCCGAGGTAGACTTACTATTGTCCCTATCTGATTGGAAGTCAAAATCCGTGTAACCCACATGGTGCAAATCATCTGCCTGGTAAACCAGCATATAATCTCTAGTCCTTCTCAGGTACTTTAATATATTCTTTACGGCAGTCCAATGTTCTTGTCCTGGGTTACTTTGATATCTGCTAACCATGCCCACGGCAAAACAGATATCCGATCTCGTACATAGCATCACATACATTAGGCTCCCTATAGCCGAAGCATAAGGAACTGCCTTCATGTCCTCTATCTCCTTTGATGTCTTAGGAGACATCTCTTTTAGATAAAGGTACTCCATGCCGAAAAAGGTAAGAAACCTTTCTTGGAGTTTTGTATGCTAAAACGAGCTAGGATAGTATCAATGTATGAAACTTGGGATAAGGACAACATTCTTTTCTTGCGATCCTTTATTACTTTGATCCCAAGAATATGTCCATATTCTCCCAAGTCCTTCATATCAAACTACTCAGACAACCATACTCTTATGTCTGACAACACTTTGACATTGTTGCCAATGAGCAAAATATTATCTACATATAGTACAAGAAATACCACCACGTTTCCGTCACTCTTCTTGTATACACAAGACTCATCCGAACACTGAATGAATCCATAAGACTGGATCACTTCATTAAACCGGATGTTCCAAGATCTCGAAGCTTGCTTCAGTCTATAAATAGACCGTTTGAGCTTACATACAAGATGCTCTTTGCCCTTCACAATGAATCCCTCTGGTTGCTTCATATGGATGTTTTCTTCATGACTTCCATTAAGGAAAGTTGTCTTGACATCCATTTGTCAAATCTCATAATTTATATGAGCAGCAATAGATAAAAGAATCCGGATAGACTTAAGCATGACTACTGGCGAAAAGGTTTCCTCATAATCGATTCCCTCTTTCTGAGTATACCCTTTTGCAACAACCCTTGCTTTGAAAGTTTACACATTCCTGTCTGTCCCTCTTTTTCTTTTGTAGACCTATTTACACCTAATGGATTTTATACCATTTGGTGGTTCTACAAGCTCCCAAACCTTATTAGAATACATAGATTCTATTTCAGAGTTCATTATTCTTTGCCAAGATACTGCATCTTTATCTTGGAGTGTTTTATCATATGTGCAGGAATCAGGTTCATGTTCACCAGGGATCAAGTCCGAAGACTCTCCCAAAAACATGAATCTATCAGGTTGTCGAACAACCCTCCCACTACGACGTGGCACTGTTTGTAATTATGTATCATTTGTGACACGTGTTGCAGTTTCTTGTGGTATCTCATCTTGTACTATTGGTACTAGATTATACGGGTCTTCTCTTATTTCCTCAAGAATAATTTTACTCATGGGCTTGCAGCTCATTACATAGTATTCTTCTAAAAATCAGGCAGTGGTGCTATCAATGACCTTATGATCTTTAGGACTATAAAATAAATCACATTTTCTTCCTCTAGGATAACCCACAAACAATCAAACTTCAGTTCATAATCAGCATCTCCCTTCAGTACATGTGTTGGACTACCCTAAATCCGAATATGCTTTAGACTAGGCTTACATCCATTCCACAATTCAATGGGAGTAGAGGATACTGATTTATAAGGTACTAAGTTCAGAATGTACGTTGTCATTTCCAGAGCATATCTCCAAAACGAATTTGATAATTTAGAATAACTCATCATCGATCTAACCATTTCCATAAGAGTCTTATTCCTTCGTTTCGCCAAACCATTCTGTTGGGGTGTACCAGGTGCAGACAATTGGGATTAAATCCCGACCTCTGATAAGTAATTCCTAAACTCTCCTGAGAGGTACTCGCCACCACGATCAGACTGTAGTGTCTTGATACTTTTACCATGATGCCTCTCCACATCAGCCTTGTACTATTTCAACTTATCAAAGCACTAAGACTTGTTGTGCATCAAGTAAATGTACCCGTATCTCGAATAGTCATCTATAAAAGAGACGAAACATTCGAAAACACCTCTTGCCTGGATAGTCATAGGTTTACACAAATCAGAATGAACCAATTCCAACACATCTTTGGCTCTATACCCCTTAGCTTTAAAAGGTCTCTTGGTCATTTTTCCTTCCAAGCAAGACTCACAAGTTGGAAAGTTTTTCACCACCAATAAACCCAAAAGTCCATCGGCTATTAACCTTTCAATCCTACTCAAGTTAATATGACCTAGCCTTAGATGTCAAAGATATGTTTGGTTCATTTTTGAAGGTTGCTTTCTCTTATTAGAGTTAGAAGATATGTTATTCATTTCCATTTGTTGCATCATGGGAGTTATTGGATTCGCCAACCAACGTACCATAACAGATAACTTCCCTATTTTTCTTGATAACAACTTTGTTATCAAAAGAGACATAATATCCATCCTTGAATAGTTTAGAAATTGAAATCAAGTTCTTTCTAAAACTTGGTAGGTAAAGACAATTTCCCAAAATCAATGTTTTATTCGTATCAAAGGCTAAATAAACATCTCCCACTGCAACAACCCCCATCTTCGTAGCATTGCCCATGTAAATGGTGATTTCTCCTTCATGTAGTCGTCGGGTTTCCTGGAATCCCTGCAATGAATTGCAGACATGATCAGTGGCTATCGTATCTACACACCAGGTACCGGTAGACAACACCACTAAACATGTTTTAACAACTAATGAATAAGATACACCTTTATTGTTCTCATTTCAAAGAGGACAGTCCACCTTAGTGTCCAAGTTTTGTTTCCGATCATTATAATTGGGACTAGTAAGTCTATTCTGTAATATAACAGCTAGGGGATTGAAAAATATTTGAAATCCTAAGAATCACAAAATATTTGGTTAAGACCTTATTGATTCCTCAATATCATTTACCAACACCTCAAAATACCGTGAATTTTGTATGCCATGTTAGTGTGGACGTATTCAAATTCAAACATTTGTAAGAGGAAGTTTTATTAATTTTATTATCTTATCAACCTATCTTTATGACAAATAAAATTAATAGTTGGTCTGTCTTCGATCAAATATTTGGTCAAAATTTTAGAATTTAAAATACTATTGATTCCTCAAATAATATCATTTAAATTCACCAACACCTCAAACACCGTGAATTTTGTATGCCACGATAGTGTGGACGTATACAAATTCAAACATTTGTAAGAGGAGGGTTTTACCCATTAATTATCTTGTCAACCTAACTTTATAACAAATAAAATTACCTCAAACACCATGAATTTTGTATGTCACGATAATGTCGGCGTATACAAATTCAATCATTTGTAAGAGGATGTTTTACCCATTAATTTTACTTTGTCAACCTAACTTTATGACAAATAAAATTACCTCAAACATAATGAATTTTGTATGCTACGATAGTGTGGACGTATACAAACTCAATCATTTGTAAGAGGGGGTTTTACCTAGCTTTATGACAAATTAATAGTTGATTTTTCTTCGGTCACACAAATAATAACAGTGACTCCGATGGGGAGGATACTATTAAATGCGTCTAAGTGTATACCATTACTTGATACTAAGTCCACTAAATATGATTGTGCCCCTTCAGTTGGAGAAGATCACACGCTCCTAAATAATTTCCTATAACCATCCAGTAAGGAAGTTTGATCTAGTGATCCGTAAACAAACTCATCCGATGTGAAGGAAGACACTCAGAGCCAACGCGCAAGTTTGAATGCATCACTTATAAACCAGTAATGGAGACCGTGGAATTTAATTAATTCCTCTCCCACTTAGTTATTTAGAAACGAGGAATTTTAACACGCACACAAGCACACAAACACAACACATCACAGCATAAAAGGCAATAAATATGAAAACTAATTTTCCAACTATTATGGCCTCATCCATAGTTGTCCTCCATGTGCCGCCAACCCTAGCCGCGGCCAACGGGTCATGTCATCGCATCTATCTTGCTTCCTTTTCCGCTGCGCCTCTAGTCCTCAAATAGCACTACGCCTCGCAAGGATACGATCCGCGACAAAAATAAAATTTTACATTTATCGATCCTATATTCCACGAAGGAATGTACATGTAATCTAGATCGAACAAAAATGTAAAATCCTAAAACTAATACAACTCCTGTTGTATTTAATAATTACAATCATGCACACATATAAAATACCCTCGACATGTCCGAGGGTCCAATCACACACAGTCACAATAGCCCATAATAGTTGGAGCCTGCAACCACACAGTTAATATATTTGCACATCCTACTATTATCCTGCCTAAACTTATGTATGAAAAGTGCATAATTAACTGAAAACCAAACACACAGAGGTAAAAACCTAGCTCTGATACCAATTGTTGGTTGCTACTTGGAATACTGTTCTAGTTCCCCTGTACAAAAATTTGTACAAGCATAGAACTATCCTAGCTACCCATGTGCTCTACTGAAGTTAAATTTGGATTGCAAACGATGCTTAACATTATTAATCCAAATTGTCCTTCAGAAGTTAAACTTGGATTGGAAACGATACTTAACATTTTTACTCCAAGTTTGACCGATGTGATCTTCCTAAGTTAAACCATATTACAGAAGTTAATTAAATATCTATTTCAAAGATCGACTTCCAGGTTAAACATGGAGAGGCACATGACCTTCTTGGGTATGAGATCATCCACCACTTCCTAGACAAAGCCTTTCAAAGAAAATGGATATTTAACTTCTTGCAATAAACTAGGTTTAACTACAGAGACCTCAATAGAAGCATAATATCGAAACTTGAAATCAAAACAAAAAATCGATAACAAAAATGATAGCCTAAAATCGATAGCCTCTTGTGTTTGATTTTTCAAGATCTATGCAAAGAAGATGAACTAGTTATGATGCGGAAACAAATAACTAGTTATACCTTTCTTAGTAGCTTATAGACCTCTTGATCTTTTGTTGTATTCCTCTCCTCCTCTTGGATGTCGTGTGGGCGATGATCTACCAAGATGAAATCCACCCAAGCCTCTTCCTTTGCTTCCAAGTTTCGGCCACCAACTAACCTCCAAGGGATGCTAGACAAGAGAGCTTCCTTCTCTTCTTCTTCTCCTTCAAGCAACCAGCTATCAAGAGAAAACCAAGCTTGATGTCGTCGGCCTTCAAGAAAAAAAACAAAAGGAGAAGAGAGAAGGAAGAGGGCTAACCACCAAGGGAATAGAGGAGAGGAGTTTTGGCCACAATAGAGTGGATGCAAGGCTTAGGTTGTACTCAATGAGGCACCCTCTCCCTCTCTCTTATAATCCTTGGTGAATCCAAAAAAGGAAAGTTTAAAAAAAAAACTAAAACTTCCTTCTATTCCTTTACATGGTTGGCCACCACTTGTACAAACAAGGAAAGATTTTAAATAAAAATTAAAATCTCTCTTTAAAAATCCCTTTTGTGGTTAGCTATAAAAGGCATGTTTTATAAAATTAAAATCTTCTCTTTTAAATCCTTTTGTGGATGTCTATAAAAGAAAAGATTTAAAATAAAACTCCTTTTATATCATGGTTGCAAAAAGGAAAGTTTAAAATTAAAATCTTTCTTTTAAACATTATAGATAACTACAAATAATGAAAGATTTCAAATCTCTCTTTTAATCCTTTGTAGAAAGCTGTAAAAGGAAATATTTTAAAATTTAAAACTCTCTTTTAAAACCATGTGGAAAGCATCATAAAAGGAAAGTTTTTAACAAAATAAAAACTCCCTTTTATTTCCTTTTCTCTTCTTATATGGCCGGCCCCTTGCTTGGACACCAAGCAAGGCTTGGCCGACCCTAGCTTAAGCTCCAAGCTTGGCTTGGTCGACCCCTTGCTTGGGCTCCAAGCAAGGATGTGGCCAACCCTTAAGCTTGGTTAAGAAGCTAGGCTTTGGGTGGATATAAGGCTTTATAAATAAGAGGCTACAACAGGGATCGAGAGGAGGAATTGGTTTTGGTCTCCCGATGAGCTTGAGCTTCCCGTGTTCGCCTCGAACACCCAACTCAAGTTCATCAATAATAACTCATACCACTAAAGAGTTATTATTACACTACCACACCAATCCCATATTACAATATGAGCTCCTTTTTATTATGAGTGTGTTAGTCTCCCTGCGTTTAAGATATCAAATGCCCATTAATTAAATGAGTTACTGACAACTCAATTAATATTTAGCTCCAAGAGTAGTACCACTCAACCTTATTGTCATGTCGGACTAAGTCCACCTGCAGAGTTTACATGATAATCCTTATGAACTCCTCAAGGGGACATCATCAACCTAGATCACTAGGACATAATTTCATTCTATAATCAACAACACATCATATAAATAATATCATTTCCTAACTTATCGGGTCTATTGATTTAACGAACTAAATCTCATCCTTTGATAAATTAAAGAAACAAATATTAAGTATACGTGCTTGTTATTATATCATGATTAAGAGTACGCACATCCATAATAACATAGATTCTGTTCTTTTTTACAGTCAGTATTGAAAGAACAACCTCAAATGGTCCTGCTTAATACACCTAGAGTATACTAGTATAATTTTATAGTCAAGATAAACTAATACCAAATTATACTACAACCATTTCAATGGTTTGTCACATTCCATCTTGGTTGTGAGTAACTATTTATAATTTATAAGGAACTGATAACATGATCTTCTGTGTGATACTACACACCATGTTATCTTCAATATAAATTAAATGAACAACTACATTTAGCATATAAATATAGACATTTGACCAATGTGATACTTATTTAAAATAAATGTTCATACAAAAAGCTAGACTTTTAGTATACATCCTAACAGGATGTACACTCGGTGGGTCTCTCTCGGCCCTTGCTTCAAGGAAAACAAGCTGACACTCATTTTTTGGTAGCACCTACTGCTCGCGAAGTGGTGTAGGAAAGCCGTTCAGAAATCATTTAAGTTTCGTATCTATCCGTCCGGTAGCCTTCTGAAATAGCACTGCGCTGAGTCGGAGAGCATGGTGAGGAAGACCCAACACTTCACCCCATCTGTGTATTGGTGAAGTGTAGCTACGTTACCGAATTTGCCCAAATGATCATCTGAATCAGTCGATCCATTGTACTCTCTGATCACCAATGGGGAATAATGCCTCGACAACGGGTCTTACAAGATTACTTCGGAGAACTGGCGATTGATCCGCTCGAGGGATGCGTCGCCTCGCGGCGCTTTGCCTTTCCAGGCATCCTGAACGGGTGCTTCGTCCAAAGAAGACCCATGCTCTTGATTTACCTGCGTGATTTCCGAGGGCATCAGGAACAGAGCCCGATGGAACGGTATCTATTGGTGCGGTTAGCACTAATGGTCTAACTCAAGTTTTGATGATTGACAAAGTAGGTTAAGTTAGTTTCATATTGATCTAACACTTTGACGAAGTGTGCAGGAGAAATTCAGCTAGGTCAACGGGTCGACCTGATAGTTGGCACGAAGCCCAGACTGGTCGACGGGCTGATCGGATGTCTGCATGAGTCCAACTAGGTCAACGGGTCGACCTGATAGCTGGCACGAAGCCCAGACTGGTCGATGGACTGATCAGATGTCTAACACGAAGTCTAGGTAGGTCAATTGGGCTGACATGATAGCTCGCACGAAGTCCAGATGGGTTGAAGGGCTGATCGGATGTTTGACAGGTAGATTAAGGTAAGTCACTTGAGGGGAGTGACTGTGAGGACGCGTTCTCGGTAAGGGAACATTAGGCGTTGATCCAACTTAGATCTATTTTGAAAATCTAAGTTGAGATCGTGACTAGATTCCGGTCTCAAGGAGACGGAATCTAATTACTGCTTTTATTACTATTATAACTATACTATTCCTTTTAAAACTGTGCTAACACTTTATTTTGCAGGGTAGTTTTGCATTTTGCCTCGGACTAACGTTTTCGTGCAGGTCACTGGAAAACAGAGGTCCGGGCACCCGGAAGGGATCTGGGCGCCTAGGATGCAAACTTTATCCCCTCATCGCGTCGTCACGTGGAGCTTCATGTTTGGACGAGCTACGTTACACTCCAGACACTCGGAATGGATCCGGGTGCCCGGAGCTGTAAGAGATCAGTGGCCGGCTAGAAGGGGGGTTGGATAGCTAGACCACCCCAAATCGATTTCTTCTCTACAAGAAGGTTAGTACGCAGCGGAATACACTAAACAAAATAATGAAAGCAATCAAGGAAAAATACAAACGCTAACAAGCTCGATGTAACGTGGTTCGGAGATTGCTTGCTCCTACTCCACGATGTGCCCTCCAGGTGGATGAGCCCTTGATCCTTCGATGGATCAGTCTCCGGCAATCTCCGGCTAAAGCTTCTCCTTCTTGGTGGAGCAAACCTCTCGCAAAGAATCTCTCCCTCTTTACAAGATGAAGTTTAGGTTTAGGGGGAAGAGAGTGAACTTTGGAAACTTTGGGCAGAGACTTGAAGTTATTCAATGTGCACGAGTAACCTTCTTCATGCCCTAAAGCTCCCCTTAAATAAGAGGAGAGAGTTGATCACTAATTAACTCAAACCAGACACCAGTCGATTGGTCCACACACCAGTCGACTGATGTGTCGTTGGACACACCCAACGGCTCTCTGTAGAAAGCCAATTTCTACCAACGACCATATACCAGTCGACTGGTCCTATGACCAGTCGACTAGTCCCCGTAGTCGACAAGTATAGAATCATTCTGTGCATTCTATGAAATAGGATCAGTCGATTGGTCCAATGACCAGTCGACTAGTCCCAGTATATTTTCACACACTCATTCTCGGAGTCACCTTTGAAGTCCTCTTCCTCGGCCTTCGTCCTTCAAATGCACCCGAGCCCGCGGCTCCTCTTCGTGTCATCCTTCACGTTGCCTTGAATTCTACTTCCCTTGGCTCCACTCCATTGCTCCTCGTCCAGCGGTCCCTCGGATGTTTTCCACACCATCCTTCACTGACTCAAGGATCCAAGCCCTTGGATGAGCTTTCCATACTTGACCGCACCAAGTTCCTCATGTGTTTCTCCAAGTCCTGCACGACTTAAACACATATCAAAATACATATGAAAGCCTAACTTAAACTTTTTGACACACACATCAAAACCTAGGTCAATTGCACCAATAATCTTCCCCTTTTTGATGTGTGGCAATATGTTTAAGTTAGACACAAATAATAACTTTGAAAATTAGAAGTAACATGTAAACATGAAGCATAAAACCAAACTCCACCTAAACATATGCTTTCTTCCTTAATTTTCAAGTTTTGCACACAAGTATGGGAATAAAGGTTTCTAACTTAAACCTACCCATTTCTCCCCCTTTGACACCATCAAAAAAATTGTACCAAACAATTATATACTATATAACATCAAGTATGACCAAATTTTGACCAAAAATTCGATCTCAGAAAATAACAGTATGCTGGAAAGCTGGTACCAGTCTATTGGTACCTGACACAGTTGACTGGTACACTCTGAAATTGAATTTCAGCCTTTTACAACCAACTTAAAAAATTCATAAAAAATTCCAGAAAATTCAAAAAATCATGAAATTTTGAACACATATTTCTTATAATGTTCTTTAACTATGAAAAATATGTTTTAATGAAAAGTCAAAGTACTTTTGAAATTTTGACCAAATCTCAAAAGTATCAAAAACATGCAAGTTTGCATCAAATTAACACCCAGTTTTGTAATCATATGTTTCAATATAGCTATTTCATAGTAAATAAAACATAGAATTATTTTCAAAACATTTGAAATATCCAACTATGATCTATGGGAAAGATGTCCATTAATTAAACATTTGCTTTCCCCATAGTTGGTCTATAATTACTAAAAATTTGATACATTTCATAACTCATCAAAATGCCACAAGTATAAGTGAATTATTAGTATCATCTTATTATCTCACATTTATGGTTGGAAAATCATGCAAGTCATTGTAAGATAAGGTATAATGGTAACCTCTACTTAGCCTCCCGTGATCATGACTTTTTATCAAGGCTAAGTGCTCCCCCTTAAGGTCTCAAGTCAACCATCTTTCAAGTATTTGAATTACGATTTCTATGGTTGACTTGACCTAAAATCCTCTAACCCTTGAGGATTGATTTTGATATCCAATAGAAATTTTTTCTAATTGGGTTAACCAAATATTCCTTGGGGATCCATTTTCTATCTATGGTCTTGGTTTTTGATTGTCCCCTAGCAAGTAAATAATGGTAGGTCTTTTCATTATTTGGTTCATTGTATCCTAACCCATTTTTCTTAAAACTTGCCCTTTGGCTTCCAATAATCATATTTAGGATTTTAGAACCAATTTCAAATTTCCTAAGGGCATTGGTAAGGTATTCTACATTTTCTCTTAATTTCCTATTTTCTTCTTCTAAACATTAATCATTTGAAAAATTAGAAGAAGCATGCATATTGTTGTCCTTAAAGCACATGGATTCTAATCTTGCTTCAAGCATGCAAATATCATTTTTCAAGGATTTATTTTTCCTTTTAGCTTTAAATAAATCATCATTTGTACTTGAAATAATTTTGATTAAAATATGGGGAGGAAGATTATGTACCTCACTTACCGAGAAGTCCGAATCCGAAGTTTGACCTCCCCCTTCACTTGAGCTCTCCTCTTCATCTTCACTTGAGCTCTTTCTCTCTTCATTTTCAAATGAGGTGGAGGCTATATCATTAATTCCCATTAGAGCAAAATTGACTACATGATGCTCTTCTTCCTCCGATGATGATGAAGGATCACCCCATGTTGCTTTTAGGTTTTGAGTCTTCTTCCCCTTTTCTTTTGTCTTCTTCTCCTCCCTCTTCTTCCCTTCCTTCTTCTTCAAGAGAGGACAATCATCTCTTATGTGCCCCTCTCCTTGTCAATTGTAGCAAATTACCTTCCTTGTTCTACTTTTGCTTCTTGAGCTTTTCCTACCATGAGATTTGTTAGTAGAAAACTTTTTAAATGCCCTTCTCATTTTTCTTACCATATACGCCTCTTAATCACTATCCACTGAGGCGCTTGATTCTTCGAAGTCGGAGGATGGTGGGGATGAAGACTTCTTCTTCTTACCCTTTCCCTTGTTTGCCACAAGGGCTACTCCTCTTGATCTATGAGCTTCTCCATCTAATCCTTCAACTCTTGTTTCGTAGAGCTCCATTGTTGAGAAGAGTTCATCTAGAGAGGATTTCTCTAGGTCCTTTGATATGTAGTATGAATCTACAATGGAACTCCAAGTTGTGGTTCTTGGGAAAGCATTTAGGGCTTTCATCATCATGTCTCGATTTGAAAGTGTCTCACCTACACTTGTTAGTCCATTAATAATTTTCTTAATTCTAGAGTGTAAAATTGATACCTTTTCTCCTTTCTCAAGCTTGATATTGTTGAGTTGAGTTCGAAGGAGGTCTCTGCTTATCAATTTTGCTTCCAATGTCCCTTCATGAAGCTCCACTAGCTTTTCCCATAACTCCTTGGTGCTTGAGTAAGTTCCAACCCTTGTTACTTCTTGTTGGGGAAGAACATTTAGTAGATGATGTATGACTTTAGAATTCACTAAATGTTCTTCCCTTTGCTTCTTGCTCCACCTTGTTTTCTCAAGTATCTTATTGTCTTGATCCCTAGGCACTTCGAAACCATTTTCCATGATTAGCATAATGTCAAAATTGGTTTCAAAAAATACCTCCATTTTCTTCTTCCACCAAGAGAAATTCCCTTCGAATTTAGGTGGATGGATGCTTGAGCCGAGCATTTAGATAAGTGCTCCTCTTGGCAATTAGTCCGTTGAAGAGTGTCCTCGCTCTGATACCACTTGTAAGAGATCGATGGCCGGCTTGAAGGGGGGGGGGGGTTGGATAGCTAGGCTACCCCCAAATCTATTTCTTCTCTATAAGAAGGTTAGTACGCAGTGGAATACACTAAACAAAACAATGAAAGTAATCAAGGAAAAATACAAACGCTAACAAGATCAATGTAATGTGGTTCGGAGATTGCTTGCTCCTACTCCACGACGTGTCCTTGAGGTGGACTAGCCCTTGATCCTTCGGTGGATCAGTCCCCGGTAATCTCCGGCTAGAGCTTCTCCTTCTCGGTGGAGCAAACCTCTCATAAAGAATCTCTCCCTCTTTATAAGATGAAGTTTAGGTTTAGGAGGAAGAGAGTGAACTTTGAAAGTTTTTGGCAGAGACTAGAAGTTATTCAATGTGCATGAGTAACCTTCTTCATGCCCCAAAGCTCCCCTTAAATAAGAGGAGAGAGTTGATCACTAATCAACTCAAACCTGACACCAGTCAACTGGTCCACACACCAGTCGACTGATGTGCCGTTGGACACACCCAACGGTTCTCTGCAGAAAGTCAATTTCTGCCAACGGCCATATACTAGTCGACTGGTCCCATGACCAATCGACTAGTCCCCGTAGTCGACAAGCACAGAATCATTCTGTGCATTCTGTGAAATAGGATCAGTCGACTGGTCCTAGTACATTCTCACACACTCATCCTCGGAGTCGCCTTTGAAGTCCTCTTCCTTGGCATTCGTCCCTCAGATGCACCCGAGCCCACGACTCCTTTCCATGTCATCCTTCACGTTGCCTTGAAGTCCACTCCATTGCTCCTCGTCCAACGGTCCCTCGGATGTTTTCCACACCATCCTTCACCGACTCAAAGATCCGAGCCCTTGGATGAGCTTTCCATACTTGACCGCACCAAGTTTCTCATGTGTTTCTCCAAGTCCTACACGACTTAAACACATATCAAAATACATATGAAAGCCTAACTTAAACTCTTTGACACACACATCAAAACCTAGGTCGATTGCACCAACAGGACCCTCCTATATAAGGAGGATGCACCCTGGAGCAGAGAATCATCACAGAACAAGATCTTCCAAAGCTTGCTCTTCCATGTTGTGCTCCTGCAACGCTGTGAGGCTTCTCTGACAAGTGTTGTTTTCCTTTTCCTTATTATTGTCAGTATTGTTTATTTATTAGCATTCCTGTAATTTAAATTGTGTAATCATCTTTTTGAATTGTTAGTAAATTGTCCAACGAAAGTACTCAACGAGTGCGGGCCTTGGAGTAGTAGTCGACAAAAGCTCCGAACAAAGTAAAACGACTCTTGTTAGCATTGATCATTTTATTCTTCCGCTGTGCACTCGACTCGAGTTTTTACGATATTTTTTAATCGCTATTCACCCCTCCTCTAGCGAATTTATCGATCCAACAAGTGGTATCAGAGCAAGTATCGCTCTGATTTAGTGCAACCACCAATCAGACAAGGGGTGAAACTTTTTTTACTTTTTTCAAGTTTTTAGTTTTACGTTAAAAATCCAAACTGGTATCGTTGCCTTTTTGGAAATTTTTTTCATAGTAATTAAGCTAAATTTGTGCAACACCAATTCAGTTTTTCTTTAATTTTATTATGCACTACTAATCCAAGACCAAGTCTTGGGATTTCTTGTCGCTTTGTCTATTTGTGTGCAGGATAAAAATGTCTCAAGTCAAAGGCTTCAGCATAGTTCGCCCCCCTATTCAACGGGGATGACTTCCCCTACTGGAAAAAGCGAATGGAGGTTTACTTAAAAATCGACTTCGACCAGTGGTTCAGCGTCACCAGAGGATACAAGGTGCCGGTCGACAACTCCGAAAATCCACTAGACCTGGAACAGTGGACTCTGGACATGAGAAAGAAGTCCTCGAGGGGCTACAAAGCTCTCAACACGCTGCAATACGAGCTGACAAAGGAAGAGCTGAACCGAGTGGGATCCCACAAAAATGTTAAAGAGTTATGGGACAAGTTGATCGAACTACACGAAGGAACGAGCGACACCAAGGTAACTAAGCGCGACCTTCTGTTAAATAAAATATTTAATATTAAAATACAGGAAGGAGAAACAGCGAATCAACTTCATGTGAGTAAATTGAAATTAAATGAGTTATTCTGCGAGCTATAATTACACAACCAGACTAACATTGGAACCGAGAAAGGTATTGCTTTATTTGCAGATTCCTCCAAGGAAAGGACAAAGACCAAGCCTGAACCTGAAGTCGAGTCAGATCAGGATTCTAAAGACGAAGAGTACCTAGTGAACCTGGTAAGGAAGATGTTCACCAAGAGGAAGAAGAGCTTCAACAAAAAGGACTTGCAGAAGATCAACTCCCCGACTGAACCAAGGAACGTGACCTGCTTCAGGTACAATAAGAAAGGCCACTACAAGAACAAGTGTCCAAGATTGAAGAGCAACAAGTCAAAGACATCCAAGAAGAAGGCTCTCAAAGCGACTTGGGACGACTCATCCTCAGAAGAATCAGAGGCTGAAGATCAGAAGCACCAGCGTCACCTCGCGTTGATGGCCTACGAAGAAGAATCGGAAAACGGGTCTGAACCCGAATCGAGCCAAGAGTCCGTACTCGTTTTCGAATATCCCGAAGAGGTATGTTTTAATTTGAATAAGAGATTTTTTAGAATTATTGCTTGTTTAAATAAAAAATTAACTACAATAGGAAATGAAAATAAATTGCTCCTTGAGGAAAACCAAAACCTCAAGGAACAAATCATAAATTCTAATCCAACTCAAGACCTAACACTTGAGGAGTAAAATTTAACACTAAAAACAGAAAATAATAAATTAAAAAGTATGTTAGAAAAATTTATAATAAGATCTAAGAATTTAGATCTAATTTTAAATAGTCAAAAAGCAGTCTACAATAAAACCGGACTTGGCTACAAGTCAAGTTCAAATAAAATATTTAAATCATTAATAACCCAACATAAACAACAAAATAAAGCTTGGGTTCCAAAAGCGTGCTTAACCACACAAGTGGGAATTAACTAATATTACATACCTAAAGATAAAATATACTATATAAAATCTGATAAACCAAATCAAAAATCAAAACACAAACCTAGACCAACAAAATCAAAATTGAAAAATTTTAGAACCCATTAAAAATTAGATTATCATCAAGTTAAATATAGTTATAAAAATAACAGACACAAATCAAAATTTAAAACTTAAAAATAACAAACCAATAATTCAAGGAGAGGCCCCAGAATAGCTGACACCTCCAAAATTAACCTACTCGATAGGGTAACCAAAACCAACCTACCCGACAGAGTAATTAGGACTAGTTCAAAGGGATAATAGTTTAACTTGACCAACGATACTGGTGAAGTTTTGGATGATAGTATGTTATGGAAGCTTTGTCTATGCATGTCTAGGAAGATATGGCTTCGACCTGGTACATTTGGCTTAGTGGAACTAACTGAAGCTACCTTTTACAGATCCTAACCAGTTAAACCAAGGTTTTGTATTAAGTTCAGTGGATAGGACTACTTGGAAAACTTTGAAGGCATGGTTACTCTAATGATGTCCAAGTGACTCACCATAGCCCAGAAGTTTATCCAAAAAATACCTATTTGTTGAGTCCAAAGCTAAACTTGAATCCAACACAAAGTTAAATCAAACCCTAAAATTGAACCTAATTCATCTCACAAAATTATAGAATTTCTTGATTTAAAATTTAGATCGGGTGAGAGGATTAAGAACTAAACATTAAAATTAAATTAAATTAAATTAAATCAAATCAAATTAAAATAAATCAAATTAAATCAAATCAAATTAAATTAAATTATTTTAAAAATTCTTTTTAACTTAAAATTTTCTTTAACTTAAAATTTATATTCAAAATCTTTTTAACTTAATTTTTTTAACTTAAACTTTATTTAAAAATCTTTTTTACTTAATTTTTTTTAACTTAAATTTATTTTAAAAATTTTAAACTTAAAATTTATTTTAAAAATCATTTTAACTTAAAATTTCTTTTAACTTAAAATTTATTTTAAAAATCCTTTTAACTTAAAATTTATTTTTTAATTTAAAATTTTTTAAACTTAAATTTATTTTAAAAATCATTTTAACTTAAATTTTATTTTATTAAAAAATCTTTTTTTTACTTAAATTTATTTTAAAAATCTTTTTAACTTAAAATTTATTTTCAAAATCTTTTAAGTTAAAATTTATTTTAAAATCTTTTAAACTTAAAATTTATTTTAAAAATATCTTAAATTAAAATATATTTTAAAAACTTTTTAAATTAAAATTTATTTTAAAATGAAATTAAAATAAATTAAAACTAATTAAAATTAAAGTAAATTTAATTTAAATTAACTTAAATTAAATCTAATTAAATTAAAATTTAAAATATACTAAAATAAAATGAAATCACATTAAAATTAAATTAAAAAATTAATTTAATTTAAAAATATACTTTACAAATTGTTTTAAAAATTAACTTAAAAATCAATTTTAAAAAAAATTCTTTTAAAAACCCTATTAAAAATTCATTTAAAAATTACTTTAAAAAATCTTTTAAAAATCATTTTAAAAAATCTTCTAAAAATTCTTTTAAAAATTACTTTAAAAAATATTTTAAATAATCTTTTTAAAATTATTTTAAATTTTTTTTAGAAATTATTTTAAAAATTACTATAAAATATCTTTTAAAAATTATTTTAAAAAATCGTTTTTCAGAAAAAATATGTTAAATTATTTTAAAAAATTATTTAAAAAAATAATCTTTTTAAAATTATTCTAAAAATTATTTAAAAATTATTTAATTTTTTAAAAAAATATTTAAAAAAATCTTTTTAAAATTATTTTTTTTTAAAAAAAATAAATTTATTCTAAAAATCTTTTAAGAATTATTTTTAAAAAAATATTTTAAAAAAATTATTTAAAAAAAAAGAGAATCTTTTTAAAATTATTCTAAAAATCTTTTAAATTTATTTTAATTTTAAAAAAAAATTATTTTAAAAAAATCATTTTAAAAATCCATTTAAAATTCTTTTAATAAAAATATTGGAAAAGTTATTTTAAAAAAAAATTGTTAAAAATCATTTTAAAAATTATTTTAAAAATTATTTTAAAAAAATTATTTTAAAAATCCTTTTAAAAAATTTATTTAAAAATCATTTTAAATACCTTTTAAAAAATCATTTTAAAAATCCTTTTTAAAAAATCATTTAAAAAATTTATTTAAAAATTTTTAAATTTTTTTTAAAAAAAATTATTTAAAAAATGATTTTAAAAATTATTTTAAAAATCCTTTTAAAATCTATTTAAAAAATCATTTTAAAAATCCTTTTAAAATTTTTTTAAAAAAATTATCTAAAAATCCTTTTTAAAATTATTAAAAAATAATTTTAAAAATTACTTTAAAAAATTATTTAAAATCATTTTAAAAATTCTTTAAAAAAAGTATTTAAAAATCATTTTAAAAGTCCTAATGATATTATTAACATTTAATTAACTTAAAATTTTAAACTGAATTAAATAATTGAAATAAAAACTTCAAAAATTAACTGTATACTAAATTAAACCTAATCTTAAAACTTAACCTTAATTTAATTCAATCAATCTTAATTTTAACGTTAGTCAAAATCTTATCTTCACTATAATTAAATTATAATTTATCCTTATTAACGATTGATTTAAATTGAATCTTAATAAATTAATACTAATTCTAAACTTTGCTAATTCAAATTAAACGTAACTTAGGTTACTTAATCAAAACTTAACGATTAAGTAAATGAAAAACATAATTTAAATTATAACTATTATTTTTAATCCATTGATATTAAGTCAATTAATATGAAATTGAATCAGATAAGTTAAGTAAAATAAAAGTTAATCAATAAATTATTGATAATGATTAACTATTATTAAAGTTTGTAACAAATTAATGAGAATAATTGATTATTGATTAATTTCAATAATCTTATTTTTATCAAACAATTATACCAAGTATATAGAAATACTTATGTAAATAATATACTCTATAAACATAAGTGTTACTAACACTGAATCCCTTAAACACTTAGGTAGAAAAATGTGTTAAGGCTTTGAAGTTTAACCCAAACCTTAGTGTTAACTTAAGGAGGAGAGATAAATTAAGGGGAGTAATAAATTCAGGAGAATATCAAATTTAGAGAGAGAATCATTTTTTTTTAAAAAAAATTGTCTCCTAAAGTTTATTTAATTTTCTTAGATTGGTTTTCTAAAATCCCACCTCAATTTTTTTTTGAAAATCTTACTTTAAATATTTTTCTGGTAATATTTTCAAAGGTTTTATTTTAAAATTATGTCAGGTTTAGGGGCATAATTAATTATTTTTCATACTTATTTTGAAATTAGTTTTTAAAAAATACTTTCTTAAAAATATTTTAAAATCTGTTTAAAAAGTCTGACTTATTTTTACAAATCTAATTTGATAAATCTACTTTTGAAAATTAGATTTTAAAACAAAGTTTTGAAAATTGGATTTTACTTAATTTCGAAAATTAGATTTTACAAACTTAAGTTTGAAAATTGAGTTATTACTTGAAAATAATGTTAATTTTGCAAAGTTTATATTTAAAATTACTATAAAATTTACAAAGTTATCTTTCTAAATTATTTTTCAAAATTTTTCTATGCTGGACTCCCCCAAGTCAATCTGACTTTAATTAAAATTCTTTATTGCATTTTCTCTTACTTCCTTAATCGCGTATTTTTCTATGTTATTTTTGATGAATGTCAAAGGGGGAAGGTTAAGTGGTTTAAGTTAGTTAAAACAAAGTTAAAACAACGAAATACAAAATATAAAACTGTAAAATACAACACCCAAATATCAATTAAATAATAAGGTTATTTGAGAAATAATCTTGTTGAATTTTTTCAAAATTTTAAGAAATTTTTTCTGAATTTAATTGGAGCCCGTATGATATGTTTTAAGGGGTAGAGTTATTAGACTTAGTGAAAGCCTATTTGGAATACCCCTTAAATAGGAGTTGATTGAGGAATAAACTTGGCCTTGCCGACTATGGAGTTGTCTTCCTCTCTTGACCACAAGCACCAGGTGCTCGCCAGGAGCCAAGCGTGCAAGTCTACGATAGAGGTAGGTTTCCTGAGTTTTTTTTTTCCGATTCCATAGTTTGTCGATCTCCTTCCGTGCCCTGTTTCCTCCTTAAACACACCACCGGATTGTCATTGCATCGCCTACCTCCCTCGCGTTCCCGACGATCTCCTCTCTCTGCATTTCCTCATCGGCCATCCTCTTTCATTTGCATTTCATGGGTCAGTCATCCTCTTTTGGCCTCAAGAAGGTATGAAGTGTTTCCCTTTCTTGTCCGATTTCTGTCGTAGTATGCCACTAGATTGACATGTGAGGGCAGCTGGACAGAACGAGGCTTCGTGCCCAAGCGTGGAGGTAATAAACAGAAATCAGTTTCCATTCTGTGTATTGTGATGAGGAATTTTGATGGTTGACTCGTCATTGTAACTTTGGCTAGCACTGTTCGCCGGCGAACTACAGTTCTGGTCATCCTGTTCCGGGAGTGAACCTTTCCAGCAGTGAATCGACGAAGGAGAAGTCCAGGTTGGGTAAGTTGTGCTATAAATTGATTACATTATGTAATGAATTAGATTAAGGAATTAATTGAGATGTGGATTAATTTGAAGGTTGTAGTTGGTTGTTCTTGTTAGGTTGATGTGGATTTATATTTGGTTCAGGGGAGTTTTTGGGAGGAATCATGTATAAACCTAATCTAATTAGGTTGTAGTATGGGTAAAGTTGATTGGGGGATTGTTGGAGAAGCTTGGCTACAAGGTATGTAGGTGATTTCATGATTTCGGTTTGGATCTATAGCTTGTTTAAAAATTCAGATTTGGGTCAATTGATTAGTAAGATTTGGTTAGCTGGATTTGGATTAGAATATGTGGTGGTAATCGAATGGATTGATTCATGGGTTGAAGATGAAATAGATTAATTAGGTTGATTTACTCCATGGATTTAATAATGGATTAAATGAAGTTACACTAGCTTAACTCTAGGTTAAGTGGTGAATTGTATTAGTAAGACCTAAACATTAATTTAGGGTTAATCAAAGATCGTGTTTGATTAGAGTTACCCTAGTTCGTTTGGGGATTTTATTTAGCTACTTAATTCATATGAATTTAGCTAAATAAAATATATATATTGACTGATGCAGGATTTTAGTATGGGACGAGCATCACGGCGTGGGACATATTTTAGCACGATCGACAGATAAAGGCGGGTATTTCTTACTTTATCTCTTTAACACATTGATCTTAGTGCATGAGATATATTTTCGGATAGTTCTTATATTTATCTTGACTCCACTCATATTTTTCTTGTGCTTGAAGCTTATCCACTCGATCTTTGAGCTACTCGTTTTTATATCTATACAGTCTCTCGTTGCTATCTATGATATTTAGCAGATACCATATACCAGATATTAGATATTAAATATTGGATATATGGATACTAGATACCATGCTTACTTGCTTGAATGTTGTTATTTACACACCTTACTGAGCATGTTGGCTTCATGTAGCATATCTATTTTCTGTTTATATATATATGATAACTGTTGCATTTTACGTATCATATCATTACATGCATGCCGACGACCATGTCTCCCTTGTGGTTGAGAGGGTCATTGGCTAGGGCTGCACGCTCGGCCACTCATGGGTAGTGGTAGTTGGAGCATGCCGCTTGTCCTATCGTGCTCCCACTCATTTACTCAGGGGTAGTAATAACTGGAGTTGCGAGCAGCAGGGACCCCCATCACAGATGTAGCTAGTTAGCTACGATGCAACTGTCCCCTCGGCCACTCGAGAGTAGTGGTAGCTGGAGTGGTGTACAGTCTGTCATTGTCCCGGTCTCTCGACCATACAGGGGTCATGTTACAGGGGGTGGGTGGGAGTGACCATCAGTGTATACGCTGTTATTATTATACTTATTGATGTTGTTGCTTACTTATGCTGCTATTGCTTACTTATGTTGCTATTGCTTATTTATGCTGTTGTTGCTTATTTATGTTGCTATTGCTTACTTATGTTGTTATTGCTTATTTATGCTGTTGTTGCTTACTTATGCTGATATGCTCACATAGGTTGAGATATATACCTGAGGTATGGGTTTAGACACTAGTTTGTTTATTGGTAATATGTATATACCTCATATGTTACCTATGTAATTATGAGCAGTACTATAGCAGGTCTTTGCTACACCTGACCTTCTATTACTAGCCTATGATAAGGTTTCAGGTATGGACACTTATTATGATATCACTGTAGTATCTGCTATATTCCCTACGAGACTGTATACCTTACATCTCTAGTTATTTAATATGTTCATGCACTATCTGTCCTATTATCGGCTGAGTCTTAGTATTCACCACCCCACAAATTGGTTTATTTCGTCAGGTAGCAGGTAAAGGATTTATGGAGTCACCTGGAGATCCTGTCCGCCAGTCCCAAGTCACATCGAGCTTCTCCTTTCGTTAGTGTTTCCTTTCGCATTGTTGGTTTTGTACTTGTTCTTGTATTTGTGTATTCTTTTATATGGAGTTTTGTTTTGTGGTATCTTGTATTTGATTGGGTGATGATGTGTCAAGACGAGTCGGCTCGCAGTTAGTTGTTATGTTCGTTTCATGTTCGTTATTTTGTGATTTTCGCTGTGCTATGTTTCAGCCGAGTGGGCTACATTATTAACTACGTGGTTATGCTATGTTTTAGTCATGTGAGCTGCATTATTAACTGTATGATTGTGTGTATATTCCAGCCGTATGTGGCTGACGTATTTTGTATGTATGTCTCAGATTGTCACCGGTATAGGGGAGATGCTGCTGAAATATTTCGGTAGGGATGCCTTTGGGGGCGTGACAAAAACAAGCCTAACTTAAAAACCTTATAATTACTTATTTTACTTACATATTTGTTCACTAACTTAACTCAGGTTGTCATTGCATCAAAAAGGGGAGATTATTGGTGCGGTTAGTACTAACGGTCTAACTCAAATTTTGATAAATGACAAAGTAAGTTAAGTCAGTTTCATATTGATCTAACACTTTGACGAAGTATGCAGGAAAAGTCCAACTAGGTCAACGGGACAACCTGATAGTTGGCACGAAGCCTAGATTGGTCGTCGGGCTGACCAGATGTCTAACACGAAGTCCAGCTAGGCCAACGGGTCGACCTGATAGCTGCACGAAGCCCAGACTGGTTGATGGGTTGACCAGATGTTTGCCACGAAGTCCAGCTAGGTCGATTGGCTGACTTGATAGCTAGCACGAAGTCCAGACGGGTCGAAGGGCTGACCGAACGTCTGGCAGGTAGGTTAAGGTAAGTCACTGGAGGGGAGTGACTGTGAAGACGCGTTCCTGGGAAGGGAACATTAGGCCTCGATCCAACTTAGATCCATTTCGGAAATCTAAGTTGAGATCGTGATTAGATTCCGATCTCGACGAGACAAAATCTAATTACTGCTTTTATTACTATTATAATTGTACTATTCCTTTTAAAACTGTGCTAACACTTTATTTTGCAGGGTAGTTTGCATTTTGCCTTGGACTAACGTTTTCGTTCAGGTCGCTGGAAAACAGAGGTCTGTGCGCCTGGAAGGGATCCGGGCGCTCGGAAGGGATCCGGGAGCCTGGAAGGGATTCGAGTGCCCGGGATGCAAACTTTATCCCCTCGCCACGTCACCACGTGGAGCTTCATGTTTGGACGAGCTACGTCACACTCCAGGCGCCCGGAAGGAATTCGAGCGCTCGGAGCCTCCTATATAAGAAGGATGCACCCTGGAGCAAAGAATCATCTCAAAACAAGACCTTCCAAAGCTTGCTCTTCTGTGCTGTGCTCCTGCAACGCTGCGAGGCTTCTCCGACAAGTACTATTTTTCTTTTCCTTATTATTGTCGGTATTGTTTAATTATTAGCATTCCTATAATTTAAATTGTGTAATCATCTTTTCGAATTGCTAGTAAATTGCCTAACGAAAGCATTCAACGAGTACGGGCCTTAGAGTAGGAGTCGACAAAGACTCCGAACCAAGTAAAACAACTCTTGTTAGCATTGATCATTTTATTCTTTCGTTGTGCACTTGACTCGAATTTTTACGATATTTTTTAATCGTTATTCACCCCCTCTAGTGAATTCATCGATCCAACAGTATCAGCGCGGGGGGTGCTTCTCCTTGCGTGCCGATCGACCCTCTATTTTGTCCCCAGATGGAGAGTTGTTCCGACTGGTCCTCCTGCGACGCTCGACCCTTGGATGCCGATGCTGCTCACTACGCCAGTCGCTCGGGTAGCACCTTTTGCTGTTGTTGCTCGACTATCTTGGTTGCTCAAGCTTGTACGAGCATATCAAGTTCTTCTTGAGTGAGCGTCACAGTGTGAAGTCGTTCAGCTTCTTCCATTTTCTTGGCTCAGATACAGGTGTGTTTCCACAGACGGCGCCAAATTTGATCTTGTCCGAAAGTCGAGGCGATGAATGCTGGGGGGCGTGGCGCTCCTGTTGACTGTTGGTGGACTCCGAGTCAGAGAGACCTGCAATCACAGCAACGTTTGTGCCGAGCCAGGGTGGGGTTCCCCGACAATGACCCTCCGATGCTCAAGTCAGTAATCGGTGATGTAGAAGAAGCAAGGAAACAAAGTAGCAGAGTAACAGTAGCTACAGTAAAGATTATATCTTCCTCCGTCAAAGCTTGGAGCCCTTTATATAGGGCTTCGGGGAAGCGCGTGCATGCTTCTCAAAGCTTCCCCTGAAAAGACATGTCAGGAAAGCGTTCCTGAGACCATACCTCAATGACCCGAGCATATCCCTGACATGACAGTGGAAGCTTCCGCCGTACGATCATCTGCTTGTCGATGCTGCTAACCACACCGTTTGTCGGTGGCGCGAGTTCCCCACGAGGATATTGGCTGATCCTCCTTTTGTCTGTTAGCGGGCTGAGCGGGATGACCGCTCGACCAACCTTTAGCCGTCCGGGTGGTCTAGCCCTTTGGTCAAGCGTAGTAGCCGCACAACCAACCTTCCACTGTCAGAGTTCCGTTGTCATGCTGCGATCCTTTTTCACCGGTTCCGAGGTTCGATGTAAGTCTGAGCGAGCTGGCCGCTCGACGTATATCTCTGTTTTAAGCGTCGGAAGCTCGATGCCTAATCGAGTTGTAGTGATATCTAATCGGTACTTCTTTATCTCAATCGGATGAATAAATTGTCCGACCGAACAGCGACATAGAAATATTGACCGTCTAAATTTTGACTTTTATCGTAATCATGACCCTCTAGAGGATGACTTTTATCACCAGATCAAACATCATTATAACTACTGTCTCTAAACGTGTTATGGTAACAATTATTTCCCTTCGCGTTTTGATTACTATCATGTCCCGTCACATTATGATAACTATGGTTTCCCTTTGCATGTCAGGAGGTCAGACTAATGATAAATCAGAAGGTTGGACAAGTGGCAAGTCGAGAGGTCGGGAGTTAACCGATTGGAAGGTAGGGAAGTTGGCACATGTTGATAAGTCAGACCAGCTCAAGTCAAAGATTGGACCAATTCAGGTCGGGATGTTGGATCAACTCGGTAGTTTGAATATTGATGCAATCTGTACTACGCCGTATCGTATATGAAAAAAATGAAAAAAAAATTTCACGGTATAGAAGATTAAAGTGGGAGATCTTTTTATATTAGTTTTCTACTACACGTATTTTGATTCGTATCCTTATCTGCTTCCCTTTGCATATCAAATATGTTTTAAAAAATATTTAAAGGGGCATTTATTTTATTTAAATTTTAAAAATATCTCAATCCTTATGGCAGTTTTAAAAGAATTGCACTAAATAATTTTAATTAAACTATTTAATATTATAATAATTATGATTAAAAATATTAAAATAAATTAAAATAATAATGAAATAGTTTTGATCAAATTAAAATAGTTTTAATTAGAATAATTTTAATCAACATTAAAATAATTCTGATTAAAATTACATTAAATAATTTTTTTAAAGATAATTTTAAAATAGAATTAAATGTCATTTTAAAAAAAAAATTATACTAGACATAATAAAAATAAGGGCATTTTTTTTATTTTATCCAATAATTTTTTCAAAATTGCCAACATTTTACAAAGACGGACCTCCCCTGCCAGGCTGCCATAGAATCCTGAAAGATCAAGAAACGCCACAGAGTTTCCAGAAAATCTCAATGGGTCCCACTTTACCCGCCGACCGGTACCTGATCTCTCTCTCTCTTTGCGACAAAGAGATCGCCTCTGGCCCGTCAGATCCACGTCTAACGGCTATCGTCGTCGCAACGACATGGTCGTATGCCATTGGCCGAGAGAGTAGCAACTCGAGTTATGATTGGTCCACGTCGACGAAATGACATGTAGTCTTCACCGTCAATGGCGGTGAAACGAGTCCAACTAGCACACACCGTCCGACTCAGAGCCCATTATAAAGGCCGCTTTGGGTTCGTTAATTATCAGATCACTCGACCGAGAGAGATACAGAAGAGAGAGAGGCCGATCAAGAGGGAGATCAAGTTTTCTTGGTGTTCTCGTTGGAAAGGAAGCTCCAGGGAAGCGTCTATGGCTTCATCTCTGCGGAATCGCGGGTCCCTGATCCTGTTGGGTCTTCTGCTCGCTGGTATGCGTTTCTTATCTGATCTAGTGTCGCATTATACTTCTGATTTGGTTTTGCTGCTCTAATCTCGGCCCCTAGGTCTTGATTGTGGTGAATGAACGCGGGGATCCTAATTGGGTTTCCTTTAGATTAGTCTTAACTCCAGATTGGTTTGATTTACGATCTCGTGTTAATCATATCCGGTGTGAGCGGAGCGTATGTGTGTATTTTTTTTTTTTTTTTTTTTTTTTTTATAGAATCGAGCACAAATATGTTTCCGGTGGTTGCTCTTCCTGACTGGTTCTGATTTACTCATTTTTGTTGTAATAGTGGAATTTCTTCAAATAGAGCTAACTTCTGTCAGATTCGATGGATCGCTTTTCTGGATAGAAGTATGAAACTCATAATGCTTGGAAATATATCTTAATTTTATCGTCGCTCAACTAATTTCAAGGCCTTTTACTATTGTTAATAATTCTTACTCATCTTCAGATTTTTTTTTTAACGTTGTTACATGCCCGATGGACATGTCTTAACTCTGTTCTCCGCTAGGAGTTATAGTTGGTATCTTATTTGAAGCATTCTTAGGCAACATATACAAGGAGTCTGTATTCCTTACGTTGAGTTTGTTAAATTATTAATATACCTGTCTTCGTACACGTCCATACCATGTTGACGTTTAGCATCTCCCTTTAGTGTTTTACTGGACTGCTTGAAAATAATGGTATCATGGAGTTGAATCATTTTTGCCCATTACCATGAAAAGTTGGCTATTTGATAAGTAAGGCTTGTTAATATGATGAATATATTTGCAGGATCTTTGATTGCATTCTCAGTTGCTAAAGAAGAAGCCTCTAAGTTGGGAACAGTTATCGGGATTGATCTTGGAACCACCTACTCTTGCGTTGGTGTCTACAAGAATGGTCATGTTGAGATCATAGCCAACGACCAAGGAAACCGCATTACACCATCTTGGGTGGCTTTCACTGATTCTGAGAGATTGATTGGTGAGGCTGCAAAGAATCAGGCAGCCGTGAACCCAGAAAGAACTATATTTGATGTCAAAAGATTAATTGGAAGAAAGTAAGTTTGCTCTTCTTAAGGTGTAATATATTGTTTTTTTTTTTCTTCTTTAGTCAAAACTAAACATTTCCTGACATAGATTTGAGGATAAAGAAGTTCAGAGGGACATGAAACTTGTCCCCTACAAAATAGTGAACAAAGATGGTAAACCTTACATCCAAGTCAAAATCAAGGATGGGGAAGTAAAAGTTTTTAGTCCTGAGGAGATAAGTGCAATGATTTTGACTAAGATGAAGGAGACAGCAGAAGCTTTCCTCGGAAAGAAAATTAAGGATGCTGTGATTACCGTTCCTGGTGCGTGCAGAGTTCTTGTACCTTCCTGTCAAAGACGCTACCATATTTTATCCTAGAAATCTAATTTCCATTCTTTTTTATGAACCAGCTTATTTCAATGACGCTCAAAGACAGGCAACCAAAGATGCTGGCGTAATTGCTGGCTTGAATGTGGCCAGAATAATCAACGAGCCAACAGCTGCCGCCATTGCATATGGCCTGGACAAGAAGGGTGGCGAGAAGAACATTCTTGTTTTTGACCTTGGTGGTGGGACATTCGATGTTAGTATATTGACAATCGATAATGGAGTTTTTGAAGTTCTGGCAACAAATGGTGATACTCATTTGGGAGGTGAGGACTTCGATCAGAGAATAATGGAATATTTCATTAAATTGATCAAGAAGAAGTACGGGAAGGACATCAGCAAGGATAATCGTGCTCTTGGGAAATTGAGGAGGGAGAGCGAACGTGCCAAGAGAGCTTTGAGTAACCAGCACCAAGTCCGTGTTGAGATCGAATCACTTTTTGATGGCTTGGATTTCTCTGAGTCCTTAACACGAGCCCGCTTCGAGGAATTGAACAATGATCTATTCAGGAAGACTATGGGGCCAGTGAAGAAAGCAATGGAAGATGCAGGACTGGAGAAGCATCAAATTGATGAGATTGTTCTTGTCGGTGGTAGCACTAGGATTCCCAAGGTGCAACAGCTCCTCAAGGATTACTTTGATGGCAAAGAGCCAAACAAGGGGGTTAACCCTGATGAGGCCGTTGCTTTTGGTGCAGCCGTGCAAGGAAGCATTCTCAGTGGAGAAGGTGGTGAAGAAACCAAAGGTACTATCATGGTCTGCAAAGATTATTTATTCAAGTGTCTATCTTAAATGCTCAATTCTAACAGTGTGATATTTTGCATTCAGACATTCTTCTTCTGGATGTTGCTCCACTCACCCTTGGCATCGAAACTGTTGGAGGAGTGATGACTAAGTTGATTCCAAGGAATACAGTGATCCCAACCAAGAAGTCTCAAGTTTTTACAACTTACCAAGATCAACAGACTACTGTCTCCATCCAGGTAACACCGGATTTCTTCTTGGTTGTTGCTCTCCTTTCCCTGCTTCAATTCTTACTAAGATTTGTAACGAGACCGGGGGTGGGATGCACTGTAGGTTTTTGAGGGCGAGAGAAGCCTCACAAAGGACTGCAGGCTGCTTGGGAAGTTTGATTTGTCTGGAATTCCACCGGCACCAAGGTTTGTCTTCTTTAACGCTATTCAGAAATGCTTTCTCATCTTTCAAATTTCTTGCTACTAACTTTGCCTGCGACGATAACACAGAGGCACACCCCAGATTGAAGTCACTTTCGAGGTCGATGCCAATGGTATTCTGAATGTGAAGGCAGAAGATAAGGGCACTGGCAAATCCGAGAAAATCACCATCACAAACGAAAAGGGTCGCCTCAGCCAGGAAGAGATTGATCGAATGGTTCGTGAGGCAGAGGAGTTCGCGGAGGAGGACAAGAAGGTGAAGGAGAAGATTGATGCCCGAAACCAGTTGGAGACTTACGTGTACAACATGAAGAACACCATCAATGAGAAGGACAAGCTCGCCGACAAGCTTGAGAGCGAAGAGAAGGAGAAGATAGAGGCAGCCCTGAAGGATGCACTCGAGTGGCTCGATGACAACCAAAGCGCCGAGAAAGAGGACTACGAGGAGAAGCTCAAGGAGGTGGAAAGCGTTTGCAACCCCATCATTTCTGCAGTGTATCAGAGATCCGGCGGTGCGCCAGGAGGTGATGCCGAGGATGATGACGACTCACACGACGAGCTTTAAGCGGTACAAGAAATATCATTTGACGAGAGGAGATCGATTTGGAGATCAATAATTCCTTCATACTTTGTTTTCTTGTAATATTATGGTAGCTCATAGGTTCTAGTGATGAGGCTAGGGAGTCTTTGGTTTTTTGCCTTTTAGAATACTTTTCTGTTCGTTTGTTCAATGGAAACAGTCCTAAATTTAGGCCAGCTCAAGATGCCTTAGGCGAAACTAAATTTAGGCACATTATTTACAAAAAAATTTATCATCCTTTTTCATTATGCAAGGCTGAGTTTATTTTTTTTAAAAAATAAATTAAAATACAAATTTTAAAAGGTATTTTTTATATAAAATTTATTTATTTTTACTTTTTGTAAGAGGTAAAATTATTAATTAATTTTGTATATTTAAATTTTGATAATGATTTTTTTATTAATAAAATTATTAAATTATTTATTTTTTGAAACATAATTTAATATAAGCAAGTGTATTTAAAATTATTTTAAAATAAAAAAAATAAAATTATGTCTAACAGGAATAAAATTAAGGAAATAACGTGGCAAAAAGAATTATGCTCCAATCATCATTATTCCTTAAACACAAAAAAATAAATAAATAAAAAATATTGGTACAAAATGATAAAACTTAATATAATCCCTAAAAAATGAAAATTGGAGCCAAACTAAATCAAATATTATATATCAATAATTTAATGAGTTTTTTTTAAGCACAAAAAAAAATCATATTTTTTATCATTTAAATCAGAACAATTGTAAATGATATAATAAAGACAAAAGAAAAATCAAGAAATTTATGACTATAAATATATCTAAATAAAAGTTAAATTATTGTCTATCAAGGAAGTAAAATGGTAGAAATATATGACTCTTTATTGCTAATAAAATCCTCTATTTTGATTTGACAACACGAACAAGTGCAACATTTGAACTGAATCAAGCATGGAGCATAGTTAACACCAACCAGATCATGCTAGTGTTAGATGTGATTTTTCTTTTGCAATCTCAACGAATGAGAGAAGTATAGAGAGTGGGAGTTGGAAAAGGGGAAAAAATTAGCAATTTTATTTTACATTATATGGTTAAAAATTTTCTAATTCATAGTAGATCTTATAAAATAACATACATAATTAAAAATAAATTTAAAATATTAAAAAGAGAGTCATTTATGGCTCTATCCATTAGAACCATAACTAACGAGATCTTTATGAAATCCGAAGAGTTGACCCAAAAATAAGATCATGCAAATCTTTTATCGTGTGGACCTTATTCTTTTCCATTATCTTACAAAAAATGGCGATTTACCAAAGTGCGTAGTTAGTTTTACGTTTTCCCCACATTGTATAGGCATTTTGGAAATGCCCAAATTGCGTAGCCTGCCCTGGTCTAAATTCCCATTTTACCCATCTAAAGCCAAAAAAAAAAAAATTCTTAACCGCGAAGACATCTTCTCAGAGAAAATGACCTATGTCCAAATCAAAGGCGATGGGGCAGGAATGGTGTATTGGTGTAGGGAGCACCATAATCAAACCTATATTTTGATGTTGTTAATTATTCAAGTTAAATCTTGTTGTGATCTAATGAATTAATCAAGATTGTAGGATGCAAACTTAGAAAGTCCTAAGTCAGGTAGACTAGATAGTAGGCAACGAAAGTCTCGGCAAATGGTGGGAACCAGACAGAAAGTCAAATGGGTCAGGTAGACTAAACATTTGGCAAGGTGGATTCAATAAGTTAGGAGGACCAAAGATCAAATCAAGAAGTCCTAGCAGGTTGATCATATGTTGAGAAAATAAAGTCCAAATAAGTCTGGATGACCAGATTGTTTAGCGGGTAAGTTGAGATAAGCTCCTAGAGTGGAGTGAAGTTGGTTTAAGTTAAGTTTTAATTTAAGTTTAAGTTTTAAATTTTAATTTAAGTTTATGTTTTAATTTTAACGTTAAATTAAGTTTTAGTTTTAATTTAAGTTTAAGTTAAGTTTTAAGATTTAATTTAATTTATTTTAAGATTTAATTTAATTTATTTTAAGTTTTAATTTAAGTTAAGTTTTAATATTAAGTTTAAGTTAAGTTTTAGTTTTAATTTAAGTTTAAGTTAAGTTTTAAATTTAAATTTAATTTAAGTTTATGTTTTAATTTAAGTTTAAGTTTTAATTTAGGTTTAAGTTTTAATTTAAGTTTAAGTTTTAATTTAAGTTAAGTTTAAATTTATTTTTAATTTAATTTAAATTTTAATTTGATTTTAATTTTAGTTTAATTTTAATTTAATTTTAATTTTAATTTAATTTAGGTTTTAAGTTTAATTTCAATTTCAATTTTAAATTAAATTCTATTGATCTAATCATCTCACTTAGTCTAAATTTTTAAACATAGGTATTCTTATAGTTTTGTAAGATGAGTTAGTTGAATTTTTATTTAAAGATAGTTTGACTTTATGTTAGTTTCAGGTTTAACTGTCAGTTAATTAAATGTACATTTCAAAAATTAACTTCCAGACTATGGTAAGGCACAAGAGCTTTTTTTGGTATCGGAGTAACAACCACTTCTAGACAAAGCCTTTTTAAGAAATTGAACATTTAATTTTTCTATTGATATGTCTTGGTCTAACTAATCTAGGATATGATGAAGTAACTTTGGTTAGTTCCACTTAGCTAAGTAGACCAAGTAGGATATGTCTTACCCTACTTAACTCCCTAGACCAAGCTTCCCTAATGTATTATCATCTCGCTCTACTTTGGTACTAAGTTGGACAAGAGTCAACTTATCTTTTTAATTTAGTCCTAATTACCTAGTCGAGTAGACTATTATTTTAGATGTACCAGCTAATTTGGTGCCTCCCCTAAATCATAATATCTCTGTTTTAAGTTTTTTTTTAGTTTAAATTTGTTATTATTTTTATTAATTAATTTCATAATTGAAAGATACTTTATTATAACTTAGTTTGTAGAGTTTAAAATTTGATTTAGACTTTTAACCAAAGTCTAGGTTTTGTATGTTAATAAAATTATCAATAATTTTTTCTAGTTTATCAATTTTATCTTTTAAAATCTTATTTTATTTTTCTAATTTTCTAACACTTAAGATAAATTTTTAAACTTTCAAAATTATTAAATGATTTTAAATTATATTTATTTAGATTTAAATTAACTTGATTAATTGATTTGTCTAATTTTTGGAGAGAGTCTAAACTTGAGTGATAGTGATTCTCTAGGTTACTAACATGTGTAGAAAAAAAAAAGGATTTTCATATACTATAAACTTATTGACATTTGCTCCTCTTGGATCTTTGGGTCTCTTTTCTGGGTGATATGGGTTGAAAGGAGTGGAGTCCGTGTAATAATGTGAAGGGGGATGTGAAGAGAAGAGGGAAGAAGTAGGGAGGCTGGGGTAAGATGAATGCGCCCAGTAGGCAAATCTAGCTCAAGAATATAAACCGGCCGGGATAAAACTAGCGGGGTGCACGATCTGAGTAGGCATATTCGGCAGACAAAGCTCGACCAAGCAGATAGTGCTGGACGAACCCAAATGGGTGAAGTATTAGCAAAGCACACCTACGCCCAGTAGGGGAACCTCGATCGAGCATGAAACACCTATCGAAAATATACGTCCGGACGAGTATATAAGCCCGGTTAAACTAAAACAGATCAAGGATTTGCGCGTTCAGATACGCTCGGTAGAAGAAGCCCGACCAAGCATATACATAACTCGCTCGGTAGTATAATCTCGGGCGATCAAGCAGGCATACGGACCAAGGCTATCAGAAAGGACTCAGCTTGGAAGTATACGATCAAACATAGGCACAATACGCTTGGTAGTGGAAGCCCTGTCGAGCATACACATAACTCGTTCGGTAATGTAATCTCGGACGATCGAGCCAACATACGTTGTCAGAAGGGACTCGGCTTGGAAGTATACGGACAGACATGGGTACAATACGCTCGGTAGTAAAAGCTCGATCGAGCATACACATAACTCGTTTGGTAATGTAATCTCGGACGATTGAGCAGACATACAAATCGAGACGGTCTGAAGGGATCCGGCTGGGAGACATCTGGTCAGACATAGATATGACACGCCCGGTAGTATAATCTCAGTCGAGCGTATATATGACTCGTTCGACAATATAATCTTGGACGATCAAGCAGACATACGAACCGAGATGATCAGGAGGGACTCGACTGGGAAATCCGATCAAACATAGATATGATACGCCCGGTAGTATAATCCCCGTCGAGCGTATATATGACTCGTTCGACAATATAATCTCGGGCGATCAAGTAGACATACGAATTGAGACAGTCAAAAGGAACCCGGCTTGGAAACATTCGGTCAGACATAGGCATAATATGCTCGGAAATACAATCTCGGGCGGGTATATCAATACACACCTTTATAAATCTATTAGTATGAAATCATCTTGGAAAAATCTGACCGACCATAAGGGCACTCACATTTATTAAATCTCATAAACATAACCAGTAAGGAGCAGTGTAACTGAATATATGTGATGTATGAAAATAATATATGATCATATGACAACTTGGCGAGAAACAGCTTCTAGAAACTTCTGTAAGTGCACTAGGTAACAAAGAAGGTATATCTGAGAGGCAAAAAAGATTCCTTAAACTATTATTGCAGGTACTTATGTCATCTGATAACAAACTCTAACAAACCAGGGTCCACCTCATGACCACGGAGGTTATATGAGGTGGTATAAAAAGGGGAATCCTCTCCGTTGGCTAGGTACGCGCACAACACCACCACTGAAACCCTAGTTCCATTTCAGTTTATTGTACTTCTTCTTCTTCTTCCCACCTAGAACAAGAGAGGACTGACTTGAGTGTCGGAGGGCCTAGCCAGAGATTCCCTATTGGTTAGTCCTAGGAAAAACGTACCGGTTCCACTGTACAAAAATTTTATACAAGTGTCGAACCTTTCCTTAAATAACCTATTGTGTTCTTTAGAAGTTAAATTAGGAATCACAAACGGAACTTAACATCATTGATTCCAAATTTAACTTATCTGTTCTTGATGGTTTAGATTTGGATCACAAGCGAAACTTAACACTATTGATCCAAATCCACCTATGTTATTAATTTCATTAAATATTAATTTCCAAAATTGGCTTCCAGAACTGCATGGCGAGGCACATGACCTTCTTGGATATGGGAGCAACCACCACCGCCTAGACAAAGCCTTTTAAAGAAAGCTAATATTTAATTTTCTTAAATAACTCTAGGTTACCAAAAAGAACAATCGAATCACAAATTCGAAAAATAAAATAAAAGAAACACAACTTTAAAACAAATCCGAAAACTCTAGAATCATATGTCTCTTGTGTTTGGTATTTCCAAAAATAACTATACAAAGAAAACTAGTATGATGCGAAAAATAATTACTAGTTATACCTTTCTTTGTAAACAAATAATCTCTTGATCTTCTACCGTATTCCTCTTTTTATCCCGGATGTTGTGTGGACAACGATCTACCGAAATGAGAATCCACCTAAGCCACCTTCTTCTCCAAGCAAGATTCGGCCACCACAGTTCTCCAAGAGAAGTAGAGGTCCGACCACCACCACCAAGCTCCAAGGGATACAAGAAACAAAACCTCCTTTCTCTCCTTCTCCTAGCTAGAACTGACCACCATCAAGAGCTCCAAGAGAAGATAACACCGGCCACTAAAGAAGAAGAGAAGAGGAGAGGCAAAACATCTAGGGTCGGCCACACCAAGGAGAAAAAGAGAGGAAGAAAAGAATAGAGTTCGCACCCATGAAGGCACCTCTACCCCCTCTTTTATAATCCTTGGTCTTGGCAAATAAGGAAAATTTAAATAAAAACTTCCTTATTACTTTGCCATGAAAAGGAAAATTTAATTAATTAAAAATTAAAATCCTTTTCACAATTTTAATGGCCGGCCACTTTAATCCCCAAAATAAGGAGAGTTTTAATTAACACAAGAATTAAAACTTCCTAATTTGTTTCCAAAAATTTATAAAAAATTTCTCTAATAATTTTTCCCTTCATGGTGGATAAAAAGGAAATTTTATAAATTAAAATCATTCTTTTAAACATGTGGATAATTTTCAAAAAGAAAGTTATCTCTAAAAATTAAAATCTTCTTTCAATCTATAAATAAGGAAAGATATCAAATCTTTTCTTAATCTTTTGTAGAAACTTATAAAAGAGATATTTAATTTTTAAACTCTTGTTTAAATCATGAACATGGTTAAAAAAGGAAAGTTTTCTTAAAATTAAAATCCACCTTTCAATCTATAAATAAGGAAAGATTTCAAATCTTTTCTTAATCTTTTGTAGAAAGATATAAAAGGAAAGATTTAAATTTCAAACTCTCTTTTAAAACCATGATATCCACATAAGAAATAATTTTAATAAAAATTCTTTTTTATTTTCTAGTGGTCGGCCACCTAAGCTTGGGACCCAAGCTTTGACCGGCCACTTATAATTGGCTCCACCAATAGCTTTGGCCGACCCTAGCTTGGGCTCCAAGCTAGCTTGGCCGGCCACTTTAAGGTGGATAGAAAGGTGGGTATAGGTGGGTATGAATCTCTATATACAAGAGGCTACGATAGGGACCCAGAGGAGGAATTGGTTTTGGTCTCCCGATGAAATTAAGCTTCCCGTGTTCGCCCCGAACACACAACTTAACTTCATCAATAATAATTCATACCACTAAAAAATTATTATTTAACTACCGCACCAATCCCAAATTACATTTTGGGCTCCTTCTTATTATGAGTGTGTTAGTCTCTCTGTGTTTAAGATAATGATTGTCCACTAATTAAATGAGTTACTGACAACTTACTTAATTAATATCTTAGTCCAAGAGTAGAACCACTCAACCTTATCGTCATGTCGGACTAAGTCCACCTGTAGGGTTTACCATGACAATTCTTATGAGCTCCTCTTGGGGTCAACCCCCCCTTCTAGCCGGCCACCAACGGTCCAACAAAATTATTGTCCTTATTTTGACTAGTCATTACCCAACCGAGTAAGTTGTTATTTTGGAGGTGCCAACTAATTTAGAGTCTCCCATTGAATTGTTGAGTTTGATTTTTAAGTTTTGGATTTGTGTCGATTACTTTTATAATTATAGTGGACTTGATGGTAATTTGATTTGTTTGATTTTATTTCATTTTTAAATTTAGAAATTTAGTTTTGAAGATTTATTTTGGTTTGAATTTAAGATTTTAGTTGGATTTGATTTTATATAATGGATCTCATTTTTAGGTACATAATATTGATTGATTCCTACTTGCATGGTTAGACACACTTTTAGAGCCCAAACTTTAGTTTGGGTCTTATTTTGATTAACTAATGATATAAAGGATTGTTGGTTGAGTTGGACTTGTATTCGAGTCCAGACTTGTTGTACACAGCTCTTTATGACCCAAGTATCATGTCGAGATACTTGGATCAAATTGTGAATTTTTGTAGTAATTCTTTTAATTCAATTATTTCATTTTTCAGTCTAAGATTATCCTTCTCAAGTTTTGCAACTTGAGTTGGGATTTCAGCTTGAATTGGTTCAGCTGTTAAACTTGATTTTAATTGTTCATTGAATTTGTTATTTTCTTTTATTAGTTCATTTATGTAATTTTTAGAGTTAGTTAATTTCTTGTTTAAACATGCAATAATTAAAAAAAATCTTTTTCTTAAAGTAAAGTATACCTCATCGGAACCTTCGGAAACGAGTGTGAACTCGTGGCTCGATTCGAGTTCGGACCCGTCTTCTGATTCGTTCTCCGATTCTGATTCGTAAGCCATCAGTACGAGGTAGTTGGTGTGCTGCGATTCTCCACCATCTGATTCATCTCCGGATGATTTGTCCCACGTTGCTTTGAAAGCCTTCTTTTTTTGTCAAAATCGGGCAGTCGATCTTGTAGTTCCCCCTTCTTATTGCATCTGAAGCAGGTCACATTCTTGCTATTAGAATTGGAGGTGGAGTTGATCTTTTGCAGGCCCTTTTTGTTTAAATTCTTCTTTCTCCTAGTGAACATCTTTCTTACCAGGTTCATCGGATGTTCTTCATCCTCTGAGTCTTGGTCAGACTCAATTTCAGGTTCAGGGTTGGTTCTGGACTTTTCTTTTGATGTCCCTGCAATAAGAGCAATACCTTTCTCAGTTTTGGCGTTAGTCTGTTCATGTAGCTCTAATTCACAAAATAGTTTGTCTAATTTTAATTTTGACAAATTCCTCGAAATCTTATAGACATCCACAATGGATGCCCATGGTATATTTCAAGGAAACACATTTAGAGCATACTTAATCAGATCTCGGTTCTCCATCTGGTGGCCAATAGTGTGAAGTCCATTGAGAATATCTTTTATACTCGCGTGCAGCTGACTGGCAGTCTCACCTTTTTTCCATTTTTATATTAAATAATTTATTTAGATATAAGTATCTTTTCATTACCTTTGCGTCGTTGGTCCCCTCGTGTAGTTCTATGAGTTTGTCTCATAGCTCTTTGGTGTTTTCGTGAGGGCCGATGCGGTTAAGCTATTCTTTGTTAGCCCGCACTGATTGTGTTAAGGGTCTTGAAGTCAATTTGTGTTTTTTTCTTCATTTCTGGATTCCAATTTTCTGGGTCCATTGGAATTCAGGCGTTGTCCATTGGTACTTTGTACCCTTTGGTGGCGCTGAACCACTCGTCGAAGTCCATTTTTAGGTATACCTCCATCCGCTTCTTCCAGTACAGGAAGTCATCGTCATTGAAGAGCGGAGGATGGACGGTGTTGTATCCTTCATTTTGGGTCATTTCACTGCTATAGATAGAAAACTAAAAGAGTTGTCAAGACTTGGTCTTGGATTAGCAGAGTTTGAGATAAAGAAATATAAAAGAACTTGAGAGGTGTTGCACCAACTTCAAGTTAAAATCGAACGAAAAATTATCTGAATAGGTAAAGTTTTACCAATTCAAATAGAATGTGAAAAATAAAAAAAAATAATTCCCCCGGCTTGATTGGTGGTTGCACCAATTCAGAGTAGAACTTGCTCTGATACCACTTGTTGTATCGATCACACATGAGGGGAGGGGGGGGGGGTGAATCACGTGGTTTTCAAAAATTCATTTTGTCATTTTTAAAATCACAAGTATGCACAGTGGAAAGTACGTATGAAATCAAAATTAAAAAGACATGTGAAAGATACAAGCAGTTTACTTGGTTTGAAACCTTCGACGACTCCTACTCCAAGACATAAGTCCTGCAGACTTATCAATGGGTAAACCACTAAAGACCTCTTCCGATACATCCGGAAGACGAAATCGAGTACAAAGAAAGTTCAAACAAGTGCAACACACTGCACTTGTCCTTTTGCAGTAATCAAATATACAAATGAAATGTTACCGACACTTTTAGAAATAAAAGTAGGAGCACTCGTGTGTCAGTGTTGGTCTACCGGCCGTGATCGGAAGTCCTCAGAGCAGTTGTCAGGTGCAGCAGCTTCGTAGCAGAGTCGTAGCAGAAGCCTGGGGTAGTCGGAAGCTTAAAAGGATGCGCGGTAGCTCGTATATCAGTGTTATTTGAATGCCTTTTCGAGACTGCCTTATATAAGGCATGGAAGGTGCCTTCCATAGTTGTTGAAGGCGCCTCCAATAAGTTAAACTTGATCTCAAACAACCCGATACTTATCCACGGCGAGGTCAAAATTTCACCCTATGGAAGGCGTCTTCCATAGCCATAGAAGGCGTCTTCTATAAACAGTATGAAGGCGCCTTCACTACTTGAAGGCACCTTCGGGCACTGTTCATCCGAAGGCAAATATGCTCCTTTTGTCCTGCAAAACAATGTTAGTCCAAATAATCTGCAAAACAAATGTTAGGACAATAATAATTAATAATAAAGAATAGTAATTAGTTCCCGTTCTCCTAGGACCAGGAACTAGTCAAGGTCTCAGTTTAGGGATCCTAAATGGACCTAAACTGGACCAATGCCTACTGTCTCTCAACCGAGATGCGTCCTCACAAGATCACTCTCCTCAATGACTTACTTTAACTTACCAACTTGCCAGACATCCGGTCAGCCCGTCGACTTGTCTAGACTTCATACAAGCTATTCGGTCGGCTCGTTGACCTAGCTGAATTCTTGCCAGATATTCGGTCAGCCTGTCGACATATCTGGACTTCATACCAACTATCTGGTTGGCCCGTTGACCTAGCTGGATTTCTTGCCAGATATCCGGTTAATCCATTGACCTATCTGGACTTCTCTTGCACACTTAATCAAGTGGTTAGATCACAACAAAATCTAACTTAAGTTACTTGTCATTCATCAAAATCTAAGTTAGACCGTTAGTACAAACTGCACCAATAAATTCGACCGACAGTTAGTCGAACCATCTCTGTACCGAGCTTGATAGAGTGGTAAAAAACACTTGACATTTTATTGCATCGCTATACTAATGCAGTAGAGTGGCGTTCTTGAATCTTCGGAGGTGATCTTCAAGATCGGTGTTGTCTCCATACTCTCCAACCGACAAAGGTCGGAAATGCTTAGACAACTTTTCATCTAATACCTCTTGAGAGAAAGGGACATTGGGTTGTTCAGGTGATTCCCTAGCAATAGGAGCCTTGCCTCACCTCGGGTCCCTTTAGGGTGAATTCTCAGTCGAGGAGGCTTGTGACCGTTCGATTTTACCTCAACCCTCAACGGGCGTTCGGAAAAATACTCGAGGGAACTCAAACAACTATTTTTGCTTGGATCTTTTCTCAAATACAGGAAGCTCTTCTAACGAGGCCATGGATGCCCCGGTGCAGGTAAGAATCAATGACTTGTTTTAGGGACAAGGCATGTGCCTTGGCGTTCACAAATAGCTCGTATTTATCCGGGGTCATGGCAACGTTGATTTTATCGACGACGTCTATCTTTATGTTCTAGAACAGGTGAATGTGTTCCCACAGATGATGCCAAATTTGATCCCGTCCGGAAGCTGAGTAGATGAATGGCCAGTGAGGTGGCAGGAATGTTGACAAAGGAAGGACTTCGAGTTGGGAGCTACAGACCTACGCACAGCATAGACAGAACCAACGAGAACATTAGAGCGAGAACCATGGAGGGGTTCCTGACACAAACACTCCGACGCTTAAGTTAGAGCGGTAGCAGAGCGAAATGGAGAAGAAGACAAACAGTAGAATCGTAATGTGGATGCGTGTGCGCACGTGCGTACCTAGTTAAAGAAAAGGACCCCTTTTATACTGTCTCTCATAATCTCCACAATAATTAGGCATCAAAGAATGTCAAGAGTCAGAATATGTCAGGTAGTGGAGGATGATCACCTTCTTCTAGGCACAGGAAGGCTTCGTTGCATATATATGTCAGAGCAGAGGAATATTCTCTGGTGAATAGCCATTATTCTCTGATAGGTAGTTTGATTAGCTTGGAGCCGACAAAATGTATGACGAGAGTCTTGCCCATGAGAAGTGAGGAACTAAGCTCCAGAGGTCCGATCGGCCAAGGACCGATCGAATGTATGTTGGGAGTTGAGTCCCGTTAAAAATGATTCATTCGGATATATATACTTTAACTTTAACTAGCGCATCATCTTAATTATCAATCTCACATTACTTTTAAAGTCACTCATAACACACTGTATCAAACAAGAAGACATGATATTTTACTCCATCTAGACACTGATGCAACGGGTGACATCCTCGGTTCTCCGGATTAGTTGTGATTGTACTCTCACTTGTGCCAGTCTAAAGTTAGTTGGTGACTCTTCAACCAAAACTTTTGCTGAAAAGGAGTTCACTTGTGCTGTGCGATGTGATTCCTCTCATTAGCCTCTGTACCTTTTGAAGGTCATCTTGTGGATACCTAAGGTTGACAGAGCGAGCACGACCCCTCGCGCTCTGGGTTGTCGACCTGTTGTTTGGTCTCCTGATCTTCACTCGAAACTTTCTCCATCATCATTGCCACCAGGAGGGGGAGGGGTCCCATCGCTGTCTCCAAATCGTTTGGGCAAGAATTGATTGCGTCTGCCAATGAATGAGAGTCTCAGGGTTTTCGGGTATCAAATTATTATGATGGAGATTCCATGGCAAATTGATTAAAATCTAATCTCATGTAATTGTAACCCGCAGATCTAGCAACTAATCCAACGCTTAATAAATATATTCCGTTATCGATATATTAGGAAGTCCAGAACGACAAAAAGAACCGGCTTGCCAATTTCGGCCCGGACATGAGGCCGAGTAGTCTACACCAACGGCCCAAGCCACATCCATGACCGGGTCAAATATAGGAGCAATTTGATCACAACGCTCGACGTTGATCTAGACATCACGCTCTGATTTGAAACCAATCGGTTTCGGTTTCTATTTTACCAATTTGTTCTCCCCTTCCCTTCTCTTTCCTTCCCCCCAACTTAATCCCCTGCCTCCTCAAATTCCCGAGAAGCAACGATTTGTGCCCCTCCGAGCCCTAATTATCCCCGCGGTTCGCCTCCTGCTCCTCTGCCTCCGATGGCGTTGGCTGGCGGAACTCTCGCCTCTCCTCCGCCTGATTCCGTGGAGAACGGTTGTGGCCCTACCGATCTCGAGGACTCCGTCCTCCGCTCCGGCGTCCGGACGGGCCTCAAGCGGGAGTTCGCCTTCGCTCTCAAGGCGCAGGCTCAGATTTCCATCTCCCTTGGCCGCACCCGCTCTGGTAATTCCCGGTCCGCCCCCGCCGCCGTTGTTTCCCCTCGTGAGAGCAAGCGGATGAAGAAGCACGCCTCGGATCTGACGGCCGTGGCCTCCTCGCATTCGCCTGCTGATCCTCTGATGGTGGTCGATTCTTCTGCGTCTTTGGATCCGGTTGAACCGGATGCCAACGCGTCGATTGAAGGTAAGACTGCAGATTCGGTGAATGTTGTTCCCATGGAGCAGGCGGATGCTGAAGGAACTCCCTTGACGAGGGACGGTAAAGTGCAGTCTGCCGTCGATATCCATCCTCCTCCATTGAACTCCATCATCTTGGCTCTGGGATCTTGTTCGAGTAACAAAGTTAAAGGAGTTAGGCGTTCTTCTTTGATTGTTCCGGCAGAGTTTGAGGCCAGAGGGAAAATCGATAATACATCAGTATCTCCTCAAAATCTGGATTCATTGGTAGTGTCGGATAATACCCATGTTGATGGCAGTGGCAAAATATTGGACAATGAGTTCATTGGAAGTGATTGCGTTGAAGACTTGGTTATGGTTGATGTCGCTGATGAACTGGAGGCAGGAACTTCCAGAACAGGGAGCCATGTAAAAATTACAGGGCCACCGAGTAAAGGTGTATCAGAGGAATCAAATATTGTGTCAATTCCGGTATTAATTATGGATGAGGGAGGCTTTCCCGTAGGAAGGTGTCCAGATGGAATAAGGATTGACAATGGTTCATCAAAGAAGACTTTTGTTAGGAGGTTTACAAGGTCGGCTTTGAAGGTGACTTGTACCGAGCATAAAGAGACCTCTGTGGATTCTCATATTACAATGAATGGTCACTTCAGTCACAAAGATAGCAATAGCCATGTCTTGAGCCCCATGAGAAGATTTACAAGGTCAGCTGCTAAGGGGATATCCAGCATCACTAGCACAAGCAGTTCTTCATCAGGATCTGAAGATAGCAAAGGTATTGCAAATGCTGCAAGTTGTTCTTCAATGTTGACTCCTAATAAGAAAATGGAATTAAAGATGTCAAAGAAAATAACATCAACAAAGGTTCCCAGTAACATAAGGGAATTGCTTTCCACTGGTTTGCTTGAGGGGTTGCCCGTGAGTTACAATGCTTCTTGTGGTAAGGTAAGTTTTATATTTGTTGTTTTAACTAATTAGTCTGTTTGAAGGTTATGTACTGCTATATTTACCTGCAATAACAGTGCATAAATTTCATCATTTGGAGCATTTTAAGGCCTGATTTTTCCTACATTGTTAATATCAGTTAATTTAAAAATATATCATAACCTTGTCACTTTTAACAAATCTGAATTTACTTTTCAATTTTATCAAATCTGTCCTAAACCATTTGATTCTCTAACAACTCTATTCCACCAATAAGTTTGAATCCAATTATGGCTTTCATCTACTTTCCATTGCTTCTCTTCCCTGCAATTGGTCTCAATTATCGAAAACTAAGTGTCATTTTTCATGTGATAATTGAAAATGAATAACATACTATTGGATTCAATTTAAAAAAAATGTTAAACCTGGGTGTCATTGTTGATAAGACGATTGAATTTAATAAACTTTATCATATTTTAAAATATATTGTCAATATTTATTTGTAAATGAGTAATAATTTTAATGGAGGGTTAGAATTGTTAGAGACTGATCTGTTAAAAGTGAAATGGAGAGATAAAATTTGTCAAAAGTGATATTGGTTTTAGCCTTATTTCTAGATGTTCTTGTACTTTTCCCTCTTGTTCTTATGGTAATTTGTGGTTTCCCTAAACTTCAGTTTTCAAATATCTTTCCTATATTTCTTTCATCTGGAAGTTCAGGGTAAACTGTTTTCTGTATTCTCATTACAGCATTTAGCACTAAGAGGTGTGATTAAGGGCAATGGCATACTGTGCTCTTGTGCTTCTTGTGATGGTTCTATTGTGAGTATTTTATTAGTTTGATTTGGTCATCTGATAGGGCGGCATAGAACTGAGAAAGATTAATGTTTTCTTTTTATCTTTGTTTATCAGGTTGTTTCAGCATATGTATTTGAACAACATGCTCATAGCACAAAAAAACACCCAGCTAATTTTATTTTCTTGCCAAATGGGAAAAGCCTTCATGATATTGTTAAGGCATGCGCCAGTTCACCTTTGGACATGTTGGAAGCTAGAATCCAAAATGCAATAGGTCAAGTCTCTTCACAGGGTACCTTTACTTGTCAAAAATGCAAAGGTGATTATTCTCTTAGAACCGACATAGTTATTTTATCGTTCTTGATTTCTTAATGATCATTCATATCTTAGGGCCAATAATTACTCCTGCAAAGTTTGGAAATTTTTGTGATTCATGTCTGGAATCACAACAACCTCCAAGAACTCCAAGCCCAATACATGGAAGTGCCTTCACAAAAGGGTACGCTATTTGGAATTGATAAACATCTATGTTTATTGGACTGAATTTATTTGACATCTTTTGAATGTGCAATTTCAGTAAAGTTACATGGAGATGTTGTATACTAATTCTCTCATTTTTCTTATGTCAAATCCTTGTTTGACAATAATGGTATTAGTTTTCCTTGTTAGGCAATCTGCAATCATGGTATTAGCTCCTGAGATGACTGTTTTTAATGGAATTTTAATATTCGTTTTCTTCTATTGTTATCAAAGAGAAGGAAGCAATGGAGCATTGATATGAACTGATCTGTGATTACCATTTACTGAATAGAAGTAAAAAAATTCAGATGCAAACCCTAAGGGTGTGGTTGTTTTAACGTGAACCATGCTTGTACCCCTATGAATCATATCTGCTTCATGTGGGGATCTATAACTTAATCAAAATACCTCTATTTTAGTAAAATGCAATAGTAGAAAAATCATACTTAGTTTGTAACTAATAAAACAATAAAAGTAACTCGATATCCTTCCCCTCACAAGTGTTGATGTTGCTATAGATCCAATACTATATTTTTTCAATTTATTTACTTTGTTTTTTATTAGACCTAATTATAGTCTTAAAAGCTAGACTTGTTTCATGAGTGTCAGATGCACCAAGTACATAAATGACTTTGATTTGTTAGCATCCTTAATAGCCTCATTGATTAATTATTAAGAAGGCAGTTGGACAATTATTTTAGTGGCGTCAATAAGTTAAATAGTAAGAATATAAGCACTAATTTTGGATGGCAAGTATGCCCATTTAGATGGGGCCATGCATCAACTTGCTTCAAGTTGGGGTTGTCGCACCCCATCCCAGAATGTGGATAGGGTAGAAAATGATAAAATATATAACTCAAATATGGGAATGATGGGATATATTTTTTGTTTGCTCAATTTTTTCTAGTTGGTACACAAAAAATGATATTTAACTATTTAGCTCATACATATATAGTTTATATTTCTTTGAGCTCCCCTTGCCAAAGAAACACGGTGGGGGTAGTATCGCAAAGAAGATTTTACTTAAGGTCAATAGTGGGGAGATTTTCGTCAATGACTCATTCTGCCTCACTTTGCTTCTTTATGTCAGTGAAGATGGGAAGTTAATTCCCCACTTTGCTCTATTATCATCTGTGGATATGAATAAATATTTTTATAAAAAAGATGAATTTTGTCATGAACTATTTTAAGATACACCTACAGTTATTAATATCTATATAAAAAGAGGGGAAAAAAGATAGAGCTTGTGAGCATCATAGTTGAAACATGTATCATTTATTTTTCCCTAAAATTTTAATCTAAAATACCAATCCACACTATATGGTGTTAAAGTGCCTAGTTTGCATAATTCGTATCAACATAAACGGTTGAATAAAATATCATTAATTTTATATGCATTTTATTACATATATTTAAAAATTGCCAATATCGGTCCTAAATCCGAATGAAAAAGGTTGAGGGTTGCATTAAGTTAGCCAAAATCAAACACAAGTGAATATTCTATAAATGAATCCATTAAATTGTTGTGCTATGTTAGGTCCTTCCCCGGAAAGAATGCGTTACAGGATCCGTCTGTAATGTTTTGATAAGGACCGCTATATCTTTATGAGAACTTAAGTGTAGTATTAGATATACAAGAATTTTCACAGCATAAGTTTGATAAGTACAAATATTATAGGTATATTGAATGTCTTAGATCTGGAACATAAACGCACATCGGTAAAGCAAGGTAGTAGATATGACAATTAAGAAAGGAATTAATATTTTATGATTACAAGAGATAAAATGGGTAGGAGAGAATACAGACATAATAGAGAACTTAGGTTTTAAGTTATGGTATGTAGGAAGGATTAAAATAAAAAATGAAATAGGTATTATTGTAGATAATTCGTTAAAGGATGAAGTGACATGAGTAGTTATAAAGGAGATAGTATTATAACTTTTAGGATAGTGGTACCGAAAGAAATTATTAATGTAATTTGCTTATATGCACCTCAAGTAGATTGGATGAAACCAAATATAAGGATCTACCTCCTCCGTGTTGACCTAGGGGATCTTTTTGTCCCCATGTTTATGATTTTTGATAGATAAGGATGGTTTTTATTCATTTGCATTTTGATCAATTCTTGTACCATCTTTCGGATTGCACCTAATTGTGGCAACTTCATCTAGTATCTAGTATGTTATCTTAGCGAGGTCTTGGGGTCAAAACTCAATGCGTCCGAGCATGCCCTATCCCATGCCTCGGTCACTTGCACTAATGACTAGTAGTCACTAGTGGTTTACCTCCTTCGTATTGACTTAGGGACGGGTTGGCGGGGGCACTGAGGGTGAATAAATCGCCTTTTGCCACATAGTATGTCAACTTGGCAAGCACATGCCCTCAAGAAAAAAAAAACTCCTCTCACGCCCTAGCCAACTTAGTGACTATAAGCTAACCCGTGATTTACCTCCCTTCACATAACTTGAGATGGACTGTCAAAGGTGTCTGGGTGAGTATAATCACCTTCCTGCTACAATAGTATGTCAACTTGGCAATCGACTATAAGTTGATCTTGTGATTTACCTCCCTTCACATAACTTAGGGACGGTGGGTGTTTGGGGTGAGCGTAATTACCTTTTGCTATAATAGTATGTCACAATGGATGTCCCCATAGGTTGGCACAGTTGGTACCTGCATGAGTGTTTGGGGTCAATTTCTAGTGGGTGTGAAAATGCCTCGTTGGATGTCTGACCTCCCCGACGCAAAGGGTCACTGGTTAGGGTAAATGCCCCCACCCCCACCCCACCCTACCCTAGAGGGGCCGCTAAGGTGACAAGTTCACCTTTTGACCCAATAGTATGTCACAATAGATGGCTTAGGTTATTGGTTCCAAATTCAAAATATTACAGAATTTACAGCTTCATGTGTTTGGAATGACTACTTTATTTGCTCATCTATCTTTTTTATTTAAAAACTTGTCTTTTGTTCTACTTTTAATCTTATTAAAATGTGTTCTGTATGGATTTTCTGCACAGGTTATCGAAGCCTGTTTCTGTAACAAGTCATGCAGACAGCTCATCCAAAAACCTAACATCAAATAAAAAGACTAGTCTTGGGAGACTGACTAGAAAGTATCTCAGACATTTCCCATCTTTTTCCCATATCTTAGCTAGAATTACTCTTCGTCTCCTTTTTTTACCTTGCCTCTAATTTTGTCTTTGTTTTCATCATTACCTTCTTCAAGGGATATTGGCCTGCACAAGTTGGTCTTTATGACTGATATTTTGCCAGAGGGTACTGAAGTAGGCTACTATGTCCGTGGAAAGGTTGTTCTAATAAGATAGTGGATTGATTCTCATTTGAAAAATATGTTGTTGTTTTACTAACAAGGTTTTTATGATTATTTTTCAGCGGCTTCTTGAGGGCTACATAAAAGATTCTGGAATATGTTGTCAGTGCTGCAATTCTGTGGTAATGTATACCTCATGCTGTTTTTTTTTACACATAAATCAGAATTTAATTTTTTGTATACCAAATACAGGTTAGCCCTTCACAATTTGAAGCTCATGCTGGTCAAGCATTGAGGCGCAAACCGTAAGTGGAAATATTTCAGCTCTTTGTAATGATTGAATCACCACACTTATCTATCCATTGTGCTATGATTTCCAGTTACAACTACATTTACACTTCCAATGGAGTTTCCCTGCATGAGTTATCAGTTTCACTAGCAAAAGATCGAAAAACGATAGCTAGCGACAGTGACGATCTTTGCAGCATATGTGCTGATGGTGGAAATCTAGTACTTTGTGATCTTTGTCCTAGAGCATTCCACAAAGGTTTCCCCCCTCTTTCTTGATTAAGAAACATGGCATCTTGTATTATTATGATAGCATGCACTTATGTATACATTGGTTTCAATCTTGTTAACTAGTATAACTATATTTATGATCTTTCTCAGAATTTGTAGAGTTGTAATTCAATAAATAATCTTTCTCATCCTGCTATATGTTTCATTAAAAGTTTATTTATTGATTTCTCCACCTTTACCAACTTGAGCATTCTATAAAGCTTTTAATTTCATATGTTTTGGTGTGCATATTGCACATTGCTTTCCAAAGGAAGAAATGGTCTCTCAAACATAGGATACAGGTTTGGGAATAGGATTGTATTCATTGACAATGGTGGAATTGGAACCAACCTCTGCTGGACAAGTTAGGGAATAGGATTGTCTGTGAGACCTTTGCTGATCTGTTAACCATTGCACCATCTAATGCAGGAGAGATGAAGAAGGCGAGTTTGTTAATTATAAGAAGAAAACTCACTAATCTTTCCTTCCTATTCTTCTCTTTATTTACACTCTTCTCCATCTAGTTTCCCCCCTCTGTCTGACCTATCCTTTTATCCTCTAACTCATTTCCCCTTCTCTTTTTTGTTCATTCATGGATAATAGAATTTCTGTAACATTTTTGCAACATCTCTAAGTTAGTTCATATTATTCATTTTACTTTTTCTTCAACATAGAATCAGCAAAAATTAATCAATTGAATTTTTATGAATTTCAAATTTGTAAACCATTTTTTAATAAAGTTAATAATTTTGGAAAAAAACTAGATTACTTTTGGAAGTAGTATTTTATAGGGTACATTTTGTATCAGGATCAGATAATACCATAAATTAGTTTCTAAATTTAATGTTGTTTATATCTCAACTACAAATCTGGCATATGAACTCCATAATTGGCACTCCTTTGGGTAAATTGCCTGTCTTCTTGTTTATACAGACTAAGTTGACTCTTACAGCATTCAAACTACATATAGAAGTTATAGTTCTATTAATTCCATTTCACTTTAGTGGAAGAGTAGCTTAACTTTTTTCCAGTGTAGCATTTAACATTTTTTGTTATTTACCCAAGAACTTAATTCTTTCAAATAGTCCTGTTCCATTATTTATTTCTATGCTGCTCTTCTTGAATATGCATGCTCTATCAAAATATGGGAATCTCTTTCTCTTCAGTAATTGGGTGGTATTATTTTTCCAAGTGTTAATCTAATTGTATCTGTTGCAGAATGTATTGGTTTGTCCAGTGCTCCAAAAGGGGATTGGCACTGTCGATATTGTCAAAGTCTTCATCAACGGGAGAAATGTTTGTCGAGTAATAAGAATGCAATTGCTGCTGGGAGAGTTGCTGGTGTGGATCCCATTGAGCAGATATTTAAACGGTGTATCCGTATTGTCACAACAACACTGACTGATGACAGTTCATGTTCACTGTGCAGGTTATTACTTTGACATTGTTCCTGAGCTCTTGATAGGGGATATTTTCAAACATTATTTGTTGAATAATTCAGATGAACTGGTTAAAACATTACATTTTCCAATTTGATTGCATTCCCTTTGAGGCTTTTGCTGTGATTTTTTTTCATTTTTATTTTGTAATGGATTCAAATTAAATTCTTACTAAAGACTGCATTAGCTAGTAATACATTAGGTTGCTTTGGTTTTCTAAGATTTTTCATAGTTTTTAAAAATATTCAGCTATAAATATTTGCATTTCACTTTTGATGAGATTTGGATTCGGGTTTTTTGTTTTAACTTGATTTGATTTGATAAGAACCCAACTCTTGTGGTTCCAAGCCAAGTTAGGGTTGGCCAAAGTGCTATTTTTTTCTATCACATACAGACTCAGAACAATGCTCTATCACATACATAATGTTTATTTTTTCTGATGCTTTGTTGCAAAGCTGCTTTTTTGGCCAATTTATATATAGTGTGACTTCAAATTCAGTTTGAATTTTGGAGTTGGGACACTAGATACTTCTGAAATTATTTCTGATGTTTGTAAATCTATTCAGGTGTCATGATTTTAGTAGAGGAGGATTTAATGACCGCACTGTTATAATCTGTGATCAGGTATATTTCAGTTGTATAATGCCCAGAAAAGTTTGATTTTTTTCATCCGTCATTGAAAAAACTCACTTGGTTTGTCATTGGATTCAGTGCGAGAGGGAATACCATGTTGGATGTTTGAGGGATCATAAAATGGCTGATTTAAAGGTACTTCCATATTTACCACTCTTAAATTCTCTTTCCGATAAACATACAAACTAAAATTGTGTGTGATTAGCCTTAAGATTCCTAGATACCCACTATTATTTAACTAGTCTGAAGAATAGAATTGCCTAGATATCTTCTCAATTTAACTAGAATGTATGTACCAAGTAGGAAGAATAGAACTTTGTTTGGTCAATTTGTGCCTTTGCACTATATGATGGATACATTTTTGAACTTGATTATCACTTTAATTTCAGGAACTGCCTCTAGGAGAATGGTTCTGCTGCACTGATTGCATCCGAATGCGAAGTGCATTGGAGGAATACCTTCATCGTAGAGCAGAGTTGCTTCCTTCTTCAAATATGGACATTTTAAAGAGGAAATGTGACAGTAGAGGTTTAGATAAAAATTTAGACACTGACATAAGATGGAGACTTTTAAGTGGAAGAGCACTTGAAGCAGACAGTAAACTTCTCCTTTCAAGGGCAGTTACTATTTTCCACGTAAGTGATGTTACACAATTTAAATATTTAAGTGATGTTACACTATTAAATATTGACAAATGTCTCTTATATACAATTCCTCTCACATTGTTTTGCTGCTTATAAACTATTTTGATTTTATAAATCTCAATACATTGTGTTCACAATCTGTAGTGGCATGAATATGTAAAAGTAAAAAAAACTTTGTATCAGCCTTGTCGGATGGGTATAATTGGTAGGACTAGAATCAACAAAAGAAGTGCAAAAATTAAAATAAAAGTTAGATAAATTGATTTATTGTCTAATGTGACAAAAAGTGTTAAAAAAATGATGTGTATTAACTGTCAACTATTAGTATTATAGAATACCAAGTAATCATATTATCACAGTATGAATAATCAAAATGAAACTCCTCAATTGCCTGCTTGCTAAATAATAAACTAAAATAAATAATATACAACAACAACAACAACAACCAAGCCTTTTCCCACTAGGTGGAGTCGGCTGTATGAATCCTTTTACACCATTGAGCTTTATCTCCTATTATATCATCATCTATATTTAAATAAATTTTATCTTGTTTTATTGTTGCTAACTAAGTCTTTTGCCTCTTCCTCTTCCTCTTCCTCTTCCTCTTCCTCGTTTGATAAAACTAAAATAAATAATATGGCATACAATTATTCATATATGATAAAAACTGATAGTGTATTATTAATATGATATTTAAAAATATGAATAGTTTGTGTTTAATACATAATTTAAATAATATGATTAAATATAAGTTAAAGTTGCTGAATTGCTCGTGAGTAATTTTTTTTTAATATTTATTTACAGGAATCATTTGATCCTATTGTTGAAGCATCGACTGGAAAGGATCTTATTCCATCAATGGTTTATGGGTGAGAGCATTGTCTTCTGTTTCCCATTATTCGTAATTGCATTTTTTACATACTGATTATCTGTTTGTTCTGGAAGGCGGAGTGTGAAGGGTCAAGATTTTGCAGGGATGTATTGTCCAGTACTAATAGTTGGGTACGTTTTCACAAGTAAAGCAGGCATCACTTGTTCATTCCTCAGTAGCTTTACAATTTTGTTTTAAGTGTGCTCAATATTGCAGTTCATGTGTGGTATCTGCGGGATTATTACGTTTTTTGGGGAGGGATGTTGCTGAACTTCCATTAGTTGCAACAAGTAGAGAACATCAGGGCCAGGTGTGTTCTTGTATCTATGTTCAGATTGCTTATCTATTGATTAATTTAGTGTCGAACAAAGGTGTCAAGTGCTTGGAGCTTGACCTTGTAAGAGAGTTCATTCGAGCTTACATCATCCCTAACAACAACAACAATTCTGAGCTTTACTTTTGGATTGAAATTTCTAAATCAAACCCCTTCTCCAAATTACATGGTTTTTTAAAAATAAAATAAAATTCTGAACAACCTTATTTTGTATTTGTGAGGTTCGATTGCTCTAGAATGGACATGTGAAACACTTTTGTTAGACAATTATAAGAGGATAACATCAGAACAACCTGTTGGCCTTTTGTTAATTTGCTTTTGCTGTATCTAACTCCACAGTGTTTACATATGAACCTGTAACTGAAACATTTATCATTTTGAATGATGCTCCCTCTCTTTTATGTCATGTTAGACATCATAGTTTGCTTTGCTCTTAACTTAAATTCTGTATTGTTATACCTATTTTTGATAAGATGATGAACATGTGACTGATAAGCATTTAAAGGCCTGACGTTGGGTAAACATTTCTAGTTAACTGGTGATCATAGCTGAAGCTTAGCACAATTTGTTGAGCTAGTCCTAAGCAAGTTAAATCTCATCTCTGCTTAGCTCATCTTTTGCTCATTTTTTTCCTTCTTTGCTTGATTTGATCCTGTAATTCTTGTACGGTTTTATTTCTCCATCATTAAGATGATTCCCACTAAATAGTTAATTCTTCGTTTCTGTAGGGTTATTTCCAATCTCTGTTTTCATGTATTGAGAGATTTTTAGCTTCTCTTGGTGTGAGGCATATAGTATTACCTGCAGCTGAGGAAGCTGAATCTATTTGGACTAACAAATTCGGTTTCACAAAAATTAGCACAGATCAGGTTGGCCTTTCTCTAACAATTTTCAATTTGAGTAATGGAACGGTTTCACAATTAAGCATGCATTTCTTGCAGCTGGAGACATATCTACAGGGTGCCCATGCCACATCCTTTCACGGAACAACAATGCTATGCAAGTCGATTCCTGTTTCAATGTTTTTGTCACAAGGCGATAAAAGATGATAATGATTCGTGTTCATTTTACATCTTTCATTGTCAGTTGGAGGAGCCTTTTTTTAGTGGTGCTTTTCAGTTGGCGAGTAAATATTAGAGAGGGTATGTTTTGTAAACCAAATAACTCATCCTCAAAGGCAATTCTTGGCTAAATTTTTGGTAGTGTTTTTTTTTTGTTAGCACGTAATATGCCTATGTACACAACATTAAGAGCTCAATCCTCAAGCAATTCTGTGTTTGATTTTTTTTGTTCCCTTCTATTTGTGTATAGAAAATCATCGCTACCACCTCGAAAGGTGGCAGAATTTTGTTGCTAACGAGTCCAGCTCATTTTATTTATAACTTAATCTAGCATCTCTGCCAGTTCTATTTTGTGTTTTCCGTGCGGACTGGAATTTGGAAGGGTTAATGGCCAGGGAGGACAAACATTTAGAGATGGATTTGTGCTTATTTCTTTAAAGAAACAAGAAATGTTTCATGAATCTGTTTATCTCACTAGATGGTCGGCTATTTAGTAGTCGTTTAAGTTATTAATTTGAACGTGTCTCTCGAAGTTTTTTTCTTAATATATGTAATTTCGACTCTCTCTAATATTTTTATTTCTTATTTTGTTCATTTTCATATGTTTATACATCCATCTTAACGGGGACGGATTCAAGAATTCGAGTTAGGGGGGCTTAAAATTAATGTAATAAATTATATATTATTATAAAAAATAGATGTATAACAAAAAAAAGTCATTACATCATTTTATTCAACAAAGTTGTGCTCTACGAGATTTTGAAACATAAAATTCATCTATAATAGAATCTACATCTATATCCTTAGTTAAATCTCGTTCAATATAAATTGTCAAACAATCTTCAAGAAATTCATCCTCCATTTTATTGTGAAGTGCTATCTTCACATTCTTCATTGCTGAAAAGGCTCGCTCAGTAGTGGCAGTAGAAACAGATAACGTCAAAACTAGATGAATCAATCTAGTCAACATAACATAAATCTTTGATCGTCCACTCTCAGTCAATTGCTGACATAAATCAACAAGTGTAGAAGCCTTCAAGTTTTGTATCACATCAAGTTTATAATGTACCAATTCATACTTCAAAGCAATAATGTCTTGATTTGTGAAATCTTCATGATAAAACTTCATTGCAAGCTTGCAAATATCATCAATGTTAATTGATTCAAATGAATTTTTAGGATCTAAAGCGGTACTAAGAGAAAGAAGTTTCACTGATGACTCATTAAATCGAGTATTTAACTCCATCAAGATGAAATCTATTGCTGCATTAAAAATATCAAAGTGGTAATGATGCTCAACTGTAGTTTGCTGACGGGAACGACCAATCTTATATAAACAATCAAGATCAGGCACATCAATTTCATTTCTCGTACAAAAACTTTCACTTCATGAAGAAAATCTTCCCACCCGCATTCTCTAAGTTCTTGGAGGATAGTTTTGGTAGTAGAGATAAATGTAATAGCAGATAAAATATCTTGAGATTTTCTTTGAAGAATTTGATAAAGAGAATCTGTTGTTCTCATAATTTTATGCATTAAATGCAAAATGAACACAAATTCAAAGCTTGCCATGTTTCTATAAATCCCCCGAACTTGAGCCTTAGCTCTTCCATTTGGAGAATGATCACTAAGAACTTCAAAAATTTTGCAAGTTGCAGCATACATACCTATCAAGCTTTTTACTGAGTCATAGTGAGAACTCCAACGAGTAGTTCCCGCTCGCTGTAAATTACCAATTTGATTGGCCCCACTTCCAGAATTACGTTCTCCAATTGCCAACATATGCTCGATTTCAATTCTCTGTGCAGTATGTAACTCAGCAATGCGTTTAGTAGAAGAAGTAACAATATTTACTATATTATCCAAATGAGAAAAGAACTCTCAAATAACACTAACATCCTTGGCTGCAGAAACCAATGTGAGTTGTAATCGATGGGCAAAACAATGGACATAGTATGCATAGGGACAATCTCTGAGAAATAATGCCTGAAGTTCATTCCATGCGCCACGCATATTACTAGCACCATCATATCCTTAGCCTCTGATTTTCTTAACTTGTAGGTCATGATGAACAAGAACATTTGATATTTCTTTTTTCAGGTTCAATGAGGTAGTATCGTTAATACTTTTGATGGCAAAAAATCTTTCTGTCAAAACCCCATAATTATTCACAAATCTCAAGATAATGGCCATTTGCTCTCGTTTAGATATATCTCATGCTTCATCAACAAGAATACAAAAATATTTATCACCAACTTCTTCACGAACCATCTTTCGTACTCTATTAGCCATAATATGTAAAATCTCTTTCTGAATTTCTGGAGCGATATATTGAGCATTTTTTGGAGCATTCTCAAGTACAACTTTATCAATTTCTGTACTCATTTTTGCAAAAGCCTTTACTAATTCAAGAAAATTCCCACGATTAGATGAAGATAGAGATTCATCACTACCTCTAAAGGCACACCCTTGAAGTGCTAGCCAGCGAACAGTGACAATTGAGGTCCTCAAACGCAAACGATTTTTTTCTTTTTCCTCTTTAGATTGGGCATGCATGACATTATCAATATGTTGTGAGGGTCTCATCAAATTTTCAGCCGTTCTCTCGCACATAGTATGAGGCGAAGAAGCTGCAGAACCAATATGGGCAAGAAATGCACATGTTTTTCCTTGATTTACCCTTTTCCAATTGTCAAATCCTTCATTGACCAATGCCGAGATATTAGACGAATTAACATCATTCAGGAAAAGAAAACAATAAAAGCAATATGCCTTATTTGTTGAAGGTGAATATTCCAACCAATGAAATTTCTGGAACCATTTTTTTTTAAATCGACGATTTTAACTTCCAAATTTTGTAGCCGGATACTCCAACATATCTAGTTGATAAGGCCCCATCTTTAGATATGAGCGTCTTATCTCATCTCGTACATTAATATGATATTCACATATCTGTTTTCTTTTTCCTGGATCTCGTTCAATACAACTAGAGCATAACTGATGATTGTCGCTAAAAGAGGAAATTGAAGGAATTTGGACACTAAGAATTGGAAGACTTTCACAAGATTGATGTTGCATTATAGGGACAGTGGGAATTGAAGTGCTTTCACTAGTTTGACGATCTCTTTTCTTAAAATACGAGGCTATCGTCTTTCCTTTCTTTGTAGCAGATTGATGTTCCATTTTAAAATAGTTCAAGTTATATCCCTAAATAAAAAATGAAATAACAATAGAATAAATAAACAAGTAAAAGTAACAATGAATAAACAGTGTTTCATATGGACATTCTAAGAGTGTTATTTATTGAAGAAGAAAACATTCAAGGAATTATAACACTTATAGAAGAAGCCAAATCTTAAGTAATCTGTAGTTCCATTCAGAAAAATTTCCCAAATGAACTCGAGCAGTCATATAAGATAATATGCATATGATATGTGTTAGTTAACCAAAGCAAATACAATAAAAGAACATTCTCATAACCTAAGCAAATAAGCAATTATGTTAATTGTTAGTTTATTTGGATGAAACCAATTTGACCAAATCACTATTAGATTGAACTTCAACTTGGACATTAACTATAAATGATATGCTTGTCTTGCATAATCCGTGTGCAGCAAAGTTAAAAGTTCATAACTTTCAATGCTTTAACTTCAACAAATATCTTCTAAATGCTTTAACTTTCAATCTTACTTCAATATGAAATCTCAAAGTTCATAATAACCTTAATCTATAATGAGATAAGAATCATTGATCCGACATGATAAAGCTACTTTGTCAAAGATGCAAATTGCAAGAATCAAGTTCTACACAAAGCCCATTGCTCAATAGACAAAGCAACTTAGACCAAATAAATATGAGTTAAACCCATACCCATTGAGATGTGGTGCTGCAAGATATTAACAAGCACTTTTACAAAGAAATAAAGGGCATCCATTTTAGAATTGTCTCGTAGTAACAATCATAAGCTACTGAACATGAGAATTGGGGCATCAATTTCATTCTCAGAGCTGCATCCATACAAGCATTGAGTTATTTCACAAATCACACAATGTCTGAGCTCAAAAATTTTAAGTTCATCAATAATCAAACAACTAGAAGTGGGAAATCAAAAATCTAAAAGCACAGCAAGTCAGCAACCATTCTGAAATCCAGGTAAGCAATTCATATGGTAGAAACTAGAAACATCACAAGTTCACAACTTGACATATAATCTAATAGAAGAAATCAAGAATCTAGAAATCCAGAAATAATCAAGAAGAAAACCAAATAATAAAAGAAATCAAGAAATCCAGAAATTCAGAAATAATCAAGAAGAAAACTAGTGCAACAATCGATTTAAAAACTAATTACTATAAGAACGAAAATAGAGAAAATACTAACCTTTCTTCTGTCGATAATGGTGCCGACTCTTCCTTCTGAGTTTTGATTTCGCTGTTGCGATGATACCTTGCCGATTCCCCGATTCCTTGATTCGCCGATAGCCAACTCGTATGCAGGAAGCCAGAAAGCCAAATGTTATATACCAATAAAAATAAATTTTGGGCTGGGCAACAAGGCTGGGCTATAGCCCAGTATAGCCCTAAGGAAGATCCGTCCCTGCATCTTAACATTCTCATCTTAGTAATTCGTATTTTTTACTCATGTGTTTGAGTTATAGTTTAACATTCAATTTCATATAATATAGCGGGTCTAATTGTGATTGTGTAAAATTTTTCTTTAAGTTTTAGAGGTATTTTACGATCACATAAAACATCCGATGCTCTCTTCCATTTTAATCATCTTGCTTATATTCTATGTAAGATATTTCTCTCAATTCCTGATTCTAAATATCTAAAGCTTTCATATACTCGTCATCTTCTATCTTAATAATTGTCTCATTATGTCTAAAATATTATCTGTAAACAACATGCATCACGGTACTATATCTTGAATGTGGGTCATGAGTTCATCCATAATTAGTGTAAAAAAATAGAGACTTAGAGCTGATCCTTGGTATAACTTTATTTTTATTTGAAATACTCCATCTGAAGTCTTTATTTTAACCGTTACATCTTTATATACATCCTTAATTAGTTCAATATATGTTACATTGACATCTTATTTTTTTTAATTTTCTATATAATTTCTCTTGAGACTCTATCATAAATTTTTTCTAAGTCAATAAATATCATATGTACATCTTATTTTTACTTTCGATATTTTTTAAACATATAACTTCTTATTAAAAAAAATTATTTATTTATTTATTTTGTAATCAGCTGATTGTGCGGTGTTTCTAAAGTGGACGCCGGGAATATGACCTTAGCATATCATCCACTATTTGACTTTGATATAGGTCTTTGTTTAACGTTAGCATCATGTTTCTGGTCAAATTGGCTGAGGTCAATTCGAAAATTTTCTAATAATTCAACCTGTTTGTCTTTGATTTCCTTGAATTAACCGGTTAAATTGGTTGTTTTGCACTGTGTCAAAACTGATTTTACTTATTTTTTTAGTACTTCAATGGCACATTGAACCAGCCAATCTAATGAGGTTGGTCCAAATTGATATCCCATCTGAGAAGGGTTAGAGAACATTGGGCAGAACTAGGGCCACCCACAATTCCTTAATATCTAAAGATTGATACGGCCATTATTGTCTTGAGCTTATGAGCACGGATTTTCTAGACCCCACCTCTTTATACAGGTGGAATTCATGAAATTTTACTTATAAATGACCCCTGATTTAAAAATGGATCAGGTGTCATGGTCCAGAGGATCTTGTCTATGAGCTGATGGATGTAACCAAGTAAAACTCCTGAGCTATCTCTACTGAAAGAATACCCCACACAAAAAAATACCGACCTTATCAAGGGGAAATCCTTGAGGGTAAATTTTTTTAAAAAGAAAATAGCTTGAATTATTATTTTTACTAAAAGATTAAAATAGTTTCTCACGATATTTTTTTTTTTAGCATTGTTATGGCAGCTGTGACGCAGCTAAATTACAATACTATTGTGTTAAAGTAAATTATTATTTTTAATTCAATTTGATTAAAAATATTATATATAACACTTTTATATTAATATTTTTTTTCAACTTGAGTAAAATTATTTAAATTCCATTAAAATTGCTTTTAAATGATTTTAAAATACTTTAAAACTATTGTATCACAGCTATTAATAGCTAATGAAATATTATAGAAGTCATTAAATAATTACTATATTATTATTGTAGCAGTCATTAAATAACTATCAAATTATTGTTATAGTTACTTTTAACAGCTTTAAAGTTTTTTTTAATTTTAAAATGATTTTGATCAATTTAAAAATGATTTTAACTAAGTTAATAAACAAATTTTAACATAAAAAATAATTTATGTAAGTTGAATCAATCTATTTTAATAGATTATAGCTTCTACAATAACATTATAGTAAGTGTATTTTTAGAATATGAAATATATTGGACGTTGTTTTGACTTTTTTTATAAAAAGGGGGTTCTCTCACAATTCTAATAATCTAAGTTCCCTTTTAATCTTTGCCCAATCATTGAGCTATAAGCTATAAAAGCAAGATTCTTCTACACTGATCTCTCCAAGTTGATTTAAAATTGTGTGGAGGCTTGACCAAACCAAACATGAAATTGTTCCTTTTCATTTGGTTGGTAGAAACTCCCAACCTAGTCTAAGAAGCTTCAACTCATACCAATATGGACTATGTATGTTGTCCATGGTCGACATTCTAATTGGAATAGAAGACAATCAACACTAAATTTTAGGTCGAATCTCTAATTTGAAGGGCTACCATATGGTTTGCGCAAATAAGGCAAACATGTTCACGCACGATAAGTATACGATGACAATAATTGTCTTCCATATTTCTAAGGATGATAAATTCATGATCTCAAGCTTATGGTGGTGCTAAAGACAAAATCTTAAGGTTATATAAGCCAAATGATAACACCAAAAGATGTACTAATAAGAGTGAATTTACCTTTTCTACCACTTTGGTCTCATATCCTTGAGCTTAGATTAGAACCCATTGGGTTCATTCTCAGTGTCCCATGATCCTTGTTTGTAAATACTAAACACTTATTTTCCAAAAAAATAAACACTAAATTTGTGACATATTCTTTTTAAAGACTAAACCAAACCAATATTTGAATCAAATACCTCATATTATTTGACATTAGAGAAATGCCTCCTTGAAAAAGAACCATGGAATAAGATAAGGCCACAACTTCGACAATCATTCAAGCAATAATTAATGGCGCCTCCAACAAATATTCTAATAATTCAAGACAAGTCAACAGAGATCACCCTTGATCTCTTTGTTAATTTTATAAACTACTACAAAGTTTTTACTGCCTCCATAGTTTGGCATTAGGGTTTAGATTTTAGAAGTTATGTGATAAAACGCTTCTCTAATATTATGCCACAACACTTTGGTTACTTAAAGAATTGGACCACTCTTTCTAGAGGCTATCCCACCGAATGATTGGTGGCGCCAGCCATAAATCTCTAACGATGCAGTAATTAAGTACATTAGTTAGGTCCACTAATAGAGCCTTTCAATTTAAGTTCATTCCTTGGATGCATGGGCCGAGATACTAAAGGCCCAATGTGGGTCCAAAATAAGTTTATGTTTTACGCCATTTGCATTATAATTTGGTGGGAGTTTATCTATACATTTTTTTAAAAAAAATATATTCGTCATTTATGTTTAATTCTGTGAGTGTTAGTGAGCGTCCTTTTATTTATTTTTTTTTTTTTTGCGCGCGTGGGCAGAAGAAGAAGGGGAAGGAGGAGAAGAGGCGGAGGAGGAAAGAGAGAAATAGAGCATTTAGTACAAATTATGTGGCAGATAATGAGTGAGACAACGGCGCACGGAGATATACATGAAATTAAAAAAATTGTTTTAAGAATAAAAACATAATCCGATGAGCTCATTTGATAAATCGAGTATGTAATGAACTTTGAACGTCAAACATAGTTCGAGATAAATATTTTCTTTATATATTAGTAATTATTCTAAAAGTTAATAGTTATTCATGATTTACCTCCTCTGTGTTGACCTGAAAAAGATTGATAGAGGTACTGAGAACGAACGTATTCATTTTTTATCACCTTGAATGTCAAACATAGTCTATAAAACTCACTGAATTAATGAAAATATTTATTAGGAGCTGTAAATAAATGCAATCACATTGAAATTGGTTTTTTACTGATTTAAAAGGTTCCATCCTAATCTATCAGAAGTAAATTTAGATCACCATCTTGATGATTTATTTTATATGTAGCTTAAAATTAAATGATTGTTTCTCATGAGTAGGTATAAAGTACTCCTTTGTATAGCTTGTCTGTGCTCACAAAATTTATTTTTGATTTTTGTTAAAAAAAAAATTGATGCAACTCGCTTGGTTTTATCCATGAGATTGAGTTGATGATCAACTTGAAATAAGTATAAAGTAATTATTTTATGGTATTTTATGATTATACGATTTTTTTTACTTTATTAATTATATTATATTACTGGGAGTATAAATAAATCTAATCTAATCAAATAATATGAAAATATTGATATTTAAGTTCGAATTCAGAAGATATATGTGATATTAAAATAATATTTGAACTTTAAAATATAAATAATTTTGGCTTGAGTTTAGTTCAAAATAAGATTATAGTTCGATTCGATTTGTTCAAACCTCAATTCGAGAAAAATTAAATTATAATTTGAAATCACTTAAATTCGAGTTCGGTTCAAATTATTTTGACCTTAATTAATTTAAGCATATTTAAATAAAAATTGTATAAAAATAACTAAAGTTCGATTCAAGTTCGGCTTACGAGCGACTCGTGAACAATCGAATAAAATTACCGAACATCGATTTTAGTTTGAATTTGATAATTTTGAATATGAATCAAATATTTTTGAGCAATTCATTTGCACCCTAATTGACTACACTGAACCAAGATCTAGCTCCATCCCTATTTCGATGAATCAATTGAAATTAACAACCAAGGACTGATGGTTGGGCTAGTTGTAGAATTAATAAAGCCAACTAAAAAAGATCATGCAAATATACATATCAGATAAAATTTGAATTAACAAAAACAATGACTAAAAATTATCTTAATTTTGAACATTTATAAGGGTTTCAATAAATTTTAATGTTTGATTCTGATGAACGTCGATAAGTGAATCATTGATGAGTTAGTTATGCTGGAGGTTGTCAACACCCTTTGAGGCCCGAGAGTCGAGAGGCTAAGGAATGGGAGGCCCGAGAGACTAGGAGGCCCTAGACTTTACTATGTTGAAACCACCTCAATAATTTTACCAATCTTCTCTTATCCACGTGACACCTACTGATCATTCCTCGGATCACAATTCTCTTCTTCAAGTCTAGTCAAAGGAAACGAGAGTCTAATTCACTGGACTTTTGTGTAATTGGAATGATCTCATCTACCTTGACTGCTTAAACCATGTGACAGATTCATTACATATTTTTGAAGAGATTACGCATTAAATGGCAGCATGTCTCGGTCATTATGTCCTTAAATGTAGTCACTCCTTTTAAAAAAATATATAGATCTGTTACATTAACGACCCCCTAGTGCCAGCCCAATGGATATGGAGAGAGGTACATGCAGGTACATAGGCGTCATACACATGGTGGAGTAAACTCTAGGTAGTCAGTTCCTGAGAATCGACCCCTAGCTATTACGCCAGAAATGTCATGCACCCACCATCCGACACCGAGATCGATTCGATTTTTTTCAAAGTATTGGGTAACGAAAGTTTTAATTAAAGTACTTAATTATTACATAAAGGAAAATATATGTTGTTACACTTGTCCTTACTTTACTATTGTATTCAATTCCCTCTTCCGGCAGTTTTGGAAGAGGATTTTTAGTGGATTTTTTGTCGATACGATCCAAGGAATTGTGAGTCTTGGAATAGGAGTTGTCGAATGCTCCAAACCAAGTAACACCTCGTGTACTTGTGCTTTTTCGATTTCTGCTTTATTATATTACGTTGTGTACTCACTTTTAAAAACTAAAAAGGACAAGTTTTTTAAAATCACATAATTCACCTGCTCCCTCCCCCCCCCCCACGCGTATAACGATCCTACACAATGCATCCTAGAAGCTATTGAGCCTGTAATTTAGCAGCAATATCCTATGCGAGAAAGGACTGCTACACATATTTGGGCTTAGCCCCAAACTAGTTCCTCTTATCGCTTCATTTTGTAAAAATCTTCATTCTCACAAGTTATAATATCTAACTAAAGGTGTGTTATTTTTGCAATCGACACAATGATGAGGGCACCGCTAAATAATGTGATGAAGCTTACGGCTACAGACTTAGAAGCACGCCAAGTAGAAATAGTTGACCTTACTAGGTGACCCCCCAGGAAGGAGCATCACCGACTTTGGCTATAACCTAAACAAGGGGGCTTTCCAATCGGCATCGAGGATGGCAAGCCTACAGGAGAATTGAGGTCTCCTGTTGGTCGACCCAACGCCTCGAGACCGACTTCATCTGCGGAATCGAAAGCCCCCCTCAAAATTGCAAGGAAAATACATCACCCGTCAAGTCTCTCGGCCGAACAAATAGGTCCCTCCGCTGAACAAATAGGTCCCTCTGCCCCTTCACAAATTCCTGTCAGGTCCTTATCTTCACTAATTTATTCGCTAATTCAACCACCAGATGCACAAGTTAGATTAGAGGACCACTTGGCTATTGCACCACTCCAATAATCTCCTAGAACCCCATTATTGAATCAAGGACTTCTCGTATAGAGGCAGGTCCTTCACATATTCCTCGAGACTTGAGTTCTTTAGGTCAACAGGAGAATTTGTTAGGTGAAGAAGAAGTCCCCTTCATCGTGGAGTTATCCCAAGACCCAGTCCAAGAAGAGCACCAATTAGATCATACCCTTTATGGTCCAACAACCCTCCCCTAGAAAAATAAAGAACCAACGGCTAAAGCCATGTCCATCCAAGATTTAGCAGAGGAACTTTTATGAGATGGGGCTAGGTACATGTCCCAACTACTAATATTCGGCCAGCGATACCCTGACATTCGTTAGGGCCGTCGAGATCTGTAGCCCCGCGTAGCTGAGTTGGAGCCTTGGTTAGCTACAACCCCTTCTCAATAAATTTTAGCTATGCCTCAACAGGAAATAATTATCGTGCAGTCAGAAGTTGATCGCCTAAACCCACAACAAGCAGACCCTGCTTCTAACTAGACGATGATCATCCAACTGAGAAGGGGGATAATGGAGATGATGACAAAAAGAATCAGCCTGGCACATATCATTAGTTAGTTGTAAGTGGAGATAGACACACACTGATAGCTGCAACAGCTGACCATCAAATAAAATTAGAAACTGTCGCATCCAAGGAGGTAGCCATCCAGGCTAGTTTGGATGCTAGCCGATAGGAGATAGGGCTCCTGAGAGTGAAACTGAGAGCCACCCGAGAGGAAGTTGAGTCGGTTAAAGCCCTAGTGGAAATTCGACGATATGATTTAAAGGTTGCCCTCATCATAATTGAAGATGTCTGATATGAGGTGTAGGGCTAGGAGGCCTCCCTGAAGGAGTTGCAAGCCTCTGTGATAGAGCTAGAGGCCCAAAAGAATCAATTGGATGACCAAGTGTCTGAGCTAAAGGAGCATCAGGTAAGAGAAGAAGAGCTCTGGGCCATCGGGAAAAGGAATTCCTTCAATCATAGGAATTTTATGATATGATCAATATCCGCTTCGTCCGAATGGTAACATGGAATTGATAGCACCCTGAAGTAACCTGTAGATAATGGGAAGCTTTCGACAGACTCCCCCTCCCAGTTATTGATTTTTTGAAAAATCAATGAGAGCATCTCTGATGAAGATGCTATTGATATCTAAGATTTACTTATATTTTGTAATAGTTTTTCATCAATATGATGGAATTTTGAGAGATTTGTGTTGTTTTCCGCTATGATTGTAGAGATGAGGATCTCAATCCCGCCTACATCTGAGTTTAGTGGAGTTTGGGTCTTAAAAAGGACAAGGTGTTACAGTACTCGCTTGACTCTTATATTAGTATTAGCCCTTAGAGATAATTATGATATGATTGATAAGGAAACTTTTGTATCATAATTAATAGGCAAAGTTTATAGTTATTATATTTACTTCAAATCTGTACTAGATAAATAAGTATAATAATGCCCTAGGATAGTAAGTTCTAGTCTACAATATATCAATTGGTTGAATTGATAGTGGGAGACTGTAAATATATATATCGAACACTACTCTTACCTATTCATAGTCAATCATTAATATACAATGATAATATTAATATGTTGAGATTAACAAATAAGTCAATTGATGACTTAATCTCATAAGTCATGGATATAAGATATCAAGTTGACATATGGGTATAAATTAGAGAATATGTATTGAATTGACTCACTATAAGAATGTCTCATGGATCATTATATAAATGTCGTAAATATTCTCATAGTGACTATTAGTATGAATAGTCCTCAGATCTGAAGTCACTATGGTTCCCTACATAAGGAGTTTTGTACTTTGGTATCGACAAATGCCACCTATAACAAGGTGGATTATAAAGTCGATCATTGGGTTGCAATAAGTTATACGAATGGATGTGAGTGATGTAGATAGGATTTATCCCTTCCATATGATAAAAATGATATATGTGGATCCCTTGATTAAACAGGATACAAGAATGCATAGTCATAATCAATTAGTCAATATGTGATATTGAACTTATTTGATTGAGTGTGTTTACTTAGAGATCAAAAAAATATAAAGATTGATAAGAGGATGACATGATTTATGTCTCATGGATCAATCTAGATATCAAGGATAGAAGGATCAAGTTACACAAGATAATAGACAAAAAAAGATTAGGTCAGATCTCGACATTCTCGTCACTTGGGTAGCAATGATGCATTGTTAGATGTCACTCATTGGATATGTACTTATCTAAAATGGTTTTAGAGATATTGCCAACATTACGAAAGCTTATTGGTCACACACAAAAAATATGTTGATTTGGAGATGAGTTTATTATTTTAGTTTGACTAAAATATGATGTGTTATAAGATTATAGGGTTAAGTCTAATCTGAATTAGACTCAAATGAATCCAACTATTGGATTATTGGATTGAGTCTAATCCAAATTAGAGTAGACTCAACCACTAAAGAGGATTAATTTCTATTAATAGAGATTAATGTAGCATTAATAAAAAAGACACCAAAAGATAAAAACCATTTGCATTCATTAGATGAGTACAAAAGCTATTTTGCAATGCATTTTCGAATAGATGATTTTCTAGTCTTCTTCTTTTTCTTCTCTTGGTCGAATCGTCCAAGTTGCTAGCACAACAAAGGTGGTTCTTCTTCGAAACTGAGTTCTTACGATGAACATGGAACGTGTTCGTGTGGATACCAAAGACGTGTGGTCATTTTGATTATGTTGAGATCTAACGAATCAAAGTTGCTATCGAAATTATATTTTTCACACAACCGAGTTAGTCATTCTATCAAACTTTGTATATCGTATCCACATAGATCTCTGGAGGGATCAGTTTTTTTTCCTACTGTATATTTATTATTTTTTTCTGCTACATCTTGTACGAAAGGAAGTACGCTACCACAACCTAGAGGATTTCGATCTTGACTATATCCAAGCCTAGGGGAGTTTGAGCCCTGAAAAGAAAAAAAAGATGATACCATACTTGCTCGACCATTGTACAAAAGGGAGTCCACTACCATACTTGCTCGACCATTGTACAAAAGGGAGTCCACTACCATTATGATGCTAATTTCCAAAGTTTAGCATTACTGTGTTGAAGAAATTAGAACACTGATGTTAATTTCTAAGGTTCACGACCATTGTGAAAAAAAGTTATGCACGACTAAGAAGGCCTTGAAGCTGAGACTTTAGGGCACAATAAGACTAAGAGCATTGCAGAAACCTACTGGACTTGGGTTAGGTATGATTAGAGATTAGTCGAAACTCATTGATGGATTTAGATGATTTGTAATTCTAAAATCTCGAAATAGAGTGGAAGAGGAGAGTGTAGAGAATGTATAGATGGTGTTCTAACCTACTTCTGCCTCTTGCATTAAGTTATGGGTATGTGTCAATTGACGTGCAGGCTAAATTTTTAAAAACACCGTGCATGGCTAGAAATACCTTGAATCTGAGACTTTAAACTACAATAGACTAATAAGCACTGTAAAAACCTACAAAATTGGTCCAATCAGAGCTAGTTAAGGTCATCAATGAGTTTTGATTAAAACTCATTGATAGACCTAGAGAATTTGAAATTATGAAACTTGAACATAGAGTCGAAGAGGGGAGTGTAGAGAAGTTAGAGATAATGTACAACCCTGGTTTTGAGCCTCTTATTTGAAATTATAGGTATGTGCCAATTTACATGCAAGCAGAATCATGGAAACACAAGCTGTGCACGACTAAAAAGGGCTTAACATTGATAACTTAGGGCACGGTGAGGTTGAGGATCACTATAAAAATCTACAAGCCTTGATCCAATTAGAGTTGCTAAGGGCTTTTGGTCAAAACTCATTAGTCATTAATGAACCTAGTGTTGGTTGCTACTCGAAAAGCCTAATGGTTCTACTGTACAAAAATTTTGTACAAAGGTCTAAACTTTTTCCTAGCTACCATGTGTTCTTTTAAATTAAACTTGGATCGTCTGCGGAACTTAACACGTTTGATCTCTTTTAGGTTTAGACTTGGATCTTCTGCAGAACTTAACACGTTCGATCCAAATCACCTAGGTCACGAAGACAATTAAATATCTATTTCTAAAATTGGCTTCCAGTACTGCATGGCGAGGCACTTGGCCTTCTTGGATATAGGAGCAACCACCACCGACTAGACAAAGCCTTTTAAGGAAATTAAATATTTAACTTTCCCATAGTAACCCTAGGTTAACCACTAAGAACAATCAAATCACAAAGAAAAGAAAAAAAAACAAAAGAACACAACTTTGAAAACTAATTCGAAAAATTAGAATCGCATGCCTCTTGTATTTGACATTTTTACAAAGAAACAAAACTAACATGATGCGGAAAACAATTATTAGTTATACCTTTCTTTGAAGATAATGACCTCTTGATCTTTTACCGTATTCCTCTTCTAATCTCGGATGTTGTGTGGGCAACGATCTTCTGAGACGAGAACCACCTAGCACCTTCTTCTTCTTCCTTCAAGTTTCGGCCAAGCACAAAACCTCCTAAGGATGAAGAACCTTTTCCACCAACCAAGCTCCAAGGGATGTAAGCTTCCTCTTCTTCTTCTCCAAGCTAGGATCCGGCCACCACTTGATCTCCAAGAGGAAGAGGAGGTTCGGCCACAAAGATGGAGAGAAGAGAAAAGGAAGAGGCCAGCCACACCAAGGAAGAAAAGAGGGAGAGAATAGAATAGAGGTTGTGTCTAATGAAGGCACCCCAACCCCCTCTTGTATAATCCTTAGCTTTGGAAAATAAGGAAATTTAATTACAATTAAATTTTCTTAACTTTCCTTGACATGAACTAATAAGGAAGAATTAAATAAAACTTCCTTTTCTTAATGCATATGGTCGGCCACATCAAAACAAGCAAATAAGGAAATTTTTCGCTAGAAAAATTAAAGCTTCCTAATTTGCTTCCGGAAAAATTTTAAAATAAAATTTTTCTTTAATAATCCCTTCATGGTTGATGTTATAAAAGGAAATTTCTATAATTTTAAAATTTATCTTTTCAACATGTGGATGATTTATAAATAAGGAAAGTTTTTACCAAAATTAAAATCAACATTTTAATCTACAAATAAGGAAAGAGATTTAACTCTTCTATTAATCTTTTGTAGAATCTTATAAAAGGAAATATTTTAATTTTTAAACTATCTTTTAAATCATGTATTCCACATAAGAAAAAATTTAAAATTAAAATTCCTTTTCTATTTGTAATGGCCGACCACACATAGATTGAACCCATGCTTGGGTCGGCCACCATCATTTTATCTAAACATGGTTTGGCCGGCCCCTTGCTTGGGCTCCAAGCAAGGCTTGGCCGGCCCCTTTTAGATGGGTACGAAAGTGGGTATAGGTGAATATAGTACTCTATAATTAAGAGGCTACGATAGAGACCAAGAGGAGGAATTGGTTTTGGTCTCCTGATAAAATTAAGCATCCCGTGTTCGCCCTGAACACACAACTTAATTTTATCAATAATAATTCATTCTACTAGAGAACTATTATTGAACTATCGCACCAATCCCAAATTATATTTTTGGGCTCCTTCTTATTATGAGTATGTTAGTCTCCCTGTGTTTAAGATAATGAATGTCCACTAATTAAATGAGTTACTGACAACTCACTTAATTAATATCTTAGTCCAAGAGTAGTACCACTCAACCTTGTCATCATGTTGGACTAAGTCCACCTGCAGGGTTTAACATGACAATCCTTATGAGCTCCTCTTGGGGACATTCTCAACCTAGATTTTTAGGACACAGTTTCCTTTTATAATCAACAACACACACTATAAGTGATATCATTTCCTAACTCATCGGGCTTATTGATTTATCAAACTAAATCTCACCCATTGATAAATTAAAGAAATAAATTTCAAATATATGTGTTTATTATTATATTAGGATTAAGAGCACACACTTCCATAATAACCGAGATCTTTATTCCTTTATAAAGTCAGTATAAAAGAAACGACCTCTAATGATCCTACTCAATGCACTCTAAGTGTACTAGTGTAATTATATAATTAAGATAAACTAATACCCAATTACACTACGACCTTCCAATGGTTTGTTCCTTTCCATCTTGGTCGTGAGCTACTGTTTATAATTTATAAGGTACTGATAACATTATCTTCTGTATGTGACACCACATACTATGTTATCTACAATATAAATTAATTGAACAACTACAAATAAATGTAGATAATTTGACCAAATGTGATTCTTTATTCAAAATAAATATTTACAAAAGCTTAGGCTTTCAGTATACACTCTAACACCTAGAGTATTTGAAATTTTGAAATCTGAACATAGAGTGAAAAAGGGGAGTGTTGTGAGGGTAGAGACGGCGTTAGGGGTGAGCAAAAATTCGGAAAAACCGAATTAACCGAATCGAACCAACCGAATTTCTAAATTCGGTTGGTTCGGTTAATTCGGTTTTCGGTTTTTTTTTTAAAATTCGGTTCGGTTTTAGATTAATTCGGTTCGGTTTCGGTTTTGAATTTTGTAATTCGGTTAAACCGAATAAACCGAATAAGAATATTATTTTAATTAATTTTTATTTTAAAATATAATTAAATAAATAAAATCTTTATTTTTAAAGGTAAAACCGAATAGAGTTTTAAAATTCGGGTTATTCGGTCAATTCGGTCGAAAACCGAATTAACCGATATTTTATCGGTTCGGTCGGTTCGGTTTCATAGGGAAATTCGGTCGGTTCGATTGGTTGAAAAGAAATTCGGTTTATTCGGTTTTCGGTTTATTCGGTTCGGTCGGTTCGGTTTTGACCGAATGCTCACCCCTAGACGGCGTGCAACTTTATTTCTAAACCTCTTTCATAAAAGTTATGGATCTGTGATAGTTAACACAAAGGATGCAGGATCAAGATCATTGTGGTGTTGTTGTTGAAAGAACAACACCACTGTGTTGTGATTTTCACAACTCAAGGGTACTAATTTCAAAGAATCAAGACCATTATGGTACTAGTTTTCAAAGATCAACATCAATTAATTAGAGAAATCACAATCCTATGGTGCTAGTTTTGAAAGATCAAAACTTACATGATGTTGTTGTTCAGAGATCAACACCACTATATTAGATAAAATCACAATATGGTAGTGTTGGTTCCGAAGGTCAGAACCATTTTAGTGTTAATTTTTAGAGATCAACACCACTATACTCAAGAAACCAGAACACCGTGGTGCTAATTTCTAAGGCTCAAGACTATTATGGTGCCGATTTAGAAACATCAGGACATGTGTGGTGCTATTGTTCAAATATCATAATTAATGTGTTGAAGAAATCACAATATAGTGATGTTGATTTCAAAGGATCAAGAGTCAAGACTGTTGTGTATTGTCATTGATGGCCTTAGCTTTATTCAACTCTGATTAAACCTAATCCAAGTTTTGTAAGTTTCTATAGTGCTCTTTATGCTGGTACAATTTGCACTAACGATCTAACTCAAGTTTTGATGAATGACAAGTGAGTTAAGTTAGGTGTTATCGTAACCTTGTTACCGAGTGTGCATGGTTGACTAACTTGACGAGTCAAGAGGACTTGACACCATGTGGAAAGTCTAGTCGGGATGTTCGATTTCAGAGTGGCGAAGTTCGGATGTGCGATTTCGGTAGAAGATCGGGATGTGCAATTCCCAAGTGGAGAAGTCCAGATGTGTGATTTCATCAGGAAGACCTGGTGGGTCATATTGATGTCAAGGAGGTAACTTAACACACGATAAGTAGAGGTAAGTCACTGGAGAAGAATGACTAAGTAAGGATACATCCCAATTAAGGGGATAATAGGCATCAGTCCAATCTAGGTCTATTTTAGTAACCTAAATTGAGACCTTGATTAGATCATGGTCTAAAGGACAGGGTCTAAGTCATAAATTAATTATATTATTATTATGCTAATTTTGTTTTGTATGTTAGATGTCTTATTAGACTAACTTAATTTGCAGGACAAAAGGAACAAAAATATCTCGAGTGAATAATACCCGAAGCGCCTTCAAGCATTGGAAAGCGCCTTCGAACTGTTCATGGAAGACGCCTTCGGTGCTATAGAAGGCTGATAACTAGCATTTTTTGTATGCTATTTTGGCTCTTGGACTTGATATTTTTATCATCTCATATGCTTAATTCCGTATTTGTATCATATTTTATGAGTTGAGGTTTATTTGGAGCGTTGATCTAATTTTTCCTATATTTTTTGATATTTTATCTAAAAGATGCATCTTGTTTTGTAGGAAAGTAATCTGGACCGTTGATCAAGATCCAAGATTAAGGCATCAAGGAGATCCAAAGAAGTAAAGCCTCCAATTCAAATCCAATCTAAAAGCCCACTATTCCAGCCCAATCCTTAAGCCCAATTTCAATTCTTAATGGATCCGGATCCGGGTCTTACTCAAACTTCTCAACCAAAACCTAAGATCCGGAACCCGTTAAGAAACCCTCTTCTTCTCCTCACAAGATGGACGGTCGGATCTTCATCCATCACAAACGGACGGATCAGATGAAAGGGAAAACCTTCCCTTTATCTTCTCTCACGCGGAAGCACAGGACTCGGCTAGGGCTTTTGCGATTTCTCTCCCACACGTCCGACGCCCCCCTTCCTCCTTCTCCCGATCGAAGACACGAAGCCGACGGCAGCGATTTCCGGCGGATCTGTAGCAGTGACGTTCACTGGGCCTCGCTGGAGAGGTTTCTCCAGAAGGTTCCTCATCTCCCTCGCATCCCCTCCGAGTTCCTCTGCTGGAAACGGTGAAGAAAGTAGCAGTTCACCGGCGGGCAGCGAGCTTCGGTTCTTCTCCGACATCGCTCCATTCCCTGCTCCTTCGTATTCCACATCCATCACGCATTCCAGTTGGGGTCCCTGCCGGACACGGTGGAGAAAGCAGTGCGTCTCAATAGGGATTCGAGTTTGGGTCTTTCCTAGCATTCATCACGTTCCTTGATTTCCAGCCAGAGCTCCAAGCTTCACTGCTTGAAACAGTGAGGAAGGCAGCGACTTAGGGTTCCAGCAGCACATATTTCCCCTTCGCCGGAGAATTTCCAGCCGGACTTCTTCCAAGCTCTGGTACCACACAATTCATATCTGTCGGGCACGGTGAAGAAGGCAACGTAGGGTTGACAGTTCTTGGAAGATTTCCTTCATTTCCAGCAGCTTTCCAAGGAGAGGTTTCTTCAAGGATTTCACGCTTCCACCATCGCGAATTGTAGTTCCGACCAGTAATGTCAGTTATCCACCGGATTCAGGAGATTTTCGAGTGACAATGGTCTTCTTCCTTGGTGATTCTATAGTGACAGACAGAATACTTTGTGTGTGTTTGATCGTGGAGAAGTGGATTGGTTAATTAGGTTTTATTTGTTCATATTTGAGTTTGTAGTTATTTTCTTATATTTGGGTTGGATAATTAGGATATACTTTGTTTTCATGCTTAATTTTGTTGCTTAGATGATACTCTTTCATTTATGCATGTTTATGTCACTTGTTAGTTTTCATTTATGCATTGTTAGTTCTTTTATGCAATATGTCTGTAGAAGGTGTAGCTTGTAGTGTAGAGTGACACTGCGCTATAGGTTCATCTTTGCTGGTTAGTTAGGATTTCATTTACTATCTTAGGTTTAGAGAACAAAACCCCCAAACAAACCTCTTGGTTCGATCTTGTCTGAAAACAAACGTCCTATCACTGGTTCCGCGAGAGAGACGATCCGGTCCTCTACTATACTACCTTAGTGTGGGTTAAGGGGTTCGGTTGAGTATAAATTGTTAATTTGATTTGTGGGTGTGACAGATCCACTATCAAATTTTGGCGCCGTTGCCGGGGAAACTAGTGATGTTCATTTGTTTTTAGACTGTATATAATTTTATCTTGTTCTTGTTTTTCTACTTTGTTATTTTATTTTTCTTTAGACTTAACTGTTAGTATCTCCTTTTGCTCTGGAACTTTGCATGTTGAAGGAAAGGAGTGAGAGAAGTAATACTACAGTATGTCGTGAATAAAGACCTATTTTGGTCAATTTCATCATTTAGGTCACCGTTTTAATTTTTCTATATTTTGCATTTCATTTTTTTTTTATTTTATTCTCTCTCATTTCTATTTCTTTGGTGGTTGTAAAAATTCAAAAATGTTGTTAGGGCTTTATTATTCATTGCTTGTATGTATGTATGCTATCTTGTATATTTTCCTGTGTCTTTTGATTATATTTGCATGAGTGTTTCAGGTTAGACCAGGGAATTTCTTTTATGTAATCAGTTTCAGTGTGTTCAGGACTTCAAATATGTTAAGTAATATGGAGAACAACACTGAAAAGACTCTGAGAGATCTTTGGGCACCAGATTTGTCAGAGGATTCTTTTTGCATTCATCATTCTGATTTGGACGCAGACTTCGAGTTATGGAAAATTGTACATTTATTACCGAAATTTCATGGACTATCTGGTGAAGATCCCAACAGACATCTACATGAATTGGATACAGTATGCTCTTCATGGAATCCACATGGCGTATCAGGTGAAGATATCAGACTTAGAGTATTTCCATTCTCATTGGCGGATTCAGCAAAAGATTGGTTGTACTGTCACCCACCCAACTCTATTACCAGCTGGCTCGAGATGAAAAGATTATTTCTGGCGAGGTTCTTTCCTGCTTCTAGGATTGCAGCTATTCAGAGGAGTATTTGTGGAATCCAACAATTCACAGGAGAACCGTTTCAAGATTATTGGGAAAGATTTAAAGAACTTGTTGCTAGTTGCCCTCAGCACCAGATAAGCGATCAACTACTGATTATATACTTCTATGAGGGATTGCTTCCCATGGACAGGAGTATGGTTGATGCAGCTAGTGGAGGAGTTCTAGTTAACAAGACATCTACTCAGGCTAAAAAACTTATCGAGATTATGGCTACAAATTATCAGCAATATGGGACTAGACCGACGATTACCGAGGATGTTCATTCCTTTGCCAGTGTACTCCCTACCAGGATCCAGTATGTTCAGCCTGATCCTCAGTCTTATCAGATCCATCAGCAGGACAGGTATAATTTCGTTGCAGGATTCGGGTATGGGAGCATACAACAAGGGAATTCTGAGTGGTCTCAACATTATCAGTCATATCTTCAGCATCAGTCTGAGCAGCATTTTAGGGAGCAGTTGCAACAATTTGAACAATATCAAGAAACACAATTCCAGGAAAGAACACAATCATTGACACAGTTACAGTTACAATCAGATCATCTTACCGCATTGACTTCCGAGGAGATGGATTGTAGAGTTTGTGATATTCCTAACTTTGATTCTGCTACTCTACATACTTCTTCTAGTATTTTGTATAGTGATGTTGCAGTTGATTCTGATTATATTGTTGTAGATGATATTGTTGTTCTAGATAGTCTTGGTGTTGCAGGCGTTGCTTTTGATGATGGAAGTGTAGGGGAGACCCAAGAGTCACTTCCTTTGACTATTCCACCACCAGCTGAGCCAGTTGAGTCCGTAGATGTACCTTTTGACGATGGAAGTGTAGGGGCGACTCAAGAATCACTTCCTTCGATCGTACGACTATCTGATTCAGAGTCAGATCATTTATTTGATCAAGATGATGTCACATTCACTATACTAGAGCCTCCAGATATCTTTCAGGATGGTAAGGTTGATATTTCTTATGAATCTTTAGGAAATACCATAGAGATAGTTCATTTTGATTGTAGTGGATGAGACATGTCTTTTGATTCATGCTCTGTTGATATTGATATCATTGATAGCCCATCTCACACAGCATGCGTGCAGGGAATGCATCCTTCTCTTTCTAGTGTGCAGAATTTCTACAGATATTTCATTTACAGTAAATCATGCAAGGATGCATTCTACCACTTGGAGTAAGAGTCGCCGAAGACTCTGAATCAAGTAAAAATCGAACCGTGTCTTTTCCTTTTTTATTTTTATTTGTATTTTCACAACACGTACTTTGATTTCAAAATCGAAAAGATAAGATTTTTGAAAATCACATAATTCATCCCCCTCTCACGTGCATCTCGATCCAACACCTTAGTCTCATCGTGTCCTAAAATCTTAAATTCAAGGCTTTCCTAGACATGTACAATCTATTTTCAAAAATTTAACTTGCGTGCAATTGACACTTGACCCCATAATTTCATATAAGAGACTAAGAATTACTTTTACAAAATTAGCGCCAAGGTGTTGATGTTTTGATGAAATCAACACCAAAGTGGTGATACTTTAATCAAAGTAATTTTTTTAAGTTGTTATATATATATATATATATATATATATATATATATATATATATATATATATATATATATATATATATATATATATATATATATATATAAACAAAATTTGACAAATTATTGTAGATAAATTTTCTAAGTATTTAAATCACGTACCCAACTTTTAAAATGACCAAATCTACCCTCCATATTTAACCGAATTGATTGCTATAGTGTAGTAATCAATTCATGTAATTTTTTAAAAATAGATAGATTTTTTTAAAAAAGATTGTTTCATATTTAACTCTTAATATATTATACCAAATTAATGTTTGAAAGTATGAATAATATCAAGATAGCTAGATGAACACATAGGATTTGATTCTATATCATTTCGAACTCTCTAGGTTCATCAGCTGATTTTAGCCGAAACCGATCAAAACTAACTAATGAACCTTGAGAGTTTGGAATAATATGGAATCAAGTCATATATGTTTGTCTAGTTTTCCTAATTATATTTATGCCCTCAAACATCAATTTGACATAATATATCAAGAACAATGATTTTTTGAATAATAGAATTAAAAAAAACAATCTATTAAAAAAAAACTTAATCTGAATCGATGCTATATTGTAGCAATTGATACTGTAACAATCGATTCGAGATTATACTTTACGGATGAACAGTAACTCGAAACGATTGTTATACTATAGCAATTGATTAAAAAAAATTCTATTTGAATTCAAAAAATCACTGCTCTTAATATAGTGTGTCAAATTACTGTTTAAAAGTATAGATATAATCAAAAGAACTAGATGAGCAGATAGGACTTGACTCTATGTCATTTCGAGCTCTCTAAGTCTATAATCCGGTTTGATTGCTTTTAGTAAAAATTGATTGATGGACCTAAAATGTATGGAATGATATGGAATTAGGTTGTATGTATTTGTCTAGTTCTCCTGATTATATTCATATCCTCAAACATCAATTTGACACACTATATCAAGAGCAATGATCTTTTTTTAACATGAATTAGATTTTTCAGATACATTCATATTAAAAAAATTATTACTCTCAGTATAATATGCCAAATTATTATTTGAGGTTATAAATATAATCAAGAGAATTAGACAAATACATAGGATCTTGTTCCATTCATTTTGAGTTCTCTAGGTCCATTTGCCAATTTTACTCAAAATCGATTAAAATCGGCCGATGGAATTAGAGAGCTTGAAATGATATAGAATTAGATTCTATGTATTCATCTAGTTCTCATGATCATATTCATGCCCCCAAATATCAATTTGACAAACTATATCGAGAGCAAAAATTTTCTTAACATAAATGATCTAATTCGTGTTAAAAAAATTATTACTCTCGATATAGTGTACCAAATTGATGTTTGAGAGTATAGATATTATCAAGAGAACTAGACGAACACATATAACCTGATTTCATGTCATTCCGAGCTCTCTAGGTCCATCAGCCGATTTTGGTCGAAATCAATCAAAATTGACTAATGGACTTAGAGAGCTCGGAATGACATGAAATCATGTCTTATGTGCTCGCCTAGTTCTTTTGATTATATCCATGATCTCAAACATCAAATTGACATACTACATTAAGAGTAGTGATTTTTTAAATTCAAATTAGACTTTTTAATCGATTGCTACAATATAGTAATGATTCAGGTTATTATTCATTCGCGGTCTTGAATCGATTGTTGTAGTAATCTATTCAGGTTGAGTTTTTTTAATAGATTGTTTTTTTTTTAATTTCATTTTATGTTCAAAAAATTACTTCTCTCAATATATTATGTTAAATTGATATTTGAGGATATAAATATAATCAAGAGAATTAGATGAACATATTTGAGGGTATGAACATTTCAAACTCTTTAAGTCCATTGGTCAGTTTTGATCGATTTCGGCCAAAATCGGCTGATGGACCTAAAAGAGAGTTTGAAATGACATGAAATCAGGTCTTATGTATTTGTCTAGTTCTCATAATTATGTCCATACTCTCAAACATCAATTTGACATAATATATTGATGACAATGATTTTTTGAATATGAATCCTTTTTTTAAATAAATCTATTAAAAAAATTATCCTGTAAATACGGAGGGGTAAAATGGATATATGGTACATGATTTAGTAATTTTTAAAGTTAGATATGTGATTTGAATATTTAGTAAATTTACTTAAGGAGTTTGGTAATTTATTGAAAAATTAAACTGTTTTAGTGTTGTGTCAATCCATAAGTGCACGAAATAGTCATCAGGTAAAAAATATTGATCCATAAGGACTGGGAAACAAGCACTAGAGATGTCACACAATGAATTATCTAGACTAATGAAAGTATTGGTGGTCTTCGAACTATAAATCACGTGAAACTCTAAGAGAGAGATTAGCAGAAGGAATTGTTGTGAGGAAGTCTAATTTGAAAAGGTAGTTCTATGATTCAGGTTTCATTGTGATGCTTATCGATGCAATATGGATAGCCAATTCCTTATTCTCTAGGTTTATATCTAATAGAGATCCTAAATAATTACTAGTGTTCTCCTATTGTTGTCGAATGCTAACAAGCAAGATGGGTAACTTAAAGAAGTCCAGTCTAACGGTTACCCTTGTCACCTAGAGACCCCTAGCTATTCGGTTCAAATTACACCAATCACCTACTCACAATAGAATTTGGGAAAACCCTTTAGGCTCGAATTTAAGGTGTTTCTTATCCGGATTCAACCTCTGTCACCAATGGACCTCCGGTCGTATGATCTTAGGTATTCTATCTACGTGGAGGCCAATCCATACATCCATTTAATTCAACATGTATTAGCAAGAAAGTTTACACATGCATTCCATCAAATAAGAAATAAGCATAAACATGTCCTTAAAACAAATGAAAGACAAATCCATAGAGTTTTACATCGATTCATATCACAACTACTTTTATAGTTATAGACTAAGAGGAATCTACTCCATAAACAAAGAGGATAAACACAAAGATTTTGAATAAACATTCTACAATTCAAATAGTGAGAGAGGAAAGAGATGCTTAGCCAAAGCGAGAGACAGGGTCTTTGGATTCAATCCAATGCTCTAGGATGCAGACAATGATAGAAACGACCTCGTATCACCTCCAAGAACTCTCCAAATAGAAGACCGCTCCTCGATATGTCTCCTCCAAAGGAGAAAACTTCCTTCTCAAGAAAAAGGGAGGAGTTTCCCTTTTAAAGGGTTAGGACCGTGTGCCCTGGTCGCAAACCTCACACGGCCAGGCCATTTGGCACGACCAGACCATGCACACGGCATAAGAGCTCACACGACGTTGCCTTTTGGCACAGTCGGACCATGTGCACCTCTAGAAGGGAGAGGCACGGCCATGCCATTTGGCACGGCCTACCCAAGGTTGGCTTTCGAATGTGATTTTCCTTGCGTTCTTCATCCAATTTCGATTCTCATCGTGCCCTATCAATGAAAAGAGAAAAAGAGCATATCTCCGAATAAGAAAGTAGTCATACTAGCAATAATAATAAAGAGAAGTGCGATGTCAAAAATTATCAACAAGAAATTCATACAAATATGCAATAATAGAAATCTAAACACACGTATAACCCATGCACATCATTTAGGTTATAATTTGTTATAAAATTCTTTGATAAAATAATTAAGTTTTTTTTTTCTGAATTCGGTTTAATTTGATTTGATTTAATTTGGTTTGATTTAAATAAAGAACATTAGTTTTTTTTTATTTTAATTTAGGGCTGAAAGGTGATATTTTTTTAATTAAGTATGCCTTTCCGATGTGCCTGTTGAGAATTCTAGAAATCTGAGTGCTTTTTTTAGTAAAACGCCGAATATACATCATAAAAAATAAAGGAAAGAGAAAATTAATGTGTATTAATACGTTATCAAGAACAATTAATGGTATAATGTAGAGTTATAAATTATTAGATATCCAAAAGTGATAAAAAAAATCTATCCATTTAATAACTTATAATCATGTTAATGTTAATGCGTGATACTATATTAAATAGAGGATAGAAGGCTGACCATCTAAATGTGTCTTTATTAGTATTTTTAATTTATTTTAATGGCTGATAAAAAAAATTTTATAGGATCGACATTTAAAAATTAGTCGTTTTGAAAAATTAAATATTTAAATTATAATAAATAAATAAATAAATGATAGTAATTAATACGTTACAAATCGCAGGATAAAACACCCAAACTTCAATATACACTAAATTACACACAAGCATACGAAGCCCTTAAGAGAATAAATAAAAGCATCAGTATTCAAATTTTAATAAGAGTCTTTTATAAAAGTACATAAATTATACTTTAAATTTATCCGATAGGTAAATTAGCATGGCCATTTTCTTCCAAAATTAATCGGGAGAAGAATAAATTCGTTTGAGGTAGAATCAATAGTTGCATCGGTGAAAGAACACTAGCAGTGAGACTAATGCCAACATCCTGTAGCATTGATCAAGCAGTGAAGAAAGAACCCGTAGTCCAGTAACCATTGATCTTGTCGATCCACCCAGCAGAAGAAAAAGAAAGGATCTTGGAATAGAAATAACTATTTGACCGAAGGGATCCAAAACTAGCTATACTAGATTATAAAAAAATTTTAAAATATATTTGATTATGTCGGGAAGTTGAGAAGACGGACCTGTTGGTGTGTCGTGTCTAGAATGTTGACCGCATCTCCATGACCCGGATGGTGAGCTGTCTCCTGTGTTGACCAAGTCGCCCGGAATCCTCTGATCAACAACACCTGTAGCCATCGACCGGATCGCCCCGGTCTCTGGTACCCCGATGCTCGAGGTGGATTCCAATAATATATAGGCAGTCGAATAAATGAATAGCAGAAAAATGCCGTAAATGAGATATGAATACAGGGACGTACCCTGGCCCCGAGGGGGGCGCCCTCGGATGGATGGATGAGCTGATCGCGGTGTTGCTCGAGTCGCCGTTGCCATGCAGAGTATATAGATGTCCACCAGATGAGTAGCTGACTCCGACAGCTCGAAGCCGGACGCGATGTGGATCCGCAGGACGGAGCACGGTCCGACTACAGCATCAGCCCGCAGGCCGAAATAGGGACACGAGGATCGGAATACAACATCGGCGCAAAGGCCGAACACACTCTCGGCTCGCAGGCCGGAATATACAAGTAGTACGATACCTGAGCACTTGAATGGCAACTGCCCGGAGGGCACCGGAGGAGCTTGTCCGGAGGCGTCGACAACAGCACTCGCAGCCTCTATAGGCTGCGGTGGGTGCCGGAAGGAGCGATATGGCGATCGCTAGCAGCGGAGGCCCGCTGGAGACGGAGCCCGCCGGCGGCGACGCCGCATGAGGCTGCCACGTTGCACACTCGGGGAGGCGACTGAGATGCTGATCGCCGACGTCGGCGGTTGCCAGAGGCGGCTGAAGACACCGGCTACTGCTGGAGGAGGCGGCACCGACCGCTGGATATGCCGGCGGCCAGTTTCGGCGCCGGCGAGGGAGGAGGAAGAAGGTTGGCGGCCCCCCTCTGTTTCTCCCTGGCGACGGCGGAAACGCACCCCTTTCCTCCCCCGAAAGACGAACTGGCCCTCTCCTGGCGACGGCGTTCCTTCGGCAGGAGAGATCCCGGCGGCGGCGGCGGTCTCTCTATTGGTTAGTCCTAGGAAAACGTACCGGTTCCACTATACAAAAATTTTTGTACAAGTGTCGAACCTTTCCTTAAATAACCTATTGTGTTCTTTAGAAGTTAAATTAGGAATCGCAGACGGAACTTAACATCGTTGATTCCAAATTTAATTTATCTGTTCTTAATGGTTTAGATTTGAATCGCAAGCGGAACTTAACACTATTGATTCAAATTTACCTAAGTTATTAATTCCATAAATATTAATTTCCAAAATTGACTTCCAGGACTGCATGACGAGGCACATGACCTTCTTGGATATGGGAGCAACCACCATCTCCTAGGCAAAGCCTTTTGATCCGGTAGTAAGAACAGGGGACCCCGCCCTGTGGAGTCAACGTCACGTGGAAGTCACAGTGACAGTTGTCCATCCGGAGAGAGCCGGGTCCGACCGGCCGGCCGGAGAGGGCCGGGTCCGACCGGCCGGCCGGCCGTCCGATGGAATCAAACGTCCGGAGAGGGATGGGTCCGATCGGCTGGTCGACCGGACGATATTCGGCTGATGGTTAAAGGCGCCCTGTCGAAATCAGGGTTCCGGCGGGGCCGAGCGGACTTCACGCTCGGCCAAAGCCATAAGGTAACACTGCTAATAGTCTCCATAAAGCACGTGATGGAGGATCTCCCCAAGTAAACCACCGCATATGTCGGCCGGATGTTGAGGGAGCTGTCCGCCCGGAAGCTAGATCTGGAGCAACAGCAGGTATGTTTCACGTGTGGGCCATGCTCCAAATCTTGTGACAGGGGATTCCGCTGTCCCATCGAGGACATGCTGAGACTGTAGCAGTATGGGTTAGGTAAGCTCACCGACAAGTCCTCACTGGAGTATGGGCCATGGACACGTGTACACCTCGGTAGGTGTACACTCACTTCTTCGCTGCCCTATATAAAGGCCCTCATTCTTCGCCGGAGGTACGCATACTACGAGTTTTGAAGCCACTTCTTTTCTCTTGCTTGCCGACTTGAGCGTCGGAGGGTCGCCGCCGGGATCGCTTGAGCTTCGTGCCACCAACAAGATCCACATCGCAATAAGGAGCGCCCGCGCCATGCCCGCTCATTCAAAGATTCGGACAGATCAATTTGGCGCGTTTGTGGAACGGCATCCGAACGGAAACAATGGACGAGGCTGGACGACAACACACGGTGACGCTTTCGACGGAGGAACTCAACGCCTTGATCGAGATAAGGGTCGCCAAGCTTGTGGAGCAAAAATAGAAAGCCACAGCCGAGCGGCCGGAGCAGCAAGCAACCTCAGCTTCTGGTGGCCGAGCGGAAGCACCTCAAGCCACCGTTGCATTTCATCGAGCCTTATTCCGCACCCCTGAAGCCGCAGCAGCTCATAGAGATCGTGGATCTTCTTCGGACGAAATGCTTAGACGAGATGACAGAAAAGGGAAAGCCCCCCGAGCGGACGCATCTCCCGAGAGGATTAATCGCCAATTTTCAGAGGCTATTCTACGAGATCCTCTGCGTGCCTCCGACGATCGGCGAGTATAATGGGACAACTGACCCAGATGATCATCTGGGTAAGTTTGATAACACAGCTACGCTCCATCAATATACAGATGGAGTAAAATGCCGAGTTTTTCTTACCACTCTCGCGGGATCGGCTCAACGGTGGTTTCGGAGGCTGGCGGACGGATCCATCACAAGCTTCAAGGATTTCCGAACGGCCTTCCTCCACCACTTCGCAAGCAGTCGGCACTATCAGAAAACCAGTGTTAGTCTGTTTGCCATCAAACAGGAGCCGAGAGAGCCGCTCAGAGCTTATATCCAATGGTTTAATCAGGTAGCCATGGATATTCCAATGGCCACCTCAGAGACAATGATGAACGCATTTACACAAGGCCTCGTGGACGGGGACTTCTTCCGCTCGCTCGTTCGGAAGCCGCCTCGAGACTATGACCATATGCTACACCGGGCCAACGAATACATCAACGTGGAGGAAGCGCAAGCGACCAGGAAAAAAGAAACTCCAACTGAGCGGGCTCCTCCTGCCGAGCGGAAACAGCACGCCGCTCATCAGCCGCCCAGAGGACCGAGGGCCGAAGCAATCCGCTCCCCCCATACCAGGTCTCACGTGCAAGAAGTAGCCACCGCCCGGCCCAAGCCAAAGAAGAAATGGACCCCGATGTTCTGCTCTTTCCACCAGACGGACACGCACAACACAAGGGATTGTCGCAGTCTTCCCTTTGTGGCTCATCCCGTTCCCCGGAATGGCGGCCGACGGTCTCCCTCAGTCGACCGACGACAGATAACTCATGAAGCCGACCGGGCGCGAGCTTATAAGCGACAGCAACAGACTCCCGATCGGCATCGCTCTCCAAGGCAGGAGAATCGCCGAGCGTCAAGAGAAAGGTCTCGACCATCCGCTCGGGAGGAAGAAAATAGAAGCAATACTTCCCGAGGCGAGATCAACATTATCGCTGGCGGGCCGACCGGAGGGGACTCCAACCGAGCAAGAAAGGCGGGCGTCCGGCAGCTCCAGATCCATGCAGTCGGATCAGTTTTGGACCTGGGGACTTGGAAGGAGTTGAAGTGCCCCACGACGACGCTCTGCTCATCAAAACGGTAATAGCCAACTACACTATTCACCACGTATTCATTGATACAGGAAGCTCGGTCAACATCATATTTAAAAAGGCGTTCGATCAACTACAAATTGACTAAGCCGAGCTGCTGCCCATGATGACCCTGCTCTACGAGTTTACGGGCTTTGAAGTCCTACCGGTCGGGCAAATCCGACTGGCTATCTCGCTGGGAGAGGAGCCGCTCAGGAGGACGAGGACAGCGAACTTCGTGGTGGTCGACTCTCCCATTTTAGGACGACCAGCGCTCTTTCCACCAGAAGATCAAATTCCCGTCAAGACAAAGTGGGAGAGGTACGGGAAGACCAATGGCAGCTCGGCGATGCTCCGAGCGTAGCAAGTTCCGCTCGGAAATCGCCCCGGATCGAGGTAAACGCCATAACTGAAAAGCCTCCCTCTTTAGTTTATGAAGAAAAAGAGGAAGTGCAGATACACCCGATCCGATCGGAGGCCACGACCTTCATCGCGTCTGATCTGGAGGCCAACCAGAAAGAGGAGGTGATCCAATGCCTCCGAAGAAACCACGATGTCTTCGTCTGGTCAACGCATGAGCTGCCCGGAATTTCACAAAGTGTAGCGCAGCATGAGCTCCATGTCCGACCGGACGCTCGGCCTGTGAAGCAGAGAAAAAGAGATTTCAACGCCGAGCAGAACGCCATCATCCGGGCGGAAGTGGAGAAGCTTCTGGAAGCTGGCCATATACGCGAGGTGCAGTTCCCTAGCTAGCTGGCGAACGTGGTATTAGTCTCCAAGCCGGGCAACAAGTGGAGAGTATGCATAGATTTTCGGGATCTCAACAAAGCCTGCCCGAATCATCAAGTGCCGCTCGTCCGTGAAGATCAAGAAAAAGTCAGCTTCGTGACGGCCGACGGCACATATTGCTATAATGTGATGCCGTTCGGATTGAAGAATGCGGGAGCCACATATCAGCGCTTAATGAACAAAGTATTCTGAGAGCAGATCGGGCGAAATCTGGAAGTGTATGTGGACGACATCCTCATCAAGTCCATCCGAGCGGCCGATCTCTTCAAGGACATGGAAGAAACCTTCCGAACGCTACGCAAATATGGGGTCAAGCTAAATCCCCAGAAGTGCCTGTTAAAAGGAGGGCGTTCTTGGGGTACATAGTGACCGAGCGGGTATTGAAGCAAATCCCAGCAAAATAAAAGCCCTACAAGACATGCCGCCCCAAGAAACTGAGGGAAGTGCGCAACCCGGGTCGAATAACCGCTTTGTCCGTATTCATATCCAAACCGCCGCGGAGCCTTCCTTTTTTCAAAATCTCAAGGCCACAAAGTTTCACTGGGATGAAGAATGCGATCGGGTGCTCAAGATTTGAAGACATATCTGAATTCTCTCCCTGTGCTAGCTGAGCCGCTTTGTATTTACTTGTCTTCAACCGAGCAAGCAATCGACTCGGCTTTAGTGAGGACGAGCGGAGAAGAGCCTGTATTTCCTTAGTCACATTTTAAAAGATGTCAATCTCGCTACACCGGGCTCGAAGTTGTTTAGTCCTCGTAGCCTCCCATACTTCCTGGCGCATACTATCATCGTCAAAACCAATAGCCCGCTCGGCCGTGTTCTACTAAATCCAGAGGCATCCGGATGGCTCAAATGGACGACGGAGTTAAGTGAATTTGATATCCAATACCAGCCCCGCTCGGCAATCAAAGCGCAGGCGAAGTGCAGAGGCCAGAGCCGAAGCCATGTGGAAATTATTTGTGGATTAATCGTCCACTCGGCTTGGAAGCGGGATTGGAATCTGCTGCTCTCCCCTCAAGGAGAGAAGATGCACTTATCCGTCCTACTGGATTATAAAGCCACGAACAATGAAGGTATATGAAGCCCTCATAGCCTTGCTGTCATGGGGCGGGTAACGCTTCACTGATTCGCTAGGCAGCTGGTACCTTCGAATCAATAGTGCTCGCTCTACTACAAGCCTTCAGTTCAAAGCCGATTTTAGAGAAGTTATTGTCCGGAAGATACCCAGAGCATAAAATCAAGCTGACCGATGAGTTAGCCAAGCTCGCTCAATAACGCCGTCCATTCAAGATCCAATTGAAAAAGCATTGGTGGTGCACGTCGACCGGATGGATGGACTCACGTTTCCAAGCGATGGACACCCATCATAGAGTTCCTCCGCCGAGCGCCACACCATCCAATGAGAATGAAGCCCAGCTGAGAAGGACGGTTCACACTCATCGGCGATCGGCTTTACAAAAGGCTTTCTCTCGACCGCTGAGCTCGGCTTACATCCTCCAAGAAATACATCAAGGATCATGCGAGGGCATCCGGACGATCATTAGCCAAGAAGATCCTCTTGGCGGTACTTTGGCCAACCTGCGCGCGGATTCACGTGCCTTTCATGCCAGAAGTACCATAACTTCTCCCATCGACCTGCAGAGGAAATGAAGGCATCAACCGTTTCATGTCCGCTCGATCAATGGGGAATGGATATTGTTGGTCCATTTCCGATGGCGATCGGGCAGAGGAAATTTTTGCTAGTGCGAGCCGCTAGCAAAGATCACCGAACAGATGGTCAAAAAATTCATCTGGCAACACATCATCTGTCGGTTCGGCATCCCTCGCCGATTGGTTTCCAACAATGGGCGGCAATTCACAGGGAAGATGCTAGAGGATTGGTACAAAAGCTATGGCATCGAGCAACACTTCACGTCCGTGGCTTATCCCCAAAGCAACCGTCAAGCCGAAGTAGCCAATCGGGAAATTCTTTGCATTCTACGCGCTCGGCTCGATCATTTGGGAGGAAGTTGGGTAGATGAAGTACCGGGCGTCTTATGGGCCATCCGAACGACTCCAAAGGAAGGAACGGCCACGCCTTCCACCGTGTATGGCGCGGTCATTCCGTGAAGTCGGAGTTGAATCGCCGATCCAAAATTATGATGAGGACAACGCCAAGCGGAGGAACATGGAGCGAGCCAAGGCAGCCGTTCGGCTGATGGCGTACCGCAAGGGATGAAGCAAAACTACAACCGCCGTATCATCCCAAGATCTTGTGTGGAAGAAGTCAAGCCGATCGGTGACGTCGGCAAGTTAGAAGCTCCTTGGGCCCTTCAGGTTATTAAAAGCTGCTGGGAGCCTATTATTTGAGGATGAAGTCGGCCAATCGACCGGCCGTAGCGCGAATCATCTCCACTTTATCGAAATGGGTGAAAGGTGCACTAATGTAACTTATTTTTGCATATATTTTGGTCGCCTGTACCCTTGTAATGCAGGAAGCAAAATTAATCCAAAGGATAGCCAATGGGTTTGTCGAGCGGCTGTATTGAAGTTAGCCTTGAAAAAGGCCGAGCTCCGACGTTAAATATCGAGAGGCGAGCCGGTCCGAGCGAAAGACCGCCGAGCTCCGACGTTAAATATCGAGACGAGCGTCTATAAGCGAAGGGAAGACCGCCGAGACTCGACGTTAAAAATCGAGAGAGGCAGCGCCGTCCGAAGCGGAAAACCGCCGAGCTCCGACGTTAAATATCGGAAGGGCAGCCGACGCATAAATGTCCGATACGCGCTCCGCATTAAAAATCGAGACGAGCGAGCCGACGTCATAAACTTCCAAGGAAGACCTCGACGAAGGCGTTAAAAATCGAGCGGAAGACGCGGCCCGTCTATAGCCGAGGCCGAGCGTCCGGGAACTCCATTAAATATCGGCGTTATAGAATCGACTCGGCAAACCAGCGGAAGACCGTCGTCTGTATCGCAATGAAGGCGCTAGAGACGAGCCCGGACGCAGAGATCGGCGGCGCTTATAAACGCGCCGCCAATAAGCCGAAGACCGCCGAGCCCGACGTTAAAATCGAGACGAGCCGGCGTTATAAACGGCGGAAGACCGCCGAGCCCGACGTTAAAATCGAGACGAGCGTCGAGCGTGAGCTCAGACGTTAAATCGACGAGAGGCATCTATAAACGTCCGAGCGGAAGACCGTCGAGCTTCGACGTTAAATATCGAGAGACGAGCCGGTGTCTATAAACGTCCGAGCGGAAGACCGTCGAGCTTCGACGTTAAATATCGAGAGACGAGTCGGCGTCTCTAAATAATCCGAGCGGATTAAAGCATCTAATGTCCCAAGACACGCGACTTCGATACCGTGCGATCGTCTCTACGCTCCGATTGGCCTAGTATCCAAAAGTACTTTGCATTGGGCAAGCGGGCTCTACCATCAGAGAACATGGTATATTTCGCCGAGCGGGGAGATCACGACGATTACTTTGTTAAAAGCCCTTATGAGGGAGCACGAGACATAATAGTGTGCGAGCGGATAAACACACATCTTGGTTATGAAAGGAGACAGCAAATACAAGGAAAACATTGCATTGAAGGTAAAGCCTTAAGCCGAGCGGCCCAATTACAAAAAGGATGATATCCAGGCGGGTGGCCGAATTACATAAAGCTACTCAATGTAATCATAGAGGTCCCGGGGAATATTATTCAGAAGCTCCACTTGATCGCCGGCCGGAATAGTAGTAGACTCCGGAAGAAGACCCTCAGACTTCAGATAAGTAGTGGTGGCGGTCATAGCCAAGTCGAAAGCTGTGTACATCCACTCGCATATTTTCTCTGAGAATTCAGGCGAGCAGTCTTCTCCGCACTGAGCTGCTCCATAACTCCTTTATCTTCAGCTCCAGTCCCCGAGCCTCCACGTTCTTCTTCTCCAAGTCGGAGATAGCTGTGTTCTTCCGGGTGGTGGCCAGCGTCAGCTTCTGGTCAAGCGACTTGATTTTCCGCTCGGACTCGGCCAGATGATGGGCTTGATCAGCCGTCTTCTTTTGCTCGGCCGATAACTGGTCCCGAGTCTCCTTAAGCTGCCTTTGCAGCTCGGCATACGTCGGGCCCAAAGAGCCAGACGGACCGTTCGAAGCTTTCAGCTGCTTCAACTCTGCTTCCACCTCAGCCAGACGGCTGGAGACCGCTATTTCCTCGACCCATCGCTGCAATAAATACAACTATTGTTAACGACCGACCGGAAATATCATATAAACGACTTGGAAGGAAAAAATACTTACCCCAGTGACCTCCTCCATGTGGCTATCGGCCAATTTGCTGAGGGGGATCATTGCGACCCGCGCCCGAGCGTCCGCCCACATCTCAGCTAGGGGGCCCTTCATGGTGATTGTGTGCTCGGGCGCCGATGGCCGATCGGCCTCTGGAAGCAGCTCTTCAGTCGGGAGATGAAGAGTGACCCGAACCGTGCGGCCACGTCCAGGGGTCGTACCAGCGGTCGGAAGGGGGTCAGAAGTCGGCGCAGAGAACTGGGAATGAATGGCCGAACGCTGGGCTGAATGGCGAGCGGGCGGAAGGATGCTGATGGGAATAGCCTCCACCGGAGCAGCTGGCTCTTCCCAGTCCGAAGGCGTCTGGTCGGACGAGATGGTTTCGGTCACTGGCGCCTTACCCCGCGCAGATTCAGTTATCCGCTCGGATGGGTGGACCATGGAGGTTGCCGACCGCATGGAGGTCTCCACTCAACGCCTCTTTTGTTGAGGCTGCTCCTCCTCCCGAGCGGAACCTTCCTCAGGGGCAGTTGGTTTTCCAGGAGGGGTGGCTCCGCTGGCCACATTTTGCTGAGAAGCGGGAGCGGCCGACTCAGCTTGAGTCCCGCTCTCTCCTTCGTGGGATCCGACCGGCTGGATACCCAAAGCTTCCATTTCTCTGGCCGCCGCGACTTCCAGAGCGGCCGCCTTTCTCTTCAAAACACCGGCCATGATCGAATCCATGATGATGTCCGCTGCAAAGAAAGGAAAAGAAATCAGTTAGCAATCAAAGAAAATGCCCAACCAAAGCTCTTACCGAAGCCGGCCGGAAGAGGAGTCCGTATAGGACTCAAGCCGAAGATGTACATCACTCCTTCGTGAAGAAGCTTATTGATGTCAAGTCGCAGACCGGCTAGCATATTTGCGGCGTGGAGATAGTCCGGTCGGGTCTTGAATTTCTTCAGCTCGGGAGTGGGGGGTAAGTTGACTTGCCACTTTGTCGGGAAGGTGGCCTGATCAGGCATACGGATGTAGAAAAAATAATTCTTCCAATGTTTATTGGAAGTAGGAAGTTTGTTGAAAAAGACCAAGCCGGGCCGAGCTTGGAACATGAAGGTGCCCGGCTCGGCTTGCTTGGGGTAATAGAAATAAAAGAAGATCTCCGGTCGGAGGGGGATGTTGTGAATCTTAAACAAAACGACAACACCGCAAAGGAGACGGAAGGTATTGGGTACTAAACTGCTGAGCGACACACCGAAAAAATTACAGACATCTATGATGAAAGAATGTACAGGAAAACGAAGACCGGCGATAAACTGGTCTCGGAAGACACAGAAAGCTCCGCGCGGCGGCCTGTGAGGCCGAGCGGAAGGACCAGCTAAGCGAATTTCGAAATCCTCTGGGATTTCGAAATTGTCTGTCAAAATATCGAAATCCCGCTGTTCGAATCAGGACTGCATGGTGATGTACCATGGGCCGAGCGACTGATCTTCGGGATTGGAAGAGCTAGCTATGAGCCGATCGGAAGGAATCAAAAGGCAAAAAGGCAGGAGAAAAACAACAGCAAACGAAAGGAGGTTTCAAGGATCGAAACTGAGAAAGAAATGCGGAGGAAACACTGGAAAGGAGGAAGGAAAGATACAAAACCTTGCTGCGGGGAAAGGGATCAAGGAAGAGGCGCCGGAGAGCGTCGGAGAGCAGAAACAGGATCGCCGGAGCTCCAAAGCACAGGGGGCAATGGTCGAAATCACAGAGGCAAGTGAGGGAGAGAAGGAAACGAAGAATTTATAGGGTGAAGGCCGGGCGGCCTCCACCGTTGGATCCAGGTCACGGGAATTAAAGCATGCATCGAGCCGTCTATTTTGAATCGCTTCGATCACATCAAAACACCACGCCACCGCCGCCGTACGCCGATGGCAGTGCTCCACGTGGCATTCAATCATTCGGAACATTTAATGAAAGCATGCTCAACCTTAATGTCGAAGATTGGCGCAGAACACGAGGAGATCCGGTGAATGCCATGGTTGATTCGCTCAAGGCTACCTCTATGGTTGGCCGAGCGGAGGATACCAGCACGGAGGAGCCGCTCGACCAGATTCTAAGTCCAGTCAGTCAGACTATTCGCCTCCTTCGACTAGACTTGAAGGGGAGGCAAGTGATCCGGTAGTAAGAACAGGGGACCCCGCCCTGTGGAGTCAATGCCATGTGGAAGTCACAGTGGCAGTTGTCCATCCGGAGAGGGCCGGGTCCGACCGGACGGCCGGCCGGCCGTCCGATGGAATCGAACGTCCGGAGAGGGATGGGTCCGATCGGCTGGTCGACCGGACGATATTCGGCTGATGGTTAAAGGCGCCCTGTCGAAATCAGGGTTCCGGCGCTCAGTGGAAAAGGTCGCGGGGCCGAGCGGACTTCACGCTCGGCCAAAGCCATAAGGTAACACTGCTAATAGTCTCCACAAAGCACGTGATGGAGGATCTCCCCAAGTAAACCACCGCATATGCCGGCCGGATGTTGAGGGAGCTGTCCGCCCGGAAGCCAGATCTGGAGCAAAGGGGAAAAGGACAAGGAGCGTCTTTTTCTGACAGCAGGTATGTTTCACGTGTGGGCCATGCTCCAAATCTTGTGACAGGGGATTCCGCTGTCCCATCGAGGACATGCTGAGACTGTAGTAGTATGGGTTAGGGAAGCTCACTGACAAGTCCTTACTGGAGTATGGGCCATGGACACGTGTACACCTCGGTAGGTGTACACTCACTTCTTCGCTGCCCTATATAAAGGCCCTCATTCTTCGCCGGAGGTACGCATACTATGAGTTTTGAAGCCACTGTTTCTTTCTTGAGCTTCGCCTGACTTGAGCGTCGGAGGGTCACCGCCGGAAACCCCTTCCCGGCCCGACTTCTGTGCAGGTTTGTCGGAGCTTCGTGCCACCAGTCGAAGATCCACATCAGCAGTCGAAGAGCGCCCCGTGCCCAGCGTCCGTTGATTCAGCATTCGGACAGGATCACCTTTTAAGGAAAGCTAATATTTATTTCCTTAAATAATTCTAGGTTAACCAAAAAGAACAATCGAATCACAAATTCGAAAAAGAAGAAAACACAAACTCGAAAAATAAATTCGATAAACTAAATCTAATTGCCGCTTGTATTTAGAATTCATACAAAGGAAAAATAACTAGTATGATGCGGAAGAAAAATACTAGTTATACCTTTTCTTTGTAAGCTAATGACCTCAAGATCTTCTGTCATATTCCTCGCCTCGTCTTGGACGTCGTGTGGGTGACGATCCTCCAAGATGAACACCACTCAAAAGCTTCCTCCTCCTTCTTCTAAAATCCGGCCACCACCACCACCAAGGAGAAGAGAGCAAAGGGAAAGGAAGAAGGGAGAGGGTCGGCCACCAAGAGATCCTCCAAGCAAAAGAATAAGAGTTGTGTCTCATGAAGCCCCCTCACCCCTTCTTTTATATTACTTGTCCAAGACAAATAAGGAAAACTTTTTACAAAAAATAAAATCATCCAAGAGTTTTTCCTTTTTCCTTTTAATTTTTCCTTTTCTTTCATCTTGATTGAATCAATCACTAATTTTAATTTTGTGATGATTTTAATTAAATTAATATGGTCGGCCACTTGCTTGGGCACCAAGCAAGGTGGCCGACCACCTCATCAAGGGGGAAAAGGAATTTTATTTTTATAAAATTTTACAAGAAAAACTCTTATAAAATTTTACAAGCTCTCTTTCCTAAAGTAGGAGTTAAAAAAGGAAAGTTCTAAAAATTAAAACCATGTTTTTAAAATTTAAAACTTCTCTTACAAAATTTCCTTTTCTTAACATGATGATAGAAAATTTTAATTTTAAAACTTATCTCCCTTTTTCTTAAACCGTGAGGATGGTTAAAAAAGGAATGTTTTAAAACTTTTAAAACTCTCTATTAAACATGTGGCCTAATTCAAATAAGGAAAGTTTTAAAATTAAAATCTCTCTTTTAAAACTTATAGTTTTCTACAAAGAAAAGATTTTAAAAATTCAAAATACTCCTCCTATTTGAATTAATCTTGGCCGACCCCTACATGCTTGGTCACCAAGCAATAGGGTCGACCCCTATAAAGAGGATGTGGTCGGCCCTTGCTTGGTCACCAAGCATTGGACCGGCCCACTTCTTGGACACCAAGAAGAGCCAGCCTTACATTTGGATGCACTTGAGGCTATAATGAGGCTACGACAGGGGCCTAGAGGAGAAATTAGTTTTGGCCTTCCGATGAGCTTGAGTATCCCGTGTTCGCCCCGAACACACAACTCAGGTTCATCGATAATAACTCATTCCACTAGAGAGTTATTACCGCACTACCGCACCAATCCCAAATTACATTATGGGCTCCTTCTTATCATGAGTGTGTTAGTCTCTCTGTGTTTAAGATTACAAATGTCCACTAATTAAGTAAGTTACTGACAACTCACTTAATTAATATCTAGCTCCAAGAGTAGTACCACTCAACTTTATTGTCATGTTGGACTAGGTCCACCTGCAGGGTTTAACATGACAATCCTTATGAGCTACTCTTGGGGACATTCTCAACCTAGATAACTAGGACACAGATTCCTTCTATAATCAACAACACACACTATAAGTAATATCATTTCCCAACTTATCGACATATTGATTTATCGAGCTAAACCTCACCCTTTGATAAGTCAAAGAAATAAATATTAAATATATGTGCTTGTTATTATATTAGGATTAAGAGCACACACTTCCATAATAACTAAGGTCTAATTTTTTTACTAAGTTAGTACAAAAAGAACTTACCTAAATGATCCTACTCAATACACTTAAAATGTATTAATGTAATTTATTAGTCAAGATAAACTAATATTTAATTACACTACGACTATTCTGATGGTTTGTTCCTTTCCATCTTAGTCATGAGCAACTTGTTTATAATTCATAGAGAACCGATAACATGATCTTCTGAGTGTGACACCACACTCCATGTTATCTACTATATAAATTAATTAAACAATTACATTTAACAAATAAATGCAGATATTGACCAATGTGATTCTTTTATTTCAACAAATAAATGTTTACAAAAGCTATGCTTTTAGTATACACTCTAACACTCTCGGTGGCGCCGGCGAGACCCACGAAGGAGGTTGCTGGCGGCGGCCGAAGAAAGCCACGAAGAGCCCCCTCTCTCACGAAGATGAACAGTGCCTCTTTTAAAGCAAAGCCCTACCCATGCTGAATGACCAAAAAAAACCCCTCCCTTCTTCCCCAATTACCTTTATGTCCTAAACCACATCTGGATCATAAGCCTCCCTTTCAAGTCTAGTCGAAGGAAGTGCAAGTCCGACTGACTAGACCAAGGTTCGTAACAGAATCGCTACCGAATGCGAAATCAAAACTACATAATCGCTACACGTCGACCGAGTAGCTATGGCGATGCCGGGCAAGTGACTCAAGTAGTATCGGGCGTGCGGCCGAATGGATAGTCGAGCGATACTGGTCGGATGGCTACACTGGTGCTGACCGAGCGGCTCCGAGAATGGCCAATCGGGAGATCATAAAATACTGGCCCGGCAATCGAGTAGCGCTGAGTGAGAGGATGCCGAGCGGATGAGCGATGACGAAACGCAACAACAAAGAGACCGATCGGGTGATCGGAAGGATGTCAATCGAGTGAGTAGACGCCAAGTAGACGGTGCCAAGCGCGCGATCGAGAAAGTGTCGGTCGGTCGACCATAAGATGCTAACTAGACCATCACGAGAATGTCGAGCACTATACCAAGTGATTTGAGTGTGGGTGAACGGGCGGCTGAGCTATCATAAACTGCCGCTCGGATTATCGTAAAACGCGACTGAGAGACTGAGCGAGAGGCAAAGCAGCGCTGGGCAGGCATGGAGCCTAAAAATTGAGCGGGAGCATAGCTCGTGAAATCGAATGCGAACAGAGACGAAAAGTCGTGAGCCCAAAGGGCGCATCGCATGTGGACTGAACTGGAGTGCCACCCGTGAATCGAAGGCGCGTGGAAGCGAAAGTCGTGAGCAGAACGGGCGCATAGCCTATATTCTAGTTCGAAACCAGTGGAGACACTCTTGTCCATAACGGGGGAGATGAGATGTTCTAATATGTCGGCCTGCGCCCCGTGGAAATCGCTTGACCCTGAACAGGGGAGATAAGAAAATACGCTAAGCTGGTCCGCGACCAGTGAACACTGCTTAACCCCAAACGGGGGTGATCCAGTGATAAGGACGGGGGATCCTCGTTGGCGGAAGGTCAACGGCATACGGCCGGGAGTCCTCCCGGTCGGACCAATACCTACAACTGGCGACAGAAGGGAACGCAAGAGGACAAAGGAGACAGGGGATAACATTATCCTCGAGACACTTGTCGCCGACAAGTAGCAGAGTTGGCGGCCGAGTCGTACATAGGATCATACGGCGGAAGCTTCCACCGTCACATCCGGGATACGCTCGGACGATTGCGGAATGGCACCAGAGGTACTTTTCTGACAGAGGCTTGTTAAGGTATGTTTGGGGAAGCGTGCACGTATAGAGAAGCGTTCCAGCGCCTCCCCGGGGTCCTATATAAGGACCCCCAGACGTCGACGAAGGTATGCGCAAATCTTTACTGTAGCCACATTACGCTGCCTCTTTCGTTGCCTGACTTGAGCGTCGGATAGAGTAGCAGCAGAAAGCTCAGGCCGAGCGGGCAGCACAGCAGGCAACATCAGCCTCGGGGGGCCGAGCGCCACCCGAAGACAGGCAGGAGCAGCTCTCAATATGGGGGCAAAACAAGGGGCCGACCGGCACTCAGATGGGGGCGCTGCCTGCCCCGATACCTTTTCATCGGGCTTTGTTCCAGACGCCCTCGAAGGTGGTGCAAGCTAATCAAGACAAGGGATCTTCATCGGACGAAGCACCCGTCTGGGACGTCAGAAAAGGAAAGGCGCCCCGAACGGACGCATCACCCGAGCGGATCAACCGACAGTTTTCAGACGCCATTCTTCGCGATCCGCTGCCAAAGCATTATATGCCCCCTGCGATCGGGGAGTACAACGGGACAACCGACCCAGACGACCACCTAGGTCAGTTCGACAGAACTGCCACTCTGCATCAATACACCGATGGTGTGAAGTGTCGGGTGTTCCTCACCACGTTGTCGGGATCGGTGGTTTCGAAGACTACCGGATGGATCCATCATAAGTTTCAAGAAATTCCGAATAGCGTTCCTTTATCATTTTGCAAGCAGCAGGCGCCACCAAAAGACAAGCGTCAACCTATTTGCCATCAAGCAAGGTGCAAGGGAGCCGCTCCGAGCGTACATTCAGCGCTTCAACCAGGTGTGCACAAGGCCAACGAATACATCAATGTGGAGGAAGCCCAGGCGGCAAGGAGGAAAGAAGCCCTGAGTGACCAACCAACTTCCGCCGAGCGGAAGCAGCCCATCAGTCACCAGCCACCCAGAGGACCGAGAGCTGGAGACATCCATCCTCATCAACACACTCGGCCGCACGTCGTCCAGCAAGTCGCGGCTGATCGCCCCAAGCCTAAGGGGAAGGTATGGACTCCGATGTTTTGTTCACTCCATCAGTTGGCTACTCACAACACCCGCGACTATCGGAGCCTCCCCCCCATTGTTCATCCTACGCCGAGGAGCTACCGGCGCCGATCGCCTTCACCAGACCGGCGACATCAACAATAGAGCCTCGTTCAAAGGATAGAAAGGAGATCCCCCGAGCGGCAACATCGTCAGCAGCACGGAGCCCACCATCGGGTATCACACGAATGACCTCGACCTTCCGCTCGGGAGGAGGAAAATAGGGGCAACGCATCTCAGGGAAAGATCAACATCATCGCCGGAGGCCCGACCGACGGAGATTCCAATAGAGCCAGAAAGGCACACGCAAAGCAGCTGAGGATTCATGCGGTCAGCTGCAGCCAGGAAAGGGCGAGCGGACCCGAGATCAGCTTCGGGCCTAGGGACCTTGAAGGAGTTGAAGTCCCACACGATGAAGGCCTTCCACCAACTGCAAATAGACCAAGCTGAACTACTGCCAATGATGACCCCCCTCTACAAATTCACGGGGAACGAAGTCTTGCCGGTCGGCCAAGTCCGACTAGCTATCTCGTTGGGCGAGGAGCCGCTCAGAAGGACAAGGACCACCACCTTCATCGTGGTTGATGCTCCTTCCGCATATAACGTTATCTTGGGACGACCGGCGCTCAACGAGTTCCGGGCGGTCATCTCTACCTTCTGCCAGAAGATCAAATTCCTAGTGGAAGATCAAGTAAGGGAGGTGCGGGGAGACCAACTGGCGGCTCGGAGATGCTATGTGGAGATGGTCCGAGCCGAATTCAAGTCCGCTCGGAAAGTGCCGCGAGTCGAGGTAAATGTTATTACTGAAAAACCACCTTCTTTGGTTTATGAAGAAAAAGAGGAGGTGCAGATTGACTCTTCCCGACCGGAGGCTACCACCTTCATAGCATTCGATATGGAGGAAAAGCATAAGGAGAAGTTGATCAAATGCCTACGGCGAAACTGCGATGTCTTCGCTTGGTCGACCCATGAGCTGCCAGGGGTTTCGCCGAGCGTAGCGCAGCATGAACTGCACGTCCGGCCGGACGCTCGGCTGGTGAAGCAAAGGAAGAGGGACTTTAGCGCGGAGCAGAATGTGATCATCCGGGCGGAGGTAGAGAAGCTTCTGAAGGCCGGCCACATAAGGGAAATACAATTCCCGAGTTGGCTTGCAAATGTGGTTCTGGTCTCCAAGCCGGGCAACAAGTGGAGAGTCTGCATCGATTTCCGGGACTTGAACAAGGCATGCCCGAAAGACTTCTACCCCTTGCCCCGGATCGATCAACTGGTGGACTCCACGGCGGGGTGCGAACTGATATGCATGTTGGATGCATACCAAGGCTACCATCAAGTGTCGCTCGCTCGAGAAGACCAGGAGAAGGTCAGCTTCGTCACGGCGGACGACACCTACTGATACAATATAATGTCGTTCGGGCTAAAGAACGCAGGAGCCACCTACTAGCGTCTGATGAACAAGGTCTTCAGGGAGCAGATCGGACGTAACTTGGAAGTGTACGTGGACGACATACTTATCAAGTCCTTCCGGGCGGCCCATCTCTACGCGGACATGGAGGAGACCTTCCAAACATTGAGAAGATATGGCGTCAAACTTAACCCTCAGAAGTGCTTGTTCAGAGCAAAAGACGGGCGCTTCCTGGGTTATATTGTGACCGAGCGGGGCATAGAGGCGAACACCAGTAAGATAAAGTCATTGCAGGACATGCCGCCTCCCAGAAATCTCTGAGAGGTACATCGTCTCACCGGTCGGATAACAGCGCTGTCAAGGTTTATCTCTAAGACCGCCGACCGGAGCTTGCCATTTTTCAAGATTCTCCATAAAGCCACCAAGTTTCAATGGGACGAGGAGTGCGATCGGACATTCGAAGAATTGAAGACTTATCTGAATTCCTTACCCGTGTTGGCGAAACCAGCCGTAGGTGAGCCGCTCCATATTTATCTATCTTCAACTGAGCATGTTGTGGGTTCAACATTAGTAAGGTCGAGCGGAGAGGAACAGCCAGTATACTTTTTAAGTCATATCTTAAAGGATGCTGAGTCTCGCTACACCGGTCTCGAGAAGTTAGCTTTCGCCTTGGTCCTTGCCGCTAGAAGGTTGCGCCCTTACTTTTTGGCGCACACCATTATTGTGATGACGAATAGCCCGCTAGCAAGGGTACTCCTGAACCCTGAAGCATCCGGACGACTCATCTAGTGGACGACGGAGCTAAGCGAATTTGACATCCAATACCAACCCCGCTCGGCGATCAAAGCACAGTCCTTGGCAGACGGATCGTCCACTCGGCTCGGAAGCGGAATTGGGATCATGCTACTTTCGCCTCAGGGAGAGCGGATGCATTTATCCGTTCGGCTGGACTATCGGGCAACAAATAATGAGGCAGAGTACGAAGCCCTCATAGCCGGATTGCAGGCCGCACGGCATGTTGGAGCCAGTCGGGTGGTGATCCACTCAGATTCCCAGCTTGCCATTCAGCAACTCATGGGCGCTTTTGAGAGACCGGCTTCACCGAGGTAGTGGTCCTGAAGATACCCCGAGCGGAGAACCAGGCGGCAGATGAGTTAGCCAAACTCGCAAGCTCAATATCGCCGATCGTCATCCAGCAACCAATCGAGCAGGTATCTTTGGTAGTGCACGTGGACCGGATGGATGACCTCACATTCCCGAGTGATTGGAGAACAACCATCTCAGAGTTTCTACTCTCGGGTGTCACGCCGCCCGATCGGGACGAAGCTCAGCTACTGAGGAGGAGAGCTGGCCGGTTCACGCTCATCGGAGATCAGCTTTATAAAAAGGCGTTCTCCCGACCTCTGCTGAAGTGCGTCAGCTCGGAAGATGCTGAGTACATTCTCGAGGAGGTACACCAAGGATCTTGCGGAGGTCATCCGGGCGGCCGGTCTTTGGCTAAGAAGATCCTGCTGGCCGGATACTTGTCTTTCCTGTCAGAAGTACCACAATTTCTCGCATAAGCCGACGGAAGAAATGAAAGCGTCCACAGTGTCCTGCCCGTTCGACCAGTGGGGCATGGACATCGTAGGACCCTTCCCTATGGCGACCGGACAACGGAAGTTTCTATTGGTGGCAGTAGATTACTTCTCCAAGTGGGTGGAGGCCGAGCCATTAGCCAAGATAACCGAGCAGATGGTCAAGAAATTCATATGGCAGCACATCATCTATCGGTTCGGCATCCCGCGTCGGCTCGTGTCGGACAACAGGCAGCAGTTCGTCGGAAAGCAGCTCGAGGAATGGTGCAATGGATATGGCATTGAACAGCACTTCACATCTGTGGCGTATCCCCAAAGCAATGGTCAAGCCGAAGTAGCCAACCGGGAGATACTCCGAATTCTTCGGGCTTGGCTCGACCACATGGGAGGAAGCTGGGTGGACGAGCTGGCGGGAGTCCTATGGATCCAGAACTACGACGAAGATAATTCCGAGCGGAGGCAGCTAGAATTGGACTTGATCAACGAGGAGCGAGCCAAAGCGTCCGTCCGGCTGATGGCCTACAGGCAGAGAATGAAGCAGAACTACAACCGCCGCGTGATTCCTCGAGCATTCTAGGTGGGCGACTTGGTCTGGAAGAAAGTGAAGCCGGTCAGGGACGTAGGCAAGCTGGAGGCTCCCTGGGCGGGACCCTTCAAGGTCGTCGAGAAGCTCCGATCTAGAGCTTACTAATTGGAGGATGAGGATGGACGACGGCTGGATAGGCCATGGAGCGCAAACCACCTCCAGCCCTATCGGGCCGGATGAAAGGTGCGCCGATATAACATATTTTCATGAATATTCTGTTCGGATGTATCTTTTGGCTGCAGGAATGAAAGTTATAAGAACAAAACAAAGGCACGAGTATTGTACGCCCAGCGGTTATCTGTATGAAAACACGGCGAAGACCCCGTGCCGTTCGACCGGGTGTATATTATCCGAGCCAAAGGCTCGATGGTGAAGACCCCGTGTCGTTCGGCCGGGCGTATATTATCCGAGCTAAATGCTCGATGGGGAAGATCCCGTGCTGTTCGGCCGTGCGTATATTATCCGAGCTATAAGCTCATTATTGAAGACCGTCGAGCTCCGACGTTAAACCCTAGAGTCGAACCGACGACTATAAACCCTCTGGCCTGAAGACCGTCGAGCTTCGACGTTAAACCCTAGAGTCGAACCGGCGACTATAAACCCTCCGGCCTGAAGACCATCGAGCTTCAACGTTAAACCCTAGAGTTGAACCGGCGACTATAAACCCTCCAGCCTGAAGACCGTCGAGCAGCGACGTTAAATCTTAGAGTCGGACCAGCGACTATAAACCCTCCGGCCTGAAGACCGTCGAGCAATGACATTAAATCTTAGAGTCGGACCGGCGACTATAAACCCTCCGGCCTGAAGACCGTCGAGCTCCGACGTTAAACCCTAGAGTCGAACCGGCGACTATAAACCCTCCGGCTTGAAGACCGTCGAGCAGCGACGTTAAATCCTAGAGTCGAACCGACGACTATAAACCCTCCGGCATGAAGACCGTCGAGCTCCAACGTTAAACCCTAGAGTCGAACCGGCGACTATAAACCCTCCGGCCTGAAGACCGTCGAGCTCCGACGTTAAACCCTAGAGTCGAACCGGCGACTATAAACCCTCCGGCCTGAAGATCGTCGAGCTCCGACGTTAAACCCTAGAGTCGAACCGGCGACTATAAACCCCTCGGTCGAAAGACCGTCGAGCGGCGACGTTAAACTCTAGAGTCGGACCGGTGACTATAAACCTCCCGGCTTGAAGACCGTCGAGCGGCGACGTTAAACTCTAGAGTCGGATCGGCAACTATAAACTCTCCGGTCGGAAAAAGATAATAAAGAGGTCGACCTGTGAGTCGAGAGGCCGATCGACCAGGTTCCCAAAGGTACTTTGTGAACATCTATCGGGAATCCCATTTAAAGAAGTGGGGGGTGTTCAGGCGAGCGGCCTGGTTACAAAGAATACTTCATGAAAAATTCCTTTGGAAAGCAAGGCTGGACGAGAAACGATTAACAAGGGGGAGACGTGAACGGCAGTAGTTCGCGCTCCGATCGGAAGACACAAGCATTGACAAACAAAAGAGTAAGCTAATAAAAATACGGCATATCTTCATTAGAATTTAGGCCCTTAGAGCCGATCGGAAGGGTTACAAAGAACACTACTCAAGGAAATCATAAATGGTCTTCGGGATGGAAGAAAGGAGCACCACGTAGTCTTCAGCCGGGATGGTTTTGGAGTCGGGGAGCTGACCCTTGGACTTCAGATAGTCCGTCGTGGCGGTAATGGCCAACTCAAAGGCAGTATACATCCGTTCACAGACCTTCTCAGAAAATTCGTTCAAGCGGATGTGTTGCTGCTTCAGGGCGGCGACCCGGCCTGGCTCGGCCTCTTGATACTTCTTGAAGGCAGCTTGGGAAGCTTCAAGAGCTTCCTGCAAGTTCTTCAGTTCGTCCTTATGTTTGATCGCTTCACCCGAGCGGCTCGTCTTCTCATCGTCCAGCTGCTCCGTCAACTCCTTAACTCGTTGTTCCAGGCCCCGCGCCTCGACATTTTTTTTCTCCAGATCGGCGATGGCCGTCTTTTTCCGATCGGTGGCTAGGCTTTTTTCCGATCAAGTGTCTTGACCTGTCTTTCGAGTTCAGCCAGAGTATGGGCCTGGTCGGCCGTCTTCTTTCGCTCCGCCTCCAACGAGTCTTTGGTCTTCTTGAGCTCTTTCTGCAGCTCGACATATGAGAGGCTCTGGGAGGACGGACCGCCTGAACTCTTCAGCTTCTTCAGCTCTTCGTCCACCATGGCCAGTCGATTGGCGACAGCGATCTCCTCCACCCATCTCTGACATAAACAAGAGTATTAATAGTCGATCGGAAAGAGGGTGTAAAGGACTTCGGAAGAAAACACACTTACCCTAGTGGCCTGCTGCATATAGCTGTTGGCCAGTTTGCCGAGTGGAATCAACGCGACACGGGCCCGAGCATCGGCCCACATCTCGGCGAGGGGCCCCTTCATGGTGATCATATGCTCGGGCGCAGTCGGTCGATCAGACTCGGGCAAAAGTTCCTCGGTGGGAAGATGCAAGGTGGCTCTGATTGTGCGGCTCCGACCGGGAGACGTGTGAGCAGATGCAGAAGGAGCAGAAGCTGGGGCGGAGAATTTGGACAAAATAACCGAGCGCTGGACCCGGCTGGGGGCAGGTGGAAGAGCGCTGACCGGCACAGCCTCAATAGTGTTGGCAGGCAAGTTTAGTTGAGACGGAGTCCGATCGGAGGATAATGCCTCCACCATTGGAGTTTTCCCACGAGAATCGGACCCCGCCCGCTCGGATACGCAAACAGCAGAAGTAGCCGATCGCAATGGTGTATCCGTCCGGCGCCTTTTTTACCTAAGCGGGCGCTTGTCTTCCGGATCGGAGCCTTCCTCTTGCATGGCTGGCTCCCTGTTTAAAGTATTGCCTCCCGTCACCTCCACAGGGGAGGCATGAGCGGCTGACTCTTCCGCATGTGTCTCGCTCTCACCCTCGTGAGAGCTGACCGGAGTGATGCCCAGTCGCTCCATCTCTTTGGCGGCTGCCGCCTCAAGCGCCTCGGCTTTTCTCTTTAAAATCCCGAGCATCACAGACTCCATGACGATATTTGCTGCAAAGGAAAAAGAAAAAATCAGTTAGCACTCAAAGTATTTGTGCAAGTGAAATTCTTACCGAAGCTGCTCGGAAGTGGAGTGTGGCTCGGACTCAGGCCGAATATATACAACACGCCTTCAGGCAGAAGCTTGTTGATATCGAGCTTCAGACCGGCAAGCAGGTTCGCGGCCTCGAGATAGTCCGGTCGGGTCTTAAATCTATTTAGCTCGGGAGAGGTAGGCGGTCCGACCTGCCATTTGGTTTGGAAGGGAGCCCACTCGGGGAGACGAAGATAAAAGTAATACTCCTTCCAGTGTTTATTGGAGGAGGGAAGTTTATCAAAGAAGACTAGACCGGGCCGAGCCTGGAATAAATAGGTACCCAGCTCGGACTGCTTGGGATAATAAAAATAGTAAAAGATTTCCAGTCGGAGAGGGTGCGGTGTATCTTAAACAGTACCACCACTCCACACAAAAGGCGAAAAGTATTGGGAACTAATTGGGCGAGCGGAAGACCAAAGAAGTTGCAAACATCGGCAAAGAAGGGGTGAAGAGGAAACCGTAGACCGGCTGTAAATTGGTCGCGGAAAAAACAGATGGCTCCGCTCGGCGGTTTGTGAGGCCGAGCTGTGGGTGAGGGTAGAATAAGTTCGAAGTCGGACGGAATGTCAAAACCATCAAGCAGAGCCTCGGCGTCACGCCGATCGAAATGAGACTCCATGGTAGTATACCAGGGACCTAAAGTGAGATCTACGGGTCGGGATGAACTGGCCATTATCCGACCGGGCAGGAAAGCAAAAGCCGAGATAATAGAAAACGACACACGGCAAGGAGACGATGGAAGGGACAGTGACCAGAAGACGGGAACTCTACAAAAAAGATGAGGAAAACAGAGAGGGAAGGCGGAGGAACCTTACAAAGAAGCTGGGGATCGAAGGAAGGCGGTGGGGAATCGTCGGAAAACGGAGAGCAGGGGTCGTCGGAACGCTGAAGCACCGGAGAAAGGCGGCGAGATACGCGAAGGCAAAAGTGTGATGGCGTAGGAAGGTGGCGGCTTTATAAGGTCGGACCCGATCGACCTCGACCGTCCGATGCAGGTCACAGGAACCGAGGCCCCCATCGGGCCGTTCATTTCAAACCGCCGACGTCCCATCGGACACATCGCCGAGCCGTACGATGACGCCAGCGGAGGCGCCACGTGGCACCATGCCATAGGGGCGCATTTAATGAGCGCCATTACGGCACGCAGCGCGCATGCTCGGTCTTAATGGAGAGGATTTGCACGAATTCCGAGGAGATCCGAAGGGCGTTAGCATTGACAGTCGATGCAGCAGCGATCCCAGCGCTCGGAAGTGTTGGTTGCTACTTGGAAAACCTAATGGTTCCACTGTACAAAAATTTTGTACAAAGGTCTGAACCTTTTCCTAGCTACCATGTGTTCTTTTAAATTAAACTCGGATCGCCTGCGGGCTGCGGAACTTAACACGTTTGATCCTAAGTTTAATTTATTTGTTCTTTCAAGTTTAGACTTGGATCTCCTGCGGAACTTAACACGTTCGATCCAAATCACCTAGGTTATTAATTCCATTAAATATTAATTTCCAAAATTGGCTTCCAGGACTGCATGGCGAGGCACATGACCTTCTTGGATATGGGAACAACCACCACCGCCTAGACAAAGCCTTTTAAGGAAAGCTAATATTTAATTTCCTTAAATAACTTTAGGTCAACCAAAAGGAACAATCAAATCACAAGGAAAAGAAAAATAAAAGAACACAACATCGAAAACTAATTCAAAATACTAGAATCGCATGCCTCTTGTATTTGGTATTTTTACATGGAGATAAAACTAAAATGATGTGGAAAACTATATTAGTTATACCTTACTTAGTAGATAATGACCTCTTGATCTTCTACCGTATTCCTCTTCTAATACCGGACGTTGTGTGGGCAACAATCTTCCGAGACGAGAACCACCAAGGCACCTTCTTCTTCCTTCCTTCAAGTTTCGGCCAAGCATATCTTCTAAAGGATGAAGAACTTTTTTTTTTCACCAACCAAGCTCCAAAGGATGCAAGCTTTCTCTCCTTTTTTCTCAAGCTAGATCCGGCCACATCCTCCAAGCTCCAAGAGATAAAGGATTTCGGCCACACAAGAGGAAGAGAGAAAAGGAGAAGGGTCGACCACACCAAGGAAGAAAAGAGGGAGAAATTAATAGAGGTTGTTTGCCATGAAGCCTCCTCTACCCCCTCTTTTATAATCCTTGGTCTTGGCAAATAAGGAAAATTTAATAAAAACTTTCTTAATTCTTTGGCCATTGAAAAAGAAAATTTATTTAATTAAAAATAATTTTCTTCTCATCAATTATAATGGCCGGCCATATTAAAGCTACAAACAAGGAGAATTTTAATTAATTAAAACTTCCTAATTTGTCTCCAGAAATTTATAAAAAATTTCTCCAATAATTTTCATCCCTTCATGATTGGTTAATAAAAATGAAATTTTATAAATTAAAATCTTTCTTTTAAACATGTGGATAAAAAGAAAGTTATCTCTAAAAATTAAAATCTCTTTTAATCTACAAATAAGGAAAGATATCAAATTTTTTCTTAATCTCTTGTAAAAACTTATAAAAGAGAATATTTAATTTTTAGACTCTCTTTTAAATCATGAACATGGTTAAAAAGGAAAGTTTTCTTAAAATTAAAATCCATTTTTTAATCAACAAATAAGGAAAGATTTCAAATTTTAAACTATCTTTTAAACATGTAGATGATTTACAAATAAGGAAAGTTTTTACCAAAAATTAAAACCATCCTTTTAATCTACAAATAAGGAAAGAGATTAATCTCTTCTCTTAATCTTTTGTAGAAAGCTATAAAAGGAAATTTTTTAATTTTTAAACTCTCTTTTAAAATCATGATATCCACATAAGAAATAATTTTAATAAAAATCTTTTTTAATATTCTAGTGGCCGGCCACCTAAGTTTGGGACCCAAGCTTTGGCCACCAACTAACTCATCCACTTGGTCTTGGCGGCCCTAGCTTGGGTTCCAAGCTAGCTTGGCCGGCCAGGATGAGTAAGAAGGTGAGTATGTGGTGGGTATAAATCTCTATATACAAGAGGCTACGATAGGGACCGAGAGGAGGAATTGGTTTTGGTCTCCCAATGAAATTAAGCATCCCGTGTTCGCCCCGAACACATAACTTAATTTCATCAATAATAATTCATTCCACTAAAGAACTATTATTGAACTACCGCACCAATCCCAAATTATATTTTGGGCTCCTTCTTATTATGAGTGTGTCAGTCTCCCTGTGTTTAAGATAACAAATGTCCACTAATTAAGTAAGTTACTGACAACTCACTTAATTAATATCTAGCTCCAAGAGTAGTACTACTCAACTTTATCGTCATGTCGGACTAAGTCCACCTGCAGGATTTAACATGACAATCCTTATGAGCTCCTCTTGGGGATATTCTCAACCTAGATTACTAGGACACAGTTTCCTTTTATAATCAACAACACACACTATAAGTGATATCATTTCCCAACTTATCGGGCTTATTGATTTATCGAACTAAATCTCACCCATTGATAAATTAAAGAAATAAATATCAAATATATGTGCTTGTTATTATATTAGGATTAAGAGCACACACTTTCATAATAACTGAGGTCTTTGTTCCTTTATAAAGTCAGTATAAAAGAAACAACCTCTAATGGTCCTACTCAATACACTCTAAGTGTACTAGTGTAATTATATAGTTAAGATAAACTAATACCTAATTACACTACAACCTTCCAATGGTTTGTTCCTTTCCATCTTGGTCGTGAGCTACTGTTTATAATTTATGAGGTACTGATAACATGATCGTCTATGTGTGACACCACACACCATGTTATCTACAATATAAATTAATTGAACAACTACATTTATCATAAATGTAGATATTTAACCAATGTGATTCTTATTTCTAGATAAATGTTTATACCAAAAGCTTAGACTTTTAGTATACATCCTAACAGGAAGGAGCCGAACGGCCGTGAGGAGGGACATTCCAGGGTGGCATGGCGATGTCATTCAGGCCGATCGGCAGTTCAGTCAGTTGGACTTAGCACCTCCTTCGATTAGACTTGAAGGGGAGACATGTGATCCGGTGATAAGGATGGGGGATCCTCGTTGGCGAAAGGTCAACGACACGTGGAGGTCAAAGGTCGAGAGATTCAACCCTGAGACCGGCCGACCAGACGAAGCAGGCTGATCGACCGGACATTGCAGGCCGATCGACCGGGAATCCCCCGAACCGAATTAAGACAACCCGACTGGGGGTCGGGTTTCTGATGCTCATAGGTAAAAAAGGTTTCAAGGCCGAGCGGGATGTCCGTTCAGCCAGGGCACCAGGCAACAGAGACAGGAGCAATCTCATCCGAGCATAAGGCCGGGAGTCCTCCCGGTCGAACCAATACCTACAACCGACGACAGAAGTAATACGCCTGCCGAGCGGCTTACCCACTCGGCCCTGGAACAGACGGGGAACGCAAGAGGACAAAGGAGACAGGGGATAACATCATCCTCGAGACACCTGTCACCGACAAGCAGCAGAGTTGCGGCCGAGCCGTACACAGGATTATACGGCGAAAGCTTCCACCGTCACATCCGGGATATGCTCGGATGATTGTGGAATGACGCCAGAGGTATTTTTCTTACAGAGGCTTGTTAAGGTATGTTTGGGGAAGTGTGCACGCATAGAGAAGCGTGCCAACGCCTACCCGGAGTCCTATATAAGGACCCCCAGACGTCGAAGAAGGTATGCGCAAATCTTTACTGTAGCCACATTACGCTGCCTCTTTCGTTGCCTGACTTGAGCGTCAAAGGGTTGTCGTCGGGAAACCCCACGTCGCCAGCGTCCGTCGACTCAGCGCTCGGACAGGATCAGGGGGAGATAGAATATATCTGATAAGTTGGTCCGAGACCCGTGACGACCGCTCGACCCTGCACGGGGGAGATAGAATATATCTGATAAGTTGATCCGAGACCAATGAAGGCTGCTCAACCCCGAACGGGGGAGATAGAATATATCTGATAAGTTGGTCCGAGACCAGTGACGACCGCTCGACCCTGAATGGGGGAGATAGAATATATTTGATAAGTTGGTCCGAGACCAGTGAAGGCTGCTTAACCCCGAACAGGGGAAATAGAATATATCTGATAAGTTGGTCCGAGACCAGTGATGACCGCTCGACCCCGAACGGGGGAGATAGAATATATCTGATAAGTTGGTCCGAGACTAGTGAAGGCTGCTCAACCCCGAACGGGGGAGATAGAATATATCTGATAAGTTGGTCCGAGACTAGTGAAGGCTGCTCAACCCCGAACGGGGGAGATAGAATATATCTGATCAGTTGGTCCGAGACCAGTGACGACCGCTCGACCCCGAACGGGGGAGATAGAATATATTTGATAAGTTGGTTCGAGACCAGTGAAGGTTGCTCAACCCCGAACGGAGGAGATAAATGCTCGTGAAGACTGCTCGACTCCGAATGGGGGAGATAGATGTTCGCCAAAAATGCTCGACCCCAATGGGGGAAATAAATGCTCGTGAAGACTGCTCGACCCCGAACGGGGGATATAGATGTTCGCCAAAAATGCTCGACCCCCAACGGGGGAGATAAATGTTGGCCAAGAATGCTCGACCCCCAACGGGGGAGATACAATATATGATAGTGACAATCGCTCGACCTCGAACAGGGGAGATAAAATATCTGATAAGCTGGTCCGAGACCAGTGACGACCGCTCGACCCCGAATGGGGGAGATTGAAGATTCGATGAGCTGGTCCGAGACCAGTGAAGACACTCGACCTCGAACGGGGGAGATAAAATATCTGACACTGGTCTGATATTAATGATAATTACTCGACCCCGAACGGGGGAGATAAAATATCTGATAAGCCAGTCACTTAACCCCGAATGGGGGAGATACACAATCTGATAAGCTTGACCCCGAATGGGGGAGAAAGGACATCCGAGGAATTGGTACATGAAGTGGTCTTCAAGCCGGGGTTTTTATAGTCACCGGTCCGACTCTGGGATTTAAAGTCGCCACTCGACGGTCTTCAAGCCGGGGTTTTTTTAATCGCCGGTTCGACTCTGGGATTTAACGTCGCCGCTCGACGGTCTTCAAGTTGGGGTTTTTATAGTCACCGGTTTGACTCTGGGATTTAACGTCGCCGCTCAACGGTCTTCAAGCCGGCGTTTTTATAGTTGCCGGTTCGACTCTGGGATTTAACGTCGCCGCTTGACGGTCTTCAAGCCGGAGTTTTTATAGTCGCCGGTTTGACTCTAGGATTTAACGTTGCCGCTCGACAGTCTTCAAGCCGGGGTTTTTATAGTCGCCTGTTCGACTCTAGGATTTAACGTCGCCGGTCGACGGTCTTCAAGCTGGAGTTTCTATAGTCGCCGGTTCGACTCTACGATTTAACATCGCTGCTCGACGGTCTTCAAGCCGAAGTTTTTATAGTCACCGGTTTGACTCTGTGATTTAACGTCGTCGTTCGACGGTCTTTAAATATAACTCAAACTCGACCGATCGGCACGGGGTCTTCGTTAACGAGCTCGGGGCTCGGATAATATACACCCCGTCGATCGGCACGGGGTCTTCGTCAACGAGCTTGGGGCTCGGATAATGCACGCCTCGCCGATCGGCACAGGGTCTTCGTCAACGAGCTCGGGGCTCGGATAATGCATGCTCGGCCAATCGACACGAGGTCTTCGCCAACGAGCTCAGGGCTCGGATAATGCACGTCCGGTCGATCGGCACGGGGTCTTCGTCAATGAGCTCGGGGCTCAGATAATGCATGCCCGACCGATCGACACGAGATCTTCGTCAACGAGCTCAAGGCTCGGATAATGCACACTCGGCCGATCGGCACGGGGTCTTCGTCAACGAGCTCGGGGCTCGGATAATACACGCCCGGGCAATCGGCACGGGGTCTTTGTCAGCGAGAGACTATGATAAACTCTATGACCGAAAGAGAATATAGCTGAAAAACTAACCTGCCGACCAGCAGAGGGTCTGACTCAATTTCTCGACACCCGAATACCCGTGGAGTGAGGAGGATACGATATACTCGTTGAAACCCCTCAGGGCCATGAGGATGTCGAAACTTTCCGGGTCGTCCGTCTTCACATTTCAGACCAAGTGCGTTCCCACAGACGACGCCAATTTGATCCTGTCGGGAAGCTGAGAAGACGGACCTGCCGGTGTATCGTGTCTAGAATGTTGACCGCATCTCCATGACCTGGATGGTGAGCTGTCTCCTGTGTTGACCAAGTCGCTCGGAATCCTCTGATCAACAGCACTTGTAGCCATCGACCGGGTCACCCCGGTCTCTGGTACCCCGATGCTCGAGGTGCATTTCAATAATATATAAATAGTCGAATAAATGAATAGCAGAATAATGACGTAAATGAGATATGAATACAGGGACATACCCTGGCCCGGGGGGAGGGGGCGCCCTCGGATGGATGGGTGAGCTGATCGCCGTGTTGCTCGAGTCGCCGCTGCTGTGCAGAGTATATAGATGTCCACCAGATGAGTAGCTGGCTCCGACGGCTCGAAGCCGGACGCAATGTGGATCCGCAGGACGAAGCACGGTCCGACTACAGCATCAGCCCGCAGGCTGGAATAGGGACAAGAGGACCGGAATACAACAGCGGCGCGAAGGCCGAACACACTCTCGGCTCGCAGGCCGGAATATACAAGTAGTACGATACCTGAGCACTCGAACGACAGCTGCCTGGAGGCGACTGAGATGCTGATCGCCGACGTCGGCGGTTGCCAGAGGCGGCTGAAGACACCGACTACTGCGGGAGGAGGCGGCACCGGCCGCTGGATACGCCGGCTTCTGCTAGAGGAGGCGGCACTGGATGCCGGAAGAGGAGGCAGCGCTGGACGCTATACGCGACGGCGGTACTGTAGTGGAGACTGGAAGGCAAGGGGTAGAAGAGAGGAGTAGCCAGCAACCGGCTCTGGCGCCGGCGAGGGAGGAGGAAGAAGGTTGGCGGCCCCCTCTGTTTCTCCCTGGCGACGGCGGAAACACTCCCCTTTCCTCCCCCGAAACACGAACTGGCCCTCTCCTGGCGACGGCGTTCCTTCGGCAGGAGAGATCCCGGTGCCGACGGCGATCTCTCGATGGTGCCGACGAGACCGATGAAGGAGGTTGCTGGCGGCGGCCGAAGGAAGCCACGAAGAGCCCCCTCTCTCACGAAGATGAACAGTGCCTCTTTTAAAGCAAAGCCCTACCCATGCCGAATGACCAAAAAACCCCTGCCTTCTTCCCCAATTACCTTTATGTCCTAAACCACATCAGATCAATATTATATATATGAAAATTATTATTATTATTATTATTTAAAAAATCCTCAGAAATTATTTATTGAAAAACATAAAAAATTAAAAATTATGACGAAATTGAACGAATTATGCTAAGATGGGCGGATTATTGACAATTATGATATGTTTAAAGCATGTTTACCTTGTGAAAAAAAGAGAATGAAAAGAAAAGATATAAATTCACTTTTATGGCCCCATAAATTTATATATTTATTCTTGAATTTTTTATTAAGATTTTTTGAATATATCATTTTTCATAAATTTAATATGATCAGATTCTTTTTTGAATAAAACTTTGTTTTTTATTTCTCTCAAGAGTCCCGGTTCATTAGATTGTCACTTGAACCAACCGTGTCGAATTGCCAAACTCCCACCGGTTCAATGCTTAAATCCCTAATAGGCAGCATCTGGTGACGTCGAACTCAGAGCTCGTGTGAGACTCTGTTTCGGCATTCCTCCTACCCAGCCGCCGAATTCGCGACCTCCGTCAACCGTAGCGGAGCGCGCGAAGCACATCTGAAAGTAACTTCTTTGTTCCGAAATCTTCTATTTATCCTTATCCCGTGTTCGCGCCTCTGTTTTCTCTTTTGATCGCTGCTGTCGGATGTTGTATTCTCTCACACTCGGACGCCGTTTGGTGCCTTGAGTTTTCTTCCCATGCATAGGCAGTAACATAGGACAAGATAAATTGGGACATGTATATATTTTTGTTACATTCGCGGGATGAATTAAATCCTTCAGCTTTTGGCAATTTACAAACGAATATTGTTAAGTGTTTGGGTGCTTTTAGATACATTTGTTTTTTGAGGATGCACTTAAAATTTGGAATCTTGGAGGATTGAGTAGGGAGTCAAAAGCCATTTTTGAAATGATCATCCCTTTTACTCTAACGATGATGCAAAAGTTTGAAGAATTGGTGGAACCAATGACGATTGTTTGGATTTTTTTTTCTCTACTCCATTTAAAGTCTTGTGGAATTTTCTTTGTTAACATTGTTTTAGTGGCTTCTATCTATTTTAACTACTACAGGATGATTTTTGTTTTTGTTTATTCTAGTATTTTTCTAATGTGCTCAAGCTTAATAGGTGCTCAAATTGGTGAGTTGATCAGTAAGGCTGATTGTTCAATGGCTCCGGTAAGTCAAATCTTTTTTTTTTTTTGCATGGTAATGCCATATCTAAATTGCTTAATGGGTTAGCTTTGACGACTTTCTTTCACCTTCATTCCCGTCAGATTCTAGTTATGAGTATGGATGATCAAGTTTGTTTTGAACAGAAAAGCAAGCTCATAAATAACCGAAAAAGGGTCCTTTGTCTCTCACATACATGTATTTGAAAGCTTCAATAAATATATTATTTTCTGAAGTTTGTTTGCTAAGCATGGTTGTTATTTGTTGTACTAGTTGTTGTATGAAAAATGTGATTTATTTGGTAATTTTTCTTTACTAAATTTCTAATAATTCTATGCAGCCCATGGATGATAAGTTGGAAAATCCAAATAAAGTAGATAAGGTTTGCTGATTTTATCTGTTTATGGTTTTCGTTGATGGTACTAGATTATGATACTGTTATGTGATGTCTTTTTCTGAATGGTGATTGCCTTTTGTCTGCTAAAATACACAATTTGTTAATTCAATTCTACAATTATATTTATTATAATTTATTTTAAATTTCCAGATACCTGTCCTTGGAGGCTTGAACTATGAAAGTCTCTCCAAGACTCCAACTACTAGTTATTGTCAGATCCATATTTTCCATAGAATTCCTTTTGTTCATTTTCAAATTCCTTTCTCTTGTCTGTCTTCAAATTGTTTTCAATGTTTTCCTTTCTTTATTAGTCACATTAATACTCTCTGAGGTTTTAACCATTTTAATTCATGTAACTAAATCTGATGCACTGTTTATTTAGGTATGTTTTTTTTCCTGCGATGCATTGTCTTTGTTAGGATTCATTATATGCCACTCTTTAAATCTTTGTTCCTGCTTTGATATTGCTTTATCCAGAACCGTTTCATTACTTTGAACTCTTCACCTTCTCCTATCCCTTAATCCTTTCTACATAGGAAAAATATTGGAATTATGATAATGATACTTAATTAGCACTTAGCATTTATTCAAAAAGCAATTTGTTTGTCTCAATAGAAAACATAATTTTCTTGAAATTTTAATTAATCATGACATTTTTCTTTCAAGATTGTTACTACAACAACAATAACAACAACCAAGCCTTTTCTCACTAAGTGGGGTCGGCTGTATGAATCCTTTTACGCCATTGAGCTCTATCTCCTATTATATCATCATCTATATTTAAATAAATTTTATCTTGTTTTATTGTTGCTAACCAAGGCTTTTTTGGTCTTCCTTTTCCTCGTTTGATATGCATGTTTATCATAGTTTCACATCGCCTAACTGGAGCATTTATTGATCGTCTAAGTACATGTCCGTACCATCTTAACCGTGTCTCTCGAAGTTTTTCCTCAATAGATGCAACTCCGACTTTCTCTCTAATGGTCTCATTTCTTATTTTGTCCATCCTCGTATGTCCACATATCCACCTTAACATCCTCATCTCTGCAACTCTTATCTTCTGCCTATGTGCTCGAGTTATAGCCCAACATTCAGTTCCATATAACATAGCAGGTCTAACTACGATTTTATAGAACTTACTTTTAAGTTTAAGAGGTACTTTACGGTCACATAAAACACTCGATGTTCCCCTCTCATCTTCTTTCAAGATTGTTACGACAATAATTAAATTAAGTCATGTCCATCTCTGATATCATTTTTAGTGAAGGACTTAGTAGATATTTGTTTTTTCTGTATGATCTACTAGAGTGAAAAAAAAGATTTTAGCATTTCTCATTTAGCTTTGAATTGATATGCAGATTGATGATCAAGATCTGGAACGGAAGATCAAGAAGGAGCAAAAGGTTTATTGTTTATAAAGAAATGCATATCCTATCTGTTCTTTGGTTAATAATTATGCTACTATACTTGCCTTGTAAACAATAAATATTGTTGTCCATTGTTACTATGATCTTTTGGAAGGGGAGCTTTGACACAGCTGTAAAGTTGTTGCCTTGTGGCCACGGATTTGAGTTGCGGAAACAACTTCTTGCAATTGAGGTTAAGGCTATGCACCATAGATCTAATATGATCTGATCCTTCTCTGGTACCTCACATTGGCAGGAGCTTCATGCACTCGACTGCCTGATTGTTACTATTATCTTTTGAACTCTCCATTAACGAGGCGAAAACTGCAACAGTTTATTTGGAGCCAAAATCATTCTGCTTTTGCTTTCATTTCTCAAGTCTCTTCTTAATTTGCTTAAAAATGACTATCAACAGACTGATTCTGTTATGCTACTTCAGAATGTATCTTGAAAGAATGCCATGGTGTTCTCCATTTTTGGCACTTAAAAATTGGATTTTCTCCCACCCTAGTACTGACACTTCACATCCTTCTTATTAAGAAAGGGTTTCAATGCACACAATCTACATACTGATTTTGTTATAAGCAATATTTGATTCCTCAACATCCAATTTCCTATTAACATGGTCCTTGTTTTCTGACAGCACCAGCAGTAAATTAAATAAAATTAGAGAAGATTAATGAACAAATAAGTAATGTAAGGTGTATGAATCCTTTTTTCCATGCTTTTTTCTCATTCCTCTCTTTCCTCATATTTGTTGTTGATCAATATTTATTATTCACACGATCAAATGGTTTTTTTTTCCTCTTGGAAATTTGTCTTCGTTCATTCATTCATTTTTTTATTTGATTATTCCAACTTAATAGGCTAAACTGAAAGAAGAAAAAAAACTCAAGGCTGCACAAAAGGCAGAGGCTGCAAAACTCCAGGTAATGACATAATCCTTAGAGTAAAAGTTTACCTGAATTCATTATTTCATAGATATCATGATAACAAAGATTTAGTTTCTGGAATTCTTACAATACATTGCTTGATAGGCACAAAAGCCAACTGATGATCCTAAGAAGAGTGATCGAAGGCAGAGAAGAAGGGATGTTGATGAAGAGAGGACGGAGGACTTTATTGACCCTGCTACCCCTGATGGACAAAAAAAGCAACTTTCTCGCCAGATGGCCAAGCAATATAATCCAAGTGTTGTTGAGAAATCGTAAATATATTTGACCTTTTCAAATAATAACAAAAGTTTGCAGATTTTCTGACCATATTATATATTTTTTCTGTATCAACTTAGATGGTATTCATGGTGGGAAGCATCAGGATTCTTTGTAGCCGATGCAAACTGCTCAAAACCTCCTTTTGTAATTGTATGTGCTTTACAAAAAACTAACCCACATATAATATCTAACTCTACACAGATTTTCTGGTATCAATTATCATGGATAGCTTATGAATGATTAGCTGAAAATCTACTACTCCAGTGAAGTGAGTTTGAAGTCTTTTACGTGTAGGAAAAGTTAAAGCAGAAAAATTCAATCTATGGATCTTTTTGGTGAAATACAACATTTTTAAGTTAAGAAATTAGTTGTCTTGATATAGAATAAGCTCATTTAATCCTATAATATTCTACAAGATATGCAGTCTAAATTACCAGAAGTCAGGGAGTCATGGTGTTGGAAAGGAGATAGAAAAGATTAAAAAATAGCATTTATAAATAGTGTGGTTGAGATGGCGCTCCTTTTCTAGTCTCGTTGACTGCAACTTTTGTTTTTTTTTGTTTTCTGTTTTTTTTTCCTTTCCCATAGATTCGTCATTTGGAAATTCATGAGGTTGAGAGGAAATTACTTGTTGTCTGAATGAGAAGTCTTAGAAAACAAAAAGTGGACCCAAACAAATGAAGCCTTTGCTAATATGGGTTCTTAGGTGGCAGCAAGCTGATATGACTGTTATTGTTTTTCAAGAAAAAATTGATATTCATTCTTTCCATTTTAGTCATAATATAAGTTACTTTAGCAATCATATATTTCCTATAGGTCCTCCCGCCTCCAAACGTGACTGGTGCTCTTCACATAGGTCATGGTCTTACTGCTGCTATACAGGTGATTTTTATATTAGGTTTTCCTTGTTACTTTCTATCTTGTGTTACTGTATCTGTCCTTTTATTTCTCTGTTTTATTTGGCATTTATATGGCTTGTTGTGCAATCTTAGGATACAATTATTCGTTGGCGGAGAATGTCTGGCTATAATGTCCTATGGGTGCCAGGAATGGACCATGCTGGTATAGCAACCCAGGTAGTAATTCTTTTCATAATGCTCATGAACTATATTTAGGCTTGATTTTGTTCCATCTTGTTTACTCTGTAGGGCATGACTTTTTAGTTATGCAAAATAAAAAATGATGAGTGAGGTGTCAATGCATCAATGCAATTGATAGCAGAGTGCTCATGTTTTTAGTTACATCAGCAGGGCTTTGCAAGTTGTGGTGTCTGTCAACTTTTAAGTTTGAGCAACCACCATTGGGTTCAGTCTCAGGCTGTATGTAGTATGCTGAAACTGATTTTGATGACCACAATATCTTTTAGTAGTGTTCCTATTTGCCTGATCAGATCTTAAATTCTTTCTTATTTCCCATCATTTTCTATTATATCGGTCCTTCTGTGACAGTGATTTATAACCAAAGTTAGCTCCAAGGAGTAGCGATACAGTTTTATGGATCTAGTGAACATTTTAAGAAGATTAGTGATGAATGGTTGATAATCTAGGATCAGAAACAAACATGTGAATTGAGACGTCTGCAATAAAAACAAGAATAAGTGCATTTGAAGGGTTTTCTTAATAACCCATATTGCAATCTCTATTTTTGGGAGTGATAAGGTAGAATTTCCACAAATGACAACTATGCCCTTAGACATGGTTTTTGTTCATCAGATTTCCCGAATCTTCTATTGATCTATTGCAATTTTATTGATTTAAGGTGGGTATATTGGACCAACAGTAGGCGTGGTTGAAAAAAATATCAGTTTCTGTTAATATTCGACTGGTAAGATTGATGAATAACAAAATTGCGGTGCAATTCAATAGGAGCATTGAGTTTAAAAGGGTCCAATAAGTTATTTACTTCCTAAGGATCAATAATATTGGATTTCTCTTATATGCCTTACAATGCTAAAGATTTTGTATGCAACCTGTTTGGAGAATGACAGAAGTGTTTTCATTTCCATTATTTATCACCATCTCTCTGAGTCACTCCTGCTAATTAAATCTGCTGAAGCCCTTTATTGTGTTCTGGTATTGTAATTATCTGCTTGCATGCATAAGTAAGAAAGTGATATTTAAGGTCTATCACCAAATCCTATGCCTAATTGATAACTTTGTTATCAGGTTGTTGTGGAGAAGAAGCTCATGCGTGAAAGCAAGTTAACCAGGCATGATATTGGGCGTGAAAAATTTGTGTCTGAGGTGGATTCTTTACCAGTATTTTATTTCGGACTTGACTTTCTATAGCTTCAAAGACTAACATCCTTTTGTAGAAATAGTGATTTCTCTTCAATGTGATGTTTTGTGTTGATTGGGAATTTTGCTTTTCCTAATTGATATTCACATGCTTGTTCAGTTAATGTTTGTGTTTTTATTTGGTAGGTTTGGAAATGGAAAAATGACTATGGTGGTCAAATACTAAACCAAGAACGTAGGTTAGGAGCTTCGCTTGACTGGTCTCGTGAGGTCAGTATAGGAGATCGTAAATGGGCATACTCACACACTCTCAGAAAATAACGCCCTATCTCATATTGTTTACCTCTTTCTTAGAACAGTGTTTTACCATGGATGATGCTAGATCCAAGGCGGTTACTGAAGCATTTGTCAGGCTTTATAAAAAAGGTTTACTTTACAGGTTAGCTCCCTCAACTAATATTTGTTGTTTACTACAGTTGTGTGGACATTTGAGATCCTATAATCCCTACGACTGACAACACTTTTTTTCTCAATAAAATTTAGGAAAGCACTTCCAGTCTATCCAATGCATAACACATGTGGTGTTCTGATGATACGCACTCCATATCTAAAAAACATGACATTAATTGTACTCACAATAATGTATGGTATCATATATTACAAAGTTTATATCTGCCTTACAATATAGCTATTGTAGGAGTAAATGTAAATATCATCAATATCAAGGCTTTACTTGTAACTTTTTACATTGATTAATTATATATATAAACAAAAGGAAATAGAGGAATAGACTAAACTTTCCCCACAACATGGCATCGGATTCCTAGGGCTTTCTTGCTCAATCCTTCCTCTCTTTCTAGCAATGTGTGATCTCGATCCATCAAGCTGAGCCCTGCAATCACATTAACCTTCTCCAAGTCCCTTGTGCGATCCCTCATGATCATGTCAGCCTTCGTGGGGTTCTCACTGTGCTTTTCTCTAATAACCAAAATGCTGCTGTGCAATTATAGAACCTTTGCACAATAGTTGCTATGTGGTCCCCCCTGTTAGAAACTCTATGCCCTTCATGCGACCGCATGATCTCGATAACCTAGGCATAAAGGCCTGCTTCATGGAACTGTACCTTTCTGATTGGAAGCACCATTGCTATCTAGCATCACCATTGCTGCTCATGCATATCTAGCTGCTGTCCAGCAACATTGCCACTGCTGGGTCAGAACTTGCCGTTTTCGCACACATGTACATCTCATTTCTCATGCGCACACCTATGCCACATGAGCTAACGACCCTACTTAAGATCCTTTGCTTGCTTGTATAGTTTTGGCATTGTTGTCCCTTCTATGGAAGCAATGAAAAACACCATTGCCACCTGAATCGCTAATGTTGCTAAATGCTAATGATCAACAACAGATATCAAGACCCCTGTAGCTTCTTGGGCAGGCCAATTGGGTTAAAGTACTGATCTCATTTTTTCTAAAAAACTAAAAAGAACAAAAAACTTAAAAGAATCCACATTTATTTTGTTTGATCGATCCTTCAAAACTCCCTTGAATTCATGATGTTTGATTTCTAAACTACATCCTCGTTAACTCCCACTGTTGGGTTTTGGAGTTTTTTTGGTTCCATGATTGTTATCATAGATGAACTAAATAACACCTATATTTTGTGGGTTGCGACAATTAGAGTTTGGTTTGTCGGCCAAGCTGAGTTAGGACACCTCACATCACTGAGATGCTGAGATTTATGAGTCTACCAAATCTATATAGGAGCAGTTTAATGCTTAATTACTTGCCCTTGTTTGATAGACCATTGATGTTACTTTTATCAGCATATGCTGTTTCTTCTTCTGCTATGAGATTTGGACATAAGCAAGAGACTTTTATATGGTGACATGTGTCAGGGCTATGATGACATTGATAATCTCTTCCAATTATGTAAAACACTGAGATGACCACCCACGCTAATTAATTTTAGGCTTTTACATTTTATATAAGTGACATCTTCTGGATCACGTTGGTTGTCAGAGTTATGCAAGATCACTTAGATAAGTTGTTCACCATCAGATTCCTTACATTCTCTATACTGAGTTTGAGCTAGTAAAGTCTCATATCTTGATGAGGTCGGTATGCTTAGGGCCAAACAAATTGACATTTTAATGTATCCTAATGTCAAATTAGTTCCAGGAATAGATGTTTAAATCATATAATTCATGATTTGCAATGTAATACAATACAATTCACATATAAAACAATACTCTTTTAGATAATTAGAAGGGAAAAGTAGGGTTGTAAATGAGCCAAGCCGAGCTAAGCTGTGTTCAAGCTTGTTTGATAAGGTAACCGAGCCAAGCCGAACTTAAAATGAATCAAGCCATTGAAATGGTTGTTCAAGCTTGGTTTGATTTCTTTTTTTATGAGCTTGAGCTTGGTTTGTTTAGATGCTTGTTTGAAAATTTTACATTTAAGCTTGTTTAGTTGATTAGTATTACAAGTTTGTTTAGGTGTTTTGAAATCTTGTTTGTTTATTTACAAGTTTGATTAGAACTTTGTTGATGAATATGGTTTACAAACTTTGTTATGAATATTGTTCACAAACATTTCATGATTTTTGTTCATAAACATTGAACACATTTGCATTCAAATTTGTTTATTTAGTTTAATAGTTGTTGAAGCTTGCTTATTTAATTGACCTTGTGTATATTGAATAGACATAAATAAACTCTTACCAAACTTGCTCATGAACGGTTGGTTCACTTATAGCCATACGGGAAAGAATTGTGACCATCAATACAATTCTCAACAAATCTTATTTTTATATGATTCTAAAATTAAAAAGGAAACTAATTAAAAGTTAAATTTAATAGCTAAAAGTAAATCTAACACATTAAAAACATGAATTTAAACCTAATATGCTAGTATATTGAAAATGTATATATATATATAAGAATGATAGTCTATATAACTTTATGTGAGCACCCACAACGTCTGACTTGGGCGATTTGACGCTGCAAAAATTTAATTTTTTTATTAATCTCTCTCTCATCTGTATGCAATAACTCTCTTCTCTCTCTTTTGTTTACATGCAAGGTGGTGCTGACACCACCAAACCAGCACCATCCACCTTAGTGCCAGCACCACCAAGGTGGTGCTTTGTAGAAACCAACACTTGGTTCATAAACCAACACCAAGGTGGATGATTCTGATTTGGTTGTGCCAACACCAAGGTGGTGCTGGTTTGTAGAAGGTGGATGGTGCTGGTTTGGTGGTGTCAGCACCACCTCGACGCTGGTTTCTGCAAACCAACATCACCTTGCATGCCACCAAAGGAGTGAGAAGAGAGTTATTACATGCAGATGAGGGAAATTAAAAAAATTAGATTTTGACCGTGTCAGATCGTCCCGTCGGACAGCCGCTCACATAAAGGTGTGCAGGCTATATATATATATATATATATATATATATATATATATATATATATATATATATATATATATAGGGATTTGATATGCCGCACACTTTACGCCGCACGTCTCGTGAGCGCCTAAACCTAATGTATTTTTTCTGTTTGAATTTTTTTTAGACTTAATACTATAACCCAGCCCCTAGACCCTAAAGTCAAAACCCTAAATGACATAACTGCAAGAAAAAAAAAATGAAAATGCTGCGCACCGCGCAGTTGCACACTAGCACTGCATGGTGTGCAACATAACTCTATGGTGTGTATAATATATACATAAATCTTGTCAAATAGAGACAAAGTTGGCAATAATCAATGTGCATCCAATACCTAATCATTGAGAAGAATAAATCTCACAGTGATATAAATACAAAATCATTTATAAATAAAATGACAATAAGGGTGAGAATTGATGGACTTAAAAAGTGGTGTCACATCTAAGATCTTTCATTTGACAACAAGTCCTTTTCTATGCCAAAAGCATTTGATGACAATTGTTTTTCTATGTTAAATGCATTTGATGACAATTGATTTTCTATGTCAAAAGCATTTGCTGAGGAAGCTTTCTATTGCTTATTTCAACTATTTTTTTAATAAAATAAAATAAATAATAATTTAAACATTATCATGAGTTGAAAATATAAACATAATTTTGTTATAAATCAATGTCAAATTCTTCCGTTTATTGTATTATGCTGTTAAATGAAATATGATATTTACATCCTTTTAGATATTGAAACTATTATGAATAAAGTAGAATTTTTATTAACACATTATATAATTTTTTATTGAACCTTTAAGTGACCTTAGGAAGTATAGAAGACAAGTACGAAAACAAGATTGTATAATTACAAGACCTAACATCTTAGTCATATATTTTAGAGATCCCTCATATCATGATCATTCGGAAATGACTCTAAATATGCTATAATTTCTCAAGAATGCACTAGGAAATTGGCTCCTTTTTCCAAATATATGATCTTTAGGTATTGAGATACATTGATACTTGATCCTGTCCGAAAGCGGAGAAGACGGTAGGCTGGGAACGTGACTCTGCGGTTGACTTGATGGAGACTCCTCATTGTCCTGCAAAACTAGGAGCGTTAGTGCTAGGCCGGGAAGGGTTTCTCGGCGTTGGCTCTCTGACGCTCAAGTCAGTCCTCGACTTAGTGGAGAATAACAAGATATCGTATACCTCTACCTGTGGATGGAAACCCTCATTATAGTATTACTATAGCGTGTGCACGCATCTCAAAGCATAGACACGCTTTCCAAAGCGTCCTAGGAAAAGACAAACCAAAAAGTGTCCCTGACACTTTTCCTTAAGCGAGCACACAAATCTCTGATACCTTTTCTTAAGCGAGTAGACAAATTTCTGATATGACAGGCTAGAATCTTCTAAGTATGATTTGCCTGATGGATATGCTCTGTTGTTAGTGACACAACTTCCAAAAGAGTACGATGATATATGTAGGTGGGTTCCATTGTAGGCTGATTGGAGGCCGCTCGGAGGCCACTTGGCAGGGACGTCCCAACTTGGTCGCACTGAACAAAGCTATTTTCCTTCACTCGACTTTCCTGTTGTCGGAGAGTTGCCTTTTGTCCTACCGGACATGCCGTCCGATCAGCAGGAATGGTGGTCCGGGGGATTTACTATTTGGCTCTTAACCCTAGTCGCAAGTTTTCAGAGGATGGCCGTCTTCACTTCCGACCGACATTGGAGGCCCGTTCGATCAACTTCGCCTGATTTGTGGACCTGGGTTTTGACTATTTTGACTTTGACATCCACGTCAACCGCTCTTCCCTGCTTTGACCCATCTTTGATGGGCCTCTCTTTATCACCGTATCACAAGCCTTTCCCTTAAACCTAGTCGAAGGAGGCTGCCAGTCCGACTAACTGGACAATTAGTATGTTCTGCAACTTTTCCGATATGAACAACACTTAGTCGTTTTTTAACTTCTTTCTGATCTCTTTTTCGAGCAGCCCTCCTCACTTAGTGCCTTTTAATTGCTGCTGACATCATCATGATTTCTTGGAAACCGTTTAAATACTTGGCCATTAATGTAAAGCACGCCGACCGTGCCTTTTAATCATACACTTCTATTCCTCATTAATGCCACATATGACTGAATGCCATGTGTCGTAATCCTTTGTCATCGCATGTGTGATGTGATAGACGACTGTTGGGATCTAATGTGATTGCTGTCTTTTCGAATTCAACGGCCAAGATTAAGCCCCGTTTTCTAAAGCCCTTGATCGAATGGCTCGGGGCAATCGTCAACAGGGTTTTTAAACCCTTAATTTCTTCCTTCGCCTTATCGTCTCCTTTGCTCTCGCCTTCGTCCCCACTGCTTCTTGCCCTCTGCTCCTCACCTGCGATCTTTCTCCCAAGTTCTTTTGCCTTCCTCCCTTTCAATCTTCGATTTCCATCTTTTGTCTCATGGCGTCCCCCCTAGGCTATGGTATACCTCTACCATGTCCGATTTCAACGGTGACGAGGTCATTCAAATGAAGATGACCTATCACATTCCCGACAACTACCAAATTGCAATCCCTTTCGCCTATGCTCGCCCTCATACGTCTCCAAATGGTTTTCTTCCTTTCTTCAAAGACCAATTCTATGCCAGTTTACGATTTCCTATTCACCCTTTCTTTTCTAAAGTTTGTAGGTATATCCACATTCCCTTACAATAGTTGGTACGTAACTCGTTTAGGTTACTGTACGGGGTTGTGATACTATTCCGTGTATACGGAATTCCTCATTTGTCCTGTATTTTCCACTACTTTTACTACCCAAAACTCTCCGAGCCGACACCTTCCTTTTTCAAGCCCAAGTGTGTTGTTTACTTTGAAAAGATGCCCACATCTAATAAAGGCGGGAAGGATCACTACTTCTTCGTCCGACTTCCTGCAGCTACCACAGGCGAGCTTCCACCTGGCCGACCCTCCATGGTCTTAGTAGCTGTTCACCTTCGGCGAACCCCTGATCTAGCGCCAACGTTGGAAGAGGCTTCGACCGGAGGCTTCCTCCCGCTTGGAGGCATCTAATCCACAGACTTTTGCAGCTGCGTCGGCTCTTCGACTTCCATCTGAGCAGGGTGAGAGTTCTTCATACGTCGTCCTCGAGAGGGCGGCCGACCTGCCGACACCGCCATCGTTCGATTGGACCCCTTATCCGAGCTGCCGGTTGGGGCCACTATAGCGCAGTCGATCTCCTACCTGATGTCGCCCTGGCCGACCTAGCGGCCCCTACTTCAATAATTCGTTCCTCTCCAATGTCCAAGTCCAAGGGCAAAACTACTTCATAGCCTTTAGATCCGAGTGGTCGTAGGCATATTACGACCATTATCAAACTACCAACAGACGAATGGAGCCATCCGGATGACGCCGAGTCGTGCTCCCCAGAACACCAGATCAGGATACAAGGTCCCTTAGCCCATACCTGGGCAGATGCTAGGACTAGGGCGGCAACAATTCTGCCCGGGGAGCTGACTGACAGCTGTAGTCAGAAATCCACTTGGGTAAGCCTAACTGGAATTTCAAATTCATTTTTCCCGGTTGGTCGTAACTGACTTCTTTCACTTGTAGTTCTGGATGGAAAGCTAAGCCATGTGCCAAAGCTGGCCTTTCTCGAACATGAAAATAAACAGATGCAGATCTCGGTCGAGGAGACAAGCGCGTTGCAGGTTCGGGTTGAGCAATTAACTGATGAGGTGTTGCGACTGAAGAAAGGCTTAGACACTATCTCTGAGAAACTTTTAGGGTCCGAATGGGTGCTGGTGGTAGAAAAGAACAAAAATCATGACCAGGCCTTCCAACTCGACTGATCGACCAAGCAAGCACATAATTTTAAGGCAAAGATCAATTCTGCCAATGCTAGGAAGCTCAGGGCTATTGAGGACTTGGAGATAAAGAACAAAGAAGTCTGGGTTCTAGCTAAAAAACTCGAGGAGATTGAAAACACATTGGCCGTTGAGCAGGTTGGCTGTATGGCCAAACATGGGAGCCACGAACTCCAGCTTGGCAAGTTCAAAAGAACAGTTGATGAGAAAGCCGTCGAGCTATGAGCGCTGAAGGCTGAGCTGGCCAAACTTAAAGAAGAAGAGCCCGCCCGCCTAGAATCCTATAGGGTGGTGGAGTATCTCCGCTCCAGGGATTTCAATCAGATGCTGACTGATCAGACCATTCAGTTGTTCAGTTATGGCATTGAGGGGACCCTTTAGCAGCTAAAGGACGGCGACTATCTTGAGGTGCCGACGACGTTCAGTAAGAGGGAAAAATCGTGGAAACACTGCTCGAAGACGTGGTCACTAATATGACGTAGTTGTTTTGTTAATTTTGTAAAAGCTCCTTGTACACACTAAGCACTTGTAAAAGTTTACTAAGTTCAGTTCAATGCATTCTCATTCTACTTTCTTGAGTTCTTGATTTGTAGATGTGCTAATTTAAAGCTGTCTTTTAAGACTTAGCTTTTTCGGTCTGCTCGAGCAATACGAAGCGCGAGAGTTCTGTTCGCTTATAACTTGGCCGAACGGTTCAAGAGTCTGGAGGTATGAGAGTTTAACTCACTTATTACTCGGCCTAGCGGTGTGAGAGTCTTTGGCATTTAACGCGAGGATTTTACTCGCTTATAATTTGGCCGAACGACTCAAGAGTATGGAGCCATTAGAGCTTAGCTCACTTATAACTCGACTGAACGACGCGAGAATCTTTGACACTTAGCGCGAGACCTTTGCTTGCTTATAACTTGGCCGAACAACTTAAGAGTTTAGAATGCTATAATTTTTCATTTAAACTTTTTTGTATTCATAGAACAAATATTTTTATAATGTACATAAATTCGATCGTAAACTTACTACCTGGCCCGATAAGGCTATAGATGGTTTACACTCCAAGGCCACTTAAGATTCCTTTCATTCTCATCTTGTAGATAATAAGATCCCGAGCTGAGCTTCTGAATCACTTTATACGGTCCACCCCATGGGGCCTTTAATTTGCTAACATTGCCGACTGACTTGACTTTTTTCCGGACTAAGTCACTGACCTGGAATGATGTGGGAATCACCCTTCGGTTGTAGTTATGCTTCATCCTTTGCTGATATGCTATCCTTTGTTGGTATGCCATTCGACTGCTTTATCTCTGATTTCATCTATCAAGTCTAATTCCATAAGACGCTGCTCAGGATTGTCTTTGTCATACAGGTGTCTCCGATCGGACTCCACGCCTATTTCGACCGAATGGAGTTATACCAGTGGCTTCTCGAGGGGCGGTGTGGTACGACACTTGGAAGTTCGTCGACCCAACTTCCTCTGAGATGATCTAGCCAAGTTCTGAGTCCTCTGAAGATTTCTCTATTAGTGACTTCCGTATGGCCATTGCTCCGAGGGTAGGCTACTGAAGTGAAGGTCTGCAAAATTCCATAGCCGACATACCACTCTCTAAGCCTCCGTTCTTGAAATTGTCTTCTGTTGTCGGAGACTAGCTTGTTAGGAACGCCGAACCAGCATAATATTCTGCCATAAGAATTTGATAACATCTGCTCGGTTATCTTGGTGAGTAGTTCAGCCTCTATCCATTTAGAAAAATAGTCCACAGCTACGAGTAGAAATTTTCTTTGATCGGTCATAATGGGAAAAGGCTTGATAATATCCATGCCCCATTAGTCAAATGGCCAAGAGACGATGGACGCCTTCAACTTTTTTTGTAGGTCGGTGTGGTATATTCTGGTATTTCTGACAAAATAGGCAAGTTGCCACTGTCTGGTCGACATCTGCTTGCAAGGTAGGCTAAAAATATCTAGCCAGTAATATTTTCCAAGTCAGTAATATTTTCCATGGAAAACTTAATCTTTTGGCAGAACGTGGAGACGACCGCTCGGAACTCGTTAATCGCCGGTCGACCCAATATAACATTGTAAGCGGATGGCGCATCCACTATAATAAAATTTGTCGTCCTCGTCCTCTTGAGTTACTCTTCTCTAAGTGATATGGTCAGCCGAGCCTGGCCGATTGGCAACAGTTCATTGTATGTAAAGCCATATAACGACGTTGTCATGGGTTGAATCTCGCCCCGATCAATCTGAAGTTGATCAAATGCCTTCTTGAATATAATATTCACTGAGCTGCATGTATCTACAAAGTACGGTGAATATTATAGTTAACAATTATCGCCTTGATGATCAGGGTGTCATATGAGGGACTTTTACTCCCTCCAAATCTTGAGGAACAAAACTGATCTCTGGTGCCTCCGCTCTCTTTGCTGCATCCGACGGCATGGATTTCCAATCGCCGGGTATATGACTTTCAGGCCCGATTGGAATTACCTTTGGTTGGGCCTCTTATGATTACGTCGAATGTTGCCTCGAGCGGCATTGCTGCGATTCTCTTCTTCTCGGGCTGACGGGCGTGATCGCTCGGCCGATGGCCGACATGCTATTGATAATCTCTTCGTTAGGGCTGCGGCTGGTGCTGTTCAGTAGCTGGCCTGCCTTCCTTGTGTTGTTTGCTCAATCGACAGTGATGTCGGCGATCAGGAGATGGAGATCGATGACGGAATCTTGGAGGGAGTCGGTCGGTGTGGCTTTGGTTTGAGATGGTAGCAATCTCTCATGTTATGATTTGCCGAGTGATGTAGGCCCAACCCGTGTTAAGTCCAATATGAGTCTTCAAACTTCAAACGGACATAACTTTTAACTCAGAACTCAGAATTTGACTGTTTGTTGTCACGTGTGTCGAATTCGAAAACCTACATTTGTTACAGGGGTAACCATAACCGTTAATTTTTAGCCCCAAATTCCGATGTTTAAACCCTTTTTAGGGTCTTTTTGCTATTTTTGGTAACTTTTATTTTTTGGTTATTTAGGATAATTTTCGTATTTCTGGTAATTTTTAGAGAGGATTTGTCTTGATTCGTGTCTTGAATTGAGTTAAAATCATTAAGCTAATTATTTTTCTTTTTGGGTAAACAAGATTGGAATTAAGATCTGTTAATTGTAATTATTTATAATTTTTTTCCTTATTTGAGTCTTAATTGTGGTCTATATAAGAGTCATGTTTAGATGTTAAGAGATTAATTCCTCAAGTTCTAATCAAAAGTTTCCTTCTTGAAAGTTTCTCTTTTTGTCTTCTCCTTAATTGTTCGTTTCGCATCAGTCCACAGGATAATCGCTATCTTGCCTAGCATCAGTTGGTATCAGAACGCATGAAAGTCATTATCATTGTGGCAAAAAGGCGAAACGCTCGCCCCCAGCGCCCCCACTGTACCCGCCTCAAGGCCATCACGAGGGAGGTAAATCGCAGCATCCGAGCGAGCATGTGACGGACAGGGTGTAATACGGGGATAGGGGATTTATTTTCCAGCTACCCCGAGGATCGACCCTGCGACCTCATTGTGGCAACACCCGCCACATACCAACTCGGATGACCCGCGTGAAAGTCATTATCAGATCCAATGGCGGGTCGTCGTGGTCGTAGTTGCGGTCGCAACAACATGCAAGCTTCGGCGGAGGAAGCTGAGCACCGTGGTCATAGCGTCCAGGATATAATGACGATTGAGAATTTACGGAGGTAAGTTGTAGATTTAACCCAGCATATGGCGGTGCGGGATCTCGAAGATCGTGAGATTTCAGATCGTAGATACGAGTCTTCCTTCAAGAACTCATATCACTGGCGGGACTCACCTCAGGATTGTCATGGACGGGAGGAGCGTGCTAGAGACTTTGGATTTCGGGATTTGTCTGAATTTTCTGGTTCGTTGCGAGCAGAGGACTTCATTGACTGGATCAACGAGGTAGAGTGGATCTTCGACTATAGGCAGTTTCAGATCGGATGAAAGTGAAATTAATTACCATTAGACTTAGAGGGCGAGCATTAGCATGGTGGGAATAGATACGGCGCTCTCGGGACAAATAAGGTAAATCTCAAATAATTATCTGGGAAGATATGAAGGAAAACATGAAGGAACACTTCCTTCTCTTTACCTGCACTTAAACTCAAGTCGCTCATTAAGACAGGGCGTGAGAACGGTCGACGAATATATAGAAGAGTTTTTCCAGCTGGTGGCCTGAAATGACCTATCCGATATGGAGGAACAGCAGGTGGCACGCTACTTAGGGGGTCTGCGCTTGGCCTTGCAAGATGTCCTTAGTCTTCATTCACTCTCGACGGTGTCAGAGGCCTTTTAGCTTGCACGGGTGGCTGAAAAGCAATAAAATAGAAAACTAGGGGGGAGAGGCGACCAGAATAATCAACCAACTCGCCCTTAAAATTCTCGTCCCTTACAACAGCATCCACCATAGCAGCCATTGCAGCGACCACCACCGCGTTCACCACTGGTTCACTCTGAAACTCCTGTCAGATGTTATCAATGTGGTGAACAAGGACATATGGTGCACCAATGCAGGTCCTCTTCTACTGATCCAAAGGGTAAAATCGAGGAAGAGGTGATAGAAGATATAATAGCAATTGACGATCCGATGTATGAAAGCATCTGACGAAGTGATTTATGGCGATGGTCATGAGACTTTGGTCAAGAGTCTGACTCCTAAGGGCGATTCGGGGGACAATTGGTTGAGAATCAATATTTTTCATACTACCTGTATCATTGCGGATAAAGTCTGCAAGATGATTATCGACAGCGATAGTTGTGAGAATATAATATTCGCAGAGGCTGTTCAGAAATTACAACTTACAACTGAAGACAGATCGTCATCCTAAACTCTACAAGTTATCTTGGTTGAATAAAGAAAGCGTGGTAATAGTAGACCGATGCTTCGTTTTCTTTTCAATTGGAAATATTTTGATAGTGCTTAGTGTGATGTGGTGGTCATGGATGCATGTCATGTATTATTGGGGCAACCATGGCAGTATGATCGCAGTGCTGTTCATGATGGGCGGAAGAATACCTATACCCTTAACGTCAATGGGAAAAAAATTGTGTTCGCATCGCGGCAGGAAGGAACTACTCTAGATTCGATAGCTAAAAATACTAATATGCTTTCTATATCCAGGTTTTTAGATGAAGTAGAGCAAGGAGTTGTATATGCTTTCCTACCATGCCAAAGCATTGCTCTGACCATGACCGTAAAGTTACTAACCGAAGTACAGCAGTTGCTAGCGGATTTTGATGAGCTGATGCTAGAGGATCTTCCTTCTAGGCTACCGCCGATGTGTGATATTCAACATCAGATTGACCTTGTTTCGGGGTTGAGTTTGCGTAATCGGCCAGCTTTTTGCCTTAGCCCTAAAGAAGCAGAAGAATTGCAGCATCAAGTGGTGGAGTTGCTGGAAAAGGGACACATTCGAGAGAGCATAAGTCCTTGTGCAGTTCCTGCCCTACTAGTATCGAAGAAAGATGGCTCGTGGCGTATGTGTGTCGATAGTAGAGCCATTAACAAGATTATAGTGAAGTATAGGTTTCCAATTCCCCGCTTGGATGACATGTTGGATTACCTATCCGGCTCTAAGGTCTTTTCAAAAATTGACCTTAAAAGCTGATACCACCATATCATAATAAAGTCTGGTGATGAATGGAAGACAACATTCAAGACGCAGCATGAGCTATATGAGTGGATGGTCATGCCTTTTGGACTGTCCAATGCGTCCAGTACCTTCATGAGGTTTATGCATAAGATCTTGCGGCCCTTTAGGGGAAAGTTTGTGGTGATATACTTTGACGACATCCTCGTTTACAGTCCGACATCGCAATCACACTTTGATCATCTCCGTGCTGTCTTTGAAAAGCTAAAAACGGAGTGCTTATTTGTAAACAAGAAGTGCTCTTTCTTTACTACATCGATAACTTTCCTCGGCTTTATTGTGTCTACTGTTGGTGTATATGCAGATCAAACCAAGATAAATGCAGTCTTGCAGTAGTCTCAACCGAGGACCTTGCACGATGTCAGAAGCTTCCATGGTTTAGCTTCTTTCTACTATCGGTTCATTAGAAATTTTAGCACTCCGATTGCTTCTATCACGGAGTGTCTCAAGGGAAGAGATTTTAAGTGGTATAAAGAAGTAGAGACTAGCTTTTAATTGCTCAAACAAAGGATGGCCAAAGCACCCATTCTAGCCGTTCTTGATTTTGACAAAATATTCGAGGTCAACTATAATGCATCCAGCGTAGGTATCGGGGGTGTTTTGAGTCAATCTGATTCTGGGCAACCTGTTGCTTTCTTCAACGAGAAGCTCTCTAGGTCTAAGAAAAATTATTCTACATACGACTTGGAGTTCTATGCTATTGTTCAGTCCTTGAAGCATTGGCGACACTACCTAGTACAGAAGGAATTCATCCTGATCATGAAACATTAAAGTATATCAGTAGTCAACACAAGCTCAGCAGACGGCATGCCAAGTGGGTGACTTACTTACAAGAGTTCACCTTTACACTAAATCACCAAGTGGGAAGTCTGAACTGTGTCGCAGATGCTTTGAGTCGGCGTTCTTCATTACTCACCTCCATGAATACTAGCGTTGCAGACTTTTAGGTTTTTCCAGATATGTATGCAGTTTATCCATCATTCGGAAGGATATTCCAGGAGGTACATGATGGTTATCGGCATGATTTTATTTCGCATAATGGTTATCTGTTTCGTTGGTTGCAGTTGTATAGTCCAGACTGCTCTCTAAGGCAGCAGATTATGAGCGAGCTTCATAATGAGGGGCACTTTGGACGTGATAAGACGTTGACCCTCATCTCTGTCAATTTCTATTGCCTAAGTTGACCAACGATGTGACTCACTTTGTTGATCGATATTTTGTATGTCAGTGGTCTAAGGGGGTTCTAACCAATGCAGGCTTATACACTCCCCTACCCATTCTTGAAGCTCCTTGGCACGATGCCAGCATGGATTTCGTATTAGGATTACCCCGCACCCAACAAACGTCAGACTCAATTCTTGTTGTTGTTGATAGATTCTCAAAGATGACGCATTTCGTAGCTTGCAGGAAGACTATGAATGCTAGTTGGATTGCCCATCTTTACTTCAAGGAGATCGTGCGTTTACATGGTGTTCCTCAGCCCATGACTTTAGATCGAGATACCAAATTCATTAGTCACTTCTGGAAAAGCTTATAGGGGAAATTGGGGACACAATTAAACTAGCAACTTTAGCAGTGCTTACCACCATCAGACGGATGGTCAAATTGAGGTGGCGAACCGGAGTCTGGGTAATCTTCTGAGACGCCTTTCAGGAACTAATCCAAAATAGTGGGACTTGGCGTTACCTCATGTAGAGTTTGCCTACAACAGATTGAAAAATAAGGCCACGAGATTGAGTCCTTTTGAGATTGTCTATGGCCGGAATCCATCAGGAGTTTTAGACTTAGCCCTTGTTCCATGTGTAGGGTAAATTTGTCCTAAAGCAGATGAGATGACAGAGCATCTTCGAGGTATTCATGAGCAAGTGAAATTGGCAATTATAGAAAGCTAATACTAAGCATGAGGCTCGGGTCGATCGTCATCGTCGACAGGTGCTTTTTGAGATTGAAGATTTTGTCTGGGTTGTATTGACTCATGATCGTTTCTCTGTTGGAGAATATGATAAGCTAAAAGATCGAAAAATCAGACTATACGAGATACTGTAGATGATTAATGACAATGTTTACAGGTTGCACCTTCTTAGTCATCTAAAGACTTCTGATGTCTTCAATGTGAAGGACCTAACTCCTTATTCGACGATTGCTAATGAAGTTAATCTAAACTTGAGGGTGAGTTCTTTTCAAGCCGGGGAGACTGATGCAGGTCTAATCCGTGTTGAAGTCTAATATGAGTCTTCAAACTTCAAACGGACATAACTTTTGAATCGGGACTCGGAATTAGGCTCTGTCTGTGGTCACGTGTGCCGAATTTGAAAACCTACATTTGTTAACCGTAACTGCCAATTTTCAGCTCCAAATTTCGACGTTTAAACCTTTTAAGGCCTTTTTGCTATTTTTCAGTTTTTTTTGGTATTTAGGGTAATTTTCATATTTTTGGTATTTTTTAGAAAAGATTTGTTTTGATCTGCGTCTTGATTTGAGTTAAGATCATTATGTTAATTACTTTCCTTTTCGGGTAAAAATCTATTTCCTTTCTTTACAAAATTGGAATTAAGATCTGTTAATTGTAATTATTGTAATTTCTTTTCTTATTTGAGTCTTAGGTTGTGGTCTACATAAGAGTCATATTTAGATGTTGAGAGATTAACCCCTCAAGTTTTAATAAAAGGTTTCCTTCTTGAAGGTTCCTCTTCTTGTCTTCTCCTTAATTTTCCGTTTTGCATCAGCCCGTAGGATAATCGCTATCCTGCCTGACATCATTGAGCGATGATAAGAGCAGAAGAGCGGAGTCCACTGTCAGGGCTCGATAAATTTTGTCTGCTCTGCCTCCACATGTTGGATTGCATGGGCTCGGGGCTCCTGATGTTGTTGAGCTGTCCCCGTTCGGAGCCCCTTTGGTGGCTGGTGGGTGTGGGCCGCTCGGCGCTCCGGGGCGACTGGCGGCTCAGGAATCACTTTTTTCTTCCGAGCTGACTGAGCCTCCTTAATGTTGATGTACTTAGTCTCGCCCGTGCAGATGGTCAAAGTCTCTCGGGGGCTTCCGAATTGGTGAGCGAAAGAAGTCGCCATCTGTAAGTCCATGCGAAAAAGAACTTATCAAGTTATCCGGGGTGGTCGATGGGACGTCCATGACTACTTAGTTGAATCTCTTATTGTAGGCCCACAATGCTTCCTTGGGCCCTTGTGCTATAGGAAAGTCGTTCGGAAGTCTTTGAAGCTGTAGATGGATCGATTGGCAAGCGTTTGAACTATCTCTGTGCCAATCTGGAGAGCGTGGTAAGGAATACTTGACACTTGACTCCGTTGGTGTACTGGTGGAGAGTGACCATGTTGTCGAACTTTATTAGTTGGTCTTCGGGGTCAGTTGACCCCGATCGTCAGAGGCCTATAGTGAGGTGGCAGCTGATCATTGAAGATTTCTTGGGAGAACTGCCTATTGATTCGCTTGGGAGAGTCATCGAGTCGGGGTGTTTTGCCTTTGTGCTTATCTTGGACGATGCATTCTCAGAAGAGGATCCTTGTGTTCTTTCAGCTCCGCCTTGCTCTTCTGAGGCGTGCAGAATAATGCCTGGTGATATAGGATTGGCGGGTTCGGTGCTTCCTAGAAGGTGCCAGTCGGCCTGTTGTTCGTCTTGCGGTCGACGGGGTCTTCCGCTCAAGCTCTTAGGTTAGCTCGTTGGCCTGTCACCGACGTGGCTGGGTCGTTCGGTGCTCAGCAGTCGGCTGCTGTCACTTGTTGTTGTTGCACCATCTTTGCAGCCCTGGCACTTACAGCATCTCTAAATCTTCTTGGGTTAGCGTCGCGGTGGTGAGTCATCCAACGTCTTCCATTTTCATGTTTCGGCTATAAGTGAAGATTCCCACAGACGACGTCAAATATGATCCTGTTTGAAAGCGGAGAAGACGGTAGGCTGGGAATGTGGCTTTGCAATTGACTTGATGGAGACTCCTCACTGCCCTACAAAACCAAGAGCGTTAGTGCCAAGCCGGGAAGGGGTTCCCGGCGTTGACCTTCCGACGCTCAAGTCAGTCCTCGACTTAGTGGAGAAGAATATAAACAGTAGCCAAAGCGTGTAGAGTAACAAGATATCGCATACTTTCGCCTGTGGATGGAAATCCCCTTTTATAATGTCACTGTAGTGTTTGTGCATGTATCTCAAAGCATATGCACTCTTTCCAAAACGTCCTAAGAAAAACCAAGTCAAAAAGTGTCTCTGATACCTTTTCTTAAGCGAGCACACAAATCTATAATGTGATAGGTTGGAAGCTTCTAAAGTACGATTTGCTCGCTGGACATGCTTTGTTATCAGTGGCACAAACTTCTAAAAGGGTAAGATGAGATATGTAGGTGGGTCCCACTATAGGCCGATCGGAGGATGTCCCAGCTTGGTCGCATTGAATAAAGCTATTTTCCTTCACTCAGCTTTCCTGTTGTCGGAGAGCTGCCTTTTGTCTGACCGGACATGCCGTCCGATCGGCAGGGACGGTGGTCCTGGAGATTTACTATTTGACTCTTAATCTCAGTCTCAAGTTTTCAGAGGATAGCCGTCTAGACAGTTACGTCCGATCGGCATTGGAGGCCCGTTCAGCCAACTTCATATGTCTGTGGACCTGGGCTTTTGACTGTTTTTTCTTTGACATCTACGTCAGCTGCTCTTCCATGCTTTGACCCATCTTTGGTGGGGTCCTCTTCATCACCGTATCAATACGAATTGAGTAAGTTCTCCTATAGGTAGATGATTCACATCAGTAGCTCTTCTCGGAGAACTGATTGTTTAGAAGAGCAATTATAGGCAGGTCTAGATGCCCAGTACAAAGATAAAATATAGGTTTATAACCGTAGCAACATTTAAGTTTAGCTGAATCAAATAACTTACTAACTAGGGAAATGCTCCTCTAGAGTCAGCTTGATTGGGACAATTAAACTGCTACGGACATGACTTTTGATCTCTCTTCCAAGAGAAAACAAAGCATATAAGGATTGATTGCCACTTCTTCAGACTCCAACTACCAATTAGCAAATTTGCTAAACCAAAACTGGGTCTAGGATTCTATGTCAAGTTCCAAGTAGGTGACCGGCTATGGGCATGGCATGATGCCTACAAAGGCTACATGGCAATTTCACAGCATAATTAGGTTCGCAAACTTGACTTAAGTGGGTGAAGTTCTCAATTATTAGATACCCATTTCCATTCCTATCCTCTCATTGAAGATTGATGAAGCCATCGAAGCAGTAGCTTCTTTGATGTCTTCTGGTTGCTGTCATTCTCTGGTCGATGTCAAATGCTGAGGATGTGGCTTGATTGATGTCCACTGATTGAAGAGGACTGAAGGACGAGGGTTGAGTAAGAAGCACCTTTAAAGAAGAAACATTTGATTACATGAAGAGTTGAAAAAGGCGATGTAGCATAAAAGAGAAGGCTATGAACAATAAATTTTTTTATCCTTAAAGTATTGTGATTGTTTTTCTCGACAGTTATAAATCTGGTATTTTCCATAGTGATCTGCGAATCAATTCGTTTGTGGAATTGGGTGTATTCATATGGAATCAGGTTTATTTGTATCAAATCACCAATTCTTAACCCACAATTCGTCCATATGGGTGGTATCATTGGGGTCCTGATTGAAGCAAATCATTCAATTTGAATTGCTAATAACAGGATTCTTATAACTGTCTGTGTTGGACTTTAAGAAGTTAGAGATTTGTTTAGCTTCCATAATCTCTTTGCAGCTATAAACTGATGGAATGCGATTTCTTATTGCATAAGCCTATGTGGTCACATAAACAGCCTATCAAGTTGGATTTCAAAATAGTGGTTGCAATGTTCAATCTTATTACTCTCAGTTTTTGTTTTCTGGAAACTTTTCACATTGATGTATGGTCCTATTTCAGGGATCATCGTCTTGTCAATTGGGACTGCACGTTACGAACTGCAATATCTGATATTGAGGTATGGGTGAAATTTTATTTAAAATTGCATTAAATGTTCTATTAGCTTTGATACTCTTTATTTGTCTACTAATTTTAGGTTGATCATGAGGAAATTACAGAAGAGACCTATCGAAAGGTCCCTGGTTATGAGCATGAAGTTCAGTTTGGTGTCTTGACTTCCTTTGCTTATGCACTTGAGGGAGGCATGGGTGAGATTGTAGTAGCTACCACAAGAGTGGAAACAATGCTTGGTGATACTGCAATTGCTGTTCATTCTAAGGATAAACGGTATGCTCATCTACATGGAAAGTGTGCCGTGCATCCTTTCAATGAGCGGAAGCTACCAATAATATGTGATGATATCCTGGTTGATCCTGAATTTGGAACTGGGGCTGTCAAGGTAAGCTTGTATCTCCACAAACAGTTTTATAATCAATCACTACATCTGCCTTTTACTGTGTTAAAATACTTATCTTCCTGAAATCATATTGCAGATCACTCCTGCACATGATCCAAATGACTTTGAAGTTGGAAAACGTCATAATCTTGCTTTCGTTAATATTTTTACTGATGAAGGGAAGATTAATAGCAATGGCGGTGCCGACTTTGAAGGGCTGCCTAGATTTGCAGCCCGTGTAGCTGTTGTAGAAGCATTGAAGGCGAAGGTATACGTGCATCTACTTTATTTGCATTTATTTTCATTTAATTTTGTGATTTCACCAATTTTATTGTATTTCTTCCTTTGAACAGGGTTTATACCGAGGAGCTCAGAAAAATGAAATGAAACTTGGCATTTGTTCTAGAAGTAATGATGTGGTGGAACCCATGATAAAACCTCAGTGGTTTGTTGATTGCAAAAGCATGGCAAAACTAGCTCTTGATGCTGTCATGAGTGACGATAAGAAGATTGAGATTATTCCACATCAGTATGAACAAGAATGGAAAAGGTAAATTCAGATTTGTAGCTGACTGAAGCTGAGAGTTTACATGTATTTTTCTAATAGGTCATCTATTTTGGTCGTTAATCTTGTTTGTTTATAAATGCAGATGGCTTGAGAATATACGTGACTGGTGCATTTCGAGGCAACTTTGGTGGGGACATCGCATCCCTGCCTGGTATGTGACAATTGAAGATGATCAACTTAAAGATGTGGGTTCTTACAATGATCATTGGGTGGTTGGAAGAAATGAGCAGGAGGCAATCATTGAGGCAAAAAAGATTTTCTCAGGGAAGAAATTTGAGATTGCACAAGATCCAGACGTGCTGGATACATGGTTTTCATCTGGTCTTTTTCCATTGTCTGTTCTTGGCTGGCCAGACGTTACACCTGATTTTAAGGCATTTTATCCTACTACTGTGCTTGAAACTGGACATGATATCCTTTTCTTCTGGGTTGCACGGATGGTTATGCTGGGGATGCAACTTGGTGGTGATGTGCCCTTCAGAAAGGTATGTAAACATTCATAACAGGAATTACTAGGATTATATAGCAACTTCATATGATTTTTGCAGTTCAAAGAGTAGCATTTATGTAACTTCAGTCAAAGATATTATGAACTCTCCTGCCTGCAAAATTTGAGGGTTTGAATAATTTAGATAATAACAAGGAACAAAGTTGGGATTTGGGTCTGTTTTGGGTTGCAGATTTGACTTTATGGTAGTTGATCAAAAAAGTGCTCAGAAAGTGATCAGTTTTGTATACAACAACAACAACAACCAAGCCTTTTCCCACTAGGTGGGGTCGGCTGTATGAATCCTTTTATGCCATTGAGCTCTATCTCCTATTATATCATCATCTAGATTTAAATAAATTTTATCTTATTTTATTGTTGCTAACCAAGTCTTTTTTGGTCTTCCTTTTCCTCGTTTGATATACATGTTTATCATAGTTTCACATCGCCTTACTGGAGCATTTATTGGTCGTCTAAGTACATGTCCGTACCATCTTAAACGTGTCTCTCGGAGTTTGTCCTCACTAGATGCAACTCCGACTTTCTCTCTAATGCTCTCATTCCTTATTTTGTCCATCTTCGTATGTCCACACATCCACCTTAACATCCTCATCTCTGCAACTCTCATCTTATGCTCATGTGCTCGAGTCATAGCCCAACATTCAGCTCCATATAACATAGCAGGTCTAACAGCGGTACTTTACGGTCACATAAAACACTCGACGCTCCCCTCCATTTCACCCATCCAGCTTGTATTCTATATAAGACGTCTCTCTCAATCCCTCCATCATTTTGTAAAAATGATCCTAAATATTTAAATCTCTCGGTTCCGGGCAATTCGTCCTCTCCTATCTTAACAATTGTTTCATTATTTCTAATATTGCTAAACTTAAATTCCATATATTCTGTCTTTAATATACTAAGCTTAAAACTTTTCTCTTCTAGTGTTTCCCTCCAAGATTCTAGCTTAGCATTTACTCCTTCACGTGTCTCATCTACCAAAATAATATTATCTGCAAACAACATGCACCACGGTACTGTATCTTGAATGTGCGCAGTGAGTTCGTCCATAATTAGTATAAAAAGATAGGGACTTAGGGCTGATCCTTGATGTAACCCTTTTCAGTTACTCCCCCTATAGTCTTTACTCTGGTCGTTACATCCTCATACATATCCTTAATTAGTTCAATATATGTTACGCTAACACCTCTCTTTTCTAAAATTCTCCATATAATTTTTCTTGGGACTCTATCATAAGTTTTTTCTAAGTCAATGAATACCATGTGTAGATCTTGTTTTTGCTCTCGATATTTTTCAATGAATTGTCTAAGGAGATGTATAGCTTCTATTGTCGACCTTCCAGACATGAACCCAAATTGATTTTCTGTCACTGTGGTCTCCTTAATCTTTTTTCTATTACTTTTTCTCAAAGTTTCATAGTATGACTCATTAGTTTAATACCCCTATAGTTTGCAAAATTTTGTATGTCTCCCTTGTTCTTATATAAGGGAATTAGAGTACTTATCCTCCATTGATCAGGTATTCTTTTCGTTTTCAATATCATGTTAAATAATTTTGTAAGCCATTCAATACCTTGTTTCCCTAAGCACTTCCATACCTCTATCGGAATATCATCTGGTCCAACGGTTTTTCCATTGTGCATCTCATTTAAAGTTTGTTTTATTTCTGATGTTTGAATTCTACGATAAAAATTAAAATTTCTATGCTCATTTGACCTAATTAAATTACCTAAGTTAAGTTGGTCACCTAAACCTTCATTAAAAAGTTACGGTCACCTATGTTCGAATGGGATTTCTCTTTAAGTTGGTCACCTATGTTCGAATGGGATTTCTCTTTAAGTTGGTCACCTATGTTCGAATGGGATTTCTCTTTATTTATTATAAAGGCATTATTGACCAAAATGAAAGAAAAAACTGAGCAGTTCTGTGCTGTTTAAAAAGAGATAGGGAGACGAGAAAAGAAATAGTGCCGTGCATTTAAAGAGAGAGATGATTGAAAGAGGAAGAAAGAGAAAGGGAAAATAATGAAGTCATTGCCCTTTGTTTTCTGTGGTGGTATATTTTCTTCTCTGGCATGCTTTCTGTGCTTACAACTGGTATGGCACTGGTGTTCCTTGCTGCAGTGTTGAGCCTTGAGGCATTGGCTCAGAGTCTAAATCCTGCAAAATTATTGTATTGTGTAATAAAGAATTCTCAAGGTTATGTTTTTTATGCCAGCTGAGCGGAAGCAGAAATAATGTGGTGAAACAACATGATAACGTCATCACTCAAGGAATATTTTGCAGCTTCAACCTCTATACCTCATAGTGTCTACCATAGTTTGACCTATTTGTACTTGATGTGATTGTATCCCTTGATATATTAACATTAGAAGTATTGTCTTAGGTTGTTGCAACAATTTACTGTATTTCCTTTTGCTTTGCCAAGATATACCTATAAATATTTTCCTAATTGCCTCAATGCTACTTTTCTTATTCATAAGTTGTCAAACAACACAGTTGTCCAATGGATATTGATGTACATTACAATCATATATTGTATTGTTGCCCTCCTAGCTGTTCACCAAATGTGCTATCTTTGTAGCACACAATATTTTTTTCCATTGACAATTTAGTTTGCTTTTCAATTGCCACACTTTTTCCATACTAGATATTGCTTGTTAGGAAATGCTTCTATTTAGCACATGAAATTGGCTACTTTACTTGGGCACTTGTACTTTTTATTATCTTCAGGTATATTTGCACCCTATGATAAGAGATGCACATGGCCAGAAAATGTCAAAGTCGAAAGGCAATGTTATTGATCCGCTAGAGGTAACAAATGGAGTTTCACTGGAAGGCTTGCACAAAAGGTTGGAAGCTAGTAATTTGGATCGAAGTGAACTGGAAAAGGCAAAGTTGGACCAGGCTAAAGATTTTCCCAATGGTATTCCTGAATGTGGTGCTGATGCTCTTCGCTTTGCTCTTGTTTCTTATACAGCTCAGGTCATCTTCTTCTCATATTTAGTTGACATTTCAAAGCTTGTCTTGTGGAATTAACATGGTTTTTTCCTGTCAGTCGGACAAGATAAATCTGGATGTCTTGAGAGTTATTGGCTATCGACAATGGTGTAATAAGTTGTGGAATGCTATACGTTTTGCGATGATGAAACTTGGAGATGATTATGCTCCACCAGAGAAGCTTGATGTGAAATTCATGCCACCTGTTTGTCAGTGGATACTTTCTGTCCTAAACAATGCTATAGCCAAAACTATATCATCCTTTGAATTGTACAAATTCTCAGATGCAACTACAGCAGTATATGCATGGTGGCAATTTCAGCTCTGTGATGTATTCATTGAAGCTATCAAACCCTACTTCATCGATTCAAAGTTTGAGTCTGCTAGAGCAGATGCTAGGCATACATTGTGGATCTGTCTAGATACTGGCTTACGTTTGCTACATCCCTTGATGCCATTTGTTACTGAAGAATTATGGCAGCGTCTTCCTCAAATAGAAGGGAGCTGCAGGAAGGAATCTATTATGATTTCAGATTACCCTTCAGTTATAGAAGTAAGCATTGTCTTACCTTGAATTTGTTGTCAAATTTTAAGATTTTAATCCTCCACTTTTCTGTAGGCTTGGTCAAATGAGAAAATCGAGAATGATATGGAGATCGTCAATGCTACCGTGAGGAAGCTTCGATCCTTGCGTCCACAAAGTGACAGAAGTGAAAGGTTTTTTAAACAGAATCTATCAAAACAAGTTTTCTTGTTAGTCATGGATTTAAATGCTTGCTATTTATAATAATATGGTTTCAGACCAGCATTATCAGTACGTCATATATATATATATTCTTCAGGTTAATTGACTGTCTTTTGTTTCCATTGCCCACTAGTCTATCCAAATTTCAGGAGCAAACATTGTAGTTAACATATCCCTTAGAACAAAATTCTTTCATTCCTCTCTATGAAAATGTAAACAAGCTGCAAAATGTTCACTAACCAATTTGGTAGTCAGTTTCTTAAGGGGATGAAATTTAAATTCCAGAATTATATTGTTCTAGCTATTCTATGAAATCCAGTCTGTCTGTTCATGCTGTGTTGATTACATTTATGAAATGATGCCTATCTAGAATGGTTGAAATGACAATGTCATGCTGGTTGACAAGTATCTTACTAAATGTGCATGATAATTTTAGTTTGCTTCTTGATGGATGGGAAATTTTATTGATATCTGTTTATATCCTCATTTCAGATATCCGGCTTTTGCAATTTGTCGGCAACATGATATTGCCAACACCATGAGGACCTATGAGTTTGAGATACTAACACTTGCCACAGTCTCTTCTTTGAAGGTTAATCTGTTGTCTATATCAAGCTAGTTGACATTTGGTGACATATCTTATTTGTTTTATTATGCAATAGAAGTTCAGAAAATATAATGTCTTCTTTTGTTCCTAATTTTTCCTTTTGAGTTTCCAACCTAATGATATTAATTACGCGGATAATGTTTTATTACCTCTCTTTCAGATTTGTGCTACCTATTTTCCATGTCACTCGAGTTATTTGATTTATGGTCTATGCTGTGGTTCCCTTCAATCAGCTAAAATTCTTCATTTGAATCTTGTATTAGCCCCAAGATGCATGGCATTTGAAACTTGTAGTTTTTAGTAGATTGATCCTTCTCTTTTGTACTATTTGGTTCCTTTTGTTGCACCTTTGCTCATTTCATTTAGTTTTGGCTTCACCATGTTAATTCCACCGCCGCTATTCTCTTTCTGATTATGCATTAACTCAACAAAATGTTTGTGATCTCTTGTTGAAATATTAATCTATGTTGTCGATTTCTGCAGGTCCTAACTGAGAATGACATGGCTCCAGCTGGATGTGCAGTTGATGTTGTCAATGAATCACTGTCTGTATATCTCCAACTCCAAGGAACACTTGATGCAGAAGCTGAACGTGAAAAGCTGAGAAAAAGAAGAGAAGAGATACAGAAGTAATTTTCACTGCATTTTTTTTAATGTCTCTCCTGTTATTTATTTATCTTTGGAGTTGTAAATGGCGGTAGGCAGTGGTGAGACTGACTGCCTCTGCCGCTTATACAGTTGAATTTTTTTGACTATATATATATATATATATATAAATGTTCTCCTGCGGTGCATTTCTTGCGGTTTGGTGTGGTTGCCTTCCTGATCGATCTGGTGACCGATCAGGGAACCTCCTGATTGGTCTCTGGACCGATCAGGGAACCTCCGCTTCTCCCGGCGTTTGCCGGTGATCGGCGTTTGACGCTGGCGGAACACCCCTCGGCCGGATCACAACCGGATTCCGGCCGAATCGCGGCCGGATTCCGGCCAGATAGCTGCCGGAATCCGGCCGTTTCATGGCCAAATCTGCCGCGACGCTAGCAGCCGCAACGCTGCCGATTCTGGCCGCGATCCGGCCGGAATCCGGTCGCGACCGGATTTCGGCCAGATCGCGACTGAATTCTGGCCGGATCGCGGTCAGAATCGGCAGCGTTGCGTCTGCTAGCGTCGCGGCGCAGACGACCTGATTCCGGCAGCCATCTGGCCGGAATCCGGCCGCGATTCGGCCGGAATCCGGTTGTGATCCGACCGAGGGGTGTTCCGCCAGCGTCAAACGCCGATCACCGACCAACCGCACCAAACCGCAAGAAATGCACCGCAGGAGAACATTTCTATATATAGATATATATATATATAATATTTTGTTACCTTGCGCACTTGTTGGGTGTACGCCCCTGGGCGACCTGACAACTCCGAATGTCTTGATGCACCCCGGGCGCCCTGATTCTCAAAAGTGAATCTGGGCGTCGAGGGTGCATCTGGACGCCTAGAGTTGTGAGGGTCATCCAGGAGTGTGCACCGAACGAGTGTATAGGGTAACAAACCTCTCTCTCTCTCTCTCTCTCTATATATATATATATATATAGGAGTGTGCACCGAACGGGTGTGTACGGTAACAAACCTATATATATATATATATATATATATATATATATATATATATATATATATAATAATTTTAGTAGGCTTAAATACATTAATTAAAAAAAAATTAATCTAAATATTTAATTATGTTTTAATTAAGTCTATTTAAATTATCTCAATTATAGTTAGGAGTTGATTAAAATTATTAATCGGTTAAAAAAGAAAAACCTAACTTTCTTTCTATTTCGATTTTGGACGTGTTGCTGGACCCGAGCGATGTGTCTGGATGTAGGGTTCGGGGCAATGCATCCGGGCCTGTCGCCGGGCTCGGGCGATGCGTCCGGGCTCGGGCGATGCATTCGGGCCTGTCGCTTGGCTTGGGCGACGCGTTCGGGCTCGTGTGAGGGGTCCAAATTAGTCGTCGGGCCCAGGAGATGCTCCCGGACTCATTGTGGCGTGCTGACGTCGTACTTGTGTAGTGCCAGTCCGGCGAAATGGTGAGATATCAACTTAATGACGATGGCAGCGACAGCCGCTTACGTAGACTTTTGACCGCTTAAAATACTGCCTTTAATTCAAGTGGTGCGGTTGATGTCCGTCTCCCATCTAGGTGGCTGCCTCAGCGACCATTTAGAACCTTGAACCTTCACTGTTGATCTCCAGTAACCATGCACCGCTTTTAGCTCTCCAGTGCCCGGACATTTTATCTCATTGATGCCAAGAGATATTTAACAATTTCAACTCCTTTAATGGTGATGAATCAGTGAACCAAATCCTGCAAACCGGTTTTCTTTTATTGACCAAAGAAAATATTTGAAATTTGCAGTTGTAAGCGCTACATTCTTGTTCTGCCGTTATTAAAGATGATTATTTGAATTTAGTCCATTTGCATAGTAAATCTAATTCGCTTAATTTGTCTTATTAGTCAGCCACTTTTTAAGTGTATTTATTTCCTTAGTTATAAATTTTAGTTCCTTTACTTGTACTTTTAACTGTATTTATTTCCTTAGTTATAAATTTTAGTTCCTTGTACTCATTGTATGCTTTTTGGTGATACTGGCAGGAAGCATGATCTTTTGGCACAGGAAGTGAATAACGCAGGTTACAAAGAAAAAGCCCCTCTGAGCATCCAAGAAGAACAGATGAGGAAACTAAATGCTTATTTGGAAGAACTTAAGATTATTGATGAAGCGGAACAGGATTTGGAGACAAGAATATGCGAGCAAAAATAACTATTTTGAGTTTCTTAATACCATGTCCTGATTGCTTTTGATACTCCTGTAAGTCTGATTTTGTAACTGATTTAGATTATTGATCATTTATCCCATCTTCTATCAAATTGCTGGCCCGAAACTGATGAATCCTACTAGTTGATTGCTGCATTCCATTTATACAAAGTTTTGAAGACCTACCTGGGAGGATAAATTTTTTTGATCATTTCAACCAGATCAGATTGATAACCGGTTCTTAGGTTTAATTGCTTGACCCACTGGGTTCGATGGAGGCAGTAAACACTCCGTCTTCTACTTCTAGTTAAGTTGAAGTATCTGATTGTTGGGTAAGCAGTTGTAGAGGAAGTAGCTGATTGTTGGGTGAGAAAGAGGTTGTTGGGTGAGCAAAAGTGGGTTGTTGAGTGAGCACAAGAGGATGTATCTGATCCTGTCTTTCTTTGAAGTATTAAAAATATACAGGTATGCAATTTTGATTGATTTTGTGAATTTATCATCTCAAAACATCATATATAAGCTTTAGAATCATAAGTCCTGTGATTCAGTCTATGAATTGTTCAACCATTGCAAGAACTTTTTGTTTTTCTTATATTCTTTGTTCCCTTAAATTGTTCGCCTTGCTCTCTTCTAATATGACTAATTTTAATTTAATACAATTAGTCATTTAGATAATTTATTTGGATAAAAATTAAAAGGGTGTATTTTTCTTATTGGAATCCTCCATGTCTTTTCTTTTTATTTATCATCAAAACGTCTTATCCTATTTTTATCCATTTTCTTCTTGAAAGTATCCTTATTCGAGGTCCATAATTGTCATAATATGTAGTTCCATTAACATTAGTAATATTATATTGTAATCATTATAGTTTATAATTATTATAATATAGACACTTCGTCTCTAGTAAATATTGATTAATATTATATTATGAATAGTAGCTAGTTCAACGTAGATATTTCATCTTCGTCAATATTGATTAATATTATATTATAGTAGTTATGGATGTAGCTACTTATCAAAAAACTAAAGGTTTTTTTTTTTAAAAAAACTAGGCTGAAGGGAGATGGAGTATTGATTAGATAATAAATTTAAAACTAAGAGTGTTTTTTTTTATGATATTAATAATAATAATACTAAGGGTCCGTATTTAATTTTTATCTATTTTATTTTGTTGTCATTAATAATAATTAAGTTATGAATGCTAAATTATATATTGAGGAAGGCAAATTATATTGACTTATTTAGGGATTAAAATACTAAAGACAATTGATATATTTTTTAAAAAATATCAATAATGTTGTGAAATTAGAAGTAATTGCATACCAGAAGCAAATATTATTGCATACGAAAAGAAAGTACTTATGGTACATAAGCATCTTAAAATTCTCATGCTCATGCATTATATAAATTAGGAAGTTATGAGAGATGATGGGTTATTAAGCAATGATGGAGTGGGATCCTCTAGATCGTGACCCCTAATCCGCTCCTAGACTAGGGGTTTATAAAGGCGGAGTCCATGAAGGTCCATATATATGTTATTTGACAACACTTCTCCTTGGATGTCCATAATTAAGGAATCCGTCTCATTAAAATCTTACTAGAAAAATCCGATGGGGAAAAAACCTAGTGAAAAAAAGAGTATGTCATGCTGTAACTGTATTACTATAAATTTACCAGATAACATAATATGATATAGTGAGAATTTACTCCTTCTATTTGAAATATTATTTGAGATCTCTATATCACCACATGCCAATACCATGTATTAATTTCTTAAATGTTGTTATATGTAATGCTTTGGTGAATAAATCTGCCAAGTTATTACTAGAGTGAATCTGTTGAACTTTAATATCGTCATTCTTTTGTAGATCATGAGTGAAGAACTTTGGCAAAATATGTTTAATTCTATCCCTTTTGATGTACTCTTCCTTTAATTGAGCTATACATGTCCCGTTATCTTAATACAATATTGTTTGAATTTTCTTATTAGCAGCTAAACCACATTTTTTCTTGATATGTTGAATCATTGATCTCAACCTAACACATTTCCGACTTGTTTCATGTATTGCAAGTATTTTTGAATGATTCGATGATGTAGCAGCTATGATTTATTTGGTAGATTGTCAAAATGTGGTTGTTCCACCATATGCACATAAATGACCAGTATGAGATCTACCTTTATGTGGATCAAATAAATATGTTGCATTTGCATAACTAATTAATTAACTTTGAAGAAGACAGATTAGAATAAAACAAGCTCAAATTGATGGTACCTTAAAGATACCTAAATATATGTTTAATTTCATTCCAATGCCTATGTGTTGGAGAAGAACTATATCTTACTCATAAATTTATAAAAAATGTTATATCTGGTCTTGTTTTATTATCAAGATACATTAATGTACCAAATGTACTTAAATATGGTACTTCAAGATCAAGCAGTTCTTCACCATTTTACTAGGTCGAAAAGGATCTTTGTTCACATTAAGCGAGCGAACAACTATCGGGGAACTTAATGGATGAGCTTTATCCATATAAAATCATTTTAAAACCTTTAGTGTATAAGCTGGTTGTTGGATAAAAATTCCATCTACAAAATATTTGATTTGTAATCTAAGACAAAACTATTGGTACAGTTTGCACTAATAATCAAACTCTGATTTTGATATATGAAAAAGATTAAAGTTAAACTTGTGGTTTAACCTATTTACTAAGTGTGTAAGACTGAAAAACTTGATAAGACCTAACACCAGACTGAAGTCTAGTTGGGAACTAGCATGAAGGCTAGATAGGTTGATATATGGCAGGAAGTCCAGTTGGGTCTATGAGACCTGATAACTAGCTGAAGTGTAGATGGGGCATCTGGCAGGAAGACTTGATGGGTCAAGAGTTAAATAAGTCTGAGGTAAGCACTAGAGGAGAGTAATCTAGTAAGGACGAGCTCTAATGGGACTATAGTTGCTGGTTCAACTTAGATCTATTTTAGAAGTCTAAGTTGAGATCTTGACTGGATCCTCGTCTTGGTAAAACATGATCTAATCATGTTCTAAATGGAATTGCAGGAGGCCTCCTAAGAGGTAATCCGCCTTAGTGGGAGGCGGAGGTAATCCGCTTCGCTTTTGTCGAAGGCGACCTTAAAAGGCGAGGGTAAAACAGGTAGGTTAAAAAAAACCCTTCATTGCCTTCCACCTTCCGCCTTCGCCTCCTTCAGCCTGCAGGCGCTTCGTAGTTGCTGCAGCTAGCCGCCCACCGCTGCTCGTCGCTATGGCTCGCCGCCACCGCTGTCATCAGGTAAGGTTTACAAAAACCTAGATTTCAAAGTTTCTCCGAGATTCCTTCGCAGGGTCGCTCGAAGAATGCCTCGCCGAACCCATCGCAAGGGCACTGACCCATCCCCGAGGCTCCGCGATAGGCTCAGACACATTGCCCTGGCTCGACGACGTGTTCTGACGCATCACCGGGGTCTAATGAGGCTTCCATGCACGTGCGATAGGTCTGGCGAGCGTCCATCGCACGTGCTCTTACGGAGCAGAAACTAGCTAGGGTTTTTTTTGTTCTAATTTGTTTTTAAACTTAGGATTTAATCAAATTTAATTAGATACTTTATATTAATAATTCTAATCAATTCTTAGCTATGAATGAGATAATTTAAATATACCTAATTAAAACCTAATTTACATCGCATACCCTGCCCACACCTAAAATATTTTTTCAGTTTAATTTTTTTTTTATGCTTAATGTCATAATCCAACCTCTAAATCCTAAAGGCAAAATTCTAAATGGCATACCCACAAGCTAAAAAAAAAAAATAAAAAAAAAATAAAAAAATCTCAAATGTAGTGATCACATGTACAATATACGATATACCTAACTATTAGTCTATTATATATTTAATTTTCTAATATTTAGATTAAATTATTGCACTAACTTTTAATTCTTAATTTTTTTATTATTGAAGATTAATGATGGAAAATGAGAAACAACCGAAAGTAGAATTGAAGCGGAAGTCTAATGATATTGTTTTGAATTATGGGGTACAATATTGTAGAGAAAAAAAGAGATTGGATCACATGTAAATTATGTAAGAGGCTTATCAAAGGAGGAGTTTATTGGATGAAATATCATATTGCAGGTATTGTAGGACAAGTTGAAGCATGTCCTAACGTATCTGATGAAGACAAAAAAAGAGTAAGAAGCATCTTGACAATAACAAGAATAAGAAGCTAGAAAGGGTGGAAGAACTAAAAGAAGAGAGGGTGGAAGTAAATATAGGTGTTGCTGTAAGGATGAATATTGTCCAGTGGAGGGAGATTCTTCTAAAAAAAAGTCAAAGCACCTCGGATCTATTGATAAGTGGACATCTACAATTGATCTAACAAAGGCAAGACAACAAAACATAAATGATGCATTAAAGTTAAAGTTTACAAATGATGTGCATAAGTATCTTGCAAGATGGATTTATGAGGCGAAGATTCCTTTTCATGCAATTAATAATCAAGGCTTTAGACAATTTATAGAGATGGTTGGTCAATTCGGTCCGGGCTACAAACCTCCAAGTCAATATCTTCTAAGAGAGCCACTTTTGAAACAAGAAGTTGAGAGAAAGAAATTATCTCTTAAAAAGTATGAAGAAAAGTGGATGAAAAATGGATGTTCAATTATGACCGATGCATGGATGGATTGTAAGAAGAGAAGCATTATGAATTTGTGTTAATTGCAAACTAGGTACTTCATACTTTGGTTCTACTGAAGAATCCATGGAAGCACACAACGGGACTTACATCTTTGAGTTTGTGGAAAAATATATCAATAAAATTGGCCCTCAACATGTGGTTCAAGTAGTAACAGACAATGCAACAAACAATATGATAGCCGCGGAGTTGTTGAAGGTTACATAACCTCAAATTTTTTGGACCTCTTGTGCGAGTCATACAATCAACTTCATGCTTAAAGCAATTGGAAAGTTACTCAAGTTTAGCAGAATACTTGAAAAAGCAAAGACTAACAATATTCAATGCACACCATAGTACTTTGCCTATTATGAGGAAATATACCAAGAAGAGGGATATTGTGAGACCCGGGGTGACTAGATTTGCTACTATTTTTTTGACATTGGAAAGTCTCAAAGACAAGAAAGATCAATTGAGATTTATGTTTACATCTGAGGAGTGGAGTAACACAAAATTAAGGAGTAGTGTGAAGGGGAAAGTAGTGGAGGCGACGGTAATAAGTTTTTTTTTGGAATGGTGTTTCTTTAGCTTTGAATGTTTTCACACCTTTAGTAGAAGTTTTAAACCTTGTTGATGGTGACAAAAAACCCTCAATGGCCTTTTTATGGGGTGCATTTAAACAAGCCAAGGAAGAGATTAAAAAAACTTTCAAAAAAAAGAAGAAAATGTCATCTCTATTTTGAAGATTATTGATGAGAAGTCTAAAGATAGACTTGATAGTTCTTTGCATTATGCCGCTTACTTGTTGATCATCAATGTTATGAATGAGTTCTTAAATTGTGTTGAGAGAATTTTTTCCACTGATGAGGATATACAATCTACCATTTTTAATGATGAATTGTTGAAGTATAAGAGTAAATCTGGAAACTTTGGATGAAAAATGGTAGTCATGACATATGAGAAGGTGGATGTGTACCATGACTTTGATCCAAGTATATCTCTTTTCTTTATTTCTATTCACTAGCATACATGTCTCTTTTATTTATTTTTGGATTTATTATTTATTTATTTATTTTTCTTCTTTACTTTTTTTTTAAAAGTTGGATGGTGGTCTAATTATGGTACGGACACTCCAAACTTACAGAAAATGGCAATGCGATTTCTCTCTTTAACAAGTAGTTCATTGGGGTGTGAAAGAAATTGGAGTCAATTTGAAGGGGTAAGTAGTAATTCATTAATTATGTTATATATTATTTCTTTTTATTATTTTAAATAATTTTCTAATTGTTTAGATACATACTAAGAAAGAGGAATAAGCTTGAGATATTAAGATTGAATGATCTTGTATATGTCAAATTCAATGCCAATCTTATGAAGAAAAAGAGTAAAAGAGAAATGAGTGGAGATTTGCTTTTATCCTCTCAAGATGGTGAAGTTCAAGGTTGGCTTGTTGATGTTGGTGATGCAAATGAGGTTGAACTGGGTTCGGGACTTACTTGGAAAATGACGGTGAAGGCCTTGGGAGTGGATGAAATGCTACAACTAAGGAGACATCTCTATTAGAGAATTTGATGAGGATTTAGATATATCGGAGGAGGAGAATAAAAATGTTGATTTTGAGTCCAATAATGAGAGGATTATGGATGTAGTTGCATGTGTAGATGATTTAAAAGATTAATTATATTTAGTCGAGTCCTTGTTGACTTGTTGTCATGTTGAATTAAAACTTTAAATATTTTAATTTAGACTTTTGGTATAAATAGTGATATTACTTTTTTATTATTATTATGAAGATGAATTTTTATTAATTATTTTGTTATATTATCTTCTTTATTGTAGGAACCCTAAAAAAATTCAACCGCTTAGGCAGCTGACAGTCACTGACTTCCCTGTCACCATCGACTTCCCTGTCACCACCTACCGTTTTTTATAACACCACCTGAGCAATATAAATGACAGCATATACATGTATGATAAATAAACACGTATGAAGCATGACAACTATATGCAATAATCTTATCTCAAGCAAATGCAATAATCACAAGTAAATGCAGATATATCTATGAAAGATACACTGCGCATTATATGCATATGCACGTGTCTCCAAGCTACCACTACATTAATGTGGTCGAGATGGGCAAGATGCAGAATAGCTATCTAACTACATGGCAAGAAGAGTCACTGTCTGCATGACTCCAGCTACCACTACACAGAGTGGTCGAGTTGGCACAACCAGGACAAGCTGAATACAACTCTCTCAACTACAGAGGGAGACTTACTTATCAGCATGTAGTGCAATGATGGACATGATATAAATAATCATGATACAGACACAACCATCATCAATGTAACGATACAATCAATATAAGTATCTCTAGTTCATGATCCATCTAACACATAATTCTATAGGTATGGGTAGATCTAACAGGTATCTAGTAAACAATAAATACAGTTAGTAGCAATACTAATAGTACACAACAGACATGTATGTATCCTACAACATAGGTATAATCATTATGATACCTCCAATAATTACACCTGATACCTGTGCTCATCCAACATAGGTATAATTTGAAAGTTAAGGTCGAGAATATCAAAATCACAAAATTAGTTTCTTGTGATTCCAATAATCTCTACTTCATAGGATCATGATTGTTCTACGTATTTAGCACGAATAGTTAATCACAACACATAAAGAATTAGAGATTACCCTTGAAGCATGCTTTAACAATTCTTCTCTACATTGGATCTACACTTCAAACTTCCAAGCCTTCTCTAGTATTCTCGCAAACTCAAACATAGGATTATTATGTGTGTGTAGTTTCTACCCGACTACGTTATTTATAAAGTAGCCTAAAAAGGTGAGATAATTCCAAAATATGCAATTACCTCTTTTTCATAAATTAATGGATTATCAAATCATATTATATCAGGAAGTTTCTGATATAAACTTTCCATAGATAATGACACAATTATCTAATTAATTAATTCCTATAAATTCTATAAATTATAACTCATATAATTTATCCGAGTTTATATTCGAGCCACTAAAGGGACCTGATCGGACCCAATTAAATTAAGCTCCATTAAATTAATTTGATTTAATTAACTCATGATTAATCAAGATAATTTATTAATCTCCACTAAAAGAATAAGATTGTACTCTCAATTTAATTGAAATCACTGAAGTCTAAAATTAATAATCATATCCTCTGATTGATTAACCCAACATATCACCCCGTTGATTAATTAGAACATCTAAAATAGGGTACCATTTCCATATTGTCTCTATTAGATATTAATAATTACTCATCCCTCATCTTCTCTTTGATAGTCCTATGTGATCGTATCATATAATAAATTCAAGAAGAATGTTGAATTACTGAGCTTAGATTTTATTGTCGTTTAGAAGAACTCATGAGTTCATGATCATAGCTATTAACAAGGTGACAGATTCCATATTGCGAATATATGTTCTTTGTTATTTCACTTTAATTCCCAAAACATTGAAATATTGACCAATAGTCTGATCTCACCCATTGATGTCTCAAAGAACTTCAAGTTAGTAATCAAAGTTCATTATCCGCTCAAGATTGAGGTGGTATGTATGACAAATAAGTGAATTTGAATTAGTATGGTCGAATCAAATTCAAATCTCACATGGTCCAGTCCAATACAACCAAATGTATCCCAAATTTTATTATTAAGCCAAATATATACTTCAATAAAATTGAGACGATATTGTCAAATTAATGTCCTTATTTATTTACCGATCATGGACAATAAAATTTTGGGTCAAATTACAAATTGAATCTTTCCGTGTTTAACGACTTAAACACTCAATTTATAACAATACAACAATTCAATGGATATATGCAATGCTCAAAATAAATTTATTTAAATAAATAAATAAAATTATTTTAATTTCAAAATGTCATAACAAAAGTACTCGATGAGTACTATACTATCAAACATTATTCTCCACCTTGACCTAGAGTAAATGAGACATGTCTAGTACACCCATATTTTGAATATATTCCCCAAAAGCTCTAGCAGTTAAGCTTTTAGTGAAAGGATTAGCAAGATTTTCAGCAGATGCTATCTTGCACACTGTCACACCTCCTTGTTAAATAATACCCCCAGCTGATACTTTCGTTTAATGTGCTTTCCACGTTGATGGTTTCTGGGCTCTTTTGCATTTGCAACTTGATAAGCGAGTCTGTCACACTCGTAAATCAAATTAACAAATGTATGTCCACTGAACCCCTTAATTTTGCAATAACGTTGTAGTAACGAGCCCATGATCGAATCTCGAGGAACTAACGGTAGGATGTAATTTTAGGATTGTTTCTTATTCTCATTTTTGGGGTTTTAATATGAAATTGGGGAGTTTAACTTGAATTTAAATCTAACAAAAGTAAAGCACAATAATAAAGAAATTAATCTAAAGCAATAGTGAAACCTAACTATGTGCCAATGATCAAACCATAATGCATTGTCACCCTACATTATAATTAAACCATCAACACACTTAAACTAAATATGAAAGAATGAAATGCAATTAAATTTGATCTACAACACCAATTAAAACCCTAACTTAAAACTACTCAACTAAACAATTAATCAAGCACAAATTAAACACAATTAAACTTCAACTATGAAATGAAATGCTAGATTACTTTCTAAATCATAACAAACATAAAGGAATATGTTCTAAGTTGTAAAAAACAATAACAAAATGAAATAAACCCTAACCAATCCAACTCACAACCAATCTCACCAAACTTCACACTCTTGCCGTCACACAAGAGTGCCAAAGTCGAGACCACCCAACTCTGGACCTCAGTGAAGACTCTCAATGGCGACTCAGTTCAAGGAGTGCTCAACAACGCCGACGGACCACCCCCGACGAGCTAGAACAACCCGGAACCCCATGAATGGCCGAAAATCTGGATTTCTACTACCCGGAGCTCTCTGGATCTGGGATGATACTGCGGACTGCGGATGGGCATCGGATGAAGCTCAATAACGCCGGCGGACCACCTCCAAGCGTCATTGATGGGAATCGGAACCTCAGATTGGAAGACCACCTCCAAATCTAAGGTGAAACAGAGAAACACCACAAGTAGAAAACGCGCCGGAAAGAACACTCTCCGATGGCTCCAGAAGATCGGGATGACGCCGCCGAGAAGTCCTCCACTAAGTTTGAAGCTCGGGAAATGGATTGGAGAAGGAAAGGGATCGAAATCCGGAAGAAGACGCGCGCCAGGATGAAGCTGCGCTGTGGAGGATCGACGAAGGCACTGTAGCACTATAGCACTGTAGCTTCTCTTTTGAATCAGATCTGGATCTGATCGGACGACTGGGATTGATTTGCAGCTAAATCAACGGTGAAAGTTTGCCCAAAATCCGATCTGAAGGTACTGATCTTTCTCTAGGGTATGGATTTACTCTCCCTTAAATCGGATCGACCAGATCATCACTGGATGGCCCAGATCTTCCCTGTCTTCAATGAACGGTCTAGATTAATTCGGGCTGGATCAATGGCTAGATGAACTCAGATCTGGATCAAAACTTCTGGATCTTCATCAATGGCTCAGATCTACTCCCCATTAGGTTGGATCGGCCAGATCTTGAACGGATGGTACAGATCTCTCCTATTCTTGATAAACGGCCCATAATGCTTCAAAGCTTGATCTTCTTGTTTGAACTCCGATTCGAGCCCAATTTCGATCCAAATAGATCCAAATCCAAGATCCTTTGATGTCTACAAAATAAGAATCAAATATTAGCATCAATAACATAAAAATACAATAATTTACAATTATGTCCAAAATAGATACAATGCACAAAATATGATGTAACCATGATTTAAACCTATGAAATCAATATCAAACCATGCATATATGAATCAAAATAGTACAGTAAAATCATAGTTATCAAATCCCCCACACTTAGTCTTGAATGTCCCGTGCAAGTAAAGAAAATTAAAAATCAGCTCAACAAAAATTTCCTAGCAATATCTAAAAGATAGTAAAAAGAATTTAACTAAGACCATCTAAAGATCACCAACAATCATGTATATAATCCAAACAATAATCAGTAGGTATGGTAGTTTCAATCCAATTGAAAAATTAAGCAAGTTGCAATCTCATAAGGAATTTGCCTATTCTATCTCTAACACTCAAACATGTGTATAAGTGGAGGTCACTCAATGCAACTCACAACATTTCACTACCATATGCTTGCTTATTTTCTAATTCTCCACCACTATAAAACATAGCATACATGAATCAAAAGGATTTATCAATAATAATTGAAATGAAATCAAAAAGAACAAGTGAAGTGAATGTAGTAGGCAAAAGAAAAGAATTCAATGAAAAATTGAGAAGATAAGAGTATTGGAAGAATATACTTGATGAGTTAATCATTTTGATGTGAAAATAGATGAATACCATTTGTCATTACCAATTCAAAGTATCAAGCTAACCTCCCCTTCAATTTGATGGCTATCCAAAAATTTTGATACTCTATCTCCACACTTGATACTCTTTTGTTTTGCCATTTTTTTTTTACTTCACTGTTTTTCCACTTCAATTCTAGCATTTGGAAGCTCAAATAATCAATCAACTAACAAAGAACTCACTCCCCCACACTTAAACTTTGGCCGTCTCGGACAATGAAACATATCATGTATCCAACAACTTTGATGCATCTCTACCAACTATATCTTCCTTTCTTTCAGTCCTTGCTCAAGATATCCAACTAATTTTCAGAAATTTAATTCCAGGTCTGCAAGTTTCTGGTTTTACTAGACTGGTACTATTCTTTTGGAACTCAAGTAACCAAGCAAATTGATTCAAAACCTCAATTCCAATAAGAGATCAGATCATTACAGCAAAGTAGCTCAACAATCGAATTAATTCAGAACTAAACAGCTTGACAATATCTACACTGTAATTTCATAAACCAACTCACTGCTCTGGACAATAACAGGCTTGCTGAATTCCCAAATTATCAACAGCTTCAACAGTCAAATCCAAGTTGTGAGGATTGCAGATTAGCAGAGATTCTCATCCGGCACTAAACCATAGGAAGCTGAATATTCTTGGATTCTGAAATTACTGCACATATGCAATGTCAACTAGACAATCTAATAGTCAATTCCATTCCTGCATTCCTAACTGCATTCCTATTTTTTTTATATATACAGATTCAAAAAATTAAACCTGAAATTCCAGTAACAACTTATCAAGTTGTGTTTCTCAGCATTATATACTCACTGATCCTACTCTACAGAACTGTCACGATGCTATCTTCAGCAGCTACAAAGTTTATAAGCAGATTTTTTAAATTCAACATTGCCTAATGCTAGAAATTGAATTCCAGTTTATAATCAGCACAATGAATTCAACTAGCTGGATTAAATTTCAGCTTAAATCATTAAGAATTCAGCTCAAATTCAGATTTAATTTATTCTCTGCATAATTCACAAAACTGCAGCAACAAATCTTATCATTTTCTCAGCAATAACATAGAATTGAAATCATGCAATTAATAGCTCTTGACTAGCATGAAACTTGTTCCTCATCAGAAATTGAGTTGAAAGGTTGGCACAAACTAGCACATCTCTTATAAAATTTTCTTACTGCTGTGAAGCTGCACTCTTCAAATTCCAGCCACTCTGCAACTCTTCAAATTCCAGCCACTCTGCAACAAAGAGATGACATTCCACAGATATGAAATTGGCACACAAATCAGTTCCCAAAGCTGATATGCAACTTTGAAATTGGCACACAAGTCATTTGCATAGCTAATTCCTAAAAATTCCAGCAACTTCCACTACAGAAATGTATAATCTAATACAGATTTTTAGTTTTGAAATAAAAATGGTTGTAGACATTCTTCAGCAGCAACATCTTCTTCATTTGTTACTGCAATTAACAAAGTTCTAATTGAGTTCATAGCTGATTTGAAGGATGTAACTCGAATTTAACTTCAACTTGCTGCAGAACCCAAACTACAGAATTGGTTTCCAGTTAAAGTTCCCAGCTCTGTGTTTCTTTTTCGTGCAGTAACTATATAAGTTGCTAATGAAGTAACTGTCACGCCCCCAAAGGAGTCCCTGCCAAACAAAAATCCGGCAGAATCTCCCCTGTACCGGTGACAATATGAAGCATCACTACAAACAAAATACATCAGCCACATGCGGATGGAATATATATGTATACAACCACGCAGTTATAATCACAGCCCATTCGGCTGGAATGAAACAATCACAACCACGCAGTTATATATAAAGCAGCCCACACGGCTGTACTAAAACACAGCGGAAAAAATGAAGGAAAGCCCACACAACACAAATAAATACAATGCATGCCGGCACGGCTTAAACACAAATACAACACCAAAATCATAACATAGCCACATGGCTATACACAAATACAATGCCAAAAATAAGAAAAGAATATACAAAAGAAAACAAGCACGATCTTCGGATGTGACGTAGGTCCCGGCAGACAGGATACTCCGAGCGACACCAACCATCTACAAGCTACCTGAAAACATAAATGTATACATGCGGTGGTGAGTATAGGTAACTCAACGGGTAATAGACAAGATAGTGCATGGTCCATAAATAACATGGAGATCACAAGTATACAGTCTCAGTAGGGAAAAAAGAACACGATCATACTATCATAATCAATGCATCTGAACATACCTGACGTAATAACCCGACATAATCATAACTGACATGCAAACTGCACAAACCACTACTGACATAATGGTAAATACATACCCAATCTGAAATCGACGCAAGGTACAAAGATCAGTAAACTCACTGGATCTGCAACAGATATACCCGTGACACCTGTGCAATATAAATACGACTGCATATACATGTAAAATAAATGACATGTATGCAGCATGACAACCAAATGCAACAACCATATCTCAATCAAGTGCAACAACGACAATCACATGCAACTAGTATCTACTAGGCATGTATGCAAATGCAGATGCACCGCGCATCAAATGCAGGAATAATAACTGTGTATGCATGCCCCATGGTCACCCCCGACACCTCTCCAGACACCACGACCCCAGTATGGCCGAGAGACTTGGGTCCGTGACAACTGTACTACCCTTTAGCCCACTATATAGTGGTCGAGACGGATAGTCCACTAGTAGCTATCTAGCTACATAGCATCAGGGTCCCTGACTGCTCACAACGTCGGATCTCACTAAACCTCGTGACCGGGTGGCACGACAGGACGAGCGGCAACTGCTCCAGCTACCACTACCCATGAGTGGCCGAGTGTGCGGCGCTAAACCAAACTGATGACTCTTTCAACCACAAGGGAGACAATGGTCATCAGATGCAATGAATGATGAACATGATATATATATATATATATATATATATATATATATATATATATATATATATAATCAGCATCTATGCAACACCCCAAACCTCATAAATACCTCCAACATGTGTATAATCGTCATGATACCTCCACGTATCCCACCAAACATATGTACACACTGCACATGTATAATCAACCAAAAATCTTCAATAATCCCACCAGACACATATACACAAAATATAAGTACAATCAACATGTATCCTCCAGTAAAAACACAACAGACAAGTGTATATACCCCAAACATACAATCAACACAACTCCTCCAAAAGTACATGACAAATACGTATGTACACACCACATGTAAATGCACGGTCAACAAGATGACTCCTATAACACATACCCACTTATGTACAGTCCACATCATATACCCAATCAGCATGGTAACACCAACAACCCGACAATCCCTACAAGATATACTCTATACGTATAATCACAATAGAGTAGATATCAAGAGTTGAGACTATATATGAATTAAATAGAACATATCTAAGCTCAAGCAAAGGTATCAAGCAGGAAAAACAGCAAACGAACACGATATAAGGTAAAGTAACCTAATCCGTCAAATAACAACCACACACTAAGCTCAAAAAAAATCTACATAGAGGCAAAGGAAGAAATACCCGCCTTAAATCTGTCGATCGTGATCCGAAAATCCCACGTCGAGACACTCGTCTCAAACCAAAGTCCTGCAATCATATAATGTATTTAGCTAGTTACATATGAAGTAAATAACTAAACAACTTTCCCCCACCTAATTAGGATAACCCTAATCTAACATGATTATGGATTAATCCTCCAACTAACCTTAATCATAATATAACCTAATTAGATTAGGTTATACATGATACATCTCCAAAACTCCTTCAAAACAATAATCTAATTTTATCCAACATCATAACAATACCTCCCAATTCGATAATCATCCAATCAACCTATCAACCAAATCGTCAACCACCGTCAATCACAAACTCCAACATAATTCATCTTACAAATCCTTATCAATCCACATCTTAATTGATTCTTTAATTCTCACTAATCAATCTAAGCAAGAATAACAAAACCCTACAACCCATTAGACCACCTAACCTAGCATATACTAATGAAAATAGTAGAAATACCTCACTGGAAATCACCTACTGTGAGATTTTAGTAGTAATACAGCAGCTCACCACCATGATTCCCTGTCCATAAGCTACAAGGGCGCACACACACCTATCCTTCCAAAACAATCCAAAACTAGATTTTGTACAGCAAAGAATAGCTGAACCATTAATAAACAGATCAAATCTTACCTCAACAGACCCTTACCACTTCTACCAACAACTATCAAAGAACCCAGCCGGAAGAATTGGAGAGGGCCGCGAACGGTAAAGGAGCATTCCACCAATATGTGAATCCAAAGCCTCCTTCTAGTCCAAATCATAAAGAATACCACAAACAAACCCAATTCACAAGAATTCTTGAATTCACATCATTTCCAAACAAAGCCTTACCTTAATTGATCACCTACAGTCGAGGTCGTGCGATCCACCTTGGCTGGTGACGATCGGCAATGCCCTCCAGTGAATAGATCAAGGAGGAAAACTAAAAGGGGCTCGATCAATCCGGGACGACGCAAATCAAATCCCTCACCGTGCCCTAGAGTCGATCTCCCATTGACCACACACAAGAATTGGCCAAAGAGCCGACCGCTCAGTAGGAGATGATCTGGACAATGCTGGTACCATCGAAGTCCGGCGGCTCTTCCTCTGGCGACTCGACGAGGATAGAAATCACGGGCAGAGGGAGCTCTCCTTCGGCATCTGGTCATCCGCGCACAAGAGAGAAATCGAGAGAGAGGAAAAATGAGAGGAGAGGAAGGAAGATCCCATGCCTAAGGAGGGAGAGTGGAGAGGAGGCGGTAGCGCGAGGAGATGGCCATCGGCATCGATGCCTAATCGCCGGAGATCGCGCGATGGGGACCGAGGGAAGGGGGTCGGGAGAGATGCATCGGGTTAAAGGAGAAAGATTATAAACCTAGCTTAATAAAACTTAGGTTAGTTTAATTAAGTACTAAGTTAATTCCTCGATCAACTCCCACTTATTTTGGGTATCCCAAATAGGTCTCCACAAGCCCCACGATTTATCCCCTCAAAATGAGTTATACGGACCCCGTTTAAATCCCGAAAAATTTCTAAAAATTCTAAAAAAATCCAATAAGATTTTTCGTTCAATAACATTTATTATTTAATTTTGCGATATCTTACAGTAACAACTCAACTTCAACCAATTCCAAACCTTAGTTTCAGATTCAGTCTCAAACTGCATCAAAATCTTTGGTTTCAGATTTCAGTCTCATGTTTGGCAATAGAAATAATAGGACTCCATTTAGCACTGAACACAAATGTTAAAGCTGATACATTCAGAACTGACAGTGAGAAGTTTCAGAGATAAAATTCATTGGAAAACTTAAAGAGGATTTGGCACAAAACATGTATCAAACATGTCATCGAAGACACCTTCTTCCTAGATTCTGGTTCTGCAGATTTTTTTCTATTTCTGTTGATGTTTCTTCAGTTACAGATTTGTCAAAAATGTAGCAGAAAAATTCAAGATTTCAAATGACAATTGAAGGATAAACTTCAACTTGCACCTCCGAACTTCAGGATTCCTTTAAACTAAAATACAAACAACTTCAACTTGCTGGATTTAATGTTAGCAATAAATACTTAGAGTGAATTCAGCTTAAAGCATTAGGAATTCATTTTATCAAATGAGGAAAAACATCCCTGATCATTCCTGTCTCTGCACCAAATGGAAATTGAATTAAGTGAAGTCTGATTTAGGTGGAGAAGCAAACAAGTTTGGTGTCAAATCAATAGCCACAGATTTATACAAATCTGCACCTCCGAACTTTGCAACGTACTGATTTCAGATGGTATAGTTTGAGTTCTGAAATTTTCTGAAGAAATTGCCGGTCAGTTTCTGAAAATTCAGAACTGTACTTAGTTTTCAGCTTCATGAACTCTGTTTCAGAAATAGATTTATCACCCAATTCTGCTTGATACTTCCTTTAAATTGAAAAATTTGCAAAGAACTTGGCACAATCTCTATTTCTTACGAAATAACAAAACTTCTATGCCAAATCTCCACTTTGATTTCTCACTAATTAGAGGTCTGCAACAAAATTGAGTGCTAACTTAAGCACATCTGCAGATGTTGCAGAATTCCATACCTAAAGAATTCAGCTATAATCAACATAGCTTCAACAACTTCAAGTTATAATCAAAATCTGTTTCCTGATTTCTACAGATTTTTACCCATGAAAAGTTCAGTTTCAAGAGAATACACTCAATAATAAATCAGCCGGAGCTCCAAAGTGTCACTGACAAGAACTGGCATATAGATTTCTTACAAGCATTAGAAGGAATGCAATGCAATCACATCTTTTCTGTTTCTGTTTCTTCTTACCATTTCATTTCCAGAGGAAGCCATTAATATCTATGTACAGCTGATATTGTTAAGCTTCCCATTCCTTTAAGACGTATATTGTTGAACTTTGAATTCTGGATTCTGATTTCTCAGATATCACATAGTGTTCTGCCAATCTTGCTAATTTCTTGTACACTTCACTAATTAACCTTCCCACTTTTCTTGAGATCATTTTTGAATTTTTTATACTCCATCCATTCCAAATTTGCACAGCTTCCAACTCTTTCCAGAATTGCTCAATTTTGCATTAATCTCATAGAATTCTGAATTTCAGATTGGTACATTGATATCCACCTCTGATGTTACTACTTTCTCACTCCAAGCTTCAACAATTAATTTCCATAGAACTTAACAATCATTTAATCACATAATAATAGCTTGAATTCACATTTTGTCTTAGCTTATAACATCACTTAGAAAGCTTTCTGCAATTTCAGAATTCCAGCAATTGAATGCTACCAGAATTCTTTCAGCAGGTTTGCAAAGAATGAAAACTTCTCTCAAACTCTCTGCCCTATTCTTATGAATATCAAGTTGTTCTTCTCCTTGTTTCCTCAGGGTCTGAATAAAACCCACTGTTCTGCATATATATATATATATTTCAGTAACTTGATACTCCCTGATTCTATGAAGCTGTAATTCCCGCACTTCTGCATTTCTGCATTCCAGCATTTTTAAAAGTCTTTGAAGGCCAAATACCATTTGTTGCTGCCAAATACAGCATTTCTGAATTTTGTTCCACTTTAAATTTACTTCATATGGATCAAGATAAACTGTTAAATCTCTATGAACTATGGCATTCAATCACTCATTCATAATTAGCTTGAATTCAATTCCAACAATAAGCACAGTATTTTACCCACTGAACAAAATTTCAGCAACTTCATCAACTTTCCAACAACTTATGATTCTCAGATTTTCAGTCTTCCTTCTTGAAATAGCTTGTGCATAGTTTCCTTGCTGTCAAATGCAAATCCAGAATCGTAGCAATGGAATTCCCAATGGTCCACATCAATTTCAATAAATCTGAATTCTGGAATCTAGTTGTGCCATTAACATTTGTTTCTAGTAAATCCTGTGATTAGCACTCAATTTTGAAGCAAAACTAAGCTTTTGAAGCACCACAACCCCTTTAAACTCAATCTACAACAATTCACATCTTGCATTAATTCTCAGCGAACTATTGAACTCAACTAGATGTAGTTTTGAATCTTAATACAAAATTCTAAATTTGTATCAACTCTGCCTTGTTTATCTACCAAAAATCTCCATACTTCTTCGTCTTGCTTCTTGAGATCCCTATCGATGCATGCTCAAAAGACTTCCAAGTTTCATCAACTTTAGCTCACTACACTTCATTTTCACTTGGCACAGAAATGTTACATACTCCATTCTGCAGAATTCTGCATCTATGTTTATTTCTCCATCATTGGCTTGATTTTACATCCCATCCATTAACAAATGAATCCAAGTATTCACAAGCTCTATACATCTCCCCCACACTTAAAACCTTGTCATCTTGCACAATCTAACTCATCAAGAATTCATCCAAACATATCAATAAAATAATGACAAGCAAAGATAATCAAGGGTTTGAATGCTAGATGAAATGAAATTGTTTAAAGAAAATTATGGGAAAGAATTTAGAAAGTATGAAAAATTTATGATGGAACAAGAATGACAAATATCCTTTATCTCCATGCACACAAATGCTATTGTGACCTTGAAAAGAAGATAAGCAAGTTCTAGAGTTTCAATTGTTGTAAGTGCATGCCACACAAGAGAAAATAATAGTGTATAGGCTTAAAGTGGTCCTCTCTAGGTATTTTTATGTGCTAACAAGCTCAATTGATCAAATTGGAATTCACTACCATTTTAACCAATATCATGTAAGAAAAGCATCCAATCATGCCAAGTGACCTAAAATTGATGATCGAATTTAAGAGACCTTTACCATCTTAAAAATATTACTTAGAAAATTCCCATGAAAAATTTTTATTCAAATGACATGTTATGTTTACCAAACAAAATGAAAAGTATGGAAGCAAATATGGAAATAAAATGCAAAATGTAAAAACAAAGTGCAAATGCAAAGTATTAAACCAAAGAAATGTATAACGAATTCATTAACAAAGCATGAATTAAAATGCAAAAGAAAGATAAATTAGAACCAACTCCCCTTTCATTCCCGGTGGTTGAAGAAGATCTAACAAAAGAAGCCACCCCGGAAGTGGAGTATTTGTGGTTCCATTCAAATTCTTCTTATTACTCATTTTTCCTTTCAAAATTCTCTCTGGAGGTCTAAGTCGGTTAAGTGTAAGCATCCACTCTGGACGCTTATGTTCTCCTACACAATCAATAAAAGAAAACACCTCCCACACACATGTGGGATTAAAAGAAAATAGGAGAATATTAGTGTGGGTAAAACATATATCAAGAAATGCATCACATCTAATAAAATCAATAAACGGTACCTCTATGAAATTCTCTAATGTATCACAAAAACTTCTCACCTTGTCATGCCGAAAGGTACCTGGAGTGGTGATTGTTACCTCCTTATCATCAAATAACGACTCAACCTCTTGTTCTGGTGAATGTTCAACTTCATGTAGTGATTCTTGGGTGCTTGGCACATAGCACAAGTTCCTACACTTACATCTTCATCATTATCATCAAAGTCAGGTGATCCTTGAGGTATTGCTTCCAATAAGCAATCCCCTACACTTAAATCATCTTTTGCAACAAGACCTGCATCATTCACATCAGCTATAACAACATTATTAGTAGAGTCAGAAATTTTAACAACTACATCATCTTCACAAATAATTCTAGAAAATTCTTGTGAATAAATGGAAGTAGGGTCAGGCCTGACAAGCGCTCCACAATCCATCTCCTCATTGGAGTTTTGCATTTGTAACTAATTGATGGACAATGCAATCTGATCCAATTGACTCTGAATATTCTGTATCCTTGCAAATTGTTGCTCTTGATGCTCTCTCATTTGCATAACTTCATTACATTTCCAAATTGACTTTGCAAATTTTTCTTGTACATCCTCATACTGATATTCAGGCGCATAAATCCCAGTCTGAGGCTGATAATAATGATTCTCCATCCCATCTCCAAAATACGGATAATATGGATCCATGGTCAAAAGAATTTCCTGTTCTTACACTGACAATTAGCAAATAAAATCAATAGACTCAGGAACAAATAAAATCAACACATGGATATATAATCATGAAAGCAATCAAACAACAATATTTTTAAAGTTTTCAAAATAATGAACAATCCTAAAATTATCAAACATTGCATATTTTCCCCGGCAACGATGCCAAAATTTGATAAGCGAGTCTGTCACACTCATAAATCAAATTAACAAATGTATGTCCACTGAACCCCTTAATTTTGCAATAACGTTGTAGTAACGAGCCCATGATCGAACCTCGAGGAACTAATGGTAAGATGTAATTTTAGGATTGTTTCTTATTCTCATTTTTGGGGGTTTTAATATGAAATTGGGGAGTTTAACTTGAATTTAAATCTAACAAAAGTAAAGCACAGCAATAAAGAAATTAATCTAAAGCAATAGTGAAACTAACTATGTGCCAATGATCAAACCATAATGCATTGTCACCCTACATTATAATTAAACCATCAACACACTTAAACTAAATATGAAAGAATGAAATGCAATTAAATCTGATCTACAACACCAATTAAAACCCTAACTTAAAACTACCCAACTAAACAATTAATGAAGCACAAATTAAACACAATTAAACTTCAACTATGAAATGAAATGCTAGATTACTTTCTAAACCATAACAAACATAAAGGAATATGTTCAAAGCTGTAAAAAATAATAACAAAATGAAATAAACCCTAACCAATCCAACTCACAACCAATCTCACCAAACTTCACACTCTTGCCGTCACACAAGAGTGCCAAAGTCGAGACCACCCAACTCTGGATCTCAGTGAAGACTCTCAATGGCGACTCAGTTCAAGGAGTGCTCAACAAAGCCGACGGACCACCCTCGACGAGCTAGAACAACCCGGAACCCCATGAATGGCCGAAAATCTGGATTTCTGCTACCTGGAGCTCTCTGGATCTGGGATGATACTGCGGATTGCGGATGGGCATCGGATGAAGCTCAATAACGCCGACGGACCACCTCCAAGCGTCACTGATGAGAATCGGAACCTCAGATTGAAAGACCACCTCCAAATCTGAGGTGAAACAGAGAAACGCCGCAAGTAGAAAACGCGCCGGAAAGAACACTCTCCGATGGCTCCAGAAGATCGGGATGACGCCGCCGAGAAGTCCTCCACTAAGTTTGAAGCTCGGGAAATGGATTGGAGAAGGAAAAGGATCGAAATCCGGAAGAAGACGCGCGCCAGGATGAAGCTGCGCTGTGGAGGATCGACGAAGGCACTGTAGCACTGTAGCTTCTCTTTTGAATCAGATCTGGATCTGATCGGACGGCTGAGATTGATTTGGAGCTAAATCAACGGTGAAAGTTTGCCCAAAATCCGATTTGAAGGTACTGATCTTGCTCTAGGATCTGGATCTACTCTCCCTTAAGTCGGATCGACCAGATCATCACTAGATGGCCCAGATCTGCCCTGTCTTCAATGAACGGTCCAGATTAATTTGGGCTGGATCAATGGCTAGATGAACTCAGATCTGGATCAAAACTTCTGGATCTTCATCAATGGCTCAGATCTGCTCCCCATTAGGTTGGATCGGCCAGATCTTCAATGGATGTTACAGTTCTCTCCTATTCTTGATAAACGGCTCATAATGCTTCAAAGCTTGATCTTCTCGTTTGAACTCTGATTCGAGCCCAATTTTGGTCCAAATAGATCCAAATCCAAGATCCTTTGATGCCTACAAAATAAGAATCAAATATTAGCATCAAATAATACAAAAATATAATAATTTGTAATTAGGTCCAAAATAGATACAATGCACAAAATATGATGTAACCATGATTTAAACTTATGAAATCAATATCAAACCATGTATATATGAATCAAAATAGTACAGTAAAATCATGGTTATCACAACTACACCACTATTATCACTGTACAAAGTAATGGCCTTTGATGCAGAATGAACAACCTCAAGACTCTACAAAAGCTTTTTCAGCCAAATGACTTCTTTCATTGCTTCACAAGCTGCCACATACTCCACTTCAATTGTGGAATCAACAATGCAAGATTGCTTGATACTCCTCCATACAATGGCACCACCACCCAATGTGAACATAGATCCTAATGTAGACTTACGAGAGTCTCTATCAGCTTAAAAATTAGAATCAGTATAACCCACAAGTGCCAACTCTGAGGCTGAATAAACCAACATATATCCCCTAGTTCTGCGAAGATACTTGAGAATATACTTTACAGCAATCCAGTGCTCTAGTCCTGGGTTCGACTGATATCTACTAACGATCCCAATAGCATAACAAATATCTGCTTAACTGCATAGCATAACATACATGAGACTTCTTACAGCCGAATCATAGGGAACTCGTTTATGTTGGTTGCTACTCGGAATATCATACTAATTCCCCTATACAAAAATTTTGTACAAGTCCCGAATATTTCCTAACAACCTATTATGTTCTTTAGAAATTAAATTTGGAATCGCAAACAAAACTTAACATTATTGATTCCAAATTCAACTTATCTGTTCTTAGAGGTTTAGACTTGGATCGCAAACGATGTTTAACATTATTAATCCAAATCCACCCATGTTACAAAGTTGATTAAATATTTATTTCAGAGATCGACTTCCAGGTTAAACATGGCGAGACACTAGGCCTTCTTGGGTATGAGATCATGCACCACTTCCTAGACAAAACCTTTCAACAAAATTCAATATTTAATCTCCTTATAGTAACCCTAGGTTTAACTACTAAGAACAATCGAATCACAAGATCGAAAAACAAAATAAACACAAAATCGAAACATAAATTTGATTACCTAGAATCGTTAGCCTCTTTTGTTTGGTAATTCAAAATCCGTACAAAGAAAACTATTATGATGCGGAACAAGACAACTAGTTATACCTTTCTTTGTTAACAAAAACCTCTTGATCTTCTATTGTATTCCTCTTCTTTTCTTGGACGTCGTGTGGGTGACGATCTACCAAGAAGAAATCCACCAAAGTCTTCCTTGCTTCCAAGTTTCAGCCACCACCACAATGCTCCAAGGGATGCTAGAAAACAATGCCTCATTTCTCTACTTCTTCACCTCCAAGCAATCGGCCACCAAGAGCTCCACAAGAGATGATGCCGCCGGCCACAAAGAAGAAGAGAAAAAGAAGAAGAAGGGCCGACCACCAAGGATGGAAGAGAGGAACAATAGAATAGGTTGTGTGTCTCATGAAGGCACCCCTTCCCTCTCTTTTATAATCCTTGGTGAATCCAAAAAAGAAAAGTTTTATAACAAAAAATAAAATTTCCTTTTATTCCTCTCTATAGCCGGCCACACCATGTTTAAACAAACAACGAAAGATTTTAAACAAAAATTAAAATCTCTCTTTTAAAATTCCTTTTGTGGTTGACTATAAAAGGAATGTTTTATAAATTAAAATCTCTATCTTTTAAATCCTTTTATGGATATCTATAAAAGATAAGATCTTAAAAAAAAAAACTCCTTTTATATCATGGTTACAAAAAAGGAAAGTTTTGTCATAAAATTAAAATCTTTCTTTCACATTATAGATAACTACAAATAAGGAAAGATTTCTAATCTTTCTATTAATCTTTTGTAGAAAGTCTATAAAAGGAAAGATTTTAAAATTTAAAACTCTCTTTTAAAACCATATGGATAAAAACATAAAAGGAAAGATTTTATCAAAATTTTATTTTTAATAAAATCTCTCTTTCCTTTCACACTTGGCCGACCCCTTGCTTGGGCACCAAGCAAGGCTTGGTCGGCCTTAGCCTTAGCTCCAAGCTTGGCTTGGCTGGCCCCTTACTTGGGCTCCAAGCAGGGATAGGGGTTGGCCCCTAGCATGGGCTAAGAGGCTAGGCTTTGGATGGATATAAGACTTTATATAAGAGGCTACAATAGGGACCGAGAGGAGGAATTGGTTATGGTCTCCTGATGAACTTGAGCTTCCCGTGTTCGCCCCGAACACCCAACTCAAGTTCATCAATAATAACTCATACCACTAAAGAGCTATCATTGAACTACCGCACCAATCTCAAATTACATTTTGGGCTCCTTCTTATCATGAGTGTGCTAATTTCCCTATATTTAAGATATCGAATGTCCATTAATTAAATGAGTTACTGACACTCACTTAATTAATATCTAACTCTAAGAGTAGTACCACTCAATCTTATTGTCATGTCGGACTAAGTCCACCTGCAGGGTTTACATGACAATCCTTATGAGCTCCTCAAGGGGGCATCATCAACCTAAATTACTAGGACACAGTTTCATTCTATAATCAACAACACACCATATAAATAATATCATTTCCCAACTTATTGGGCCTATTGATTTATCGAACTAAATCACACCCTTTGATAAATTAAAGAAATAAATATTAAGTATATGTATTTGTTATTATATTATGATTAAGAGCACACACTTCCATAATAACAGAGGTCTTGTTCTTTTATATAGTCAATATAAAAAGATACTATCTCAATTGGTCCTGTTCAATACACTCACAATGTACTAGTGTAATTTATTAGTCAAGATAAACTAATACCTAATTACACTACAACCACTTCAATGGTTTGTCCTATTCCATCTTGGTTGTGAGTAACTGTTTATAATTTATAAGGAACTGATAACATGAACTTCTGTGTGTCTCCTCACACCATGTTGTCTACCATATAAATTAAATGGACAACTACACTTAGCATAAATGTATACATTTGACCAATGTGATTCTTATTTCAAAATAAATGTTTACAAAAACTAGACTTTTAGTATACACTCTAACAATTTCATGTATTCCACTTCACTTAGATTCTTGGGATTGTGCTCTCGTGACAAGTGAATTCCATGCCTAAAAGGTATTTGGCCTTTCTTTGAATTTTGCATTGCATACTGCACCCATATTTTATCAATATATAAAGATTGAGATAAAGCAATTCGCTTGTTCTTTCTATCCCGAAGAATTTGGATACCTATAACCTAATTTGCTACTCCCAAGTTTTTCATGTCAAATTGTTAAGCCAACCATTTCTTAGCAGATGTCATCACCCCTACATTATTCCCAATTAGTAGGATGTCATCCACATATAACACGAGAAAACTCACTTTGTCATCTAAAATTTTCTTATAGGCACAAGGCTCATCAAGATTTTGATCGAAACCATAATCTTTCATAGCTTGATCAAATCTGATGTTCCAAGATCTAGACGCCTGCTTAAGTCCATAAATAGACTTTTTCAGTTTGCATACTTTATGCTCTTGACCGTTTTGGATAAAACCATCTGGTTGCACCATATAAATGCTTTCGTCAAGATTTCCATTAAGAAATGTTGACTTGACATCCATTTACCACACTTCATAATCAAAATGAGATGAAATGGATAAGAGAATCCGAATAGACTTTATCATAGCCATTGGTGAGAAGGTCTCATCATAATTGATTCCTTCACGTTGGCTAAAACCTTTGGCTACTAATCTAGCCTTCAATGTTTCCACTTTTTCATAGATTCCTCTCCTTCTCTTGTAGACCTACTTACACCCAATAAGTTTTATACCTTCAGGCATATCTACAAGGTCCTAGATAGAGTTAGTATACATGGATCTCATTTTTGATTCAATAGCATCCCTCCAATGGTCAGTGTCGACATCCTTCATAGCTTCTTTGCACATGATGAGATCCTCCTCTTGTTCGATGGAGACTGCATCAAATGATTTTTCATAGAGCAAGTATCTAGAAGGTAGTTGAATGACCCTCTCACTATGTCTAATTGTGGAGGTTCTTGGTTGATTGGAGTTGATTGTCGTTGTCTCAAGTTCTCTCCTTGACCATTTTCCTCATTCTCCATTCTGATATGAGGAGGTGATTGGTCATTGGGAACAATATTTTCTACCACTTTATTTGTTTGAAAACTATTGGTTAGTGGTGGTAGAAATGTGAATTCAAACTAAGTAGGTTCAGTGTGAATCTCTGGGGTAGATGATTTGGCAATCTCTTCCAAAAGAACCTTACTCTTTGATTCACGCTCTTCTATGTATCTGTTCTCTAAGAAGGTTACATTTGTACTCATAAATACCTTCTTGTCTTGAGGATTATAGAAGTAATATCCTCTTGTTCCCTAAGGATATCCAACAAATATGCACAATTCTGACCTAGTTTCCATTTTATCCATCTTTCGCTTCAGCACATATGTAGGGCATCCCCATGCTCGAATATGTCTTAGATTAGGCACATGCTCATTCCACAATTCTAGGGGTGTCGTAGAGATAGACTTAGAAGGAACCATGTTCAATAAATATATTGCAGTTTGAATAGCATATCCCTAAAACGATGTACTAAGCTTGGAGAAACCTAGCATGGATCGAGCCATATTCAACAAAGTCCTATTTCTCCTTTCAGAGACACCATTCTACTGAGAAGTAGCTAGTGTGCTCAATTGGGACAATATCTCATTATCTGATTGAAGGTGCTTGAATTCCGTTTTATTTAAATTTCCCTTGTACAAAAATTGTACAAGTATAGAACTTTTCTTAGTAACCCACATGTTTGATCAGACATGTGTTTGATCAATCAAACAAGTTCTTAACGGATCAAAGCACACCTTGATCAAAGCACAAGATCGCTAGGCTCTTGTGTTGGTATTCAGGATCCATACAAAGGAAACTAAACTAATTACGGAGCGGAATTAAAGAACTAGTTGTACATTTCCTTTGTAGCCAAAGACCTCTTGATTTTCTGCTGTATTCCTCTCCTCTTCTTGGACGTCGTGTGTGCGACGATCTATCAAGACAAAAACCACCCTTCTTCTCTTCTTTGTTTCCAAAACCACCGGCCACCAAAAGGAGGCTCTAGGATGGGTGTCTTCTCCTCTTCTTCCTCTCCTCCAAGCCGCCGACCCTAAGGTGGAGTTGGAAGAGAATTGTGCCGCTGACCCTAAGGTGGGCACCTCCTTCTCTTCTCCCTCTTCTTCAAGCCGCCAGCCTTAAGGTGGTTCTAGGCAAGGGTGTCGCCGACCCTAGCAAAGGGAGTTATTGAAAACTTATGTTTAGGGGGCGCCACCTCCCTTTTTATAACCCTTGCCGTCGGTTACAAAGAAAGAAAAAATAATAGAATTCTGTTTAGAAAAAATCTCTCTTTTATTTTTATATCCAAAATCTGTTGGGGTGGATGCAAGACTTTATATAAAGGCTACAACAGGGACCTAGAGGAGGAATTGGTTTAGGCCTCCTGATGAGCTTGGGCTTCCTGTGTTCACCTCGAACATCCAACTCAAGTCCATCAATAATAACCCATACCACTAAAGCGTTATTATTGAACTACCGCACCAATCCCATATTATAATATGAGCTCCCTTTTATCATGAGTGCATTAATCTCTCTGTGTTTAAGATATCGTATGTCTGTTAATTAAATGAGTTATTGACAACCCAATTAATTAACATCTGATTCTAAGAGTAGTACCGCTCAACTTTATTATCTTGCGGGACTAAGTCCACCTGTAGGGTTTACATGATAATCCTTATGAGCTCCTCAAGGGGACATCATCAACCTAAATAATTAGGACACGGATTCCTCTATAATCAACACACCATATAAACAATACTATCTCTCAACTCATCGGGTCTATTGATTTAACAAATAAATCTCACTCATTGATAAGTTAAAGAAATAAATACGAAGTATACGTGCTTGTTATTATATAGGGATTAAGAGGACGCACATCCATAATAACAGAGGTTCTGTTCTTTTATATAGTCAGTACAAATCAAACAACCTCAAATGGTCCCGCTCAATACACACATAGTGTACTAGTGTAATTTTATAGTCAAGACAGACTAATACCAAATTACACTACAATCGTTCAAATGGTTTGTCTCAATCTATCTTGGTTGTGAGTTACTATTTATAATTTATAAGGAACCGATAACAAAATCTTCTGTATGACACCACACACCATGTTATCTGTAATATAAATTAAATGGACAACTGCATTGACATATATATAAATATAAAATGCAAACATTTGACCAAAGTGATTCTCATTTCAAAATATTTCAAAACAGATATTCATATAAAAGCTAGATTTATAATATATATCCCAACACTGATAAGTATGTTATAAAGTCCTTGGATAATTACTCACCACCTCTATTTGATCGAAATATCTTTATGCTTTTACCTAATTATTTTTCCACTTCATTTCTGAATTCTTTGAATTTCTTAAAAGTTTCAGATTTATGAGACATTAGGTAAACATAATCGTATATAGTGTCACGCCCTAGAGCAGTCCCTGCCAGAGGAAAATTTGATAACATCTCCCCTATATCGGTGACAATATGAAGCATGAATACATCACAAACAAAATACATCAGCCCACACGGCTGGAATATACACAACCATGCAGTTATATATATTAAACATCCCACACGACTGTACTAAAAACACAACCACACAATTATATATATTAAACAACCCACACGGTTGTGCTAAAACACAGCGAAAAAACAAACGGGAAGCCCATATAACCAAAACAACACAATGCGTGCCGACACGACTTAAACACAAATACAACACCAAAATAATAAAATAGTCACATGGCTAAACACCAATACAAAGCTAAATCAATAAAAAATATATAAAAGAAATCAAGAGCAAGGTAAACCGTCTTCTGATGTGACGTGGGATCGACAGTCAGGATACTCCAAGCGACACAACATATCTTTGTGTTAACCTGAAAACAACATGAAAAATAAGAGGTAGGGAGTTCAATAACTTAGCGGTATCAAGTGGACATGCATAGTAAAATATAACTACCAGTAATAATCATGCGGTACACAGACTCCGTTTAAATCCAAAAAAATTTCTAAACAGGCTTTAATTGGGATATCTAAATAGACTTTCTCCAGTCCAACCGATTCATCTCCTCAAAATGAGTCACATGGACTCCGTTTAAATCCCGAAAAATTTCTAAAAATTCTCGAAAAATCCAATAAGATTATTCCTCCAATAACACCTATTATTTAATTTTTGTCATATTTTACATTCTCCCCACTAATAAAAATTTGATTCTCAAATTTCATTATTTACCATTAGCAAGTACTAATAATAGACAAACGAATAAATATTAAACGGAAATATAACCCACATACCTCAAGTAAAAAGATGGGGGTATCAAGCTCGGATCGTATCCTCGAACTCTCAAGTAACCTCCTCATTCGAATGATACTGCCATTCAACTTTAACCAGACGGATCCGCAGCTAACTCTCTCTGTGGTCCAGAATCCGTACCGGAACCTCCTCATAGATAATGTCAGGCTGAATGAGAACTGATATATTTAACAGAACATGTGCTATGTCGGATACATACCTCCTCAACATAGACACATGGAATACATCGTGAATGTCTGACAGAGACAGTGGTAGCGGCAGACAATAAGCTATCGCTCCACTCCTCTCCAAGATCTGGAAAGGCTCAATGTATCGTGGAGCTGATTTACCTCGGAGACCAAATCTCTTCACTCCTTTCATGGGTGAGACTCTCAAAAATACATAGTCGCCTGTAGAGAACTTCAAGGGTCTCCGTTTCAGATTAGCATAACTCTTATGACGGTCTTATGCTTCAAACATCCTTCGTTTGATAGTGCGGACCAACTCTGCCTCCTATTGAGCTCTCTGACATCCTAGCAGCTGAGCCTCCCAACCTCCTCCTAGAGGGTGGGTGCCCGACAAGGTCTACCATACAATGCTTCAAACGGTGTCATTTAGATAGTCGAACGATAGCTGTTGTTGTAGGCAAACTCTACTAATAACAGGTGGTCCTCCCAGCTGCCCTCGAAATCCTAAATGCAAGACCTCAGCAAGTCCTCTAAAGTCTGGATGGTCCACTCTGACTGTCCATCTGCCTACGGATGGAATGCTGTACTGAAATGCACCTGTGTGCCCAAGGCCTGCTGCAGACTCTACCAGAACAGGAACGTGAACCATGAGTCTCTATCTAATATAATGCTCAAGGGAACACCATGCAACCTGATGTTCTCCCGACAATACAGCTCTGTCAATCGATCCATCGAATCAGTCTTTCGGATTGCTAAGAAGTGAGCGGATTTGGTTAATCGGTCAACGATACCCAAATCGCGTCATGGCCTCGTCGTGTCCTAGGCAATCCCACCACAAAATCCATGGTGTTGTGCTCCCATTTCCACTTCGGAATGGGAATCCTCTGAAGTAAATCGGCTCGTCTCTGGTGCTCAGCCTTCACCTGCTGATAGACTAGACATCTAGCTACAAACTCCGCAATGTCTTTTTTTATGCCGTACCACCAATATGAATACCTCAAATCTCGATACATGCGAGTTCCCCCTGGATGGATCGTAAACCGAGAGTGATGAACCTCCTGAAGTAGCTCCTTCAGGATCAGGTGAGATTGAGGTACGCATAATCTGCCTCAGAAATAAAGAATACCCTCGTCATCTTGGGTGAACTCTGTCTGCTGCCTGGAAGTTAACTGGCTGCCAATGGACTGTAAGCGCTGATCACCGGCTTGGGCCTCTCGGATCCTTATCCTGATCGGCAATTGACCAACCATGATAACCAGAATACCCTGCTATGTCAGTCCCTGCTCCTCAAGGCCCAACTCAGAGAAACCCTAAATCAAGTCCGTAACCAAAACTCGGTGCATGCTAAAGTCCCTTTGGACTTCCGGCTAAGTGCATTGGCAACCACATTAGCTTTCCATGTGTGGTAGCTAATGGTACAGTCATAATCCTTTAGGAATTCCATCTATCTCCTTTGTCGAAGATTGAGTTCCTTCTGGGTGAAAAGATATCTGAGACTCTTATGATCAGTGAGAATCTCAAATGTAATATCATACAGATGATGCCGCCAAATCTTCAAAGAATATATAATGGCAGCCAACTCCAGTCATATATTGGGTAGTTCTTCTCATGCTCCTTCACTGACAAGAAACATAGGAGACTACCCTGCAGTGCTGCATCAAAACAACGCTCAAACCCTATAGAGAAACGTTAGTGTAGAGTATGAATCTGTCCTCTCTAGAGGGCAAAGCTAGAACTGGTGCTGACACTAATCTCCGTTTCAGCTTCTAGAAGCTGGTCTCGCAGGCTTTTGACCACGTAACTTCACACCTTTTCTGGTGAGGCGTGTCAGCGGCATAGCAATGCGAGAGAAACCCTCAACGAACCGTCTATAATATCCGATCAATCCTAAGAAATTGCGGATCTCCTGAACTGATTTCGGCTGTTCCCTGTTGGTGACAGTCTCGATCTTCTAAGGATCTACCAAAATACCTCGGCTAGAAATCACGTGTCCCAGTTGAACTTCACATATAGACGATGTTATCAAAGAGGCTCCAAGACTATGCGAAGATGCTGTAAATGCTCCTCCTCGGAACGCGAGTAGATCAAAATGTCGTCGATGAAGACGGTTACGAACCGATCTAGATACTTCAGGAAGACGCGGTTCATCAAATTCATAAATACCGCTGGAGCATTGGTAAGCCCAAATGACATTACCAACAACTCATAATGTCCGTATATAAGGCATACTCAACCATAAGATTACTAGCAACGAATCTGTAATCTGATCACCAACTACATATCACCAAATCCATAATTATCACACATGACACTCACAATGTCACCATCAATGACATCTTAAATAATAGATCATTAAAACAAATATCTACTAATAGATCATCAGACCACCACATAACTCAACATCTAATTCAATAAATCATTAGAAAATAACATATCAAAATACCTGATCTAACAATATCCATTAATAATTCATCAAAAAATAACATATCATAATCCCACCTAAGATGTATGGCTACTAAAATCCAAGTGATATCCATTAACTTTCTGATCGATAATCAACAACTCTCCAAGTACTAGAGATACGATCAATCTAAAAGATGAGTATAAAAACTCAACTAATCCTATCCAAAATATCTAATGAGTATGTTAATCTCATTCTTTAGATACTCAGATATCCACAATAAAAGAATCACAATTCAAATTTTAAAAGGTCACTCAACTTCTGACTAAGAGTCTACCCATCAAAGAATATCACCACAAATCTCATAATCATACCTATAAAATGTCCTCCAACAACTATCATCAAAATGTCGAACCCTCAACAAACATCGATAAAAGATCGAATACTCTAATCTGAATTATAAACTTCAAGACTTGGTAAAATAATCATGTGATCAAGCTCTCGAGCTACTCGATGGAGACAAGGTTAGTAACCATTGTTTTGTAATACATCATACTACGATTGCTCCACCTGAGATTCAGTAATCTCTAGTGACGAGCAATGCCCACAAGGGTAGAGAAGTACTACCAACAAATAGCTAACCAACATAACTGTCGATTGACACTCTGTCCCTCGTAAATCATCATAAAATATTTCCACTCGGTGACGGTGGAATTTTCTAGGTGTTAACCAACTAACACCACTTTTGTATCTCTGCGGGTCATAAATCCTTTGATACCATCAAGGATATCCGTGATCGGTCCATGAGTCAGGATCCCTCATGGATCAGCGTTAGGTGAATTGATTGATCATCACCTTATAATCCATAATGCTACCAGAAGAGGTAGTAAAGTACTTGCTCTTAAAACACCTCAACTTAATCCCCAAATGATGCTTTTATCTTAAAAAATCATCATCTGCTTCTTCTTTCACGTGATGCCTTATCATGTAAAGATAAGCAGCTAACTTCAACTTTTCTTACGCCAGTACAAATTATATATCCGAATGTACTCACCAATTCATACGTCCATGAAATTGTTGTATCTCCTAAGTGTTAAACAAATAACTTTACACCTTTCCACATCAATAAGGGTATCCTATCCGAATATACCTTCTAAGTCATCCTATCAGGTACAGATGATCCAGGGTCAAAGTCCACATGGAATAGGATATGTTAATCTTCTACAGACTGACCAAGCCGACAATGGTATATGACTAATTCAGTCTTCTCTACATTGGTACAAGTCATGTACCCAAATGTGTCTCAAAATATCTAACTAAGCACGAGCAATCCAAAAATCAAAATTTCTATAAAAATAGAGTACGTCGGTACCTACTGATCGAACCAACAAAAATAGATCAGTCATCAATTAACTGATCCAATAAGAGTACCTCAATCCTCGACAAAAGTAACTAAGGTAAATCAATCCATAACTACCCAAGTCAATAAGGGTGAATCAGTCCTCTACAGATAGAACCAAAGAGAATATAAATTAATCCTCTACAGACTAAGTCAACATGATTATTACTGGTAGTATGATATGACAAATCCTCCAATAGGGTCGACCGTGATCAGTGGTTGACTCATCACATGCAATATATTCTACAACCAACTAGACAAGTACTAAAAGAGTACTAACACATATCATAATTATAACTAACCTAGATAACCATATGAGTACTAAAAGAAGTGCATGATAACAATAACAAACATATCTCCTATAGTTTGGAGATGCCCTGCTGCTGTCTGGTCCCAAAACTCGAAAAGTCACATCGAGAAAATCAAAACATGAAATCTAAAATACAAAAAAAATATGCATCATAAACATGTAGCTCTGATACCAATAAATTGTCACGCCCCAGAGAAGTTCTTGGTAGAGAAAAATCCAGTAACATCTCCCCTGTACCGGTGACAATCTGAAACATGAATACATCACAAACAAAATACATCAGCCCACATGGCTGGAATATACATAACCACGCAGTTATATATATTAAACAACCCACACGGCTGTGCTAAAACACAATGGACAAACAAACGGAAAGCCCATACAACCAAAACAACACAATGCGTGCCATCACGATTTAAACACAAATACAACACCAAAACAATAAAATAGCCACATGGCTAAGCACCAATACAAAGCTAAATCAATAAAGAATATATAAAAGAAATCAAGAGTGAGGTAAACCGTCTTCTGATGTGACGTGGGACCGACAGTCAGGATACTCCAAGCGACACGACATATCTATGTGCTAACCTGAAAACAACATGAAAAATAAGGGGTAGTGAGTTCAACAACTCAGTGGGTATCAAACGGATATGCATAGTAAAATATATCTACCAGTAATAATCATGCGGTACAGTTTCCCGAACAATAATAGGAAATGTGAACTAAAAAGGCTAAAGTAACTGTACTCGCCAGGACCTCCTATCCGGATATAAGGATCGTCAGACTAGACACAAAATGTCTCCTGTATGCATGTCAATCATATCCAACCACCAAAAATACAACATACAAAATGCAGCAACAACAAATAATAAATGCAATCCATGCATATGATGCAAATATGACATAGTCACCCCTGACGCCAGTCAGCCATCTCACACACGATGGTGAGACCGAGTGGGTAGTGCTATGACAACTGTGCACTCTGCCGTCACTATTCTTGAGTGACTAAGTGGACAGAATCCTGTCGGAGTACATCTATTCTCCTACCCCAAATATAGTGGGGGAGCCTAAGTTCTCATCTCTTAGAGCAAACTGCACACACCCTGCCTGATGTACCACTAACCCATGAGTGATTGTGTGTGCAAATCATATAACTGACGATGTGCTCAACAATAATGGAGTCGACAATCGCTCAACATGCAATCATGCAAGATGGTGCATGACATTACAATATGTAAAACCTTACACCTCCATAATATATACCAAAAAGGTAAAGAAATCTAACAAGGATCTAAGTATCATGAAACTAGGTACACATGTCAGGTATGTCTAGTAACTAGTCTTGTACATAGTAAGCCAATGTATGTCACTACTTATATGATCATAAGTACACATGACAAGAACAAAAGAATATAAGTCTAAATGCATAATAGATAATAACAAACAAAGACATGCTATAGGTATCAAGTGGTGACATACCAATGGTAGCTAAACACAACCATTACTACTAGTTATAAATTACTACGCATATCATAATGACAATATCAAAGAGATAAGTCAAGGTACCCGCCTTAATCAGTAGTTCGTATCGGAACAAATCCCACGTCGAGACGCTTGTCTCGAATTAGTGTCCTGCAAATCACATAATTACAATTTAGCTAATTACATATGAACTAACTAGCTAAATCCTAAACCAAACTAACTAGGAAAACCCTAATGGAATCATCCATGAATCCTTTAATCTTTCCATTCATAATCTATGTTCCATTAATCCATCAAATACAACTTAATCAATTTCTACAGTCCATCATACCATCTACTAAACATCCTGAATTATCCCCACATAATTGATCCACCTTACATAGGATTTATTTCAAGCACAATCAAATCCAACATCCACACTAGAACAAGTAATGAACCCAAATCCTAAACTGATTAGGAAACTCTAATTAGATCAACCTAATCAATGAATTTGTCAACCCATCACCATTAGATAAATCAAACTTTAATTAACCCCATGAATCAATGTCCTTGATCTATTATTACCTTCTTATTTCGATTCATAATCACAGTCAATATCATATAAATCAATCAAACCCAAATCAACCATTTGGATCCTCTAACCTTATGTTCATTCAATTAGCATGATAACTCAATCAATTGGCATTCTAAATCATCAACATGAATCAATCAATCCCTTTTCCTAATCACTATTAGATTCATCTCATGGATTACTATAGATTTCATAACATTTGAATAAATCAAGCTTAGCGGATAAGGGAATTTCCTTACCCACGGCTGGAGCAAAGACCTCCAAGGTTGATGGTAGGGTCAAGACGCCCAAAATAGCAGAGGACGGCACTGTGGTGGTTGCAGCTACGATGGCCGAAGCAGAGGTAAACCGCGATGATGGTCTGCTGAGTTCGACACAACCAGGGGGTGCTGACAATGTCGGCAAGGATGTAAAGCAGAGACCAGCAACGCAGCAGTTGCGATCTTCTTCCATGCGTAGAGAAAGAAAACAGCAAGGTGGCACCGATCGGTCGAGTTGTCGCGACGCTGACTGCGATTGCCTCTAGCACCAGTGACTACGGGACGACACCAGCGACGGCAACATCAAGATCAGCGGTTGACGGTGGCTATGAGGAAAATGGTCGATTGGCGATCTAGGGCACGGGGAAGAGTAAAGGTGGCGACGGTGCTAGGGCACGGCTGGAGAGGGACGCAGTGGAGATCGGAGCTGGGGTTCGGGCGGTGTCGGCTCGAGTAGTGGCTCTCGACGCCGACGGTAATGAATCTAGTGGAGAACGCTGGCAAAGGAGACGAGGAAAGGAAGAGGGGTGGCGATGAGGAGAGGTAGGCGATGGATCGAGAGAGGAGAAGGGGTTGACGGGAGAGGGAGAGGGAGAGGGAGAGGGAGAGGAAGGGGATCGGGAGGAGAGGAAGAGATCGGGGGAAGAAGAAAGGGTTGGGCGGTGAGGAATCGAGAGAAAAAAGAAAATTAGGGAGAGTGAACTTAGGTATTGCTTTAATACCTTAAAATTAATCAACTCCCACTTTAATTGGGATATCTAAACAGACTTTCTCCAGTCCAATCGATTCATCCCTCAAAATGAGTCACACGGACTCTGTTTAAATTCTGAAAAATTTTTAAAAATTTCTAAAAAAAAATCTAATAAGATTATTTTTCCAATAAAACCTATTATTTAATTTTTTTTTTCCATATCTTACATCTAGAGTAATCATTAGTGAAGGTAATGAAATACTCAAATCCACCTCTAGCTTAAACACTAATCGGTCCACATACATCAGTGTACACTAATTCTAGAACTTCATTTGCTCTATGTCCTTTAGATTTAAAGGATCTCTTAGTCATCTTACCTTCCAAACAAGATTCACATATTGTTGTACAAAAAGGGGAGCAACACCTCTCCACCTCTAATGCAGAAGAAGAGGAAGAGAGAAAGAGATCGTGCGGAGCAACGACACAAAGACACACTAAAGGAGCAAACATGAGGAAGGAGAAGAAGAAGAGAAAGAAGAAGAGTTACTGTGGTTTGGCAGTGTGCCTACTTCACAAAACGGTCGAAGCTTTATTATAATTCTCTCTACACAAGAGAATCATATTTAATGATTCTTATGTTTGTACAATAAGTTTACAATGATCCCTATAAATAGTGCATAAACCCCAGACCTGGTAAAATCATAATAGAATTTTGTTATGAAAAATCGCAACAGAATTCTGTTATGAAAAATCATAACAAAATTTTGTTATGAAAAATTGTAATAGAATTTTATTATATAAAATTGTAACAAAATTTTATTACAAAAAATCTTAACAGATTTTTCCTCTATGACATCCATCGTATTAGCTTTCATCCAAATATGAGCTACCCGTTAACAATCTCTATCTTGGCGAATATTCACCGCTTTAAAGAACACGAGTATCTGAGCAAAACTACACCTGGATCTTTGGGTTTGGGCTTCCTTCCTCTAGTATTTAGAGATATGGATCAAGTTCAAGCAATGCTTGAACTTCTTTGTGGTTACTGGCTTTGTCAGCATGTCCGCAACATTGTCTGTAGTGTGAACCTTCTCAAGTTGAATTTTTCTGGAAGCAATCAGCTCTTTGATCATGTGAAACCTCACATCAATATGCTTGGTTCTCACATGATACACCTAATTCTTCGCCAAATAGATAGCACTCTGACTATCACATAATAACTTGACTCCACCTTGCTGAATGTCCAGTTCTTTGACTAACCCTGTAAGTCGTAAATCTTTTTTCACTACTTCAGCTACTGGCATGTACTCTGACTTCATAGTAGACAATGCAAATATAAATTGTATCATAGATTTCTAATAGATAGGTCCTCCTCCTACAGTGAACATGTATCCTGTAATAGACCTTCTGTCATCTAAATCTCCTGTAAAGTCTGCATCTACGTACCCAATAACTGAAGGATCTTTCGGTTGTCTAATGAATATGATGTCATAATCAAGTATCTGAAAATCCACTTCACTGCATCCCAATGTGGTCGATCAGGATTTGAGAGAAACTTGCTCACCATACTAACTGCTTGTGCTAAATATGGTCTTATGCAAACCATGACATATATCAGAGAACCAACTGCACTGGCATAAGGAACCTTTGATATCTCTTGGATCTCGTCATCTATCTTTGGACATTGTGTACTGGATAACTTGAAGTGATGCGCTAGGGATGTGCTCACCAACTTGCATTCTTCATGTTGAACCTATCCAACACCTTCTTCACATAGCTATGTTGAGATAACCATAATCTCACTGGAGCTCTATCCTTGTGAATCTCCATCCCAAAAATCTTCTTGGTCTCTCTCAAATCTTTTAGATCAAATTCCTTACTCAGTAACCTCTTCAATTTATCGACCTTTTTCATCTTCTTTGCAATAATGAGCATGTCATCTATGTATAGTAGTAAGAAAACCAGTTATTCATCTTCAAGGCTCTTCACATATATGCAGCAATCATACTCACATCTCCTATATTCATTTTGAATCATGTATGAATCAAAATGTTTGTACAATTACCTAGGAGATTGTTTTAATCCATAGAGCACTTTCTTCAACTTGCAAACCAACCGCTCTTGTCCGTACTAACTAAATCCCTCAGGTTGTGATGTAAAAATCTACTCCTCCAAATTTCCATGAAGAAATATCATCTTCACATCCATTTGCTCCAGTTATAAATCGTGATGTGACACTAAAGCCAACACCGCTCTAATTGATATATGTCTTACTACTGTAGAAATTTCTTTTTCATAGTCAATCCCCTTTCTTTGTGAATACCCCTTTACTACCAACCAGCCTTGAACTTCACTTATTCTCCCTCTGACATTGCTTCTTTCTTCTTGAATATCCACTTGCACCCTATAGCTTTCTTTCCTTCAAGAAATTCCATTAGATCCCACGTTTGATTCTTATGCAATGACTCCTTCTCCTCTGCCATAACACCCATCCACTTGTCCTTCTCAAAGCTGTGTATCACCTCCTGAAAAAATGTAGGGTCTCCGCTGTTGGAACCCCAAGGTTGTTTTGGTGTGATCAACAAGTTAAGTTAGGTCCTGTGTATTTAACCTTGTGTCTAAGTGTGCAGGAGCTTAGGAACACAGGTACTCGAGTGGAAGACGCAGCTAGCGAGAAGGATCTACGTCCGAGGGACGAGGCGGAAGAGTACACCCACGAGAAGGAAGCGGTGGTTCCGAGGGACGGAGCGGAAGATTGCTCGGGGAGCAAGAGACGCAGCTAGCGAGAAGGTCGACGGAGGGACGAAGATCGCAATGAGTAGAAGGAAACAATTCCGAGGGACGAAGGAGGAAGCACGCCGAGAAGACGGAAGTTGGGTTGAGCCTTTCCGGAAGGCGAGATCACCCAAACGAGCGGATCCGGAGCGGAAGAACCGAACCAAAGCGGGACTGAACCAGAAGCGGTCCCGGATGAAAAGTCAACTGTTGACTTTCGGTCCGGCGCCGGAATCGTGCGGACCCATCCGGCGCCGGAACCTCTCGGCGCCCTAAGTGTTGACCAGATCGAGAATTATCTCGATCTGAACGCTGGGGATAAAATTTATCTTCATGCTAACCTTTCACCAAGGCTATAGCCTTGGTCCAGAGTTTATCATCGATTCAGAAATTGTAACAACACTTGTGTGCTTCCATTGCTTTGATTAGCTTCTTTCTTTGTGCCTACACTGCTGTAAACGAGGCTTCTCCGCTGAAGGAGTTTTTAGTGCAACCTGGATTAACAACCTCCCCGGTTGTAACCAAGTCAAAACCGGTGCCTCGTTTTTATGCTTTACTTTCGAATTAATCCATTTTTTTCAAGTGTTAGCTTAATTGTCCGAGAAAGGGTTGTATTTTACTCAGGGCTATTCAACCCCCCTTCTAGGTCCTACAAGTGGTATCAGAGCCGAGGCGCTTCAGGAGGACTAACCGCCGAACGAAGCAACAAGATGGCCGGATCCAACATCCACGCACCAAAATTCGAAGGGGACTTCGCTAGCTGGAAAAAGCGAATGGAGGTATTTCTTGAAACAGATTATGATTTATTACTAACAATGGAATTTGGCTATGAAGCACCAGAGGGCAAAGCAAGAAATCAATGGTCAAAGAAGGAGCAGGCTGACCACGTGGCAAACAAGAAAGCAGAATTTCATCTGCTAAGTGTACTTCCAACACAAGAAGTCAATCGAGTCGGTACCTACAACTCGGCAAAGGAGCTTTCGGAGAAATTCCTTGAGTTACACGAAGGAACATCTGAAGCCAAACTTGCAAGACGGGATTTACTTCGTAACCAGCTTACAAACCTCCGATTTGAAGAAGGTGAAACAATTGCACATCTACACTCGAGGATTCAGGAACTCATCACCAGACTTACGAATCTCGGAGAAGAGGTAAGTAACCGAGATTCGCTAAGGTATGCCCTAAATTCCTTTCCTAGAAACTCAAAATGGGCATCACTAGTAGATGCCTTTTACATTTCAAAAGATCTAGAAAAAATTTCATTAGACGAATTCTTTTCAACTTTTGAAGTGCATGAGTCAAGATGTGCAGGTCCGAAGGAGCCCAAGAATAATGTCGCCCTTAAAGCTTCGAGAGACGAACCTGAGTCAGAATCTTCTCTCGACGACGAGGAAATGGTAATGATGGTAAGACGATTTAAAAAATTATTTAAATCTAGGAAATCTAACCATCCGCAAGGAAGAAAGAAAAGAACCATCCGATGCTACCATTGCGATGAAGAAGGGCACGTCAAGGACAATTGCCCTAAGTTAAAGAACAAGAACAACGGGAAGGACAAGAAGCCTATCCAAAATCGCAAGGCCCTAAAAGCGACGTGGGACGATACGTCGTCGGAATCAGAAGTCAAGGAGTTCTCCGGGCTCGCGTTAATGGCGAGTCATCAAGACGACGACTGCGAATCAAGCTCTTCCGAAATGAGCATCGAAAGCATCAATGAAGGGGGAGCCACGTCCGAAGAAAGCAGCAGTTCAGGGGGAGAAACCGACAACGGGATCGACAAGGTAAGTGAGGTACGATCTCTTCCTCCTAATAAAATGTTTAAATTCATTAAAATTTTAACAAAAGATTACTGCAAATTAGAAAATGAAAATAAAGATTTAAAAGCAATATTAGCTACATCTTGTCCCTTAGAAATGCTAGATAAATCAAATTTAGAAAATGAAAAATTAAAATTAGAAATTCAAAATTTAATTTTTCAAGTAGAAAATTTGAAAAACTCTGCTTGCTCATCTAAAACCAATTTTAGAAGGTTCAATAATTTGAATTGGTATTATAGATATCACCAGGGACAAATTAAAAATATCTCTAGAAAATATGTCCCTAAAAACTTTTTAGTTAATCCAGTAGGTTGGAACCTATATTGGGTTCCTAAATCATGCTTAAATTAATTTTAAAAGTAAAATTAGCGCTTTAAGTGAGAAAATTAAATAAAGAATTTCTTTATGAGGCTTTGTCTAAGGAAGTGGTTGTTGCTCCAATAACCAAGAAGGCCTAGTGCCTCGCCACGACCTGGAAGCCAAAATATTGAAATAAATGTTTAATTAACTTACTAATGAAGCATTAATACAAGAATTAATTAGTGCTTGAAAAAGGTTATTCAAAACATTTTATTTCAAATTAGAAATTTACCTACTTAGATTTTTTTTTTGACTAAGTCATTTCAAAAATTATTTTTTCCTAAGTTAAGAACTTTTTTCTTGAAACTAGAAATCTCAGCTTTAATTACTTAGAAAATTTTTCTAAATTTCTCAAAAACTTAGATTTTTTTAGAAATACTTTTTCTAAGTCTTTAACCCTTAGATTATTTTTCTTGGAACCCCATTTTTTTTGTGATCAAAGGGGGAGAAGGGAAAGTATAAGTCTAGGGGGAGGTAGATAGATTTAATTTTTTTTCTACCTTTTTGCACTTAAATTGTAATTTAAGTTAATTTACTTAATTCAATTTTATGTCTATTTTAACCCTAGCTTAACTTGGGTTGATCACACCAAAAAGGGGGAGATTGTTGGAACCCCAAGGTTGTTTTGGTGTGATCAACAAGTTAAGTTAGGTCCTGTGTATTTAACCTTGTGTCTAAGTGTGCGGGGAGCTTAGGAACACAGGTACTCGAGTGGAAGACGCAGCTAGCGAGAAGGAGTGCGTCCGAGGGACGAGGCGTCGCGGAAGAGTACACGAGAAGGAAGCGGCGGTGGTTCCGAGGGACGAAAGCCGAGCGAAGATTGCTCGGGAGCAAGAGACTAGCGAGAAGGTCGACACCGGGAGGACTGCAGATGAGTACGCCGGCGGACGAGAAGGAAACACGCGGCAATTCCGAGGGCGAGAAGCCGAGGAGGAAGGCCAAAATGGGGTTGGGTGAGCCCTTTTCCGGCCGAGATCACCCAAACGAGCGGATCCGGAGCGGAAGAACCGGACCGAGGCGGAACTGAAAGCGGTCCGGATGAAAAAGTCAATGTTGATGGTCCGGGCGCGACCGACCGGCGCCCGGACCCATCCGGCGCCGGAACCCTTCCGGCGCCGAATAATGTTGACCAGATCGAGAATTATCTCGATCGAGCGCTGGGGATAAATTTATCCCCAGGAACCTTTCAGGCGCCCACCAAGGCTATAACATGACCTTGGTCCAGAAGCTTATCATCAGTTCAGAAATTGTAACAACACTTGTGTGCTTCCATTGCTTTGATTAGCTTCTTTCTTTTTGTGCCTACACTGCTGTAAACGAGACTTCTCCGCCTGAAGGAGTTTTTAGTGCAACAATCTTCCTTGGATTAACAACCTCCCCGGTTGTAACCAAGTCAAAACCGGTGCCTCGTTTTTATGCTTTACTTTCTGATTAATCCATTTTTTTTCAAGTGTTAGCTTAATTGTCCGAGAAAGGGTTGTAATTTTACTCAGGGCTATTCAACCCCCCCTTCTAGCCGGCCGCATCGGTCTTACATCCGCTACTAGTAATAAGTGCATAAGATACCAAGTCTTCGAATCTGTATCTGGTGGGTGGTTTTATGACTCATCTGCCAAATGCAACATATGCGAATTCATTAAATTGAAGAAATCTTCTGGTTCTTTAATGGGTGTCCATGTGAATTCTTGATAATTTTTTAAAATATTGTAGAACCTAGATGTCTCAACCGGTCATGCCAAAGTATAAAATCATTTGAGTAAGTAAACTTTGGGTTACTGTTGCATTTGTTTCTACCACATTTATTATTATGTAGTACAAACCAGATGAGAAACCGGGTAATCTTTCATATACATGTTTCTTACCCACCACTAATTTTGTAATATAGAGATATTTAATATTCTCATCATGGATCTCAATATGATATCCATTTCTTTAAGACATAGGAGAAAACAGTGCATTGTCAATAACAGATTTTGTTCCTTCAAATAATGATATATTACCTCTTCCAAAACCTTCAATAATATTTACACTACCAGATATTGTACCAACATTACTTTCATCCATTTCTAAATAAGAAAAATATTTTTTCTTTTTGAATATAGAATGTGTCGTTGCACTATCAATAAGGTATAAATCTTCATTATTGAATCTATAAACCATGATATTCTTCATTAAGATAAAATAAATACATAATGAGAAACAAGTAAAAAAGATTACTAAATAAACATAATAGCAAACAAACTAATTTATTTTACAATGTTTGATCATCTTAGATATTTCCATAATATCTTCATTTCAAATCAAATTTCTATTCCTTCATCAGGATTTACAAAGAAATAAAAAACATCCAAATGTATTATCATAGAAGGATCAAGAATTGTGTTATTTTCTTGAAAGACAATATTTGTCTCTATATCTTTTGCTTTGCCCTTTAAAGAGGCTTGGTAGAGACCAATAAGGTATTTTTGTTAGTTAGAGCCCTAGAGCCAATCATTTGATGATTGTATTATGGACTTATTGTATCATATTCTTATATTAATAAAGGCATTTGTTTGGTTATTATACTTACTTGTATTGGTGCCAAATAAACTAAGTATAATAACGTCCTTGAGTAGAAGGTTCTTACCTATATCAATCGATTGGTTGAATCGATAGTGAGATGATATAGGGAACACTACTCTAAATCATTCCTAGTCGAGTATTAACATTCAGGGACAATGTTAATGCAATAAGACTAGCATGTAGGTCAACTCGATGACTTGATCTCACAAGTCATGGATATGGAGATATCAAGTTGACACATGGGTATGCATTGGAGAATGTATACTGAATGACCCGCCATGAGAAAGTATCATGGATCGTTATATGAGTGTCATATACTTTCTCATGTAACTATTAGTATGACTATTAGTCCTTAGACCTGAAGTCACCATGGTTCCCTACATAAGGAGTTATGTACTTTGGTTTCGTCAAATGTCACCCGTAACTGGGTGGACTATAAAGGCGATTACTGGGTATGTAACGAATTATGCAGAGGGATGTGAGTGATGTAGATGGGATCTATCCCTCCTATATGACGGGAGTGACATCGATATTCTTGATAGAGTGAGACCACGAAGTGCATGTCCATGCCCAAATGAGTCAATATGAGATATTGAGCTCATTTGATTTAGTGAGTCTACTTGGAGTTCAGGATTTAGGTTGATCAGAGGATGACACGGTCTATGCCTCACATTGATCAATCTAGATGTCTAGGATAGAAGGACACTTGTCATATTTTGTGAGGAGTCACAATTAGTAGTCACAAGGTGATGTTGGATCTCAACATTCTTGTAACATTGGGTAGTAATGATGTGTTGCTAGATACTGCTCATTATTTATGTTCCTAAATGGGTTTAGGGGCATTGCCAACGTTATAAGAACCTATAGGGTCACACACTAAGGACAATTAGATAGAGATTAGGTTCATATGATGAACCAAGAGGATTAGATTTATTTGATGAATCAAATTGGATTAAGAGTAATCCAAATTGGACTAATTGAGTTGGACTCAAGTTGATTCATGTATTCAATGAGTCTAATTTAGATTATGACTCATTAAATCAACTTAATTTAATGAATTAGATTCATTATATTAAGTTGGCTTGAATCAAATGGTTATATTAGATCAACCATGGAAGAGATTTGGTCAAGTTTGACTTGACTTGAGAGGAAGAGGAAGAGTCAAGTTTGACTTGACTAATTGCCACATCATTAGTGAGATGGCAAGATGTGGACCAATGATGATGCTCCACATCATCAAAGTATGCCATCTCATGGGAGTTACAATGCCATTCTCTTTAATGGCTACATTAATTGTGAATGGGGGTTACACTTCATGAGTGGCCGGCCACTTTAGTATTAGAATGAAAATTGATTTTCATTCAAGTGCTCATTCACTTCTTCTTCCTCCTTGAGTTCTTTCTCCTCTCCCTCTCCTCCTCTCTTGGCCGAACAAGACAAGGTGCTAGCACACCTTTGTTTGGTCTTCTCCATCAAGGATTGTTCGTGTGGATACTTCTAGAGGACCGTACGCTTGACGGTCTAGAGATCCGACACCTTGGACGAGCGGGATTTGCGAGGGCACACTTCAAAGGTATAAAATGTTTTTCCTTTGTAGATCTACTATAGATCATAGTTTGAAACTCGTACTCATATTTTGAAATCTATCCTTCGCACGAGATCCAGTGGCATGGGTGATTCGGGGTTTCCGCGACGCGAAAAGCGGTTTTCGCGGCCCGAAAAACCCAACAATTTTGACGTACGACAAGTACATGACCAATGCCCTTTATGCCACATCTATAACAGGAACTTTTTTATTTCTTTTATCATTATCTTGTCCATTTTGAACCCATTTACCATTATCATTTGTCCACTTTTGGTGGACATTATTACTAACCTACTTTTGATGAGTTGTTATGTTTCTAACCACCATGATTTTCTTGAAATCAATCATTTCCGTGTCTACGGCCACGACCATGATGAAATTTTTGTTTGTGCTGTCGTTCATCATTTTTACAAGTTATCTCATTTACTTCAAGGAATGGACTAGCACCAGTTGGGCGGGTCTCATGATTTTTCATCAAAAACTCATTTGACTCACCCACAAGAAGACATGTAATCAACTCAGAATAGTTCTTGAAACTTTTCTCTTTATATTGCTACTGCAGAAGCATGTTAGATGCATGAAAATTAGAATATGTTTTTTTTCCAACATATGTTCATCAATAATTTTTTTCATCACATAATTTTTAACTTTAAGTTGATTTTAAACATAGTTGATTTATATTCACTTACAAATTTAAAATTGTGTAAATGTAAATGAATCCATTCATAACGAGCATTTGGAAGAATTATAGTTTTATAATGGTTATACCTTTCCTTCAAATTATTCCATAGTTCGAGTAGATCTTTGATCATCAAATATTTGATTTTCAATCATTTGTGAAGATGGTGACGAATGAATATCATTGCTTTTGCACAATTTTTATAAAGATTTCTTATTTTCATCTTTTATAGTGTCTCCAAGACCCACAGTTTCCAAATAAATCTCCGCATCTATTTTTTTTTCTCGAAATGTCAAGAATCGCAAACTCTATCTTTGAAAGATTTGACACAGTGAAAATCTAATCCAAAGAAAACCAAATCATTAATAATAATTATCATACATCATATATATTTATTAATGAATGATAAAACATGATATAATCAAAAGATGATTTTATAACACATAATTGTAAACTATTTTTGAAACTTTACAAATCATGCAAATAACAACTAACTAATGGTTAATCAGACAATAGCTAAAAAGTACGAAGGAATTATAAATTTAACTTTTTGACATGTGAATAATTTTAATGAAGAAAAAAATATAAACATATCTATATATTTTTTGATATTACTTATAGCTGAATTAAAAAAAAAAGTAAATCTTTCGTGTTGATAACGTGTAAAATTATATAAGTAATCACATAGGCAAAGAAAATATTATTGACCTTTTTTTTATCTCATCTATGAAAAGAATAGATATATAGGTATTTATAAGTATGTAACCATCTTGAAACTCTCAGGCTCATACATTTACATAAGTTAGGAGGTTATGAGATGATGAGTTATAGAGCAATGAATAAGTTTATGGAATATTGGGGATTGATAAGTATCCACGTACATATGTTATTTTACAACAAATAATAATTTATAGTACAACAAATAATAATTTATAGAAACTAAAAAACCAATCCCAATTCTGCTTGTGTTTATTATATTAATTTTTCAAATTTCAAATCCTATTTTATAAAAACTTTAAAAATTAAAAAAATTCCAAGCAAACAATGCCTAATATTTCAAGATTAGCTTCCAGACCACGCCCTATTTTATTTTACTAATCCACATAGCAAGTTATCAGCAATTAACATTAATCTCTAATTCCACACAAATAAGCAATCGTATTCAATAATTTCTCAACCATAATTGCTAACGATATTACATATATATATTAAAGCTTTTCTTTCATATTTTCTTTCCAGAATAACAGATAGAAACATATCAATCTAAAAGTAATATACACAAGTACAATTTGTCAAACAGAACAACCAACTGAACATTGCTGAAAATGAAACAATTGCAACATATCATTGAATGCAAAGTGGAATTGTACCACAAGATCATACCGGGAAGAGAAGGACAATGATAATGCATATCAATCCTCTTGATAATCACCTTCATCTTCTTCATATTCGACATCCTCTGTTGTTGCATCCTGGTATTGTTGGTACTCAGAAACAAGATCATTCATGTTGCTTTCAGCCTCAGTGAACTCCATCTCATCCATTCCCTCTCCTGTGTACCAATGCAAGAAAGCCTTTCTTCTGAACATTGCAGTGAATTGTTCGCTGACACGATGGAACATCTCTTGAATTGAAGTAGAGTTGCCGATGAATGTGGAAGCCATCTTTAATCCAATTGGTGGGATATCACAGACTGTAGACTTCACATTGTTTGGAATCCACTCAACAAAGTAAGAAGAATTCTTGTTCTGAACATTGAGCATTTGCTCATCCACCTCTTTGGTGCTCATTTTGCCACGGAACATCGCTGATGCTGTCAGGTAGCGCCCATGGCGAGGATCAGCTGCACACATCATGTTCTTGGCATCCCACATTTGTTGGGTGAGCTCGGGGACAGTAAGAGTACGGTAGTGCTGTGATCCACGGGATGTAAGAGGAGCAAATCCAACCATGAAGAAGTGGAGACGAGGGAAGGGGATGAGGTTGACGGCAAGCTTCCGAAGGTCAGAGTTGAGTTGTCCTGGGAATCGAAGGCAGCAAGTGACGCCACTCATGGTAGCCGAAATCAGGTGGTTCAGATCACCAACTGTTGTTTCACATAAATGTTAGTAATGGATACCTGCAGGGCAATGAGACATGGTTCACACGGAGAAGAAAGACTTACAACTTGGAGTAGTAAGCTTGAGAGTTCGGAAACAAATGTCATAGAGTGCTTCATTATCCAACACCATGCACTCATCGGCATTCTCAACAAGCTGGTGGACAGAAAGAGTAGCATTATAAGGCTCGACCACAGTATCAGACACCTTAGGCGACGGGAAGACGGAGAAAGTTAGTATCATGCGATCGGGATACTCTTCTCTTATCTTAGATATTAGGAGCGTCCCCATGCCGGAGCCAGTCCCACCTCCAAGTGAATGACAAACCTGAAACCCTGTTTCATGTCTGAGTTAATAAATTCTGAGTTGTGCAATCCAACAGGTAACATATTGGTTGAAGCAATGTTCTGGAGAAATAATTATTTGCCATCTGCTGAAACTGTACAGATTTGTAAGACCAGCTAGGCAGCAAGTAGCTGTGCTTTGTAAAAAATTTGGATGATCCAAGTTTTACAAAGAAAAAGAAAAATCAAGTAAACGCAATACTGATGGCAATTAGGACCACAGTCAAGGTTCTGGAATCACGAAAACACATGATTAACAATTATATCTCTGTTTCTCAACGTTATGGGAGAAGATATGGTCACTTCTTGTAGATATGAAACAACTAATAGCATGGGAAAGCATTGCCAGTAAACGATTAAGATTCAACCAATTCAGAATCTAAAGGGGAAAAAAAATCAAGAAAAACGCACAATATAAAGGAAATCTCACCCTGCAAGCAATCGCAGTTCTCGGCCTCTTTCCTGACAACATCAAGGACCGAATCAATAAGCTCGGCGCCCTCAGTGTAATGCCCTTTGGCCCAGTTGTTGCCGGCCCCGGACTGCCCGAAGACGAAGTTATCAGGGCGGAAGATCTGGCCGTAGGGGCCGGACCGGACGCTGTCCATGGTGCCGGGCTCAAGGTCCATGAGCACCGCCCGGGGCACGAAGCGCCCGAAGCTGGCCTCATTGTAGTATACGTTCACTCGCTCAAGCTGGAAGGGATTATCGCCGCCGTAGCGGCCGGTGGCATCAATGCCATGCTCCGAGCAGACGACTTCCCAGAACTTGGCCCCGATCTGGTTGCCGCACTGTCCGCCCTGGATGTGGAGGATCTCGCGCATCTTGAAGATGGTCGGAGGAAGAGGAGAGGCAGTCTAGGGTTCCGGTGGCGAGGAGAGAGTGATAGTGAAAAGAGAACTAACAAGTTCGGGGGAGGCTATAAAGAAAGGGTCGTGCGATGACGGATATTAACGGACTTTTCGAGTGGAGTTGTTTCTTTAACGATAGACGTGACGGGTAGTTGAATTTAGGCGGGACCTTCAATTTTAAAACGATGTTATCAATAGCTATGATGATAGCCAACAGCTTTTCTTGCCTTCTAAGCTAAGAGCATCCATATATCATATTTAAAAATTTTATCTTAAATTTTAAATAGAGTAGTTAAAAATATTTTACATCAGCTACTCTATCATTCTCTAAATTTAGATTTGATAAATAATGATTCTTTAAATTTATGGAATGAAACCGAAATCTTTGGGGATGATTCCGTACTATAGTTTGGAGGAGGAACTTTAAGACACCCTTGGGGAAATGCACCTGGTGCAGTGGCTAATAGAGTGGCTTTAGAAGCATGTGTATAAGCTCGTAATGAGGAGCATGATCTTGCTCGTGAAGGTAATGAAATTATTCGTGAAACTTCCAAATGGAGCCCTGAACTAGTCGTTGTTTGTAAAGTATGGAAAGAGATCAAATTCGAATTCGAACCAGTATATAAGCTAGATAAAGAGAAAAGCTAAGTGTGTCTAATTCAGTAAAGTCAAACTTAGGGTAAACTTCTACCCTAATAAAATAATATTTCTTTTTAATCTTTTTTCTTCCACTCAATCTTTTCAATCTCTCTTCTTTTACTCATTTTATAAATATAATAATAAAAAAATAGAAGAAAGAGAAGAAAATAATAAAAAATTAAGGATGATGGAAATTTTAGGATAGTTAATATAGTATGTAGTGAAAAATGATTGTCTAAATTTAATAAAGTAAATTGTTTATCTTACATTTTATATATAGTAATAAAGAAACTGATATGGATGCTCTAACATTTCGTTTTAATATTTATGATTGCTAAATTATCTTTATTCTTTTTAAAATGAATAAAGATTCACGAAGTTTTCATCACAGTATATTTTGAAAAAGTGTCAGATGATATTGAGTTAATTGCACACCATTTTATCTTTATTTTATAAGAGATTATTTCCTCACATGATAAATATATATATATATATATATATATATATATATATATATATATATATATATATATATATATACAACAACAACAACCAAGCCTTTTCCCACTAGGTGGGGTCGGCTGTATGAATCTTTTTACGCCATTGAGCTCTATCTCCTATTATATCATCATCTATATTTAAATAAATTTTATCTTGTTTTATTATTGCTAACCAAGTCTTTTTTGGTCTTCCTCTTCCTTGTTTGATATGCATGTTTATCATAGTTTCACATCGCCTAACTGGAGCATTTATTGGTCGTCTAAGTACATGTCCGTACCATCTTAAACGTGTCTCTCGGAGTTTGTCATCAATAGATGCAACTCCGACTTTCTCTCTAATGCTCTCATTCCTTATTTTGTCCATCTTCGTATGTCCACACATCCACCTTAACATCCTCATCTCTGCAACTCTCATCTTATGCTCATGTGCTCGAGTCATAACCCAACATTCAGCTCCATATAACATAGCAGGTCTAACTGCGGTTTTATAGAACTTACCTTTAAGTTTAAGAGGTACTTTACGGTCACATAAAACACCCGACGCTCCCCTCCATTTCACCCATCCTGCTTGTATTCTATGTAAGACGTCTCTCTCAATCCCTCCATCATTTTGTAAAAATGATCCTAAATATTTAAATTTATCGGTTCCGGGCAACTCGTCCTCTCCTATCTTAACAATTGTTTCATTATTTCTAATATTGCTAAATTTAAATTCCATATATTCTATCTTTAATCTACTAAGCTTAAAACTTTTTTCCTTCTAGTGTTTCCCTCCAAGATTCTAGCTTAGCATTTACTCCTTCACGTGTCTCATCTACCAAAATAATATCATTTACAAACAACATGCACCACGACACTGTGTCTTGAATGTGCGCAGTGAGTTCGTCCATAATTAGTGTAAAAAGATAGGGACTTAGGGCTGATCCCTGATGTAACTCTATCTTTATTGGAAATGCATCAGTTACTCAGCCTAAAGTCTTTACTCTGGTCGTTACATCCTCATACATATCCTTAATTAGTTTAATATATGTTACGCTAACACCTCTCTTTTCTAAAATTCTCCATATAATTTCTCTTGGGACTCTATCATAAGCTTTTTCTAAGTCAATGAATACCATGTGTAGATCTTGTTTTTGCTCCCGATATTTTTCAATTAATTGTCTAAGGAGATGTATAGCTTCTATTGTTGACCTTCCAGGCATGAACCCAAATTGATTTTCTGTCACTGTGGTCTCCTTCCTTAATCTTTTTTCTATTACTTTTTCCCAAAGTTTCATAGTATGATTCATTAGTTTAATACCCCTATAGTTTGCACAATTTTGTATGTCTCCCTTGTTCTTATATAAGAGAACTAGAGTACTTATCCTCCATTGATCAGACATTCTTTTCGTTTTCAATATCATGTTAAATAATTTTGTAAGTCATTCAATACCTTGTTTCCCTAAGCACTTCCATACCTCTATCGGAATATCATCTGGTCCAACGGCTTTTCCATTGTGCATCTCATTTAAAGTTTGTTTTACTTCTGAAGTTTGAATTCTACGATAAAAATTAAAATTTCTATGCTCATTTGACCTAATTAAATTAACTAAGTTAAGTTGGTCACCTAAACCTTCATTAAAAAGTTGATGAAAATACCTCTTCCACCGCTCTTTTATTTCTCCATCATTTACTAATACACTATTACATTCATCTTTAATACATTTTATTTGGCTAAGATCTCTTGTTTTCCTTTCTCTCACTTTAGCTATTCTATAAATATCTTTTTCCTCTTCTTTTGTATCCAATTTTTGATATAACCGTTCAAAAGTTTCATTTTTTGCTTCACTCACTACTTTCTTAGCTTCTTTCTTGGCTATTGTATATTTTTTTAAGTTTTCCTCGTTCTTACAAATATATAATTCCTTATAAGCTATTCATTTTTTCTTCACTTTCTCTTGTACTTTCTCATTCCACCACCAAGATTCTTTACTTAGTGGTGTATGTCCCTTTGACTCACCAAGTACACTCTTAGTTACTATTTTCAACTTTGATACCATCTTATCCCATGTTGTATTAGAGTCATCGTATATTTCACCTAATGCTTGTACTTCTACCTTCTCCTTAAATATATTTTGTTTCTCATCCTTTAACTTCCACCACTTAATTCTAGGAATTGTATATATTTTCTTTCTATTGATACTATGTTTGAGGCGTATATCCAACACTACTACCCTATGTTGGGTAGTTAAGCTTTCTCCTGGGATGACTTTGCAATTTTTACAAATCTTTCTATCCTTCTTCCTAACCATAAGAAAGTCAATTTGCGATTTATTATTCCCACTTTTGAATGTGACTAAGTGTTCTTCTCTTTTTTTAAAAAAACGTATTAGCTAATATAAGGTCATATGCTATTGCAAAATCTAATATAGTTTTCCCTTCCTCGTTCCAAACCCATAACTCCTATGTACTTTCTCATATTCCTCATTTTTCACTCCGACATGCCCATTTAAATCACCTCCTATTAAAATCATTTCATTTGGTGGAATATTTTGTAATATTTCATCTAAGTCCTCCCAAAACCTTGATTTGGTAGCTTCATCTAATCCTACTTGTGGTGCATATACGCTAATTATGTTCATAGTTTCTTTCGCCACTATTATCTTAAGGGCTATAATTCTATCTCCTTTTCTAACTACTCCTACAACTTCATCCTTTAACAAATTATCTACAATGATACCCACTCCATTTCTTGCTTTACTCTTTCTAGTGTACCATAACTTAAAACCCGAGTTCTCTATCATCTTTGCCTTCTCGCCTATCCATTTTGTATCTTGTACACACAAAATATTAATTTTTCTCCTAATCATCATATCTACTACCTCCATTGATTTACCAGTGAGAGTTCCTATATTTCATGTTCCAAATCTTAGATTATTAGTTTTCCTATCATATTTGTTCTTATCTAACCTATGGTGTGAGAACTTTGTCTATTTAACACTACACCCAAGTTCTCATGGAGATGTAGCGGTCCTTGCTGAGACGTTACAGTCGGACCCTGTAACGCGAACTCTTGCATATTTATCACTACACGGACCCTACAACGTGTTCCTTCCGGGGAACAACCTAGCATTAGCACAATAGTTTAATGGATTCATTCATTGAATATTTGCCATAGTTTGACACTGGTTGGCAACCTAACGCAACCCTCCTCCTTTATCCGGCCTTGGGACCGGCCATGACCGATCATCATGGGCGGAGTTTATATATATATATATATATATATATATATATATATATATATATATATATATAAAGTTTCAGATAGTAGAAATAGTAAAAGCAGTAACAATAGGCAATAGTAAATGACAATAAAATAATAATAACAATAGTAAAATAGTAAAGTTTTAGACAATAGACATAGGAAAAGCAGTAGTATCAGCAGTAAACAAAACAAAAAAAGTAGTAGTGCAATTTTAGTAAAAGAAATAGTAATTTTTTTTAAAAAAAAATGCGAGTTCAAAGAGTGGTTTGATCAACTTTTAAGAGAGAGACTTGGTTAATAAGAGAATATTATGTTATTCTTGTCTTATTTTTCTTGTTTATTTTCTATGGAGTTTCACTTGTTCCGTATCTCACCGTTGAATCTTTGCCCTGACTTATAAATAAGTATTAGGATAGGTAACCCTTCTTGCTTAGCCTGTATAGGTCTTATAGGTTCTACTTTTGTTATTCCTGATACAATTATTATTCACCAACTAATTACTGAGAAAAAGACTGAGGAAGAGAAACAAAGAATATAGACGAAATATCAGAGTCTAACCTTTCCTTACCAAGTCAAGGAGTTTTTATTTCGTCATAGGAACAAATGATTCTTTATTTAATAGGGAAATTTTTACATGAAGATAGAATGTGGGCATAAACTTAAATATTACACAAAAGAGTTACATATTTTTACAAAAAGGACTAGTATATAAAAACTTACAATTGTAACTTAGCACACTGAGAACGGAAACTTGCTAAAGAGGAGCACTTGCGTTGGAGATGGGGAATGCCCTTGAGTATAGAGGTTGATGGCTTTTTATAGACTTAGGAGAAGGAGATTGCTTGGGAAGGAAGGAAAGAGAGCTTGCATGTTGGAAAAGGGGGGTTGCCCATATAACATCTAAGAGAGACAGGTGAAAGAAAAAGAGAAGAGGAGTTTGACTAGAAAACACTTCAACGGGACAAGTGTCGTTGCTGATAAATATGCAAGTCGGTGGAGTAGCTATGGTACTGTATATGTCGATCGTGGAGGTACTATAGTGTAAGTGGAGATACTATAGTGTACCATAGTGGAAGTGGAGGTACTGTAAAGTACTGTAGTTGCCTATTGAATCTAAAGAAGGTGCTTGCAAATTAGAAGCTTGAGCTGTAGTTCTAGTTCTGTAGAGAGCTGCTCTATAAACTCTGGCGGAAAGAGCAGAATTGGCTAACCTTTTGTTACTCAATCTTTCAATTTTCCTTTGGTAATGTTGGAAAAGAGTTGTATGTTGTGAAGTAAAAACAAAAGGGAAGAATCTGGTACCTATATCTTTAGGCTAATATATTTTCTTTGTATAAGATTTGCCAGCAAGGATGTAATTTTCTAGATCTTCTATTATATCCCAAGTCCAATTTGTGCCTTGGATAGAAGCCCGCTAATGTTTGAGTTGGCCTGCAAAAGATGGTGGAGCATCCTAGTGTATGTCTAGATCTGTAGGATAGTCTTCTAGTTCAGCTTGGTAGCCACCATCTTCATTTATGTCAATTTTGACCAAATATCTGGCAGGTTCTATTTTTAGATCCAGCCATTCAAGTGAAGTACTATCAAATGTGTAGACAACAAAAGTTTCTTCTTCCTCTAAGACAAGAGAAATGATAGTTTCTAATTTCTTAGGAAATTCTTTGACAAAATTAGGACCATGAATCTAAAGTTTATACAAAAGGCCATAATATAGTAATGTGAACAAAGTAACAAGCTTGCCTTTGTATGTTGTAGTAGTATAAGTCTCATAATCCATATTGGCCTTACAAAAAGAATAAAGAAGCTGGCATTGGTATCCATATTTGCCAAAGTTTGCACAGGTTAGGCCTATCTTTTGACATTTTAGTTTTGGGCTAAACTCTGTTTCATAGACAATGGTCATGCCTTCAAGAGGAATTTTGTGAAAAGCTTTGAGTGCTGCTTCACATATTTTGATGAATGTTTTTAAAGTTGACTTTTCAGCTAAACTCCGCACATAAGTAGTGATGTCATCTAGTATAGTGTTGGGGAAACCCAATAATCGGGCTTCTGAATCTCTTTGAGGTGTTATTGTTGTAGCCCTTTCTTTTAATTGGGTCAATGTTAAATAGTTTGACCTATGAGGGAGTTGGCTAGAAAACTCTAAAGAAGGCCTAGGAGGCTCTTCAGAGCTAAGTATTCAAGTATAAGTTTTTGTATTGTTAAAACTTGGGCTACGAGGCCTTGTTTCTAGAAGTGGTCATGCCTTAAGTAAAGTGTTGATAAAGAAGTGAGGCCCAAGTTGTGTACGGGTAGCATCAAAAGCTTCTTTAAGAGAATAAAAACCCTTGAAATATGGATGTTCTAAGCCTTGGATGACTAAGTTTCTTCCCAATTGGAGTGTACTCCTGCTTGAGTTCCTGAGAAAATCATGTAGCAGGAAAATTTCTTGCCTACTAGTTTTTGTATTATAGCGAGAAAATAGTTAGATAGAGCATTAATCATAGCAATTCTATATTGAGAACTGTCGAGTATTGTGGGAATGTTCCAAATGTTGTTAATAATACAATTTTGAATATGATCTAGTTTATCTCTAGAAGAGAAATGAAACTGGTCTTCATACTATGTCAATTGTTATAAGTCTTGGTTACCAAAACACATGGTTTTGATAACAAAAGTACGTACTTTTCTAGGTCAATCCATGTTCCTATCAAAAGAAAGAAGTTAGCAGTAGGATAAGAGTTAATGTAGTAACCGAGAAAGTGGATAAGGGTTAATGTAGTAACCGAGAAAGTGTATCTGCTCAGGAATTATTGATTTCTTTTATATGCTCCTATTGAATAAGTAATCCTTTATTGATAATAGTATCTATGAATTTTAACCAACGCTTGGTCCTCAATCCTTTTCTTAAGCGTTTAGTTTGTTGGTCATATTTTACTATAACTTCACAATCTGTTTTAATAGTAATTTCTTGTTTATTGTAGATAAATAATCTAAATTCTTCTAAGCAATAAATGACAACTAATATTTCATAGTCTAGAAAAGTTAAATGCCCTTTTTCTTGATATTTTCTAGAGGTATATCTACATAAATTTTTAGGAGTTTTTCATATTTGGATGTTTTTCTAAATAAAATACCTCCCCATCTTGTTTCACACCTATTGATTTCAATGACTAAGTAGTCAAAATCAAGTGGTAGTATTAACATTGGAATCATTTTAACTAACTGTTTAATTTGTTGGACAAGTGCTATGTTTTTTTTATTGAAATATTTTTGTCATGTTAAGGATGTTTTATTGTATAAGGGACCACCAATTTTACCTATATCTTTTAAGTAAGGTTGTGCATAATTAAGAAGACCTAGAAAGGCTCTTAGAGTTTTAGTGTCCTACATTTTATCAAAGAAAGCTAAGATTTTAGCTGAAGTATGAGGCTGAAATGCTATTTGTCCTTGGCCTATTTCGGCACCTAGTTGCTAACTATATTTTTATACGGGAAATAATAAAACCATGTTTTTCAAATAGATTAAAAATAATGTGAAAATGGGCATAATGTTCCTGCTTAGCTTTAGAGAAAACTAAAGCATCATCAATGTAAACACAAATGAACATGGAAACATTTCTAAAAATATCATCTATTTTTCTTTGAAAGATTTAAGGGGTAACCTTAAGACTGAAAGGCATAATAAGTCATTTAAAATGTCCTTCGGGATAGGAAAAAGTTGTCCATTCAATAGACTCAGGGTGTATTTTAACTTGCCAAAATTCTAATTTTATGTCAAACTTAGAGTACCATTTATAGTTCTAGATTTTATTTAAGAGTTTGTCTTTGTCAACCATCTTCTTGACAATTATCATTAAGTCGTTTGTAATTAAACACCACCCTAGATTGACCACGTTTCTATTATGCTCCTTTATTAACTATAAATGCTAGACTTCTGTGCCTAGATGTTGATCTTTGGATGACTCCTAAAGTTAGTAGTTGATTTATATGCATTTTATATTTTTTTTTAGTTTCCCAATTTGTATATCTTAAATCTTGAGCTTTAATTGTGAGATCTGGGTTAATTATTGCTAATTTGCAGTAAACTTTGTCTCTGCCCCAATATTTGGTAGGCTTTCCCCAATAATTTCTAGTTTTTCTAATCTAGAAATGAGAGAGTCTATGTCAAGTTAATGAGTGTTTATTATTTGAAGCAATTATTTTAGAAGTATTAAATTAGATGGGAGAGTCCAAGTGTCATGGAAAAAATAGGATAAAGGGCTTGACTAACCAAGTGAGTCTAATTTTACTCATCTTGATCCTGATAGTCAGAAAGAGCAATAGCACAAGTTTGATTATTACTAGTAAGAGACTGTGTTGGATTACTTGATTATTTACAGATATGTTTAGTAGAACATTGATAAGAAGTACTATCTATATTAATCGGAGACATGGTCTTTATGAGTAGTTTGGTAATTAAAGGATGGATTATTATGGATAGTCTGATCCTATAGGTGATACTATGAGTGAAGAAAAGAAAAGAACATAATCCTTGGTTAAAAGGAAAGCTCTATCATGTGCTAAAAGAAAATTTAGTCCTAAGATTAAGTGAATATTAAGATGTAATAATGGTTTAATCCAAAGTTTAGAGAATGGAAGGGGTGCTATATTTGCCACAATTATCATAAAACCTTAAATGTATATTAGTAACGAATTGTGTGCAAGCTAACTTTTGACCATCAAACTGCGTACTTATTAATGGTTGTGATGCAGTTTTGATAAGAGTTTTCAGGATTACTGGAAAAAGTATGGATTCATTAATTGGGAGTTAGTGGTCCCACTGTCTAAGAAGACATGTAATGTAAATTCTTGGCCATGGATATTAACAAGGAATTTGTGATATCTAAGTTTCTTCTTGTGTTGCATATACTAGAAGCTTTGATAAAGACTAGATCAGTATCTATGGGTGTAAAAGAATGTTGCAGGCTTTTTCCTTTATTAGGAGCTTGTGAAGAGGGTGGAGTAACGAGTTCGTTGACTTTTTGATCCATGGTATCAAGTTCTATTTCTAGTTAATTAATATGGGTTTCTAAGGCAAAGACCTTTGTTTCTAGTAAGAAATTTAAAGTATTGCCATTAGATGGTTGGCTTATGGGTATTATAATGGCAAATAATTGTTGGAGGCACATATTACAGACTTATTTTCTACAGATCTTACAGGTGCCTCATTTATTTAGAGATGGATAATAACTATAAAAAAAATATGAAATGTTATTACTTCCTGTCTTTAGTATCAATCATGTGGACAGTTAAGTTCTTTTGTAATTTTAGTATTAAGTTGTTTGAACATTAAATTAGTATATGGTAAATCTTCTCATAATTCTTCTAGATTATGTAATGGCATGTAATCCTATAATTCAGAAGTTTCGGGGTAAGGATGGTATAAAGGATGTAAGAAGGAATTTACTAAACTATAGGCAAAAGAGGGTGATATTTCTTCCACACCATCTATAGAAATAATCGAGTAAATAGAAGATGTATCAAAGACATCTAATTATATTTCTAGTAAGTCAAGATTAGTGTGGGTGACTAGTTTTGCTTCTCTGTATATAGATTTTTTTTTTTATTTGGACAAACAGAGGATAAATGTCTAGGTTCATTACAAGCAAAACAAGTAATAGTATTAGCATAAGTTTTCTTTGACTTGAATTTTCTCACATGTTTATGTTAGTAATTAGCCCTAAGAGCCAATCATGAGATGATTAAGCCTTTCGGTTACTAATTAAGTTAGACTCGAATGAACCCACTCATTGGATTGAGTTCAATCCGAATTAGACAAATTGGATTGATGGGTTACACTCAATGGGTTAGACTTATTGGGTTATTGGATTAATGGTTAATCCAATATAATAATCCAACCCATTAAGAGGAATACAAAGAGACAAAAAAACCCTTCATATTCATTGGATGAATATAAATAGGTTTTTGGTGAGATTTTTCAGGAGATGAGATGGGTGTCTCTTGATCTTCCTCCTCCTTCTTCCTCCTTCTTCCATGGCCGAACCATACTTCTTACTATCACAAGAAGATAGTTCTTCTCCGAAAGCTTCGTTGGTGGGATGAACGAAGGATATGTTCGTGTCGATACCATAGAGGCACGGACACTTGAACGCGTTGAGATCTGGGTCCAAAGAAAAGGTTGATGTCGGGATTGTGAAGGGTATGCAACAAAGGTATAATCCTATCATGTAGTTAGCATAGATTAGTTTAATAGAAATTGTTTCTTCCCTTTCGCATGGATCCGCTGGATAAGTGGATCTAGTATTTTTTCGCTGCATTTCCATGTCTTCTGGCACGCTAGATCCCAACAGTGGTATCAGAGCCACTTGCGAAAGAGCTATGCTGAGTTAGAATTTTTATATATGATATAGAAATTACTTGATAGGGTTTACTGTGATTTGCAAAAGGATTTATGAGTCTCGGCCAAACAAGATTTCGGTCAAGAGAGTGAATCTCGGCCAGACTATGCGTCTTGGCTAGATTTTGTGTCTCGGCCAAATCCTAACTCTTGACCGAAAGTTGGTGTGTGACCAACAAGGTCTCGGCTAGAGTTGTTTTGTTTGGAACAAAATGAAGTTGGTGTGTGACCAACAAGGTCTCGGCTAGAGGTGTTTTGTTTAGAACAAAACATAGTTGGTATTATGGGTAGTAGGGTCTCGGGTAAAGCAGCAACTCATAAAATGAGTATGCAAAATAAGTTTTGCTTCGGGGGCGCTGCCCCCTGGATCGCCATGGCGTTGCGGCTCATAATTTGTTTGCTAAAATCATAGTAAATTTTATGTCATAAAATATTATGAATAGATATGACATGGTGCATGGTTATGACCCTTTTAACCCCAATGTGATTGGATGTGTGTAATGTTGTAATTCATAATACGGTCTGCGTGTCATGCCTTCATCCCTTTTATTCTTGTTGTAATTAGATTACACTCGAATGTAACTCGAGTTTCTTTAGATTTTTTAATGTACAAAATTAGAAAGAGTTAGTCTTCTAGAAGGCGGGTGAAAAGGAAGGAAGGACAACAACACACGACAACCAAGGAAGCGCTTGGAGAAGCGACTTAGACCTAGGTTGACTTATCGCTCTTCTCATTGGCTTGAGAAGATTGCAGTTTATGGGAGTCATAACCTTGTCACATTTAAACTTGTGTATATGTTGATATATGCCATGATATGCCATGATGTATGTGATGCATGTGTAGTTATCGTAATTAGGTCATTTACATATGCCTACCAGAGTTTGGTACTCATTACTACCTCAATCATCTATAGTCAGGTTTGCCAAAGCAAAGTGACTCGTTTTATCTTGGTAGAGTGCGACAGGACAATTGTGATGTCCGATTACTGACGTTTGGGTATGACTTAATTAAGTTACCTTAATTGGATTGAGAACTTAAAGGCATATCCCATAAGATGTAAATCATATTATACTAGTCTTGGGCGATTAGACAAAGCTAACTCAAGATGAATTATAATATGGATTTTATAAGATGGAAAAATGAACAAACAGTGTTGTCCACCTAAGGATACAAGAGTTACATAAGATTTAATTGGTAAACGTTGTCTACTTAAGTTATACTAAGTCTTGGGCGATTAGCCAAAGCTAACTCAAGATAAGGTATAATATGGATCTTGTCCAATTGGTACACGTTGCCTACCTAATTTATACAAGTCTTGGGTGATTAGCCAAAGCTAACTCAAGATGAATTATAATATGGATCTTGTCCCACTAGAATGTCTTTGCTTTTGAGCTTAGAGCTAGTAATGACTTGCTTCTATCAAGCTTTAGAATTCAGTGGGAGAATCATTTAATTAAAGGTCTAATTAAATGATCTGAGTATGATACTTCTCTACATTTTATTGTTGTAGACCATCATGTCATCTAGTAAGTAGAAGACACTATCTCTGCGATCTGTCCTTGATAAGAATAAGCTCAATGGAGCTAATTTCTAGACTGGTATAGAAACATAAGAATAGTTCTCAAGAGAGAAAGAAAACTGTACGTTCTAGAGCAGCCTATTCCTGAAGTGCCCCCTACTACTGCCACTAGAGCTGATAGGGATACTTACAAGCATCAAGATATGCATTAGATGTATCATGCCTTATGCTTGCCACCGTGAACTCTGAGCTTCAGAAGCAACATGAGAACATGGATGCTTATGATATGGTTGAACACTTTAGAAAACTATATCAAGGACAAGCAAGGCATGAGAGATTTGAGATCTCTAAAGCACTGTTTCAATGCAAAATGCAAGACAGAAGTCCCGCAAGGGCATATGTGCTCAAAATGATCGGAAATGTGGAGAATCTACAAAGATTGGGATTCCCACTAGACCAAGAATTGGCCACTGATCTTATCTTGCAATCATTGCCCAATAGCTATAGTTAATTTGTCATGAACTGCAACATGAATGAAATTGATAAACCGCTACCTAAGATGTTGAGCATGTTGAGAACTGCTGAACTCAACCTTAAAAAGGCAAATCCTAGTACCATTTTGATGGTGTCTAAGGGCAAAGGCAAGTGGAAGCCTAAAGGTAAGGGTAAGACCCAAGCCAAAGGAAAGGGCAAGACTCATGCACTGAAACCCAAAGGTGGGTTTGCTAAGGAAGGAACCTGCTTCCACCGGACACTGGAAGAGGAACTGAAAAAGGAAGAGAAGTGAGACTTCTACCTCAGGTATATATGTTATAGAAATCAATCTATCTATTTCTTCTTCATGGGTATTAGATATCGGATGTGCGTCTCACATTTGTACGAATGTGTAGGGGCTGAGAAATAGTAGAGTGTTGACAAAGGGCGAAGTGGACCTACGAGTAGGCAATGGTGCAAGAGTTGTTGTTGTCGTTGTAGGAACTTATTCCTTATCTTTGCCTATTGGCCTTGTTTTAGAACTTAAAGAGTGTTGCTATGTGTCTACCTTGACCAAGAATATTATCTCTGTTTCTTGTTTGGACAATAAAGGTTTTTCATTTGTAATAAAGGACAAATGTTGTTCCATTTATTTCAATGAAATGTTCTATTGTAGTGCACATCCTGTTAATGTACTTTATGTTCTAGACTTTGGCAACCCAATCTATAACATAAATACCAAATGGTTCAAGTTTAATGATTTGAATCAAACATATCTCTGGTATTCTCACTTAGTTCACAAAATGAGAGTTGTATATCCTAACTCCATAAAGATAGATTTTGGACTCATTTGATTTTGAATCATATGAGACATGCAAATCTTGTCTTCGAGGCAAGATGACAAAGACTCCATTCGGTGGACACTGCGAAAGGGCTAATGATCTTTTAGGACTCTTACATACTGATGTATGTGGCCCTTTTAGAGTAACAGCTAGAGGAGGCTAACATTACTTCATTACTTTTACTGATAATTTCAGTGAATATGGCTATGTGTTTCTGATTAGACACAAGTCAGAATCCTTTGAAAAGTTCAAAGAATTCAAGAATGAAGTATAAAATCAACTTGGTAAGAGTATTAAGATGCTTCGATTAGATCGAGGTGGGGAATACCTTAGTCAAGAGTTTCATGACCATCTCGTTGAGTGTGGGATCATATCTCAACTCACTCCACCTGGAACACCACTATGGAATGGTGTATCAGAAAGGAGGAATCGTACTCTATTAGATGTGGTACGATCGATGATGAGTCATACAGATCTTCCTATTTCCTTCTGGGGACATGCTTTAGAGACAGCTACTTTCACACTTAACCGAGTTCCATCTAAGGTTGTCATAAAGATGCCATATGTGACATGGATAGGGAAGAGTCCCAAGATGTCTTTTATGAAGATTTGGGATTGTAAGGCTTACGTTCGACGACGAGTCTCAGATAAACTAAGACCCAAATTGGACAAGTGCTATTTTATAGGATATCCTAAGGAAATAAAAGGATATTACTTCTATAATTCCACACAAGGCAAAGTGTTTGTTGCCAAAAATGATGTCTTTCTAGAAAGGGAGTTTATTTCTAGAAAAACTAGTGGGAGTGAAGTCGATCTTGAAGGAGTTCAAGATACACAAACTAGCACCAAAGCCTTGATGGAAATTGAACAGGCACCACAAGATGTTGTGGATCAGGATTTTGTTGCACAATATGAGGTTATGGAACAACAACCTGTTCAAGTAGCACATACTCTATGTAGATCTGATAGGACTCGTCGTTAACTTGAGAGATATTCATTTCTCTTGTCTGACCACGGTGATGTAGTGCTTATTGGTCTTGATAAGCCTAGATCTTATCAGGAAGTTATACAGGGTCCAGATTTTGAGAAATGTCTAAAGGCCATGAGATCCGAAATGGAATCCATGTACACTAACCAAGTATGAACTTTGGTTGATCCACCTGAAGGGATCAAACCCATTAGGTGTAAGTGGGTCTTCAAGATGAAAACTGACATGGATGGTCATATGCATACCTATAAAGGTAGATTGGTGGCTAAAGGATTCAAGCAGATTCATGGTATAGACTATGATGAAACATTTTCACCAGTTGCGATGCTCAAGTCCATTCGGATCATGCTTGCTATTGCTGCTTACTATGATTATGAAATCTGGTAGATGGATGTCAAAATCACATTTTTTAACGGAAATCGACTCAAGAATGTGTACATGACACAACCTGAGGATTTGTCGATCCAGAGCTTGCTAGAAAGGTGTGTAAGTTGCAACAATCCATTTATGGATTAAAGCAAGCTCCTAGAAGCTGGAATCTTCGATTCGATAATGTGATCAAAACATTTGGTTTCATTAAGAATGAATATGAACCTTGTGTCTACAAGAAGGTTAGTGGGAGCACAGTTATTTTTCTTATATTGTATGTAGATGACATACTTCTCATTGGAAATGATATCCCTACTCTTCAATCAGTGAAGACTTGGCTTGAGAATTATTTCTCAATGAATGACTTAGGTGAAGCAACCTATATTTTGGGCATCAAGATCTATAGAGATAGATCCGGGAGATGGCTTGGTCTAAGCCAGAGTACATATATTGACAAGGTACTTAAACGTTTTGCTATGGAGAATTCCAAGAAGGGTTTCCTACTTATGTCACATGGTGTGAGTCTTTCGAAGACTCAATGTCCTTCTTCTAAGGTAGAAATGGTCCGCATGGATCAGATTCCTTATACATCTGCTATAGGGTCTATCGTGTACATCATGCTTTGTACTCACCCAGATATCTCGTATGCGTTAAGCATGATGAGCAGATGCCAATCAAATCCAGGTGAAGGTCACTGGACAACAGTCAAGAACATTCTTAAGTACTTGAGAATGACTCAAGATTATTTCTTGATCTTTGGAGGCGATGAAGAGCTTGTTATAAAGGGTTAAAGCTGTTGTTGTAAAGCGTTACAGCTGTTGCTGTAAAGGGTTATAATGGTGCAAGCTTCCAAATTGACAAGGACAATTCTAGATCGCAGTTAGGGCATGTATTTTATATAAATGGTGGTCTTGGGTATTAGATACTACAACAATTTCATCTCGTTTGAGGGATCCTCGATATATGAGATATGAGGATATGCAGATAACCAAACAATGCTAATATTACAGATCCTTTGACCAAGGCTTTGGCACCAAGAAAGCATGATGGTCACACTAGGTCAATGGATATGACATATTTTAGTGATTGGCGCTAGTGATATAAGGAGATTGTTAGTGTAAGCCCTAAGAGGCAATCAAGAGTTGATTGACTTAGGACATTTTGTATCATATTTCATTATTTTATTAGAAGCCAAAGGTTATGGTTATTATATTTACTTCAGTTCGGTGCCGAATGAATAAATATAATAATGTCCTTGGGTGGTAGGTTCTTATCTATAGTATATTAATTAGTTGAATTGATAGTGAGATATTGTAGAGAACACTACTCTTAATTATTCCTAGTCGAGCATTAATATACAAGGACAATATTAATGCGTTGAGACTAGCATGTAGGTCAACGGATGACTTGATCTCACAAGTCATGGATATGAGATATCAGGTTGACACATGGGTATATATTAGAGAATATATACTGAATTGACCCGCCATGAGATGTTTCATGGATCGTTATATGAGTGTCATAAACATTCTCATATGACTATTGGTATGAATAGTCCTTAGACCTGAAGTCACTATGGTTCCCTACATAAGAAGTTGTGTACTTTGGTATCGTCAAATGTCACCCGTAACAGGGTGGACTATAAAGTCGATCACTGGGTATACAATAAATTATGCGGAGGGATGTGAGTGATGTAGATGGGATCTATCCCTTCCATATAACGGAAGTGATATCTGTGGGCCCTTTGATTAGTAAAACACAAAAATGTATGACCATACTCAGATAAGTCAATATGAGATATTGAGCTTATTTGTATAGTGTGTCTACTTAGAGATCAAGAAACACAAAGATTGATAAGAGGATGACACGGTCTATGCCTCATTAATCAATCTAGATATCAAGGATACATGGATTGAGTCATACAAGATAATAACCACGGACAGGTTAGGTCAGATCTCGACTTTCTCGTCACTTGGGTAGCAATGATGCATTGTTAGATGTCACTCTTTGTTTATGTATCGCAAATGTTGATTTGGATACATTGCCAACGTTACGAGAGCCTATAGGGTCACACACAAAGAACATATTGGTTCGAAGATGGGTACTTTAGTTTGACTAAAATACTAAGGATATTAAGAATAATGGGTAAATCCAAAGTGTTGGTGTCATCTTAGTGGTGATTGGCACTAGTGCTAATGGGAGATTATTAGTAATTAGCCCTAAGAGCCAATCATGATATGATTAGGCCTTTTGGTTACTAATTGAGTTAGACTCGAATGAACCCACTCATTGGATTGAGTTCAATCCGAATTAGACAAATTAGATTGATGGATTACACTCAATAGGTTAGACTTATTGGGTTATTGGATTAATAGTTAATCCAATATAATAATCCAACCCATTAAGAGGAATACAAAGAGACAAAATAATCCTTCATATTCATTGGATGAATATAAATAGGTTTTTGATGAGATTTTTCAGGAGGTGAGATGGGTGTCTCTTGATCTTCCTCCTCCTTCTTCCTCCTTCTTCCATGGTCGAACCATACTTCTTGCTAGCACAAGAAGATGATTCTTCTTGGAAGGATTCGTTCGTGGGACGAACGAAGGATATGTTCGTGTGGATACCATAGAGGCATGGACATTTGAACGGGCTGAGATCTGGGTCCAAAGAAAAGGTTGATGTCGGGATTGCGAAGGGCATGCAACAAAGGTATAATCCTATCATGTAGTTAGCATAGATTAGTTTAATAGAAATTGTTTCTTCCCTTTCGCATGGATCCGCTGGATAAGTGGATCTAGTATTTTTCCGCTGCGTTTCCGCGTCTTTTGGCGCGCTAGATCCCAACAGTTTATCCTTGTTTAGGTATGGTTTCTTTTCTCTACTTTTTCTAACATAATATGTTTTTCTAGGTCTTACTGATTTAGATTTTGTTACAGATTGTCTGGTACTCTTGAGGGAATGTTTCTATAGTTAGTTCGTGTTTTAGGTTGAGAAAACCTATATCATTGAGGGGTTTATATCTGGCTACAGAATCCATATTATTAATTCTTGAATTGTTTTTGTATATGAATGTAAGTACATTTTTCTTTTAGTTTTGAAATATTGTCATGTTATGGTGCTACTTTTATATCTGTCCAAACTTTATGTATTTCTTTTTTTAAAATCTCCTGGAAGTTTGCTAAATAATGTTTCTCCTAATTCTGAATTACAATAGTTTCCTAACACTACTGTTAATGCTAAGAAGTTATTAGAGAAAAGTTTAATCCAGTTTCAACTAAAGAATTATAATTATTCTAAATATCTCATGGCTTCTCGTTGTAGTATGTCTAATTCTGTGTTAGCATCTCATGTAGTAAATAACCTATGAATTGTATAATAGAAATTAGATATGTTGTTTCCTTACAAAGCAATCCTTGCTACTTCTTCAGGATAAGTAGTTTTGTAAGCTTTTCATACTGCTCTGGCAACGTCACCTAAGTAATTTTCTCCAACTCTTATCATGACTTCTCTAGATTCTATGTTTAGTTCATGTCTGGCTTGATAATCTCATTTTATAGAGAATATATATTGTTTTAAATACGTATCATATAGTTGTGGATCATCACATTCCCCAATATTTAATAAAACTGAATTTTTACCAAAGTAGGTAATTTTTTGTGGTCTTCTTTTTTGTATTATTCTCAACAAAGGATTGTTATTAGTATAAAGAGTAATCCTTGTTCTTGGAGGATGACCTTCTCCATAATCTATAGTTCTCATAGAACTTTCAGGATATCTTACTTGTAAAGGTTATGGTTAGAAATTGCTAGTACTGCTAGATTCATTAGGTTAACGTTTGAGAAGTAAATTTTTTAGCAATAATATTGTTGTCTTCATTGAAATATAACATCTAGTCAGGTTCTAATTTATAGTGTAGGAGGTCAAAAGTTTCTAATTCAGTTAAATCTTTAATAATGAAATAGATAGTAATTTCAGCGGGGATGTAAACATATTCGCTTAAGTCATCATAAAATAAATATTTTGCCTCATTGTTCTCATTAGTTTGGCGTATATGGTTTGGTTGTGTGATGTATTCTATATTCATTAAATTCATATTAGTCTGGTTTTCTTCATGCTCTTCTTCTTGTAATGTGGAAGGTTCATAATTATGAAATCTTACTATAGAACTATCATGTCTGTCTTTATAAATAATAGATTCCATGGGTTGTAAAGTTTTAGGTTTCATACTTAGTTCTAGCTTAAGGGTCCAGTTTAACCCGACAAGTAAATTAGATGAAAAGTCTTTAGGTTTAAAAAATAAATTCCTTTTGTAGTAAGTGTTTCAATAATATTATTTATTTGAACTTTAAAGCTATCATTAATATTAGTCATTGTTTTTCCTTGAAAAATTATATCTATTTGAATATTATATTTTTGAAAATCTCCATAATCTCTTGCTTAGACTGAGATTTTAATATGTTTAATAAAGTATAGAATAATCATATATATATATATATATATATATATATATATATATATATATATATATATATATATATATATATAACATTGCGCACACATGAGAGCTTAGCGATCCAAGCAGGCACTTGGATTCCAATTTTTTTTTCAAATCAACATATCTTTTTAAAAAATAATATTATACCCCATGAGATCTAATTTTTTTTTTTATCTTGAATATTATAACCCAAGAGGGAAACTTGAACTATAGAGGAAAAATCTTATTAGCTTAAATTCACTATAACTCAACCCCTAAATCCTAAAATCTTAAATGCTAAATACATATAATATATCCCGTGAACATCTAAAATTTTTTATCTTGAGTTAGCACTATAACCCAAGAGGAAAATTTGAATCCTAGAGGAAAATCTTCCATTTTCTTTACATAATGCAAGTGATCAAATTAAGTAGGAGGATCAATTGGATAATTAATGTCCTTTGTCCCAGGCTTCTTTCTCCCATTTCTCCACTTCCTTTATAGCGGCATTCTTCTTCGACCTCAACTCTTCCAACTCTTCTGCGCCGTAGGGCGGAGGCAACGTGCACGGCTCTGTATTGCTAGCCCAGCTCACCATCGACTCCATCAGGAACTCCCTCACCTTCCCTCCCTGGTCACAGGCCATCGATTCCATACACAATTCAGTGGCCTTCTCCGGCAAACTCGGCTTGTAACGCAACAACTTGGCGTATTCAGTGAGTAGATGTAACATGTATTGGTATACATAATCCATGCTCACTTCCTCCAAAATGAAGCCACTTCCTTTCTTTCCTATCTTTTGTGCCTGCGATAAATATATATCGATCCAACACAAGAATTAGAGGCTACTAGTTAGTATTTATTAATCACCAGTTAACAAGTACTATATATATATGAGTAGCTAGCTAATTACCTTGTCCTGGTTTTTGTTGCCCCAATCGACTGCAAATTTAATGGACCTGCATATGGTATTTTCATTGATAGGCCAAAAGTGTTGTCCGGGCATCAAGCTCCTCGTCATGAAGTCATAGAAGTGGGTCGTCACGAATAAGTTGGGCGAGTCGCAGGCCAAAGTGTATTTCTCACTCACTGACCATGATCTCCCCTCCACAAAAATCTTGTACCTATAGGTGCATTGTTCAGCGAGGTTTGACTCCTTAAACCCGTTCTTGATCTCTGACTCCCAATCCTATATATGATATATTGGTTGGTTATATATCCGATCCACAAAGAATATTGTATAGATTAACGTAATTAATAAATTATTTTCTCGTAAAAAATAAGTTGCAATATGAAAAATTAATTACCTGATTATGAACTCGCGCATTCCAGTCATGACCATGGCTAGGGTTACACCTCATGAGGTCTTGTCGATGGCGAGACACCCCTTCATTGCCCTTCCAATATGCATATGGACGTCTCTTTTTCCACTTCACTCTCTTGTTCGCGTCCTTCATTTCCTCACTCAATTCCTTCCACGGCTTTATATTGATCTCAGCCCTAAAATGATTTTTTTTTAAAAAATATATATTATTTAACAGCTATATATATTATATATAATATATAATTAAGGAAGGAATTGTGAAGTTTAATATATATATATATATATATAGGATGCAATTAATTAATTAATTATATTACCAGCCCCAGAAGGACCAGTCGGGGAAGAGGATGTCGACGGTGGTGTCATCCTTGCAATAGCGGAAGAGAGGCGGGGGTGAGGGGGAGTTCTTGACGGTGGGCGGGTCCTCACAATTGAACATGAGGTCGAGGTCCGGGAGACGACCGGGGAAGCGGTTGGCGAGCTGGACGAAGCCCCATAAGGTGAAGAGGTCGCGTGTCTGGAAAACGCGATGGTACTGCTCCACGTACAGCCGGCCGCCGATGACTAGCAGTCGAAATGCGGCCATCGGTTGGGCACGTTCCACCATGTCACGCGTGATCCCAGTCGATGCCCAGGGCTTTAGGTCTTCATGAATCCATCGAAAGTAAGATGGGCAAGAAGGAGAGGAGGACGTGATCAAGGGATCATTATAAGGAGAGGGAGCTGGAGATGGCGGTGATGCTATCGTCGTCGTCCGGCAAAGGTTGGATGATAGTGATGGGCTGGTTTGATTAGGGCAGGCTAATTTGAAGGGTTTGGATTGGTAGGGCGGATGATGGGGGTGTGGGATTGAGTTCACCATGGAGGAGGGCATCTGCGTGCATGAAGAATTTGACAACCACATATATATCGATTAGTATACCACAAGGAATTAAGTTACTCTAACAACAGATGCTTACCTTTAAGAAACTTTTATTCAGACAGAAATGTCTTTTTCTTAGAACTCGAATTGGGGCTGGTTTAAAATGTTAACGAAAATTTATCGATGAGATTGATCTTCGAAGGATGCAATAAAAAAAAAACCTTTTATTTATATAAAAAAATAATAAAATCAATGCTATAAAAATAAATTTATTAACAAAACACATAAACTAAATTTATGTTTAAGGATTTTATGGTTTAGAGAGTTAGAAATAGGAAAAGATCCATGAAGGAGTAAGAAAAATTAAAGGTTTGCTTGTATTTTTTTTTTTTTTTTTTTTTTTTTTGACACTTTACAAAAAAGAAATTCATAATATTTTAAATTTATAATTAGATATTTTTTTTACATGAACATTATTTTGTTAGTATTTACTTTAAAAAATATATAATTTTTTTTTTAAAAAAAAAAGTGGATCCCACCCTTTTAACTTATTTTTGTTCAATGAACATATTTGGTTAGCATTTACTTTAAAAAATATATATTTTTTAAAAAAAAGTGGGCCCGCCAGAGGTGGGGCCTTATGTGTCGGCCCCACCTTGACGACCTAGGGTCGGCTCTACTCCAAAAATACAATGACCTTTAATTAAAATTAACGACACTTCAAATTTTGAATTCTACGTGCTCTCTTATGTTGTAGGTTGTGATTATAAAGAACAAAGACAATAGTGGTGACAATGATCGGGTGATGATGATGCATTATGATTATGTAGTCAATGATGTGAGAGAATGATAAGAGAGTATGAGAATTCTATTTAAACCCAAGAATAGATCAAACGGGAATTAATGATGGTGGTGGAATAAAACTGTGAAAGGTAGAGATGGCAATAGCTATGGGCGAAGAATGCAATGGAGGAAATGAACCAACATTGCTTGATGATAAAATTGTGTTGGGTAGACTAGTAGTGAAAAAAAAAGAATAAAGAATTGTGCGAAGAGGAAATCGGGCATGATGAATAATAAGAGTAAATGAAAGTATGATAATGATGGAGATGATGGTGAGGGAACAGAGCAATGAATGATGTGTGGATGATGCAATGAAAAAAAAATTGTGTGATAACACTGAGAGAAGAAAATTTTAATAAAAATGGCGATAATGAAGTTGTGGCAGACAAATTAGTAGCGAAGAAACAAGAGAATAACGATTGTGCGGAGAGGAGATAGGGAATGAATGAAAATATGACAAATATGATGACGGCGGTGGAAGAAAGAAAAAATGATTGTTGGAAAATATGACAAATAGAGAATTAATGATGGTGGTAGAATAAAATAGTGAAAGATGGAGATGCTAGTAGACTAATAGTGTTGAATATTTTAAATAAATAAAAAGACTTGAAGGGAAAGTCATAACTTTGAAAAAGTTCCAACTTTTAGGAAAAGGCGTAACTTTAGAAAAGTCTGAACTTTTGAGAAACATCATACCTTTTGAAAAAAGTCATAATTTTCAGCCATTTCAAGATTATAATATGCTGGATTATTTATAAAAGGACTAATATGGATGGAAAAGAAAGTATATTCTTGCTCTCCTTTTTTTAATTTTATGAATTGTCTTACTCAATGCAAAATATCGATAATTAGTTTTATCTAATTCTATAGGATATTTGATCTTTGTGGTACATAATTTATAGACCAAATAAAACCATAAGAATAATATTTGAAACACGATTTGGAGTTCAAGATTGGTCTTGTTTTTTAGCACTAGCCTTGTAATACGTCAACAATCTTAAGGCTTTATTATACCACCCAAAATGGCTTGTGTTGTGAAAGATCTAACATCTAGTATAGTTAAGCTTGGTAGGTTTGATGGCGGTAACTTCATCCATTGGAAGAAGAGGGTTCATTTCCTCTTGGTGGCCCTAAAGGTGGTTTATGTGCTCAAGGCTCCAAAGTCAACGCATGAAAGAGAGAGGGAGGAGACATTGGACGAGCACAGTGCAAAATAGAAGTGGGAGACAGACGATGAAATATGTAGAGGTCACATCCTCAACGCCATGAGGACAACCTGTTTGACATCTACCATATGGTAGGAACCACCAAAGAGCTATGGGAAAAACTTGAGGCAAGGTATATGAGAGAAGACTCTACAAGTAAGAAATTTCTTGTCTCAATACTTCAATTATAAAATGATGGACAATATAGACTCATTATGCAACAATTCACTGAATTGGAAAGAATGTTAAGTCATTTTTTTCAACACAATTTAGTTATGGATGAGACAATAATTGTTAGTGCTTTGATTGGTAAACCCCCCCCCCCCCTCTCTCTCTCTTAGAAAGACTTCAAGAGAGATCTCAAGCATAAAAAAGAAGAGTGCTCACTAGAAAGTCTAGATAACTCTCTTCGTGTTGAAGAAGAATTGAGAAAGTAGGAAACCCCTCAATCAAAGGAGGATGACAAAGACAATGAGCATGTTGATGCAATTCTCCTCTGGTCAAATTTTGATCAGCTTGATGTGAAGAAAAGTCAAGTAGGTCAAAGTTGACCGGATACTTGACTGGGAAAGTCCTAACTGGAGGTTGGCAAGTAGAAATCCTGGTGAGTGAAGTCAAACAGTTGGAAATCCTGGTGAACGAAGCCAGGTGAAAGATATAACGAGTGGAGCTAGGCAGTTAGGAAATCCTGATGAGTGAAGACAGATGAAAGATCTAGTGAGTGAAGATAGGCAGATGGAAAGACCTAGTGAGTGAAACTAGGCAGATGGAAAGTCCTAGTGAGTGAAGCCAAGCAAATGGAAAATCCTATTGAGTGTAGCTAGGTGAAAGTCTTGGTGAGTAAAGTCAGGTAGATGGAAAGTCCTAATGAGTAAAGCTAGACAGATGGAAAGTCCTGATGAGTGAAACTAGGCACGTGGAAATCCGGGTGGGTTAAGGTTGACCGGACACCTGATGTTAGGAAGTCCAAGTAGGTCAAAGGAGTGACCGGATATTTAACACAAGAAAATCTAGATGGGTCAAGAGTGACCGGACATCTGGTGGAAGGAAGTCCAAGTGGGTCATGGAGAATCAGACACTTGGCACGAGACGGTAAGTTCAAGTGGATCAAGGTTGACAGGACACTTGGCATGAGAAGAAAAGTCCAAGTAAGTCAAAAGATTGACTGGACACTTGGTGAAGAAGTCCCAGCAGGTCAAGATTGACCAGATGCTAGGCATGAGGAGTCCCAACAGGTCTTGGTTGACCAGATGTTGGGTTTGGGAGCCCTAGACTTGACTCGGGCAAGCTAGGGTTGGTCAATTTGATCAAGTGATCAAATTGGACCAAGCCCCATCGATCAGTTGATTGATTGGGCATAGTGTTGCGACAAACAACAGCCCAATCGATCAGCCGATCGATTGGGAAGCGATGTCATTAGCACAGAAGGGTCTCCAATCGATCAGCCAATCAATTGGGCACCGTCAATCGATCAGGCGATCGATTGGGAGCTGAATTTCTTGCGAGAATACGAGAAAGCTTAATCGATCAGTCGATTGATTTAGGCTTTTCCAGCGAGAGCATAGAGGCACTCTGAATCGATCATCCGATCGATTCAAGCCTTCCCAATCGATTGGTGAATCGATTGGGATATGACCGTTGTGTAAGAAGTGAGCGATGGACGGCTGCGAATTCATGGATGTGACGTGGCAATCGATTGGGAGTAAGCCCAATCGATTAGGAGCCCTAAAAGCTTAGAGTATAAAGCCGTGGTATGCTTCTTCTTCGATAACTCTCGATACAGCTTCTCCCGATTCTTCTCCACCAAGCTCACGACTTTTCTGCCAATTCTTGAAAGCTCTTGGGGGCAAGTGATGCTGCACTTCCAAGGTTCAAGAGGGATTCTTCAACAATAAGGTCAAGCAAAAAGAGGGTTTTCATTTGTATTCTTGTATTTTCTTCTTGCATGTGTTGTATCTCATTGTGTGAGTTTGTACAAGGCTTCTCTGCCTTCGGTAGTTACCTAGAAGGAGTATTTTGCATAGTAGAGAGTGTGTTGCGTGTGAATCCTTGGATTAGTCATTTCTTCTTGAGGTGGATACCAAGTAAATCCTTTGTGTTAGCGTTGTAAGTATGTTTTGTGTTTCATTCCGCTGCATATCATCATCACGAAGTAAGACAACGAGCGCAATGAGCTATTCACTCCCCCTCCCCCCTCATCTAATTACAAATCGACCCTAACAAGTGGTATTAGAGTGAGGTCACTTTTCATCGGAATCATCGCCGGAAAGGGAAATAAGCTAGAGGGAGAAGAAGTTGAAGCAAATTTCAACAAGTCAAAGGCTTCATCAAAGGCTCAACTTCAAGATGAAATTCTGAGATGGACTTGTATTTGACACAAGGGTACCTCCACCATTCACATCAATGAGTTTCGATTTATGGAAATCAAGGATCGAAAATTTTCTTATGATGGACATAGAGCAATAGTTTGCTCTAATGGAAGGTTTCCAAGCTCCAACAAATAGCAAAGGCAAAATTCTAAAGAAAAATAAGTGGAGCCAAGAGCAAATCCAAAGATGTGAGGCCAATGATAAAGTGACCAAGCTATTAGTCAATCTATTACCTAGCAACATCTTGAAGCAAGTGGAAGAATTTGAAGATGTCAAGGAGCTATGGAGTAAATTGGCTAAAATCCATGAGGTTCTCTTCACTGCACTAAACCAAGAGAAATCCAAAGAAGGTGACTCATTGGAGCAAGACCAAGAGGAAAAGAACTCTGAAGTTGAGAGATGCTCAACTCAAGAAGAGGAAGTCCAAAAAGCTTCATCCTTAACGAAGTACAACGAAAAGGACAAAAAGGGAGCATACTCTTTGTTCAATGAGCAAGAGGATGAAGATGAAGAGGTCTCCACCTCTAGGATTGAGGGGGAGCATCATTCACTAACACCATAGCAAGAAGAGGCTTCCACCTCCGAGTCAAATGAAGAAGAAGAAGATGGTGCTAGCTTTACAAATCAAGAAAAGTCAAATAGAGGATCATGTGTCACCCCTACAAACAAAGGTATAACTATTTCAATTTTAAATCATAAAAATCACATTATATGCTTTGAGTGTAGGGAAAAAGGGCACTACAAGAGTAAGTGTCCTAAATTGGCCAAGAAGAAGAGCCAAGTGGCACCTAAGGGCAAGAGAAGCTCAAGGAGGCCGCCCCTGTGACAAAGAAGAGCAAGAAACACATAGTGTGCTTATCTTGCAATCAAAAACGACATTACTGGAGTTAATGTCCTAAGGGGAAGAAATTGACTAAGCTCAAAGGAGGAAGCTCAAGTTAAGGGGGAGGTCTCAAGAGCAAATCCAAGGTATCATTTATTGAGTTTATTCCTTTAAGTAATGATAAAAAATATGCTAGGAATAGTTTATATTATTTTAATGCTATTTATCATGAAAATAGGAAGCATGATGAAATTAAGGAAAGTTATGTAGCTTATTATGCTAAAATCACTCAATCTAAGGCTAGAAAAATAGATAACAAATTAGGCAATAACTCTAAAGATTTTAGATATAGGTCTAAAAATAGAAATGCTCATAGGAATCAAGAAAAATTAAAATCTAAGGATTTAAGGTTGGAAAACCAAGCCTTGAAGTAAAGGCTTGATAAATTAGAAAAGACCCTAAAGAACATGGAAAATATTCTTAAAGGTCAAAATGAGCAAAACCTAGGTTTAGATGAATAAGAGTCATCCTATGGCCATAGAGATTTGGGATACAAATCCAAAGCCAAAAAGGATATCCCGTCTTATCATAGGGTTCATATAATTATGGAACTAACCCTAGGTCTAGTGGTCAAGTCAAAAATACAAGGAAAGTTATCCCTAGGAGTATTTTTGGAAAGACTAATGTGACTAAGACTTTTAAAAAGTCAAAGAAAGTCACCAAGAAGGTCACAAGGGAAGCTATCTCTAGAGTTTACCTAGAGAAAATGACCAAGACTTCTAAGAAGTCTAGAAAGGTCATTAGGAAGGTATCTAGGGAAGTTATCCCTAGTGAGTACATAGAGCATCCAAGGAGTACCAATAAGTTTTGAGTTTTATTCTCTACACCCTAGATGGGTTTAGAGAGTGTTAACTCTAAATAGGTAGGACGGTTAACTCAATCTTGATAAAGTTGACACTTGGAGGCATTTTCAAGGTTTTTGTTAACCTTTGAAAATGAAAAGGATTAATTGATTACTCTTTGGAAGAGTAAAATGTGCCAAACTTTTAGGAAGTGGATTTAATTTTAATTGGTACAAGTATGACAGAGCAAAAGAAATGTCAAGTTAGGTTTCGACATTTTCTTGAGAAAATGAGGGCAATCTAGGATCAATTTTAGTTTAGCTAAGGATTTAAGATACTTAGATAGATTATCTAGGTATATCTTACTTATGCTAATTGCCATGATTGTTTGCCCATCATATGACATGACATCATATTTTGCATTCATGCTTATTTTGAAAAACAAATAAAAATATTATGTCATGTCATACATACATCATGTAGCAATAGTATATTATTTTGAAAATTATTCCTTTTTGATGTATGACATAACTCATCATGCATTATTTTAATTTCCTTGTAATTAAGGACAATAACATTTGCTAACAAGTGACATCCTAGGTGGATGTTCATAATTCCTAAAATACCTAGATAGATATGCATGATCCCTAGTTTAGGGCAAAACCAAAATCTACATCTCACAAAGACTATAAGATGACTTGTTTGTGTTTTAGTGCACATCAGATACAAGTGAGATATTAGGATGATGAATAAAACTCAAGGTGTTGATTTAGTGCATCTATTTGAGTTTTAATTTCATCAAAACATAAATTTATATATACTCCAACCATTGGAAAAGCTAATGTACAAGTCATGTGCATTGAGCCCAAAGAATATGGTTGGAAATTGGTTTTGAAAATCATTTTAAATATACTTTGGAAAACCTTGGTGAAAACTATCTTTTGATAGTAATCATCATTGAAAAGTTAGATACAAAGTAGAAGAAAATATTGAAGTTTTCAAGAGTTTTTAAATTTGTGCCAATTTTTGTAAATAGAAAGTATTTTCTTAGAAAACTATTTTTTTCATGATAGTATATACCCTAAATAATGTCTACAAGAATTTTCATGTTTTTTAGAATTTTATAAAATTTTTAGGACATTTCTAAATTTTAGCTGAAATTCATTTTCAGGAAACCAGAAATCCAATCGATCAGCCAATCGATTGGGCAGTTTCAATCGATCAGCCGATCGATTGAAATTGAGTTTCTCGTGAGTAGAGGCTCACGAAATTGATCAGCCGATCGATTCAACTTTACTGAATTGATTAGATTCAACTTTGTTGAATCGATCAGTCGATCGATTCAAACTATTCAAGCGATTTCTTCGCGAATAGAAGCTCACGGAATCGATCGCTGGATCGATTGAAATGGTGCCTGTTAATTGAGTCCCAACCCCAATCGATTGAGAAGACTGATTTTGGTTGGGAAAAGTCTGATTTCAACACTTTAAGTCATTTTTAGTCTCTTTAACCACTCTTAACCCCTTGGAATATATTTATATACATTTAAGGGTAGTTTTAATGATGAAAACAAGGAGAAATGGTTAAGAAACACTAGGTTGAAGTTTAGGATGAGGTTGATTTCAATATTGAATCTTTTAAATCTCAAAACTTCAAATTTTGGGTTTCTTAAAGATTTAGGAATTTCAAGTCATTGTTGATGCAATGATAGAAGTTTCAAGCATGTCTTTTAGGGGAGTTACTCTTTAAGAACGTGAAAATTAATTTTTTAAACACTATGGAAGGTGGTTAACCTTCGTTAGAGTTAATGCTCAAGGGTGAGCATTAGATACAATGAAGGGTATGAGACCTTCATTGTTGGAATGATGAATACTCTAGGATGAGCATTGTGAAGTGGTTAATGTTCAAGGTTGAGCATTCGACACAATGAAGGGTATGAGACCTTCATTGTGGTGTTGTGAACAACGAGTGAAGTTGTGAATAATGTATGAGTAACTCTTCAGGAAGAGAGTTTTTAATGTGTGCCAAAGGGGGAGAATGTAGGATTTAAGTTAGACCTTTATTACCTAAAGAAGAGGTTTACCCTCTAGGAAAGGGGGAGAATGAAGGAAACCCTCATTCATGCTTTGACATGAAGAGAAGTTGAGGCTATGAGATTAGCCTAACTTAAAGGTATTGCCAAATATCAAAAAAGGGAAGATTGTTGGTATAATATCTCCCGGGTCAGGTTGACCACATTGACTAAGCTTGAGTTGGCTCAAGCTTGAGTCTTGATGTTTGAGTTTCGATATTTGACAATATGTGGAGATTGCAGGTGCAATCGTCTGATTGGAGAGATTGTTGATGCAATTCACCTCTGGTCAAGGTTTGATCAATTTGATGTGAAGAAGAGTTAAGTAGGTCAAAGTTAACTAGATACTTGACTGGGAAAGTCCTAACTAGAGGTTAACAAGTGGAAGTCCTGGTGAGTGAAGCTAGCCAGTTGGAAATCCTGATGAGTAAAGTCAGGTGAAAGACCTAGTGAGTGAAGCTAGGAAGTTGGAAAATTCTGGTGAGTGAAGCCATATGAAAAACCTAGTGAGTGAAGCTAGGCAGATGGAAAGACCTAGTGAGTGAAGCTAGACAAATAGAAAGTCCTGATGAGTGAAGCCAGGCAGATGGAAAATCCTAGTGAGTGAAGCTAGGTGAAAGTCTTGGTGAGTGAAGATAGGCAGTTGAAAAGTCCTAGTGAGTGAAGCTAGGTAGGTGGAAAGTCCTAGTGAGTGAAGTCAGGCACGTGGAAATCCAAATAGGTCAAGGTTGATCGGACACCTGGTGTTGGGAAGTCCAAGTAGGTTAAAGGAGTGATGGGATACTTGACACAAGAAAATCCAGATGGATCAAGAGTGACCGGACATCTGGTGGAAAGAAGTCCAAGTGGATAATGGAGGATCGGACACTTGGCACGAGATGTTAAGTCCAAGTGGGTAAAGGTTGACCAGACACTTAGCACAAGGAGAAAAGTCTAAGTAGGTCAAAGGATTAACCGAACACTTGGTGAAGAAGTCCCAGCAAGTCAAGGTTGATCGGATGCTAGGCAGGAGGAGTCCCAACAGGTCTTGGTTGACCGGATGTTGGGTTTGGGAGCCCTAGACTTGACTTGTGTAACGACCCGGCCCCTAGGCCCCTTGGGCGACCCATTTGGCGACCCCTTGGCGGTCCCTTGGCGGTCCCTTGGCCGGCCCAACTGACAGCCCATTTGGCAACCCCTTATGTCATCGACCGACGACCCTCGGCCGTGCCATTACTCACTATGTCTTCCCACCCCTGGCCAGTGGATTTTTGCAGGATTCATAAACTCTAGTACTTAACCTGGAGGTCTAGAATTCGAATCCTGGGAAGGAAAAAAATCCACTGGCCAGGGGTGGCAAGACCTAGTGAGTAACGGCACGGCCGAGGGTCGTCAGTCGACAACATAAGGGGTCACCAATTGGGCCGCCCAAGGGACCGCCAAGGGGCTGCCAAATAGGCCGCCAGTTGGGCCGCCCAAAGGGCCGAGGGGCCGGGTCGTTACAACTTGAGCAAGCTAGGGTTGGTCAATTTGATTAGGTGATCAAATTGAACCAAACTCAATCGATCAGCTAATCGATTGGGCACAGTACTGTGACAAACAGTGGCCCAATCGATCAGCCAATCGATTGGGAAGTGATGCCGCGAGTACAAAAGGGTCTCCAATAGATTAGCCAATCAATTGGGCACCGCCAATCGATCGGGCAATTGATTGGGGGCTGGATTTCTTGCGCGAACATGAGAAAATTGAATCGATCGGTCGATCGATTCAGACTTTTCCAATGATAGCACAGAGGTACTCTGAATCGATCATCCGATCGATTCAAGTCTCCCCAATCGATTGAAATATGACCATTGCACATGAAGCGAGCGATGGACAACTACGATTGCGTGGATGTGACGTGACAATCGATTGGGAGTAAGCTCAATTGATTGGGAGCCCTAGAAGCGCAGAGTATAAAGCCGTGGCGAGCTTCTTCTTCGGTAACTCTCTAAACAGCTTCTCCCGATTCTTCTCCACCAAGCTCACGACTTTTCCACCAGTTCTTGAAGCTCTTGGGGACAAGTGTTGTTGCACTTCCAAGTTTCAAGAGGCGTTCTTCAACGACAAGGTCAAGCAAAAAGAGATTTTTCATTTGTATTCTTATATATTTTTCTTATTACGTGTGTTGTATCTTATTGTGTGAGTTTGTACAAGGTTTCTCCGCCTTCAGTAGTTACCGAGAAGGAGTATTTTGCATAGTGGAGAGTATGTCGTGTGTGGATCTTTGGATTAGTCACCTCTTCTTGAGGTTGATGTCAAGTAAATCCTTCGTGTTAGCATTGTAATTGTGTTTCGTGTTTCATTCCGCTGCATATCATCATCATGAAGCATGACAACGGGTGTGATGAGCTATTCATCCCCCTCTCTAGCTACAAATTGACCCTAACAGAGTCAACCACCAAGGTGAATGTCATAGAAGAAAGCCAAAATAACAAATTTAAGAAGAAGACTTTCTATGGTAAAGACAATGGCAAAATCAAGAAAAAGAAAGACCAGTGCTATCATTGCAAGAAGGAGAGACACTACAAGTATGAGTGTCATCTTCTCAAGAAGAATGGAAATGCTCCAAACTTCCACAACAAAGGCAATGATAAGAAGGCACTTGTAGCCATGATCACTGAAATCAACATAGTTGATGAAGAATTCACTTAGTGGGTTGACTCTAGGAGCCACCCAACACATATGCAAGAATAAGGGTTTCTTCAAGTCCTTGAAGGAAATTGAAGACCTAAACTCCATTCTCTACATGGGGAACTCCTCAACAATACCCATCAAGGGCATAGGGGAGATGAATCTAAAATTTACTTTGGGAAAAGTTGTAACTTTAACCAATATGTTATTTGTTCCTAAAGTTAAGAAGCATCTTATATCGGGTAGTCTTTTGAATAAGTTTGGGTTTAAAACAGTTTTGAGGCTGATAAAGTTTATTCTTTCCAAGGGTAAGATGTTTGTTGAGAAGGGTTATCTTTATAATAACATGTTTAAGCTACATGTTATACCTATCAATAAGAATGCATCTTTTGTTTACTTGGCTGAGTCTTCAACTGTTTTATGGAATTCTAGATTATGTCATGTTCATTACAAAATAATCTATGATATGATTAAATTAGATCTTTTGACTAAATGTGCACAAAATGATAATGAAAAACGTAACACTTGTATGCTTAATAAAATAACAAGTTGGAATTAGTGCATAGTGATTTATGTGATTGGTATGCAACTCCAACTTTAGGAGGAAACAAATATTTTGTAACATTTATACATGATTCCACAAGATTATATTATATTTATTTGTTACACTTTAAAGATCAAGCCTTGCAAATGTTCAAGTCTTATAAGCAAGAAATTGAACTTACAAGCAACATCTCTATAAAAAGTCTAAGGAGGTGGGGAATATTATGATAAAGATTTTTTTTGAGTCAACTGGTATTAAACATGAGTTGACTGCACCTTATACACCACAAATAAATGGTGTAGCTGAAAGAAAAAATAGGGTGTTAGGATCGATGCATGCTAGGGGGTGAATAACACTCGTGACTTTTTCACTTTTTAAAAAACAATAGGAGATAAACGCAGCGGAAATAAGTAAACACATAAAGCAAGCGCTAACACTTTTAGTTACTTGGTTCAGAGCCTGTGACGACTCCTACTCCAAAGCCTGCGATCATTGATCGCTTTTGTTGGGCAATTACTATAGATTCAGAAAGTTACAACTTGAAGTACAATTGCTATATGAAATTAAGTTACCAACAATAAATGATTAAGAAACTGTTCATCGATTGTCAGAGTAACGGTTCGACATTGTTGAGTCATTTTGGAGTAGCGCGCACATTAGAAGATCGTTCTGTTTCAGTTATCTGAATAATTAACGAAGCACCTATTCGAGTCCTCCTTTTATAGCCAAGTTAGACCTGATCTAAATCCACTGATCTTGGGATCAGTCTTTGACTCGACGCTGATCGGTCGACCGAACTTTCTGAACCTGCCCAGCTTCCCGTCCAGATTCTGCCGCTTCCAAGAGAGCCTTCGTTCGATCGACCGATCCCGCTTTCCTGGTTGGCTTATCAGGTCAGGTCCGATCAACCCTGCCTAAACACGTCAACGCCTATCCACTGTTCAGTCAACCAATCTCTTGGTTGAACCTAATTTGTTTGCTAGAAATTTGATCTATTTGCTTGGAGGTTTGGTCGACCGATCCGGACATTCGATCTACCGAACCAGGCAAAATTTGACCCTGTAAAAATGTTAGTTGTCCTACAAAATAAAGTTAGAATAATAGCAGATAATATGCTATTTAACTTTTGGCAATCTCCGGACTATCCAGTTCCAACGTTCGGATTTCCCAAAAATCTCAGGTCAAACCGACGTCTATTGTTCCTTATTCGGGGAACGTGTCCTCACCTAATACTCTAAGGAGAAATTACCTTTTGCCAAACTGGTCCTCCGACCGTCTGTACTTTTGCTCAGCATCTAAGACTTCAGGACTTCATACTGAACGTCCACTCCACGACCCGTCCAGACTTCTATCTGGTCCGCGACCACCAGGATTTTCACCTAGAGTCCCCGACTCTAGGATTTCACCCAAAGTGCTCGACTCACCAAGACTTCACTCGGTCCCCCAAACCAGAATTTCATTGCCTAACCACAGTTAGGACTTTCCATAACGTAGGGTTACCACCCCCTAAGACATAGGGTTACCTCTTTCTAGGGTTTTCCACCTGCTTAGAATCTACTAGGACTTTTGTCTAAGAACATTTATAACTTTTCTGCAATCTCATTCACACTTGTTAGAAAATAAGTAACCTTAACTTTGAACTCTTTGTCATTATCAAAACACAGGTTCGATCATCTAGTGCTCCCCTGCACCAATATATAGGTTCATGGTAATTGAACACAATGATTCTATAGGAATCAACACAATCATAGAATCAATAGATGCAATCTTTGATGAATAAAGATTCAATTCCATTTCCAAGAACATAAACAATGACTTGAGAAATGATGATGTTGCTAACTAAAATGACCAAAATGAGATCATTGAGCTAAGAAGAAGCAAAAGGGCAAAGAAGGCCAAATCATTTGGTTCAAATTTTATTACTTATCTTGTTGAAGTTATAAGAAATGAACTAAGTAACAAAATAACTTTCTGTTTTAATACCGAAGATGATCCTAAAACATATGATGAAGCTGTGAAATCACAAGATGCATCATTTTGGAAAGAGACAATCAATGATGAAATAAACTCAATATTGTTAAACAATACTTGGGTTCTAGTGAATTTGCCTCCCGGTTTCAATCCAGTGGCTTGTAAATGGATTTTCAAAAAGAAATTAAAAGTCGATGGAACAATAGATAAATACAAGGTCAGATTAGTAACCAAAGGCTATACCCAAAAATAGGGCCTTAATCATTTTGATACATACTCACCAGTTGCAAGGATAGCTACCATAAGGGTACTACTTGCAATTGGATCAATCCAAAAATGAATAATCCACCAAATAAATATTAAAACTGTATTTTTGAATTATGAGTTAGATGAAGAGGTGTACATGAAACAACTCAAAGGATTTGTAGTACCTGGACAAGAGCACAAAGTGTGTAAACTTATGAATTCATTGTATGGACTTAAACAAATTCCAAAGCAATGACATCAAAAATTTGATCAAGTAATACTTGCTGATGGATTCAAAATCAATGAATTGGATAAATGTATATACAAGTATTCAAATGAAAAAGGTGTTGTAATAATATGTTTGTATGTGGATGACATATTATTGATCTTTGGTTTAGACTTAGAACAAGTATTAGAAACCAAAAAGTTGCTAACAAACAAGTTTGATATGACAGATATGGGAGAAGCCAATGTCATCCTTGGCATAAAGATCAAAAGAGAACAAGGATCAATCCTACTCTCGTAGTCTCATTATATTAAGAAGGTTCACAAAATGTTCAATTAAGCAGGCTTTAACTCCCTTGGACTCTAAAATTGACCATGTCAAAAATGAGGGTTCGACAGTATCACAGTTGGAATATTCACAAGTGATAGAAAGGTTGATGTATGTCATGACTTGTACACGTTCGGATATTACTTATGCAGTAAGGGTGTTAAATAGGTATACAAATAACCCCAGCAAATAACATTGATTAGGTGTTACCAGAATTCTTAGATATTTCAAGAATAGAATAAATCATAATATAAGCTATAAGAGAGATCCTTCAGTACTTGAAGGGCACTCATATGGTAGTTGGATAACGAATAAAGATGATCACTCTTCAACAAATGATTGGATCTTTACTCTAGGTAGTGGAGTTATTTCCTGGGCATCCAAGAAACAAATATGTATAACCGACTCCGCCATGACAGTTGAGTTTGTAGCTTTAGCTGCAACTAGCAAGGAAGTTGAATAGCTAAGAAATTTGTTGTATGAGATACCAATGTGGTCAAAGTCTATCTCTTCTATAACCATAGTGATAACACAAGTATGATTGCCAAGGCTTATAGTGAGGTCTATAATGACAAGTCAAGACATATTGGAGTGAGACATAGTATGGTTAAAGGTTTGATAAAAAGTGGAGTCATAACCATAGATTACGTTAAATCCAAAGAAAACTTAGTTGATCCTTTAACAAAAGGATTAACTAGAGATATAGTTGAAAGAACTTCCATTGAAATGGGGTAGTCCATGATATAAACCTTCAACAATGGAAACCTCAATCCAATGCTACCACATTGCATAGTTTTGGATTCAATGTAGTGAAAAGTATATTGGACAAAGGTTGAAACACTATATCAAAGATAAGTGTTTAAATTCCCACTATTAAAGTGAGGATGAATTTAGTGATTCTTAACAAGTCTCAAAAAATACCACAAATGGCGGGGCCATTTGAGAACTTGCCTATATATAAATGTAGGATTTAATTATCTATTAAAGTTTTGGACTTAAACTTTGACACATTCATTAAAGGATTGTAGCATTATACAAAATATATGTTGTTTATAACAATTAGAAAGAAATGAATCTGTGTGTGATGATTCATGTGGTTTGTTACATAAACCTTTGGTTCAAAACATCGTTACTAAAATAGTTTACAAACTATAAGAAACCATCATTATGATAGTGGTTCAATCGAAAGAAACCATTATTGATGCACAATTTATCAAGATGTGTTTTGTAATTTATGAATAAAGTATTTTCAATTATTGAAAATGACGGAGGATTATTGGATATTTTAAACAAATGAAAAGGCTGGAAGGAAAAGTTATAACTTTTGGTCATTTCAATTTCATGATGTGCTTGATTATCTATAAAAGGATTAAGTTGGATGAAAAAAAACATAGTCTTGCTCTCCTTTCCTTTATTTTTTGAATTATTTTACTCAGTGCAAAATATAGACAATTAACTTCATCTAATCTTATATGATATTTGGTCTTTATGATGCACAATTTATAAACCAAATAAAACTTTAAGAATAGTATTTAAAACACTATTTAAAGTTTAAAATTGGTCTTAGTTTTAAGCACTAGCCTCGTAATACACCAACAAGTAGATAGATGGGCAACGGATGCAGTGGTGGAAGAAACGTGTGCTGATAATGAAAAGAAAATTTCAATAAAAGTGGTGAGAGAGAAAATGGAACAACATTACTCAATATGACAGAAAAGTGATGGTTAGAAGAAACAATAACAGTTAAAGATGGATTAAAATATATTGAACACCAAATTAGAAATTCAACTTTGATACCATTTGATGCTAGGAGGAATAAAGACAGGATCCTCTCACCTGAAGGAAAGTTTTTGATTCTCACCATAGAAAAAGAAATTGGAAATTGTATTAACTCAAATCTGGCTATACAGGGGATCTTAATTTTTTTTATAATTTTAGAACACCACCTATTCTTTATAAAATATTATACTTTTATAATAAAATCCTAATTTTTCTAATAAAAATCTAACATACTTTTCTAAAAAAAAATAAACAATTTAAAAAAATCAACTAATTATAAAAATTAGTGACTATGACAATTTGTAATAAATTAAACTCCTAATTGCATTATTCGCATTATATATGACATGGAAGCACATTTTTTACTGAATCATATGATTGCAGGTTTAGTCGAATCTAGACAGTTATTGTTTTTTTTAATCATTGCCTTTTTATGCCAGTATGTTCCTTGTTTGTATTAATTAGTCCCTAATCACTTTCTTTTCGACCGGTTTGATCAGCTCGGACGATTTGCCTAGATTGACCAGGTCGACCAATCTAATAGGCTGATCATATAGTCATTAAGCATGTTACAGGAAGTATGAAATCCTAGGAAATTGATAGATAAGAAAGAGTTATTTATTAATAAATTTGAAACAGAGACTCATCGATTAAATTCTTCGTGACAACAGTTTTCAATGTGACGTCGGATGAAAGTCAACTTTGCCATGTGTCAACACTTTGAAGTGGACGGATGGATTAAAGATGACCGTCAACTGATATGAACAAAAGAAAAACAAAAACAAAAAAACAAAAAAAAAAAATAGTCTAACGCTTGATGTTGAAACATAACCAGACTTAATGGCACACAAACGTTTCAACGGGGCACTTGGAATTGAGTTGCCTGTGCATCGTCATGCATCACGCAAATGTGGTCATTGCATTTTCCTCAAGGCCAGTAGAAGAAAGGTCGAAAACCACTAAAGATGCCAAATTCAATTAACTTTTTTAGCTCGACTTTACCCAGCCCAGCTTGATTAATCATTATTCTTTCTCTTTTGGACAATAGCCATAAAAATAAATAATAGCCATAAAAATTCGTGATCAGATAAGATCACGTAGAAAAGAAAACTATGACGATATTATTTTTTTCTAAGATTTGTTTGGCTAATTTGTGTTCTTCTCCGTTTTACCAGTGGGTGTTATGATCTCAATTCTAACCAAAATTAAACTGAACTCTAACAAAAAGGGATGATATGTATATATTTCTTAAAAGACCAAGTGCACAAGTAATTAAGCGCATAAGAATTAAGAGATCAAGAAGGCATACTGTTCCATCGATCCACCGAGTCGAGATGAAACCGACGAGGCAAACTAGCACGACAAACCCAGCGATGACTCCTCGCACGCCTACGATGCTCCTCTTATTCGTTCTCCCCTCCAAATCCGACACCGCCTCATAAGATGCTTCATTTTTTATCAACCATGGCAATCTTTTCACCCACCAGAAGCTGCTGATGCCACTGCTGCTGCTGCTCATGTTGCTGCGGTCCTTGAAATATCAGAAACATATAACTAACAAATTAATAAGTTACTTGGTGGGGGAGAAGGGGGGAGCTATAGCCTTGGCTTACTGTCGTCGATTGAACTTTCTGCACCGAGGAGTTGAAGCTGAAGTTGGACCGTCGTATTATCTCACAGCCATAGATTAAGTTGCATTAGCTCTTCGGCATCGAGACTTAATTTATATATATTGGTGTTTTTTTTTTACAATTGTTCTATTTGTGGCATCTGAAAGTCAGCAGATGCGACCCTCCAAGGGGAAGGTTAGTTGGATTAATTAATGTATTTTCTCTTTATTTCGTAGAAGCCGCGTCATCTATGGACGTGACGTGAATTTGTTTATTTTTTTATTTTTTATCGACTCCTTAGATAATCCGACGAACAGCCCAGCATCGTAAATAGTTCAAAACCTTATACGATGTATGTATAAGAGTCGGTCTCACATTTTACCATCGCACGAGGCCCAGTTGATCAGCTATTCTGACTAGTTGTTAGCAAGTACTTGTATTCATTCATCATTTGTTTTTATTGTTATTTTTCTAACTGGATGAAGTACAAACCCATCTAACAGGTTGGTTGGTCGAATTCCTGAAATTGTATTCATATATGATAATGAATTAGAGCTAAATATAATTAGACTTGGAAAAGTAAAAACTTTTTTTTGCTTAATTAGACGGATCAAGTGGCCAAGAGGAGAGTCAAAACTTCTGTGAGTTGTTGTGGACACATAATAGAAAAAGAAGACCCACAAAAATAATAACCCATTATGAAGAACTATAGGAAAAAAAAAACCCACAGAAATAATAACATATTTTGAAAAAAAAAAACTCTATCCTACTAAATATTAAGGAATACGATGATCCTCAAATATATGATACCTACTTAGAATAATGGATAGTTATAATACCTACTTAGAATAATGGATAGTCTCTGTAAAAATATATTATCACGCTAAACACGAACTAGATATAGAATCTGGGAAAATCATGATAAGAGTAGACGAAAATTATTTGGACGATGTTGCCAGAGCAGCATGTTAAACCTACAAAACTAATCATCCTGAAGTAGCTAGAATTGCTTGCAAGGCAATAACATCCTTAATTTTTACTATACGATTCATAGATTATTTACGGCTTGAGACGTTAATACTAGATTAAACATTAGACAAAAAGAAGTCATATGAGCGATTTAGAACAATTACAACTTTTTAATTGGAACAGAATAAAATCATTTTGTAATATTTTTTTAACTACCAAGCGACCTAGACAAAGAAATACATAAATCTTGGACCAATATAAATCTTGGACCAATATGAAAGTAGCACTACAGTATGATAACATTGGAATATGAATACATCATATTATTTTCATTTTAAAAGACAAATGTACTTACATTTATATACAGAAACAACTTGAAAACCAATAATACGGATTTTATAGTCAAATCTACACTTCTCAACGGTATGATTTTCCTCCACCAAAAATACAAAATAACTATAGAACCAGTAGAGCTTCCAAACAACCTATTCCTAAACCAAAAATAAGATCAAGAAAAATATATTATGTTATAAAAAGTAGAGAAAAAAAATCATACTTAAACAAGGACAAACATGTAAGAAAATTCAAACCAAAGAAAAGCTATGCCAACACTATTACCTTTTTTTTGCTTGTAATGAATCGGTACATTTATCTTCCGTCTACCCAAATAAGAAAAATTTATATACACGTGAGGCAAAATTAGTAACATATACTAATATAGATTTAGTAGAAATCCAATCTGATATTTCAGACACATCTTCTATTTACTCAATTATATCAGTAGAAGATCTAGAAGAAATACCTCCCTCCTCTTCCGACTATAGCTGAGTAAATTCATTTCCACATCCTTCTTCTTTTTCTCAAGGTTATCCTGAGATACCATACTTAAAAAAAAAACATGCCCTTAAACCATGATCCAAACTTATGGGAAGACTTTCCCAAAACTAATTTAATATTTTCCCAACTTAATACAGAAACCAAGGAACCTTGCTGTCCACATGATTGACTATTAAAAACAAGAACTGATAGTATTCCTTGTTATCTCTGTAGTTATTATTCATCTATCGATATGAGAGGTACATGTAAGATATGCAAAAAATAGGTCTGTAATCTTGAACTTCGAAAATATTTCACTATTACAATACTCATGAGTCAGCTCGCTTAAAGCAATACCTGAAACATTCTCCTAGAAACAAGTGTCTCTGTGTTGAAAACCAGAATAAATCAGTTAGAAATAGATTTAGAAACCATGGATACCATAATCCATAACCTATTTCCTTCACCTTTGCCACAACTTCCGAATAAAGGAAAAGGCTTACAATTTTTCATGACTTCACCAAATACTGACCTGGTTTTTATTAAAACCTCCAGTATTTGTAACACGGGAAAAATCTTGATATTAGGGTCAAATGTCTCGTTAATATATATGGTCATGAGTTTACCTTACATGCCTTTTTAGACAACAGGGCAACTAACTCTACTATAGATGAAACTACACTCTTATCAATATTACCTAAAACTCTCATTAAAACAACCTCCCAACCCTTAATTAATACCCAATTTGACAGACAATAATTAGTATGTACCCAATTTGTGACATATACATTTAAGATTTTACAATAATTGTGGTAAATATAGTGTTCCTCTGCCGCTCTCCAAATTATGGATTAAATCATTATTATATCCTAACATTAATCTTATTTAGGACTTAATTTTCTTTTAGCACCCAACAGAACTTTTCTTCTCACCAAAGATTATGCTCTCTTCTTTTCCACACCAATAGTCTCACCTATTGTCTCGGACTATCCATCAGTTATCCATCCACTTAGAAACATAACTAACAAACATAATAACAATCCAACAAATACTACCTGCCACTGTTCTACACCAGACGCTTGTAAACAGACAAATAAGCCAAACCTAAATACTAATCTCCAAACCTATGATTTAGCTTTTTCTAATTATTAGGAAAACTAGAAATACTTGGTTGGTCAAGCCCCTTATACAATTGTTTTTTTACATGGACTATCCCATCAAACCTCATCATCCCAAAACAATTACTTCAAATGATTAATACCCATTAACCAGACTTAAACTCCCTTATTTCTATATTAGAAAAAATAAAGATTATAGGCGAAAATCCAACCAAATATTGAGATAAAGACAAAATTTATTGCAAACTTGCAATAATTAACCCCAATCTAACAATTAAAGCCCAAGATTTAAGATATACAAATGAGGAAATTGAGAAATGTAAAATGCATATCCAACAGTTATTATATTTAGGAGCTATTCAAAAATTTAATTCTAGACTCAGAAGCTCGACTTTTATAATTAATAAAGGAGCTGAACAAAAATATGAGCAATCAAGAATGGTGTTTAATTACAAAAAATTAATGATAACTGCAAGAAAGATAGCTACAAGATCCTAGATAAAAATCAACTCTTGAATAAGATACAACATTCCAAGTGGTACTCAAAATTTGACATGAAATCAAAATTTTGATACGTCAAAATGCACCTTGAGTCTATTGAATGGATCGCCTTTTCTGATCCTGAAGGACATTTTGAATGCCTTGCTATGCCTTTTGGCCTGAAAGTAGACTCCCCAAATCTTCCCACGAAAAATGAATGATATCTTCCAACATGTTTACATGTATTTACATAGATGGTATCCTAGTTTATTCCAAAACTAAATAAGAACACTATACCCACTTGCTTGTAATTTTTAATTTATTTAAAAAGTATGGTCTCATCATTTCTCTAAAAAAAAAAAAAAATGAAACAAGCATCAACACATAACACATCGACTTTTTAGGAGTAGAAATAGGCCAAAGACAAATAACATTATAACCTCACATTTCGTCAAAACTCTTTGCATTTCCGAATAAAATGAAAAATACTAAAACTTTAAGAGTTTTTTTTAGACCTCCTAAATTATGCAAGACCTTACCTTAATGACATTGGAAAATTTTATGGACCTTTATACAATAAGACATCTTTAATAAGACAAAAACATTTTAACCAACAAGATATAGTCTTAGTTCAACAAATTAAACATCTGGTACAAACCATCCCTAAATTAACTCTAACTCTTGACTCAGATTATTTAGTCATTGAAACTGATGGTTGTGAAACAGGATGGAGAAGAATTTTATACATGATCCGGCGGTTAGAACAAGGGACCCCCATTCTGAGGGGTCAATGCCACGCGAGAGTCAAAGGCCCAGGTGGCCGATCGGAGAAGGAGGGGTCGACCCCCCGACCGACCGACCGGTGAATAGTCGATGGCAAAAGTCGCCCCGACAGAAGTCGGGGTTCCGACGCTCAATTAAACAGTAGCAAAGAGCTGAGCGGAAAGCCTAATAGAAGGTGACACTGCTACAGTCCCTACATGGCATCCTACCGAAAATATTCCCAGTATATCGATGCCAACGGCAGGCCGGACGGGATGTGAGCTCCGTCCGGCCAGCACTTAAGATAAGGGCCGTCCGGATGGACTTCCCGTCCAGCCGGCTGGCTAGACGCCCTGGCCTGTGATCGGTAGAGAGGGACAAGAATATCTTATGACAGTTGTCAAGCCCTATGGCTAGGCCGTACTACAAGTCTGACAACGGGGTGTTCTGTTGTCCCATCGACGACGTGCTGGGACTGTAGCAGTATGGCGTCAGGTAAGCTTTCTGACAGACACATACCGAGGTATGGGCTACGGACACGTATGCGCATCGGTGGACGTGCAGTAGCTCTTTCACCGCGCTATATAAAGAGCCTCATACTTCGCCAGAGGTACGTGTGAGACATCTTTGAAGCCACCTTTTTCACTACTTGCTTGCCTGACTTGAGCGTCGGAGGGTCGCCGCCGGGAACCTCTTCCCGACCCGACTTCTGTGCAGGTTCGCCGGAGCTTCGTACGACTAGCCGGAGATCTATATCAGCAAATCGGAGAGCACCACGTGCCCAGCGTCCGTTGAGTCAGCGTTCGGACAGGATTAAATTGGCGTCGTCTGTGGGAACGCTCCTGTATCCGAGCAGAAACAATGGACGAGGCTGGACGACAACACACGGTGACGCTTTCCACGGAGGAACTCGACGCTCTGATCGAGTTGAGGGCCGCCAAGCTCGTGGAACAAAAACAGAAAGCAACAGCCGAGCGGCCAGAGCAGCAAGCAACATCAGCGTCTGGCGGTCAAGCGGAAGCACCACCTGCCACTGTTGCATTTCATCGGGCTCTATTCCGCACCCCCGAAGCCGCACCCACTCATAGAGATCGGGGATCTTCTTCTGATGAGATGCCGAGACAAGATGACAGAAAAGGGAAAGCCCCCCGAGCGGACTCATCGTCTGAGCGGAAGGCCGTCGAGCTCCGACGTTAAATATCGAGAGACGAGCCGGAGTCTATAAACGTCCGAGCGGAAGACCGTCGAGCTCCGACGTTAAATATCGAGAGACGAGCCGGCGTCTATAAACGTCCGAGCGGAAGCCGTCGAGCACCGACGTTAAATATCGAGAGACGAGCCGGCTTCTATAAACGTCCGAGTGGAAGACCGTCGAGCTCCGACGTTAAATATCGAGAGACGAGCCGGAGTCTATAAACGTCCGAGCGGAAGTCCGTCGAGCTCCGACGTTAAATATCAAAAGACGAGCCGGCGTCTATAAACGTCCGAGCGGAAGTCCGTCGAGCTCCGACGTTAAATATCGAGAGACGAGCCGGCGTCTATAAACGCCCGAGCGGAAGGCCGTCGAGCTCCGGCGTTAAATATCGAGAGCGAGCGGCGTCTATAAACGTCCGGGCGGAAGGCCGCCGAGCTCCGACGTTAAATATCGAGACGAGCGGTGTCTATAAACGTCGCGGAAACCCGCCGAGCTCCGGCGTTAAATATCGAGACGAGCCGGCGTCTATAAACGCCGGGAGGCCGTCGAGCTCCGACGTTAAATATCGAGAGACGAGCCGGCGTCTATAAACGCCCGAGCGGAAGGCCGTCGAGCTCCGACATTAAATATCGAGAGACGAGCCGGCGTCTATAAACGCTCGAGTGGAAGGCCGTCGAGCTCCGACATTAAATATCGAGAGACGAGCCGGCGTCTATAAACGTCCGAGCGGAAGACCGTCGAGCTCCGACGTTAAATATCGAGAGACGAGCCGGCGTCTATAAACGTCCGAACGGAAGACCGTCGAGCTCCGACGTTAAATATCGAGAGACGAGCCGGCGTCTATAAACGTCCGAGCGGATAGCCATCCACGTGATGCCTTCCGGCAATAAGAGCCGACCGACGCCAGAGCCTGTTCTTTAAGGCCAACATACGGCCGAACGGCTCGCTTAGCAAAAATATATGAAAAACTCTATGAGGTAAGGTGCAAAGCGATAGATGGTTAATAGGAATTAAGGTGAACGACAATTATTTCGCGCGCCGAGCGGCTACGCAGTTGCATGGAGAAAGACATTTTTTGAAGACAATCGGATTGAGTCCGTCTTAGAGTATGAAGCCGAGCGGCTTGAATCCGTATTAGAGTATGAAGCCGATCGGATGAGTTTAAAAGAACACTTTAAACATGACGAAAGAAAAATTTCTCGCCAAAACAAAAGTTGCAGGAACGGAAAGATGATCTATTTGCGTCAAACGCTGGGCAAACAAAAGGAATTACAACAAAAATAAGTTTGGCCGAACGACGATACAAAAAGGTTGATAAAAAACACGCCTCACGCGTCAAAATCAAAAAGAGCATCTGGAATGACGCCCATCACAGTAGCCAGATCCTCTGGGGGGATGGTCAGCTCGGCGGGAAGGTGGCCTTTGGTCTTCAAGTAATCCACCGCCGCCTTAACCGCCTCTTCGAAAGTGAGGGAAATCTTGTCGGTGAATTCTCTCCGAAGTTGTCCGAGCGGACAAATGTCTTCCTCACTTCGTCATAGCGAGCCGACTCCCCCTCCTGATACTCTTTGAGCGCAGCTCGGGAAGCATCGTTGGCGGCACGGAGATCCTTCAAGTCTTCTTCAAATTTAAGAAGATCGGCCGAGCGGCCCTCCTTCTCGGTGGCCAGAAGGACATCCAGATCCTTGATGCGTTGCTCTAGCCCTCTGATCTCCACCTTCATTAGGTCCATGTCATCGATGGCCTTGCGCTTCCGAGTGGTCGCCGTCTTGATCTCTTTATCCCGTTGTTTGACCACAGCTTCAAGCCGAGCGACCTCGCTCGACAGATCGGAAGTGCGTCTCCGTTCGGCTTCCAAAAGCTTTTTGCTCTTCTCCAAAGCAGCCGTGGATTGCCCTTGGTTTGCCTCCGAAAGTTTAAGTTTTTTCATTTCTTCCTCCAACTCAGCCAGTCGATTGCTGACTGCGATCTGCTCTACCCAACTCTGCGAATGAAGGCAGTTAAGTTAAAAACGCAAATAAACAATATCAGTAAAGCAGAAAGGCATACCCCGGTCGTCTGCTGCAGGTTACTGTCCCCTACCTGACTGGGGGACATAAGCGCGACGCGTACGCGCGCGTCCTCCCAAACTTTGGCGAGCGGACCGGTGAGGGTGATCTGCTGTTCGGGAACAGATGGTCGATCGGCGGCTAGTAGGTATTCCTTCGAGGGAAATCTGAGGACAGTTTTTATCACCCTCGGGCCGCTCAAGTCATCTTGAGACGCAGCAGCATGGCTAGAGGACTCGCCGACCGGACGGTCGCCCAGTCGCCTAAGACGACGTAGAGTCTGAGTGGTGGAAGGTTGAACCTCAGCGATGGTCGGCGGCAAGTCAAGCTGAGTCGGAGTGTGCTCCGAGGAGACCGCCTCAAAAACCACAGGAGCTTCATCGCTCCGCTCGGCAAGCTGCTCCCCTGGAGGAGGCTGTTGAGCGGCTTGCTCTAGCCGACGGCGTTTACGAGTCACCAAGGGCGCCTCGTCAGCCAATCGGCCCTCCTCCTCGGCCTGGACAGATGTGATATGGGCCACGGCCTCGTCAGTGGAGACGCGGGCGGCCGAAGCCTCGGGAGCAACTTGAGTTCCCTCGCTCCCTTCAGTTGTTGAGCCGGCCAGAACCAAATCCCGTTCGGCTGCCTCCTTGTCCTTCACCGCCTCAATATTGGCGGCTTTCAGCTTGAGCTTTTCGGTTGCCTTTGCACGCCACATAACTTCAGCTGCAGAAACAAAGAATAAATCAGTTAGAACAAAAGAAAAAAGGGAGATAAGAATCGCTTACTCATGCTACAAGGCAGATCGGCTTGGATGGCGGACAAGCCGAATATATACATCACTCCAGGGAGGAGCAACTTGTCGATATCGTAGCGTTGGCCGACCAGCTGGTTGGCCGCATGAAGATACGTCGGATGGCTCTTGAATTTGTCAAGACCCGGTTGGTTCGGTACCACCGTCTGCCACTTCGTTCGGAAGGCCGGCCGTTTGGGAAGACGCATAAAAAAGAAATGCTCCTTCCAATGCTTATTGGAGCTCGGCATATTGGTAAATAGGACGAAACCCGACCTAGATTGAAATATGAAGGTCCCCCACTCGGATTGTTTTGGGTAGAAGAAATAGTGGAAGATTTGGGGGTCCAGGGGGATATCATTCAACTTGAAAAGGACTATCACCCCGCTCAGCAACCTGATCGAGTTCGGGACTAATTGGCCGAGCGGGAGGCGAAAGTGGTTGCATATTTAGATGATGAACGGATGTGGAGGAAAGCGCAGCCCGGCCAAAAATTGATCACGGAAGAAGCAAATGGTGCCGGGTGGCGGGTCATTCGGCCGATCAGAAGGAGTGGCTACAACTATTTCGTGGTCGGCCGAAATTTCATACGTCCGAATAAGACGCAATGCGTCTTCTTCATCGAAGCGGCTCTCCATAGTCGTATACCAGAGACCAGGAGCGCCGACTGTAGGCGTAGAAGTACTCGCCATGGTCGAAACAGAAGCGATAATCGACAGAAAAACTAAAAGAAAATGCCGATAGAATGCAAAAGGAAGCAATACAGGAGGTGGGTAGCAGAAAAGGAAGGCTTACGGGTGCTAGAAAGATCGAGGAAAGGAAGAAGATGGCAAGCGCACCAAACAGGCAGGGAATGAGGATCGCCGGAGCAGAGAGAGCAGCGTGAAGGTGAAGTCGATGAAACAAGAAGGCGGCGGAGAGAATTGGCCGCGAGATTTATAACGTTAGCGTCGAACGACCGTGGCCGTCCGATTCAGGTCACGGAGAACGAGGTTATCATCTAGCCATTTATTTCAAACGGTTGTTGTCCCATCGGAGGTAACGCCACCGTCATACGCTGACAAGAGCAGGGTTACCACGTGTCAGCAGGACACTGGTCGCATTTAATGAATGCACCTTACCGTGCGTAGCACACGTGATTGACAGTGAGTGAAAGGATTTGATAGGAATTTCAAGGGAATACAAGACATGAGCGAGACACCGCCGACCAGATGTGCAACTCTATGCCTAGCCGAGCGGACTAGTATAGCGACCGTAGTCCAGTCAGATCGGCAATCCAGTCAGTCGGACTTCGCCTCCTTCGACTAGACTTGAGGGGGGAGGCAAGTGATCCGGCGGTTAAAACAGGGGACCCCCATTCTGAGGAGTCAATGCCACGCGGGAGTCAAAGGCCCAAGTGGCCGATCGGAGAAGGAGGGGTCGACCCCCCGACCAACCGACCGGTGAATAGCTGATGGCAAAAGTCGTCCCGACAGAAGTCGGGGTTCCGACGCTCAATTAAACAGTAGCAAAGAGCCGAGCGGAAAGCCTAATAGAAGGTGACACTGCTACAGCCCCTACATGGCATCCTACCGAAAATATCCCCAGTATATCGATGCCAACGGCAGGCCGGACGGGATGTGAGCTTCGTCCGGCCAGCACTTAAGATAAGGGCCGTCCGGATGGACTTCCCGTCCAGCCGGCTGGCCAGACGCCCTGGCCTGTGATCGGTAGAGAGGGACAAGAACATCTTATGACAGTTGTCAAGCCCTATGGCTAGGCCGTACTACAAGTCTGACAACGGGGTGTTCTGTTGTCCCATCGACGATGTGCTGGGACTGTAGCAGTATGGCATCAGGTAAACTTTCTGACAGACACATACCGAGGTATGGGCTACGGACACGTATGTGCCTCGGTGGACGTGCAAGAGCTCTTTCACCGCGCTATATAAAGAGCCTCATACTTCGCCGGAGGTACGTGTGAAACATCTTTGAAGCCACCTTTTTCACTACTTGCTTGCCTGACTTGAGCGTCGGAGGGTCGCCGCCGGGAACCCCTTCCCGGCCCGACTTCTGTGCAGGTTCGCCGGAGCTTCGTACGACTAGCCGGAGATCTATATCAGCAAATCGGAGAGCACCACGTGCCCAGCGTCCGTTGAGTCAGCGTTCGGACAGGATCAATACAGAAAGACATCTAACTATGAATCGAAATGCATCGAAGCCTTATACAGATATTCCTCTAGAAAATACCAAGAAAAAGGACATTTAACATCCTTAGATTATGAAATACTAGTTGTTATTTATTGTTTAGAGGCTTTTAGTTATTTATTTGTAATAAACAAAAAACCACTTTAAGAACGAATTGTGAAGTCATAGTAAAATACAATCAACAAACAAAAGAGAAGTAAAGAAAGGCCTAGGCACCAAATGTTGGCTGAAATTCATCGATACTATTATTAATAAATGCTTAAGAATTCAATGGGAACATATAAAAAGAATCAATAACTCCTTAATAGATACATTATCAAGATTACTACACTAACTCTCATGAGTTCTTATAAGAATATGAACATACCAAGAAAAATTCGTACTTTTGCTATCAAAACTATGTGTTTTGGTAATCAAGAATTACAACAGTTTACACAACCTGAAGATCAGTTCTATTTTTATACTAGAGACAAACATGATCATATTCAAAACTATCTTCTTGACAACATTTAGCACATTCCCACTATACTAGCCAACTCAGGACTAAAATCGCTGTCATCAACGCACTTTCAAACTATTTCCTTGCTACCATACAAAAATCCGCCGGCAAGAAATTTTCTTGCTATGTGGTTTTCTCAAACCCTCATGCAGGAGTATACTCTACTTGGGAAGAAACAAACTTAGCCATACAGGGCTTGGAAAATCGTTACTTTAAAGGTTTCTACTATTTAGAAGAAGCTTTTATGGCTACCAGAGCACAGCTTGGTCCACATTTCTTTGTCAGTACATTACTAAAAACAATTCCACCTCAAGAAACTAGACCTTTAACCCCTAGTTCTGATGCTCCACAAACTTACGTTCAGATACTTGGTTCTAGTTCTGGTTCGGACAATACTTCAAAATTCATTGGAAAAATTCACATACCAGAGTACTTAATTTTAGCCCAACTAAAAAAATAGCATAAGACTACAACATTACAAAGGGCATCTAAGACCCGCTTAGCAGGTTTCCCTAACACCATCCCAGAAGACATTACTAATTATGTACACAGTTTGGCAAAAAAAAAAAAAAATCCACATTACAAACTTTCATGGACTATGTGAGACTCTCAAGGCTTTTCACAAAAATCCTCCTGAATGACTCATCATAGTCTATGAAACTGAGTTTAGTCCAAAACTTAAACGTTAAAAGAAAGGCCCGCAGTGTATTGACTAATGCCAACTTTTTTTACTCTTATACAAAACTTACATGGATTATGAATCTTACACTACCACTACCTATAAAGATAGACTTATTATTCCTTTTACATTAATGAACTATGGTCTCCTACAAACTATGGATCCATAATCCAAATTCTGTTAAAGAATTTTCAAAGAAATTGGGAACCATTATTTCCTTGACATTGAAGGAAGAAGAAATTTATGTGGTTGGTACATTTGACAGTACTCCACCAAAATGATTGGATCTTAAAATGGAACCTACCTAGTATTTAATCAAAATTGACATCAATGAAGTAGGTGACTATCAGGCGGAACTTGAACACTATCCTTCAGACCATGACTGTGATTAGGAAGCTCTTCCCTCTTTGCCAGATCAACTCAAACATTATCGAGCCTCTGTCCAAGGTATCAATTGGGGATGAGACCGCATTGAAGACCCAGATACTTACCTCCTTGCAAGGGAATCTTATACCGAGAAGATTTATTGGCCCAAAGAAATGGATATCAAATTCTTTCCTTTTGCCTTTACTACACAACATACTATCCTCTTTCAACACTATCAGTGGAAGACTAGATTTATTGATCCAAAGAAATAGATATCAGATTCTTTCCTTTTGCCTTTACTACATGTTCAAAGTAAAAATTGGGAACCACGAGTTAGGCCTTTATATAGAAAAGAAGATATACACCAAAAGACAAAAATACCCCTATAATTATTCTAATACTCCCCCTCAAGCTTGAGAATATAGATCATATACACCAAACTTGTTACATATGTAATCAATCCGGGGACCTCTAAGTGACTTAGTGAATATATTACTAGCTGATCATTTGAGTTGACAAAACTAGTAGATATTTCTCCAGATATGACTTTCTCTCTGACAAAATGACAGTCAATTTCAATATGCTTTGTTCTCTCATGGAAGACTGGATTTGAGGTAATATGCATAGTGGCCTGGTTGTCACATATGAGTGACATTTGTGTAACCTCTCCAAATTTTAGTTCCTGAAGCAACTGTTTTAACCATATAAGTTCTTGACTAGCAATAGTCATAGCTCGATATTCTGCCTCTGCACTGGATCTTGCCACAACATTATGTTTTTTTGCTTTTCCAAGAAACAAGGTTACCTCCAACAAATATACAAAATCCAGAAGTGGATCTTCTATCAGAGGGAGATCCTGCCCAATCTGCATTAGAATACCCCACGACTTGAATATGTCCTTTGTCTTCATATAGAAGACCCTTTCCTGGTGCACTCCTGATATATCGAACAATGCGAACACTGTATCCCAATGTTCTTTGCATGGAGAGCTAAGAAACTGACTTACTACACTCACTGCAAATGAGATATCCAGACGAGTGACAGTAAGATAACTTAGTTTCCCTACCAATCGCCTATACCGTTCAGGATCTGAAAGAGACTCCCCCTGATTTGGTAGGAGCTTGACATTAGGATCCATGAGATTGTCGACTGTCTTTGAGTTTAACATTTCTGTTTCTTCCAGAATATCCATTGCATACTTCCTTTGGGATATAATGATCCCATCTTTAGACTGTGCCACTTCTATCCCTAGAAAATATTTGAGTTTGTCGAGATCCTTTGTCTGGAAATGTTTGAAAAGATGTTGTTTTACTTATGAAATCCCAAGATGATCATTACCTGTGATGACAATATCATCAATACAAACCACTATATAGATGCAACCAGTAGATGAGTGACGATAAAAGACAGAATGATCAGCCTCACTTCGAGTCATGCCAAACTGTTGAATTACGGTACTAAATCTACTGAACCATGCTCTGGGTGACTGCTTGAGACCATATAAAATTTCCGCAAGCGACATACAAGACCAGAAGACTCCCCCTGAGCAACAAAACACGGAGGTTGCTCCATGTAGACTTCCTCGAGCAGGTCACCATGTAAGAATGCATTTTTGATGTCCAACTGATGAAGGGGACAATGGCGAATTGCAGCAATAGACAGAAAAAGACGCACAGAAGACATCTGGGCAACAGGAGAAAAGGTATCTCCATAATCCAATCCAAATACCTGAGTATAGCCTTTAGCGACAAGACGAGCCTTAAGTCGATCAACCATGCCGTCTACACCAACTTTCACCGTAAACACCCATCGACAACCAACCATTGACTTCCCAGGAGGTAGAGGAACGAGGTCCCAAGTCCCACTGCTCTATAAGGCACTCATTTCATCAAGCATAGTCTGTTTCCATCCTGGATGGGCAAAGGCATCACCTGCAGTCTTTGGAAGAGAAACAGACGACAAGGAAGACAAACAATAATAATAGGATGGGGAAAGACGATGATAGCTTAAAGAAACATAGTGAGGAGAAGGATTACGAGTGGAACGCATACCCTTTTGAAGTGCAATAGAAACATCAGAGTTGGGAGATGGGACTGAAGGAAACGGCGAAAGACTTGGCTCCAAAGATGTGCCCACAACAGTGTCAGTGTTAGTCGGCGGCAAAGCAGAACGAGGACGACACTGATAAACATGCAAAGGAGGAGACGAGACTGGAAATGATAGATGCGCCTCCGGAGGACAAAAGATAGTCACTGGTGCAGGTGGAGAGGGAGAAACCTCGGCCTGTGAAGCGGAAGGACCAAAAAAAGAAACTGACTCAAAGAATGTGACATCAGCAGAGATGAAGTACCGACGAAAAATAGAAGAATAACACTTGTACCCTTTCTGAGACTGTGGATACACAAGGAAGGTACACTTATGAGACCGGGAAGAGAGTTTGTCAATGCCGGGATCAAGAGCATGAGCAAAACATATAGAACCAAAGACCCGAGGTGGTAGAGGATGAAGGAACTAATGTGGATAAAGTACCTGATGAGGTATTTTACCCTGGAGAGTGGATGAAGGCATGCGATTGATGAGATAACATGCAGTAAGTACGACATCACCCCAAAACTGATGAGAGACATGAGAATGGAGAAGAAGAGTCCGAGTGGTCTCAAGGAGATGACGATTTTTGCGTTCTGCAACCCCATTCTGTTGAGGGGTATGAGGGCAAGACGTGTGATGCAACACACCATGAGATGTCAAGAAGGTACGAAACTGAGTAGACAAATACTCACGTGCATTATCACTTTGCAAAGTTCGAAGGGAAGTACCAAATTGAGTTTTTATTTCAAGGAAAAAGGATTCAAAAATATAAAACAATTCTGAACGATCCTTCATCAGATATAACCATGTACAACGGAAAAAATCGTCTATAAAAATAACAAAATACCTTGACCCTATTGTAGAAGAAACACAACTCGGACCCCAAATATCAGAATGAACCAAAGCAAAAGGAGACATAGCCCCACTCTCAATGCGAGGAGAAAAAGAACTACGAACATGCTTACCTAATTGACACGACTCACAAGATAAAGACTCTAAGTGAGAAAGACTAGGATGTAAATGTTTCAACTTATTAAGACCTGGATGTCCCAACTGAGCATGAATAAGTAGTCGAGATGCCGTCGCCGAACCAACAAAAGAGGATTGTTGAAGCTGATATAGGCCATGGGATTCACATCCGAAGCCAATCATCATCCCCGTACTCCGGTCCTATAAGGAAACAGATGTGTTAGTAAAAGAAATGACATAATCAAGAGATCGAATAAGTTGACTTATCGACAATAAATTAAACAGAGCACCGGGAACATAAAGAACATTCTGAATGGAAAGAGATGAAGAAGGATGAACAATGTTAATACCCTGGGATTGAGTTTATGAGCCATTGGTCATGGTGACTATTGGTAAAGTACCAGAAGTAGTGAGAGAGGAAAATAGGGATTTATTACCAGTGATATGATCAGTGGTTGCAGAATCAAGAACCCAAGAACACGAAGAACGAGATATGCAAGCAAAGGAAGTACCAGTGTGTGCAATGGTAGTAGTGGAACCAGAAGCCTGACGATCCTCAAACCATTTCAGAAAGTCATTATAGGAAGGTGTTGGAGTCGAATCAGGTGGTAACTATAAAGTGGAAGCTGAAGAAGCAACAAAACTCTAAACGATCTGAGCAGCACGAGGAGGACGACCATGTAGACTCCAGCATTTATCAATCGTGTGTCCCGATTTGTGGCAATGATCACACCAAGGACGTCCTTTGCCACCCTTGCGAGGTGGAGATCCTGTGTCGAGAGACCAAAGCTGACGAGTTGACAGGAACAGAAGAAGGCATTGTCAAAACTTTGGCCGGGACACGGAGAAGAGTCGCCCAAGTATTATCCATGATAGCTTCTGTGGGGCTGCCCAAGATCTGATCACGGACATGAGAATAATATGTGGGTAGACCATATAAGGCTAGAGACATAAAAAATTTCTTCCGATTTTCAAGCTCTTCAACCGGATTAACCGCAGGTGGGAGCAGTTCATTGAAGTCACAAAGAAGGCTAGAGACTGAACCCAGATAAGTTGACATTGAATCCTTAATCTGATGGGCGCTGGGGATGGTCATGAGATTTTCACAAACTTGATAGAGTCGCTGAGAGGTGTTTGTAAAGAGTTGTTGAGTCTGTGCCCAAACAACTTTGCAGGTTTTGTGAGTACGGAAGACATTCCTAAGAGATAGATGGATGGTGGCTCGGATAATACAACACAACTGTGTGTCAACCTTCTTCCAAAGAGGACAATCAGCGATTTGAACATCCTCTTCAGTGTGAGTGAGATGTGTCTCATAACCCTGTCCAACAAGCCAAAGCTCAATGTGAGATGCCCAAGAGAAATAATTTTTACCATCCAACTACTCGGAAGAAAGGGGTGCAATGATATAGTTGGTAAAGATTGAAGTATCTGGCTTTGAGGCGCCAGATGTAGCCATGAATAGAAAAATCGGATTGCCGGAATAGATGAACTGAGCTTGCTTCGGGGCAGAGGCTTGTGCAGTAGCGAGGCCGGGAGGGCGTTGTAAGAGAAGAGCAACAGCCTTGGGCCCTTGGCTTTCAGCCCTTCCGTTTTTTGAAGTACTATGATAGCCTCTGTTTGATCCGTTCAACTTGACGCAGAGCCTCAACCAATTACTGAACCTGATGAATCAAATCCAGATGTTAGACAACGTCCCGTTCTTTTCTGCTTCGACAGGGCCAGTGCTCTACTTCAGGTCGATGGACACGATCGTGCCTTCGAACGCCCCTCCGACTCCGACCACCACTCTGATTTCCCCTCCTTCTGAGATGTGTTTGATCCGTTCAACTCGAGAGGAGGCGAGCGATCAAAGAGGCACGGGTGGAGAGGACAGCGTCGCGGACGGGTCAGACGCCTGCGAGAGGAGCGGATGACTCAGCAGTGCTCGGGGACGTCAGAGGCAGAGGGGGAATTCCTTCGCATCGTCGTCGTCGGACAGCTCCTGCGAGATGGAGGTCGAAGATGCAACCGGCGCGAAGGGCTCCTGAGAGATGGAATCGGAGGCATCACCGGAGGTCGAGAAGCCCATCGCGTGCTCTCCTAGATGACGCGGCGGCGCAGAGGAAACGGAGCAATAGCTTCTCGCCGACTTGCTTGAGAGAACGAAGAGGAGAGGTAGAGAGACACCGCGGGGAGGAAAACAAATTAGGGTTTTAACGCTTTGATACCACGTTCAAAGCAAAACCTAAATTCTCGTGTCTTGGGAACCATGAGTTAGACTTTTATATAGAAAAGAAAATATACATCAAAAGATAAAAATACCCCTATAATTATTTTAATACTACACAATATATTATTCTCTTTCAACGCTATCAAAGGAAGACGGAATGAATGAATAATAAAAGATGAGCAAGCTCAGCACTTTCTTCAAGCTCATATTCAACAAGAGAACAGAACATGGATAGCATAATAGATCCCTAAAAGCACACTCAACGGTATGACTCAAAAGTACACTCATGATGACAAACACCTGTCCAAGTCTACAGTAGCAACACTTATTAAAACAAATTCTTCTCTAAGATGCAATTCCCACTACCAGACCCTCTTCTTTTTCCCTCCACCTATCTCTCATTTCTACTCTCCAAGCAGGCCTCTCTCTCTCTCACACCATACCAGACCCTCTCCTTTCCTTGCCTATAAGAAGCCTTCCTCTTCTGCTGCTTCAGAAGGCATCGAGCAATCCCTTCTCTCTTCAGCAGCAACGCAAGAGTTTGCAGTCTCTTAGTTCTGTAAGCTTTCTTGTAATTTTCTTCTGCAACCATCTATGTAACATCTATCATGTAAAGTAGTGTGTGCTAGTTTTCATCCATCATGTAAATTACTGTATGCTAGTTTTCATCTATCTGGAAATTAAGGCTTGTTAGCTTTCCTATGTAATGTAAAAGTTCTATTGTACATACATTAAGATGAAGAGCTAAAATCTTCTTGCAAGGTCTCTGTCTTGTTTTTTTTTTCCTCTTTACTCTTGGAAGGTCCTCAGTCCTTTTATAAATAACCAGACGGTAAACAGCAACTATAAAAAAATAAATAGTGATCTGACCAACGTAAGTCCTATTCATGTGCTAGCTAAGAAAGGAAGGCCTACCATCGCCATATTCCTCTATCATAGTCGGGGTATTGGTTTTCTACTAGGTCTTTTACAAGTGAAGCTCCCTGGACAAAACTAGATAAAAGAAGTAAAAAAAGAAAACACGAGAGAACCTATCTTTGACTTAGTATCCCTGAAAAGCCTCAAAACACATCCAAATTACCTCAAACTATAACCCTAAGCATCCCAATTCATCTACCAAACTCAGAACAACCAAAATAAACAATGGTTTTGAAAATACTCAACAAAAATATCCCTGGACATATATATATATATATATATATATATATATATATATATATATATATATATATACTATTCAAATATAGTTGTCAGATTCAGTGCGTACCTCTGTGATTAAGATATCAAAGTTGTAATATAAACATAATAAAAATTAAATAAGAACTAGACATAATGTGAACAGATGGATGAATTTCTCCAGCAAGGAAGATTTGATTCCCACGTAATGCAAATAAACGCCTATGATATTTGAATCATTTGCGATGCTAGACCGTCCTCTATGATTGAACTATGCTCCTCAAATTTATCTGATGATCAGTAAAAAATTTCTATCTATGAGGCTGAACCAACCATCTCCAAATGAATAAAAGGTAGAAATCCGTAGACACCTGAGCTTAGTACTAACCCACACTTTTAAATGAGTCAATAGAGTCCTCCACAACAAATAAAACCTCACAACCTAAGGAGATTAACTCAAACCAATACGATATTCGCTTATGAATGAAACTTCATGAGATAAAGATCACACAAAGCTAGAGAGCTCTTTACAAAACACAATAACAATGAGCCAATTCCTAGAACCTGAGAAATGATTCCTCTTAACGAGAATAAAAAAAGATAAGCACAAGAGGTTCGACAACACAGTCACAATCTCTCTCCTTAAGAGATGCAATGAAAAGACTAGGAAGAGAAGAACTTACCTAGGAATTTAAAGAGATGAATCAAAGCCTTAAAAACTCGTTCATCCTCTTGGATTTACTACAACAGTGCTAGATAGACAAGTCAAAAATGACTTTTCTAAGTTGATCGTCAACCTGGTCCAATCAAAAATACAAATGTTGTATTCAACAAGAAGATTCCAATCAAAGGGAAAGATTCTTAATCGATTTCTAAAGTCACCCAGTGAACTATTACTTGAAGTTATTCCCCAAAATTGACCTTTCAATTGACAAAAATATTTCTCTAATTCACTAACATTTTAATCTAATATGGGGGTGCCTCCTTTGGTTACCTTTCAAGCTCCATAAGCTACCCTCTGATCTAGGACCTAAAGCGCCAGTAAAAATTATGATTCATTGTTATAAGACTTCAAAAAAAGACAAGGTCTATATAACTTAATCTCTATGTTGTTATGAAAACATCAATATAATCAATCTACTTGAGAATAAACATAAGCTTACAATGACAATACATTACACCAGTCCTCTGGTCCATGCTTGATGATCAACCATGAGTTTGAAGTTAATCAAGGCTCTGCATTGGATCCATGAAGTTGATCATCTAAGTTTGATCATCTTAATTGTGATAATCTTACGATACACCCTGCACTCAACATAAATCATCAAATAAAAATGTCTAACTTAAATCACATTATGCAATCCTCAAAACATTATGGTTAGGCATACCTACAAGGGAGGAATCATTATTCCAACATAGACCAGATGAACCACATAAGCCAAATTAGCATTATGATTAGATGAACGCAATAGTTTAACATATACTGAAGCATTACACTTATTCTGCCATTCTAATATTGCAACCAAAGAAATGAATGAAATGGATCATTGCCTTTTTCATCTCCTTCCATTCTATTCTTAATATACTTCCTATTCCATTCAATTCTATTCATGCATACCAAACTAATGGAACAACAATTTTAATTGATAATTAGAAAGTAGAAAACTAAATAGTTCAATTTTATCAACATAGAGAAGATTAATACACTCAGTGCCATGTGGAGATGCTCAACTTTCTGAGAAAAGTGTTTTCCGTTCTCCTATGTTTACAGATCACACCCTTCTTCACGCAATCATCCCCATCATTAGTTGTCTATCCACGATGAGATATTATAACTTAGAGTCCAACATATATGGCTATGGCACATTCCTAATTCCTCAATAACCCCTTTATGTTCCTCCACTTTGGAGTCATTTTACTTGTTGACCTTGACCCTCAATGGATGAGAGACAACGGACATCATTGAACTGAAGATAAGGTGGTATCCTTGACACCATCTTGAGTTGCTCCTCCATGCCAATTGGAGTTGATCCTCACAAACCTCACTCCTCATTTTAAACCTAGAAAACCATCTAGCTATTCGTATTGTTTTTGTTGGTACAATTGTTTTTGATGTTTGGACAAAGATTCAAGTTAAACCTTACTTTGTTATTTTCATATGTGTGTTTGAGTGTGCAGGAAATACAAGAACACACAAAGTTTGAAGAGCTTGTTGCTTAGCCTGATCAAGTTGGCATGTTTAGTGGTTTGGAGGTTCATTAAGATTGGATTAGGATGATAGGGGACATCCAAGAGACCATAAGACAAGGAGCAGTAAGGTGGTGCTGAAGCAGCTCTAGAGCATTGATTTGGTGTAGTCATGTTGGCAACTCAATAGCTCGAGGTCCATATAGAGTGAAGAAGTTGCACGAGGCACTCAAGGACCACAAGATGAGAAGCATGAAAGCAATGGATGACAACCCTTTAAGGTGGACTACATAGGCATAAGACATGAAGGATGACATGTGAAGGAGCCGAGGGACCAGCTACATTTGAGAAATGTATGACCCAATTGTAGATATCTAAAGGCGAACTCAAGTTACAATGATAAGACTCCAACGACTTGAGTGTCGAGTAATATATATCTCTAGGGACGAGGGTAGAACTCATCATAGGGGCACTACAAGAAATTCAGTAATTTACTTCACTAAATACATTTAGCAACAAATTAGAGATCAAATTGGTTGTTATTTTCTTTGTCACTAATTTTTAACGACCGCATGTAATAGGTCGGTTGCTAATTTAGTGACAATTTTAATTTGGTTCCTAAATTTAAAGATTGAAGAATAAAGTTCGATCGCTAAATTTATGAATATTTTTAATATATCGATCACTATATTCGATCTTTAAATTAGTGACCACTTTTAAAATGATTGATCACAAAATTGTGACTGCAATTTTTTACATTGGTCATTAAATTTGCAACAAAAATTAATAATAGCCATCTCTATTTATTGAATCTGGGCACCCAATACAACTTTATTTTTCTTTGAACCTATATACATTTACAATATTTCCACCAAATTATAATTGCATTTATCATCAACATTATAATCATCAACATCACAATACAAATATTTATCCATAAACATTCATAAAGTTATAGTCCAAAACCAATGTACATGTCAAGCAGTTATAATCACATCACAATGCATAAACATGTTTGAAAAGTTTAATCTCACCACACATTGTTTTAAAATATTTAAAATACTCAAACAGTTATATATAATCTTAATTGATGTGGGAAATAGTGAATAACCCCGGTGAAAGGGCAGAAATGAAAGTCAAGATAACGTGACAGTCAAAAGTCAAAAGTCAAAAGAAGGTGACGGTCGAGGTTAAGGACTACGTGTCCAGGTACTCCATTCCTCTAATCCCGGCTGGCTTTATGCCCGTCGGACCTCTAGTCCCCTCACTTCTCATGGGCAAGACTTCCAATCTAATCTTGGCCAGCTTTATGCCGGTTGGACCTCCAGCGCTCAGTCCCCTCACTTCTCATTAATAAGGCTCCCAATCTAATCCCAGCCGGCTTTATGCCGGTTGAACATCCAAAATTCAGTCCCCTTCTGCTGAACACCATCCCAGTCTTACTCCGGCCGACCTCTTAGCCGGTCGGACCCCAAGGCTCAGTCTCCTCACTTCTCATGGGTAGGGCTCCCGATCTAATCCTAACTGGCCTCTTAGCCGGTTGGACCCAGGGCTCAGTCCCTCTCTTCTGGGCACTATCCAGTCTTACTCTCGATCGACCTCCTAACTGATCGAACCCCCAGAGGCTCAACATTGTCAGGGAATCGCAACAACTTGTCAGAAACTAATAGATATTCATTAGGGAATATTCCAATACTCTGCCACATACAAACCGCGGAACCTTCCTCTATCCAATGGAAGTCCGTCGTACATCTTCTTTCATCCGACACCCTTGACATGCGACATTCTTTGATGCCTTATAATTATGGAGGTTACAAAAGACGGTATAAAAAGGGAGGTCCTCTCCGTTGGCCTAGATAGTAATCTACTTATGCGCACACATTTAGTGTTCTTCGTCTTTTTTTGTTGGGTCTCTCTTCTGACTTGAGCATTAGAGGGCCTGTGCTAGGGCATTAGAAAGTCTATGCTAGGGACCTCTTCCTAGGTTCTCGCTCTGACGCTTCCGGGTGCTTGGTTGGTGGTGCTTGCAGGGTCGTGAGTACTATCAATGATCCTCTCCCCCCGACCCCAGATATCCTCTCTTTGTCAACATTCTCACCCTCGTCACCGGTATCCCCATCTAACTCAACTTTCGGATGGAATCATTAATCTTTACCTACTGATTAGTAGATAGGGTCTTCTCGAAATAAAAAATCGACGTAGAATATTCAAGAAAAGTAAGGGTCTAGTGGTTGATACAACATCAAGTGAGACATAAAATCTTGCATCGACTCCTCTAATATCGTCCTCTAATATCGTCACCCAAGCTTTCAATTCTACATTCTCCACCTTCAACTCTTGCACATCAACAGACGAATAACTAGGACGATCCCTGACTTTAGGAGTAAACATCACATATGGAACACGACTTTTGTCTAAGATCCAAGGTCACAGAGGCACCTCTTCTTCATCCCACCAGCAACCTCAAAATATTTGTCATTTATGACATTAGTTAATAAAAAATATGGCTCCCCCTCGACAATAAGAGATGTTTGTGTAACTCTTGCAATAATATTATCCTATGTAGAAAAAAAAATACCCCTAGTGCTTGGCACAGATGGTAATCTCATGATATTCTGTCCGAATCGAGTAGGGGTCGATCCCAGGGTTCACTTCCTATAGAGGCCCCGCCATGCCCTGACCACCTGTACTCCTGTTGAACCTCCCTCCATATGTCATGGGGCCATTGTAGGGAGCCCGTTAATGTGGCGATTCCACATTCTATGTAGAAAAAAATATTAATATATAATATATAAATAATTAAACAAGTTATTGTTGGTGGATTCTACATCACCAAAGAACATCCTAAAATGGATTTGGTGGTATGTAATTAGGGATCTTTGTAAGCTAATGGGAAACATTTATACTCAGCATTGTTTCTGGTGGTATTGGGAGCAGTGTCGGCTAGTCAATAACCTCAAAACTCTTTTATAATTATGTTGGACCAACAACCACTATATTATGCTAGCCTCCAAGTAGCACAGACCAGAGGTCTTTAATAAGGCAATCACATAAAGGTAAAAAAAAGTTACTATGTGATGAAAGACCTAGGATTCTATGAAGAGCAGTATACTCAAAGGATGCCATTGTAGTTTAGAATATTGCTTACATGAGAGACAAAGATTACAGGTCATAAGAACCTGGAAACAGTAACGATAAAGGATAATGCACACACACAAAACAAAACAGAAGGCTTTAAAAAAGTCATAAAAGCAGTCTTAAATGAACTGAATATGTGGTGGAAAAAGTATGACAAAAGAACTAGCATAACTTGCAACATAAGCACAAAGTACAATAATCCACTTACCAAAATGTTTGCCCGCAGATACAGGCAACAAGATTGCGACCACCATTCTTTTCAACAGGCTTGTGACACTTTGGACAAGGCTTTGTGTTTATTGTTATCCAATTAACGGTTTCTGATTCATCCTGGCATTTCTTTGTCCACAGCTCCCACATAAGCACAAAGTACAATAATACACTTATCTAAATGCTTGCCCGCAGATACAGGCAACAAGATTGCAACCAGACAACCACCATTCTTTTCAACAGGCGTGTGACACTTTGCACAAGGCTTTGTGTTTATTGTTATCCAATTAACGGTTTCTGATTCATCCTGGCATTTCTTTGTCCACAGCTCCCACAGCAAGCATGAACAAGGTCAATGTGCTTCTAATAAACAAATGAAACAGAACACAATAAGTGAACAGTACTTAAGGAGAAAACACTAAACGAGCACGTCGTCCCTACGGCAGAAAGTTTGGGGCGTCGCGCGCAGAGCCGTCGTGCGCATCACGGAGCCCCTGGACAGTGGCTGCCGCGCAATGCGGTCACGGGGTGCCGTGCGATGCAGCCACGGCCGGCGGCCACCCAATCCATCGCCTCGCGCAGGACGAAGACCAGCGATTGTTACCGGGCCGGTAGGAATAGGATTAGGGTTGTGAAATGTCAAAAAATAATAATAAAGTTAAAATCTTAATGACCTAGGGGTGTTTGGTTTAGAGGATTAGGAGTGGGGAATGGGAATGAGAATCATTGATTATCATTGTTAATGTTTGAATTATAGGAATATGAATAAGAATAAGGAAAGGAATCCTTGAAATTGGGTAATAACTCATTCCCATGTACCTCCCCTTCAATGAGCCATTACCCTATTTTCATTAATCAAAATATTCTCTTATTCCAAAAATACCCTTGACCTAAAACTAAAATTTTCTCCCTTAATATCAAATATCAAAATTTATTTATTTATTTTTTCTTCATATCACTTCTCTCTTCTTGTTCTCTCTCATCATATTTTTTTTCTCATCATTTTATCACACACTTTCTCTCTCCTATTAGACTCTCTTTCCTCTTTTTTCTCATTACACTTTCTCTAATCATACTTTCTCTCTCTTCAATCTCTTCCATCACACTCTCTTCCTTCTTTTTTTCATCATACTTTCTCTCTCATCATACTTTCTCTTTCCTCAATCTCTCCCATCACACTCTCTTTTCTCTTTTTTTTCTCATCACACTTTCGCTCTCATCACACTTTCTCTCTCCTCAATCTCTCTTGTCACACTTCCTCTTTTGTTTTCCTCAACACACTTTCTCTCTCATCATACTTTCTCTCTCATCATCTCTCCCATCACACTCACTGTTCTTTTTTTTCTCATCACATTTTCTCTCTCATCATACTTTCTCTCTCCTCAATCTCTCTCATCACACACTCTCTCTCCCCTCATTTTTTCTCATTATATTTTCTATCTTTTCATCCTCTCTCATCATAATTTCTCTCACATCATATTTTATCTCTTATCATGCTCTCTTCTATCACACTCTCTTTTCTCATTTTCTCTCATCACACTTTCTCTCTCTTCATTCTTTCTCATCATATTTTCTCTCTCATCATACTTTCTCTCTCATCATTCTCTTTCATCATATTTTTCTCTCACATCTAATTTTTTTCTCTTATTTTCCTTTAAGGGTAAAAAAGGAAATATTAATTTATTCCGATAGAAAGTATGCAACTAACCAAACATTTCTTTTAAGAGTGATATTTATGCTTATACTCATTCCTATTCCACAATACAATGATTCTCATTCTGATTCCCATTCCCATGCTCATACTAAACGCCCCCCTAAATTTTTAAAGAGTCGTTTACAATTCTTAAAAAAAATTGGTTATAAAATCGAGACTGATTTTAAAATTCAATTATTAATGATATAATAAAATAAAATAAAATAAAATAAAATAAAAATAATATAATATTAATGACGGAATGACTTGGCTCCATGTTAATTAGAGATCAAATTTTTAATTGATTTTTATTTAATAATTAAATTTTAATTTGATTATTAATTTTATTACAAATGATGTATTTTTTATAGTGGGGATTTGAACTTAGAGATGAAAATAATTGACGTCACAGTTCGTGCATGAGTCAATTTATAGCACAAGGTGAAATTCGTCACCCCAGCGTCCCACACGGTTGGCCCTACAATCATCTGTGAGGAGGTAAATCAGGAAACTATAATTGTGCACGAGTTAATTTGATTTGTGCATGAGTCAATTTGAAATCAAAACTCTAAAGCTGTGATAAATTAAGATTTATGATTTAAGTAGTTAATGTCTCCATGCGAAGTAATTTTGATGTTCCTAAGATATTAGTGAGTTTTTATCAAAATTTATTGATGATCTTACATTATTCAGAATTTTTAAATTTTGATATGATCAAAACTAAGAGAATTTTATGAACCTTCAATAGTGTTGGTTAGTAAGTATGCCATACTTAAGTCTTTTAATGAATTGATGCCGAATTGTCTGGAGCTTGTGAAGATTTCAAAAGCTCATATCTTTCAATCTATGATGAGAAATTCAAATCTTAAGGTATAATTACACTTAGGAGACTCTCAATAGTGTAATGATCTTAGTTTAAAACGATTTTGATGTTTTTATGGACATCAACAAGTTTTAACCAAAACTCGTTTATGGTCCTTGAATGTTCAAAATTTCAAAATCTTAACATGGAAGGGAGTTCTAAGAATCCTTTGGTGGTGTTGATGAATAAGATGACAAATTTAGGTCCTTTACTAAGATTGTGTCAAATTATCTTAAAGTTGTGAAAATTTTAAAAATCTACATTTCTCAATTTAGATTGAGAAATTCAAGTTTGAGGACATGATTGCATTTAGGAAGCTCCCAAGAGATCTTGATTTGAAATGATTCCGATATTCCTAAAGTTTATCAACGAATTTTGATCAAAACTCATTTATAACCCTATAATACTCTGAATTTCAAAATTTTGACATGGTCTGAACTAGGAAGTCTTAGGAATCCTTTAGTGATATTAATGAGTAAGTATGACAAACTTAAACTCTTTAATGAGTTTATGTCAAATTATATTAAAGTTATGAAGATTTCAAAAACTCATATCACTCAATTTAGGTTGTGAAATCCAGGCATAAGGGTATGATTACACTCGGGAGACTCACATGAGTGTAATGTTGGTTTGAAGTGATTCTAATATTCCTAAGGTCATTAGTAAATTTTGACCAAAACTTACTAATGACCTTAAACATCTGAGACATGCTTCAAATCAAGTTCATTACCTTTCTTAAGTGTAACCATGCCCTTAGACGGATTTCATAGCCTAGATAGAAAGTTGTTGATTTTTAAAATTGACCTAAGCTTGAAATATTTTGAGAGTGTAATGGTGTTGCTACATAATGGGTAGACAATTGAAGAGTTATAGGCAATCACTATTGATTACAAATCAAGCATAAGAATTTTTTTTAATATATTGGTGAACTCGACTATTATATAGTAGTCGACTGATGTATCTTTAGTCGACTACTCATGAAGTAGGAAAATAATTGAAAATTGGTGGTGCAACCTTAGGTCAAGGTTGACCTGGGTGACTCGACTCGAGTTGACCTGACTCGAGGTATATTTTAATGTTTGATAAGAATGGAGAAGTTATACTTTGATGTTTGGCAAGAATAGGAACTTGGGGGATTGTGGGTGCAACCTTTGGTCAAGGTTGATCTGGTTGACCCGACTTGAGTTGACCTGATTCGGGAAAAGTCCAAGTATGGAGACTTGGCACGGAAAGGTCCAAGCAGGGAGCTTGGCACGGGAAAAGTCCAAATATGGAGATTTAGCACGGAAAAGTCCAAGCAGGGAGCTTGGCACGGGAAAAGTTCAAGCAGGGAGTTGGGCACGGGAAAAGTCCAAGTATGGAAGCTTGGCATGGGAGGTCAGAGAGGGCTCGGTAGCTCGTTCTCTGGACTGGTTGGAGTCGGAGAGGGCTCGGTAGCTCGTTCTCCGGATTAGGTCAGAGGGGGCTCGGTAGCTCGTTCTCTGGACCGGACGTGGAAGTCGGAGAGGGCTCGGTAGCTCGTTCTCCGGACTAGGTCAGAGAGGGCTCGGTAACTCGTTCTCTGGACCGGACGTGGAAGTTGGAGAGGGCTCGGTAGCTCGTTCTCTGGACTAGGTCAGAGAGGGCTCGGTAGCTCGTTCTCTGGACCGGACGTGGAAGTCGGAGAGGGCTCGGTAGCTCGTTCTCCGGACTAGGTCAGAGAGGGCTCGGTAGCTCGTTCTCTGGACCGGACGTGGAAGTCGGAGAGGGATCGGTAGCTCGTTCTCCGGACTAGGTCAGAGAGGGCTTGGTAGCTCGTTCTCTGGACCAGGAAAACGTTAGGGTTTAGGGCTGGGAAGCTCTAAAACTAACAGAGGCATTGGATCAGTCTGTTGACCGATCCAGTGATACTTTGGCTGTCTGGATCGGTCTGTTGACCGATCCAGTGATACCTTAGTTATCTGATCGGTCTCGTGACCGATCAGTAACCACACAGTAGCTCTCTGTGGGTTATATGATCAGTCTGGTGACCGATCAGTAAGAAGAGAACAATAGGGGGATTGGTCTGTGGACTGATCCACCTATGGCCTGATCGGTCCACAGACCGATCAGGGCTCGACAACCCCTCTCTGTGAGAGTTGGGATCGGTTTGGGGACCGATCAGACTAGGGCCTGATCGGTCCACAGACCGATCAGAGATTTCCTGGACCGATCAGGCCATAGCCTGATCGGTCCAGGCCTAGCCGTTGAGTCACAACGGCTAGATTTCTGTGTCTTCTTTATCTTCTTCGCAAGTTGGTTATAAATCGAGGTTGAAGGTAGAGAAGTGGAGTGCTTCTTCTTCTTCCTCCTTGCGATCTGAGCTTTGCTGAGCTCTCTGAAGCTTCGTGTGAGCTTCCCTCGGCTGGGTCTCCAACTGAACAGTTGCTGCTGTGGTTGGCATCCGTGAAGTTGCTGCTTCATCAACAGTCGACGAGAAGGCAAGCAAACCAATGTTTTTACATTCATATTGTTCTTGGCTTCTTGCTGTATTTCTTGTACTCTGATCTTGCTGTTGCAAGAGAGATTGTGGCGAGGTTTCTCCACCCAGAAGGAGTTTTTATTAGACGGTTTTCTGGGTTCTCATCCACCGACGGATTGATAGGATTCGTCCACCTTACGGACACATCGAGTAGTAGGAGTATCATCTCCGAACCTCGTTATATCGTCGCGTTTGAGGTTTGATATTCTCCCGTTTCATTTCTATCTTTTATTTCCGCTGCGCTAACTCAAATTGTAGGAAGAAACGAGAATTTGGGGTCGGCTATTCAGATCCCCCCTCTCTAGCCGCATCCGAAGGTCCTAACAAGTGGTATCAGAGCGAGGTCGCTTTTCGTCGGATTAACACCCGGGGGAGCACGAGCTAGAGAATGGATCAACTTGGAGAAGACGTCACGATTCCACCCTTCTACGATCGCGATGACTTCGCGTATTGGAAGGTAAGAATGAAGTATTTTCTTATGACTAACCTAGTAAATTGGAATTGTGTACAAGTAGGTTTTATTCCTCCGGTGGATAAAGAAGGAGAACCTCTCGAGAAGAAGAAGTGGACGAAGGAACAAATCCACCAATCCATAATCAACGACGAGGTAACGAAAATCTTTGAATTTTCATTACCTAATGATATCTTGTGTAAGATAGGTAGATACAACAATGCCAAGGAGTTGTGGAACAACTTTGCTAAGTTCCATGAGGAGAGCTCCAATTCAAGTCATGAAGACGAGTCAAGTGAGCCAAGTAGCTCACATCATGGAGGTATGGAATTAGAAGTTGAGGGCTACTCAACATCTAAGGAAGAAGAGGAGGAGAGTTCTTCTTCAAGACTGGAGCAAGAAGAAGAAGTCTCTACCTCCGGAAGGGATGAAGGAGAAAGCTTATATCCATCTTCAACCCTAGGTAACTCAAGCAACTTAATTTCAAGTAAATTACATATAATGTGCTTTGAGTGTAGGGAATATGGACATTACAAAAGTAAATGTCCAAAGAGGATTAGGAAGACTCCACCGACACCAAAAGTCAAGGAAGCCGGAGTCCCGATACGCAAGGGCAAGGAGCACGTGGTGTGCTTCCAATGCAAGCAAAGGGGACATTATAGGAGTCAATGTCCAAGGGGGAGGCAACCTCACAAGGACAAGAGACCAAGCACATCTATAGGGGGAGATAAGGCAAACCCTAAGGTATCCTTTAAGGTATATTCTTGCAATTCTAATAAGACACATGCTAGTAGTTTTATTGCAATTGTCAATAGTGATGAACATGATAACCATAGAAACCGATACATGTGCTTAGGTGCCAAACATGTTAACCTAGATAGGAATCCCAAAACAACTAGACATATGCCTAGGAATACCTCATAGAAAAATGGAAAATTAAAGCTTGAGGTATTAAAGAAGGAAAATCAAGTCTTGAGGTCAAGACTTGACACTTTAGAAAAGACCCTTAAGAATTTGGAGAAGTCAACTCTAGGGTCTAAGCGTCAAAAATCAAAGCCCAAGGACATGAGAGGTTTGGGCCACAAACCTAAGTCTCAAGTGGTCAAGCTCGCTTACCATAATGTTCCATTTGATTATGGAACAAGACCTAGGGCTAAGAAGACCATCACCAAGGTCACAAGGGGAGTCACCCCTAGAGTTGATCTTGATGAGTCCCAAATGACCAAGGCTTTAAAGCCTAGGAGGGTCATTAGGAGAGTTGCTAGGGAAGTCATCCCTAGTGAATATTTAGTGAACCCAATGAGCTCAAATAGGTATTGGGTTCCTAGGAGCGTGATTCCTTCACGCTAGATGGTTTAGGGTGTGCCAACCTTAATTGGATAGGTAGTTATCCTACTCATGGCAAAAGGTGGCATTTTAGGAATTTTCAAGGTGTAATCAAGCCTTGAAAATGAAATTAAAAATTATTCCTAAGGTGATTAGGATGTGCCAACCACATTTGAGGAGTTTTCTAGGGTCAATCTAATTGGCACATAGTGATCTAAAAATCTTTAGTATATTATTTTAGGTCTATTACACTTAGGAATATAGAATTTATGGTAAAATGATCAAAATTATCAAAAATGGCAACTAAGGCTAGAATTAGGTATTTTCTATACCTTTATATGTTATTTGCCATACATTGTTTGTCATATGTCATGTCATGACATCATATTTATTATCATTTGAAATGTCATGATAATGCTTAGGTTAGTTATATGTCATGCCTTATTTAAGTTTCATACTTTATGCCATGTCATCATGACATTGGCACATATTTCCACTTATGATATTATTTTATGCCATGTCATCATCTCTTGCATTTATGATCAATTAAATTGATTTAAGGATAAAAACACAATTTGATATGGAGACCTAATTGTTGTTTAGAAAATGCATGAGAACTTAGCTTAAGATGACCTAAACCCATATCTCACATCAAAATTGACTTGGATGTGTTTGATACACCTTAGATGTGTGTGAGATATTAGGATTATGAGTTAGGATCAAGGTGCATAGTTCTTGTACCTAGATGAGCCTAATTCGAATTTGAGGATCATAGGGAAAACTTGTGTACAAGGCATGTACATTTAGCCCTAAGATTGTGGTCCTAAATTGAATGGTTTAAGATCATTTCAAAATTGATTTGAAAAACCTTGATGAAGCTTTTCTAGTGATAGCATTCATCATTGAGCAAGTTGATACAAAGATGGATTTACCTTGAGCTATTTCAAAGTATTTCGAACTTTGTATCAAGATTAAAAAATGGGAGTTATTTTCATAGAAAACTATTTTTCCATGATAATATATGTTATGAGGAATGTATCCTCAAAATTTTACAATTTTTGGAATTTTCTGTAATTTTTTAGGGGTTTCTGAATTTCGGGAGAAAAATCAGAAATCCTTATCAAAGAGTCATGGACCGATCAGAGGAGATCCTGATCGGTCCAGGGAAGTCTGGATCGGTTACTGGACCGATCCAGGGCAGTGTGGATCGGTCTGGTGACCGATCCAGTGAAGTCTTGATCGGTCTGGTGACCGATCAGAGCGTGCCAAAATGCTGATTTTCGACTATTGTCTGAAATTTCAGCTATGGAAGTTGGTGTTTTAGATTTCTAAAGGGTTGAAACTCTCCAAGACATTGTTGGTGCAATGGTCAAGGAGGAGTTGACCTTTAGGGGGAGTTTTACCTATTGGTCAAGGGGGAGTTGACTTTTAGGGGGAGTTTTTACTCGTCAAGATTTCTGAGGATGAGTGATATGGGATTATCACTAAGTTGATTGTTGATTTTAGTATCAAGGGAGAAATTAAGGGTTTCAATGAAAGGTATGCGACTTTCATTAGAAAGAAACTCTTGACCTTGATTCACCCCTTTTGATGTGTGTCAAAAAGGGGGAGAATGTCCAGAGAATGTTCAAGGAAGAACATTGGAGTTTGGGGAGAATGTTCAGAGAATGTTCGAGGAAGAACATTGGAGAACTATTGGAAAACCTAAGTTAGGTTATCAGGTTAACCTAACTTGATTATGATTTTTGTCAAACATCAAAAAGGGGGAGATTGTTGGTGCAACCTTAGGTCAAGGTTGACCTGGGTGACCCGACTCGAGTTGACCTGACTCGAGGTATATTTTGATGTTTGACAAGAATGGAGAAGTTATACTTTGATGTTTGACAAGAATAGGAACTTGGGGGATTGTGGGTGCAACCTTTGGTCAAGGTTGACCTGGTTGACCCGACTTGAGTTGACCTGATTCGGGAAAAGTCCAAGTATGGAGACTTGGCACGGAAAGGTCCAAGCAGGGAGCTTGGCACGGGAAAAGTCCAAGTATGGAGACTTGGCACGGAAAAGTCTAAGCAGGGAGCTTGGCACGGGAAAAGTCCAAGCAGGGAGCTGGGCACGGGAAAAGTCCAAGTATGGAAGCTTGGCATGGGAGGTCAGAGAGGGCTCGGTAGCTCGTTCTCTGGACCGGACGTGGAAGTCGGAGAGGGCTCTGTAGCTTGTTCTCCGGACTAGGTCAGAGAGGGCTCGGTAGCTCGTTCTCTGGACCGGATGTGGAAGTCGGAGAGGGCTCGGTAGCTCGTTCTCCGGACTAGGTCAGAGAGGGCTCGGTAGCTCGTTCTCTGGACCAGGAAGACGTTAGGGTTTAGGGCTGGGATGCTCTAAAACCAACAGAGGCATTGGATCGGTCTGTTGACCGATCCAGTGATACCTTAGCTATCTGATCGGTCTCGTGACCGATCAGTAACCACACAGTAGCTCTCTGTGGATTATCTGATCGGTCTAGTGACCGATCAGTAAGAAGAGAACAATAGGGGGATCGGTCTGTGGACCGATCCACCTATGGCCTGATCGATCCACAGACCGATCAGGGCTCGGCAACCCCTCTCTGTGAGAGTTGGGATCGGTCTGGGGACCGATCAGACTAGGGCCTGATCGGTCCACAGACCGATCAGAGATTTCCTGGACCGATCAGGCCATAGCCTGATCGGTCCAGGCCTAGCTGTTGAGTCACAACGGCTAGATTTCTGCGTCTTCTTTGTCTTCTTCGCAGGTTGATTATAAATCTAGGTTGAAGGCAGAGAAGTGGAGTGCTTCTTCTTCTTCCTCCTTGCGATCTGAGCTTTGCTGAGCTCTCTGAAGCTTCGTGTGAGCTTTCCTCGGCTGGGTCTCCAACTAAACAGTTGCTACTGTGGTTGGCATCCGTGAAGTTGCTGCTTCATCAACAGTCGATGAGAAGGCAAGCAAACCAGTGTTTTTACATTCATATTGTTCTTGGCTTCTTGCTGTATTTCTTGTACTCTGATATTGCTGTTGCAAGAGAGATTGCGGCGAGGTTTCTCCACCTAGAAGGAGTTTTTATTAGCAGATTTTCCGGGGTCTCATCCACCGACGGATTGATAGGATTCGTCCACCTTACGGACACGCTGAGGAGTAGGAGTATCATCTCCGAACCTCGTTATATCATCGCGTTTGAGGTTTGATATTCTCCTGTTTCGTTTCTATCTTTTATTTCCGCTGCGCTAACTCAAATTGTAGGAAGAAACGAGAATTTGGGGTCGGCTATTCACACCCCCCCTCTCTAGCCGCATTCGAAGGTCCTAACAAAAATGACAATGTATTTAGTAAATATAAACATTAGATATGCATTTTAGATATTATGGAAACCTACGTATCTAGCTTAATAAATTGTCGAAAAGAATTAGTAACTTTCAACTAATGTTGTCTACATCATTAATGTGATTAAAAAACTCAATTGAATATTAGTAGAGCCCAAAAGACATGATCAAAGGATATTAATTAATTCATATAAGGACTAGAACAGCTTGATCATGTTTCACTCTAATTCATATCACAACAGTGCTAAGAAAAGTTATATAGGCATACACATGGTGTTCATCACCAACCAGTAATCCAAACAGGCATTAATATCCCCTTAACAAAAGATCTGAGTACACCTCGAGTGCTTGATTGGGTTATGCTCTCAAGCACCCTAAGCGCTCAACTGGGTTATGCTCTTGAGCACCCGAGTGCTTGACATAGTTACACTCTCAAGTATCCCGAGTGATCTAGTGGGTTGCGCCCCTGAATTCCTGAACATAACATGAGGTTGAGAGGCAGTTGCAGTTATTATGAACCATTTGCATCGATTACAAAGGGATGAACCCTTCCGTATAGATGAAAGAGGTGGATCCTTTTGGAAAAAGGAGAGATAGTTTATTCACCTCTCTCTCTTCCCTATGTGAGGTAATGATATTTGTGTCATAGGAGGAGGATGATAACATTATCTCTGTTAACTCACTTGTTTTTAACTATATTTTCTCTGGAGTTTGAATTCAACATTAGAGAGGGGTCTCGTCAAGGTCTGTCTCGACTCCCTTCTAATCATTTTCTTGTGCACAATTTATCAGCAGTCAAGGTGTTGTCCTAATCCTAGTTCGACAGTCAACCTCTTCTTTGTTGTCCTTGACCTGTCCGAACTCTTCATTTGTCATCAACTCATCTAGATCTCAATCAGATTAAATACCAACACTCTATAGTTAACGAGAAAGGAGGAAGAAGAGCAGGGAATACAAAGAATACATATACAAACTATGTATTTTAAAGTGTTGGCTCAGTTTTGCTCAAAATAGTGTTTTTTCATCTTATTATCACATTTTACATACTAAAAAATATCTTAAACATTGTAATAAATTTATTTACAAAAAAGACATGCTTATATTCTCAACAAGAAATAGGCTAAATAAAATGATCTATGTATAAGGGTTGCCAACTTATCTGTGTACAATGGTCTGTCAACTTGGGATGCTATTTTGCTAAACCCTTGAGTTGTTCAACACTCCACCAACAAGCCATGAATCTGCATTCATAAAGGTATTATTGTTTGCTCCATCTCCCTAAACAAGAAGCATTTCAATACTTATTTCAAGTATAGTTGATAACCATATATAACATAAAGACCTCTTTTAAGTAACCTATTATGGAAAGTAGTAGAATTGAATTTGAAGATCAACCAATAGTTACAATGCACCTATATCTTGTATAGTATTTTCCATCGGTTTGCCATTGCCTTCACCCCCAACCAACTAGAGAAGCACCCGAGGAATATCCCAACAAGGTAGTGTTCTAAAACATTCTCCACAGTCTTTATATCTTCCCTTATGAGGGTAGTCAGCCATAGGTTGGATAAATTTCAGTGCAATGTCCTCTGAATGTTGCTTATTGAAGGAGAAGCGGTTGACTCAATACTTAGCTTATCTATGTTGAGATAGATGACATTGCTAGAGGGGGTTGATGTGCGTAGATTATACATATATTTAGGCATTACTTGTCATACATTTACTTGCATTTCATGAGCATGATTTATATTATCGCACTCTATTTCATTATAATTATTATTTTTTACTTCTTTAGTTTGAAGATCTGTTATTTTTGTATATTAACTAATATGATACATTTTTGGAGTACAAATGGAGCATATTGCACATTTGAGCGATCATGGAGAGAATTCAGCAAAGCAAGATTGTGCCTTATTCAGCCAGACATGGTCGTGTCTCCCAGATGTTCCAAAATGCCACACAATCCAGTCATGGCTCCCAAGCACGACCGTGCCTCTTCCTAGGACTTAAAATAGAAAGTCACACGGTCTGATCATGTCTCACCGGCACGATCGTGCCTCTTCCTAAGGCTGAAAACAGAAAGTCACACGGTCCGACGGTGCCTCCCAAACACGATCATGCCTTTTCCCATGGCTCAAAATAGAAAGTCACATGACACAAACATGCCAAAAAGACACGGCCAATGTTGCTTCAAAACAATCCGTGTGATGGCCTTATAAAAGGGAATAGAGATCCCCCCTTTTTTTTGTTTGTTTTTTTTGGGGTTGGGGGGGGGGGGGGGGTCCCTTCAAGCTTTCTCTTCTCTTCTCTTTCCGATTTAAGTTGTAGATTGCTATATTCTATGTCTTATGTTTGTATTTCATTTTCTATAGAAGAATCTCATTCTAGGATGTAGGATGTAACTATGATGCAATGTTAATGTGTGAACTATATATTTGGTAATTTTCTTGTTCTATGATATATTTATACCTTGTTCTTGTTTGATTGAATGTGTGTGTTGAATGTGCAATTAGATGTGAAGGATTGGTCACCATATAGAGAAGATGCTCTAATTGTATGACGGGGGCCCTTAGTGACAGAGAATATCCTTTTAATCAGATTTTCTAGAGTCATTACCTTGAAAAGGAGGTCAATTCTCTGTAAGAGATTAGCTAATTAATGTTTAATGAGTTTTTTTCCCAATTAATGTTAGGAAGTGACTCGTGTAATCTAGACTGTATAAACCGAGACCCTCATGTTACAAGGGTATCCCTTTAATTAAACTTTTTAGTATTACCTTTTTACTTAATAGCATTAAAAGTGGTGTAAACACTTCGGTGCAATCTTCATGGGTCCATACTAATAATTTGGTTAAAATCCCTACAAGTGTGTAAACATGGAGGTAAGGAGATGAACAATACATAGGACATCAACTAGCATTGTAGTGAAATTGAAATCCTAAAATCATCCCCCAATCCAACTTCTCCCTTTGACTGCTTGCCTTCCCGTGACCTTCTCTACTTTAGGCCCTCTCTCAAACTTTTATCTCTTGCTCTGTCAACTCTCTTTGTTTATCTCTCGTTGTCATTACCATACACAATTTCGATCGTCTAGATAACTTACTTTACGAACTTAGTTAGTATTTAATTAACATTCCTTGTGGATTGATATTTTTATTACTTAATGACATAATCATGTAGTTATGGTTAGACAACAAGTTTTTGATGTTGTTGTCAGAGACTATTTTCGATTGACATTAGTTGATTTGTAATTTAGTTATTGTAGACTCTTTTCCTTTTGTTAATAAACTCCGCATTTATTCTCTTATTAATAGTTTTACAATTCAGTTTTCTTTTTCATAAATTCTGTATTTTCTTGTTTGCAAATAATTTTATTTTAGAATTCGGCTTTAAAGGAGATTTGACTTTATTCTCTTACATGTGAAGGTCTAATATTGTAGGAAATCTTTTACCTATCAATCCTGATTCTAATAGAATATGAAGTACATTCCATTATGGTAATCTAACTTCTGAAAGATTTTATTGTTTCCCTATCTAGAAGAATATTGGATCTTATTGTACCTTCATAGATTGATGCTCATAATTTCATACTTGATCTTGCATTTATTTCTAAGATTCAAGAAGATCAATTTGGAGCGTCATATTATGAAAATCCATATCCACATCCTGTGGAATTTTATAAATATTGTAAGACATTGAAATATAAAGGGGTTTCGGCAGACACCATTTGGCTACTATCATTTTCTTTTAGCCTAAGAGATTCAACCATCACTTGGTTAAATACTCTACCGCTTAGAAGTATCAAAACATGGGATAAATTAGAACAACGATTTTAAAACAAGTATTTTCTACTAAGAAAAATAACCTATCTGAGGAATCAAATCACGAGCATTGCGCAAAAAGATAGAGAGTCATTATGAAGCATGGGATAGATTCCTAAACTTGTTACAGCAATGTTCACACCATAGTCTAGAAAAGTAGTTGATTATTCATATATTTTATATTGGGATATCATTTTCCAACATGACTCAATTGGGTTTAGTTGTAGGGGGCTCTATGATGAATAAGAGTTGGAGTGAAGCATATGATTTGATTGACTAGGCAATGATAAACCATTCATGAATGGTCAATAGAAAATTTAATGACTCTCTCACTAAAGATTCCTGAAGTTCAAAGCTTAGAAGCAAGTTTAAACATCAAAGAGGAGCTATATCTGATGAACAGTAATGTTGAAAACCTTAGAGAAAGTGTCATCCAGTCTTAGCATGAAATATTCAAGCAATTAGATGACAAGATGGAGAAATTAGCCTTATAGTGTAATGAATCCCTAACACGGGTATTAGACAAATTGACTATTTCAACTAAAACAAATCTTGATAAGTGTTGTGATGAAGTTGTATGGAGAAGTTGCAGTGATATGGAAGAAGTACTTCTTCATACATTAGAAGATCCCTTGAAGGCAAGCCTGATTTATGGAAAGTCAGAAACTCAAAATGATGAGTTTAGAGAGTTGAGAGAACATGAGCAAAATATAGAAGATGTTCTTTGCCAATCAAAAGAGTATGATCAAATTAAGACACTCGAATAAGACCCACTTATACATGAAATCATGTCACCTTAGGTAGAACTTAAACCTCTTTCTTCTAATCTTGTATATGAATTTCTTAGACCAAAATCTACATTTCCAATGCTGATCAACCCAAATTTGAACGAAATTGAGATCAAAAAGTTACTCAGAGAGCTAAGCTTGCATAGGAAGGTAATTAGATATACCATCGATGACATTAAAGAAATTAGCCCTTCTCTGTGCATGCATAGAATCCTTTTGAAAAATGATCATAAATGGTCAGTTGAACATTAGAGAAGGCTAAATCCTAATATAAAAGAAGTAGTTTAAAAAGAAGTGTTGAAGCTATTAGATGCAAGAATTATTTACCCCTTCTCTAATAGTGAATGGGTAAGCCCAGTGCATGTAGTTTCAAAAAAGGAGGGATAACAGTGGTTAAAAATAAGAGCAATGAATTGATTCCAACTCGAACAGTTACTAGATGATGTATGTGCATTCACTATAGGAAGTTGAACAAAGAAACTAGAAATGATCATTTCCCTTTTTCCTTCATTGACCAAATGCTTGGGAGGCTTCCTAAGCACACATATTTTTGTTATCTAGATGGATATTTTGGATTTTACCAAATTCTTATACATCTTGATGATCAAGAGAAGACCACCTTTACATGCCCATACGGAACCTTAGCTTACAGAAGAATGTCTTTTCGTCTTTGTAATACTCTCACTACTTTCTAACGTTATATGATGGCTATCTTTTCAGATTTGATTGAAGATATAATGAAAATTTTTATGGATGATTTTTCTGTGTATGGAACTAACTTTGATACATGTTTATCTAATCTATCTAGAATTTTACGGAGATGTGAGAAAGTAAATTTAGTCCTAAATTGAAAGAAATATCATTTCTTGGTTAAAAAAGGAATTGTTCTTAGTCATAAGTTTCTGAACAGGGAATTGAAATTGATAAAGTAAAAGTTGAAGTAATTGAGAAACTTCATCCACCAATAAATGTGAAGGGAGAAAGGAATTTCTTAGGACATGAAGGATTCTACCAATGCTTCATAAAAGATTTGTCAAAGATTTTCAAACCTTTAACCAATTTACTAATAAAGAATGCTAATCTATTTTAATCAAAATTGTCTAGTTGCTTTTGGCAGGATAAAAAAAACTTTGGTAATTGCCCCTATAATGCAAGCATTAGATTGGAAGCTCTCATTTGAAATCATGTGTGATGCTAGTGATTATGTCATATGGGCAGTGTTGGGGCAAAGAAAGGAAAAGAAAGTGTATGCCATTCATTATGCTAGCAAAACTCTAGATGACGTCGAGATCAACTATGCTAGAATAGAAAAAGAATTATTAGAAGTTGTCTTTGCATTTGATAAGCTTAGATCATATTTGGCGGGATCAAAAGTGATAGTTTATATAGATCATGTAGTCATTCAATATTTATTTAACAAGAAAGATGTTAAACCACAACTTATCAGATGGATATTATTACTTTAGGAATTCAATTTAGAAATCAGATATAAAAAATGAGCAGAAAATGTTATGGTAGACCATTTATCCAGAATGTGTCAAGATATACAAGGAAACATAGATGACCATTTTCCAATTGATGTCTCTTTTCCAGATGAACATCTTTTATTCATCACTAGCCTGAATATTCCATGACATGCAGATTTTGTGAATTATCTTGCTTGTGGAGTTCTTCCACCAAATCTCACCTCTTAGTAGAAAAAAAAAATTCACAGATGTTAAGTATTATGTATGAGATGAACTCCTACTTTACAAAAAGTGTGGTGATACAATCTATCGAAGATATGTACCTGAGGATGAAATTAAGCAAATCTTGCATTATTGTCACTCATCATTTTATGGGGGGCACCCTAGACTTGTAAATATAGCAACTAAAATTCAACAAGCTGAGTTCTTTTAGCTCCATTTATTCAAAGATACACAAGAATACATGCTATCTTTTAATCACTATTAGAAAATAGACAATATTTCTAAGTGGCATGAGATGTGTTTGAACTTTATCCTTGAAGTTGATATCTTCCATGTTTGTAGAGTTGATTTTATGGATTATTTCCTTCATCATGTGACAATAATTATATCCTAGTTGATGTAGATCATGTTTTTAAATGGGTTGAGGCTATAACCTCTCCTACTTGTGACACCAAAACTGTCATTAAGATGTTAATCTTTCTTAGCTTTGGAGCTCCCAGAGCAGTTATCAGTGATGGAGGATCTCACTTTATTGAAAAATAATTTGAGAACTTAGTTAAGAAATATGGGGTAAGTCATGAAATTGTAATGCCATATCATTTGCAGACAAATGACTAGTAGAGATTTCAAATAGAGAGATCAAAGGTATATTGGAAAAGATGGTATCCATATCCAGAAAGGATTAGTCTCTGCAATTAGATGATGCTCTATAAGTTTACTGTACTACTTACAAGACTCCAATTGGAATGACACTATTTTGTTTGATTTATGCAAATCCTTGCCATATTTTGGTAGAATTGGAACATAAGACCTATTGGGAAATTCAATGACTCAACTTTGATTTGAAATTAGCTGGAGAAAAGAGAAAACTTCTACTTAATGAATTAGATGAACTAAGGATGGGTGCTTATGAGCATGCAAAGTCTTACAGGGAAAGAATGAAAAAATAACATGATAGGCACATCGTGTGAAGGGAATTTCATGAAGGAGATGCCATGTTTCTATTCAATTCAAGCCTAAGACTGTTTCCTAGAAAGTTAAAATCATGATGGTAAAGACCTTTCAAAGTTTAAAAAGTATATTCATATAGAGCAGTTGACATCTGGAGCAAAGAATCAAAATCTTATAAAGTGAATGGGCATAGATTCAAAAAATACTTCTTAGGATACATATTGAAGAGGAAGAAGAACAATATTTTTTCGAGCCTTGTCCTCCAGATTGAGCCAAAATAGCGGTCGATCTCGAGACCTTAAACAAGTATTTTTTTGGTAGACAGCCCAAGAGTTTTGCTTTTTATTTTCAATTTCTTCTTTTTGATTCTCATTTGAGTTTACTTTTGCTTATTTCAGGGCTACATACCTACACGAGTTGCCCATGGTGCTTACCATGAGCATGGAAGGCATTTGAAGAATATTTGAAGGCAGGTCTTGCCCCAAAGGCACGACCATGCCTCATCAGCAGCAAAGTCTAGAAGTTGTCATGGTAGTGCTGTGTCTAACAAGCACAACTGTGCCTCTTTTGAAGGAATCATAGAAGCCATGGTGTGGCCATGTCTTCTTGACATGACCTTGCCAATTTTAGAGTAGGCTACAGAATGTAATGTTGGATCATAAGAGTCAAGAGAGGGGGGATGAATCTTGCTTGATTAAAATCTTTTTTGTTCATATTAGTAAAACCAAACAAAGACAAGCAGGGAATAAAGTAAATATAAGAGACACATTTGATTTTAATTGATTTTTAACCCAGTCAACTACTACTCCAAGGCTCGCGATACTTAATCACTTTTGTTGGGCATCCACTAAATGATTAAATTATACAAGTAAAAGATGCAGTTACAATAATATGCAAGAACAATGAATATAACGATAATGAATGAATGCAATGAAGCATTAGTTGTCAGACAATCAAAGTAGTTGGAGCTTGCACACATAATGGCAACAGGAACAGAATGAAACATAGTGAAAGTTGTTGTTGGCTTAGAGCTCGAGGCCTTCTTTTATAGACATGGTTTGGTCGACTGAAAAATCATTTAGTCAACTGATCCGTTCAGTCAACCAAAGTCTTTATCTGGCAACCAAACTCCACTCCTTTCTTTGTTTGTTATGATCTAAATCGGTTTGCCTATTTTTCCTTATTTTTATCGATCGACTGATCCTGTTAATCAGTTGACCAAACCTGATTTCCTTTCTTGTCTTCTACAGTTACCAAGTATGGATTAGTGGACTAATAAAATGTATCAATTGATAGATAACACTTGTGTTTCTAACTTTTGCATAACTCTGATCGGTACTGTGCAACATTGGCTAGATCAGTCGATCGATCTCGTTTATCAGTCGATCAAACCCATGGTTAACCCAATTTTTGCTTATGTGCAACATAGAGTTAGCACATGCAATAATAATAAACCTGCAAGATAAGATTAATACAAATATATAGTATGCATGATTAAGATAGTAAAACTATCTTAATCTCAACTTAGAAATTTCTGTTGGTTTCTTTAATTGGATCAGTGCCTAGGATTTGGTCCCAATCGGGACACAACCTCTCTGCACCTTCTCTAGAAGCTTACCTCAACTTATCTGCCAAATATCAAGTCCTCCAAACCTATTTAGACTTTAACCGCTCAGTATCAGATCGGCCTGCCAGGACTTCCACTTGATTCGATATTGGATCCTCTAGACCTATTGAATCCACCTACCATATGTTAGGTCCACTTGATCCATTTAGACTTTCTGCCTGATTTTCATGATCTGCTTAGATTTTCCTTACCTAGTATCAGGTCTAGCTGACCTACTAGGACTTTTTAAATTGAGCATCCTGCATACTAGATTAATTCATTAGATAACAACAAGATTTAACTTGAATATTTGACAACATTAAAACATAGGTTCGATTATGATGCTCCAAGCACTAACATGTAACACGATGTGACCATGTCTTTTTAACATGACACTATGTGAAAAATGACTTTTTACTTCGCCACAATTTACTTCGTCAATTTAAATATACGAAGTAAAAGTGTATAAGCAACTTCGCTGCAAAAACTGACGAAGTATATACAAATATAGACTTCGTAGATTTAAAAACACGGGCTTCTCTTTAAACTGAAATAAGCTATTACTTCGGAAATTTGTTAAATACCGAAGTAGTAACGTCGTGAATATATTTTTTTAGTATTTACTCCGAAGTAATAGTACAAAGAGTTAACTTTTATTTTTACAAAGAGACTCTGACCACTTTTATTTCCCTCCACTTCCTTTCGTTTTCTTGGGTTAGGGCTTCCGATGCTCCTCTTCCGAAATTGAGTTGTTGGACCTCCTCTTCCTTCCCCTTCATTTCAGTCCTCTCCGTTCCCCCTCGTTAGGGCTTCCGATTTGGAGTCTTAGGCAACAGAGACGAAGGTTTGTAGCAGTCAGCCAAAAATAAGGTTTGGCAACTTGAACTTTCTTACGCAGGGTTTAGGTTGCAAGTGTTTGAGATATACCGTATGTTTTCAATTTGACATAGCTGGCGGAAGGCTGAGGTCCAGGTTTCTTTCCTTCGATTTCTTTTTCTTATTCTTCTTCTTTTTCTCCTCCTTTATTTTGCAAAATCATGTTTTAGACGGTCTCCAATTTGTTGTAGGTTTGGTGCTATTCTTCCAACAAAAACAAGTGTTTGGAAATTTTTTTTACGT